>NW_022681467.1:36307588-36934804 GCF_009764315.1 Trachypithecus francoisi
TAGGAATTATACTATTTTATCTGGAATAATAAGATAATGGCCATAGATCTATTTGAATTGTTTATTTTTACTTAAGCCAGTTTTGGCAAATTATATTTTTCTTAGAAGTGTTCCCTTCATAAAGATGTCCAATGTTTTGGTGGCCAGGCACAGTGGCTCACGCCTGTAATCCCAACACTTTAGGAGGCCGAAGTGGGCAGATCACCTAAGGTCAGGAGTTCAAGACCAGCCTGACAAATACTGCAAAACTCTGTCTCTACTAAAAATACAAAAATTAGCCGGGTGTGCTGGTGCACGCCTGTAATCCCAGCTACTCAGGAGACTGAGGCAGGAGAATTGCTTGAACCCGGGAGGCAGAGGTTGCAGTGAGCAAAGATCATACCACTGCACTCCAGCCTGGATGACAGACAGAGCCTCTGTCTCAAAAAAAAAAAAAAAATGTCCAATGTTTTGGTATAAAATTATTCACCTATTGTTTTGTTACTTGTAATGTCTGTCTGCTGTATACGTAGAGAGACTCTCCTTTTCATTTCTAGCTTTTTTGTAGAGTCAATTTGGGTTTGTTGAACTTCCCTAATAGGCCTTATGTTTGTATTATTAACTTTTGCTCTTATTTTGTTATTTCCTTCCTATGTTCTAAACCTTTCTGGGGTTCACTCTATTATTCTGTTCCTATCTTCTTAAGTTTATTATCAGCATTCAAGGTTATAAGTATCAGTCAAAGTACTGCTTGAGGTGTATTTTGCAAGTTTTGCTACATAGAATTTCCTTTACTATTCAGTTACAATTTTTTTTCTGTATTATATACTTTATAATGTCTAATTTGAACCATGAGTTATTTCGAAGTGGGTTTTTAAATTTCAAAAACATATATTTTTAAGCTATTTTACTCACCATCATATTCCTATTGCTTACATAGCAGAATGCTTGACACACAGTAAATGACCAAAAATTATTGTAAACCAAAAAGGGAGAGAGGAAGGGGGAAAAAGGAGGGAAGGGTGAAGGAAGGGAGATTGCTAAAATGACCTTGACTGCTTTAACCAAAAGTTTAAGAGGAACAGTTCTGCTGCCAGGACAAATGTTAGGATGGTCAGAGGTAAGCAGAGGAGAGTAGCACACGGCCCCAGTCCCAATCCTGAAAGTCTCAGAGGAAGTTTAGGAATACCTAAATTTTATACCTAAATGTCCTTCCCTCTGTGGCTCTCCCTGTTCCCACACTTGCCAGCCAGGTGTCCAGCCCCAGATGAAGAAGACAGGTGGCAGAATCCCCCCCACAGTCCCCTGGGTGCTCACTCTGAGGCAGCAGGACAGAGAATAAAGGAGTAACCTGGATGACTGGAGCTGAGCCTGGGAAGATGCCAGCAGGTCAGGTATATGGGCAGTCCCCCGCTGGCTGGAAAGGGCACTGCCTTCCTTCTGCATCTCTTTTAAACTGCTGGCTCCTACCTTAAGGAGCCTCAACAGCCATGCATCCAAGCACACTCTCTGCAACTTCCATTCTGTGACAGTGGTAGCCGGTAATCAACCGGGTTGGTCACACACGTGGTGCCCTACACATTTTGTCACCCTGTGTCACATTGTGTCCCGCATGGTCTTTTTTAGTGCTCCCAAGAACTCCTAGCTCTGAACTCGTCAACAGCCTGTCTGGTCTCAGATCCATTTGGCACCCTTCCGCTGATCTGCTGTGGGATCTATGCTCCCCGGGGTCCTTTGTCCTCTGACTTCAGGGTAGTTTTAACCAATGGGAAGCATGTGAGCAAGACTAGAAGGGAGAAGCCAGGATATGTTTCTCCCTTCCCCTCTGCTCCTAGTGGCATCTCTGGCAGTAATTACTGCCAAGGTGCCCCACCCACGGGGCAAAAACCAACATGGTCTTAGCTTCTGCCAATGGCCAGACTCCTAGAATCTGATAACAATACCTCCTCCCATTGTTCCTGCAGCCCTAAGGGGGCAGGCGCAGCTTCTGGCTCTTACTAAAATCTGAATTGCCTCTCAGTGTCTTCAGTCATTTGTGTGACTAACTCTCTGTATTAAATTTTCTTTGTTTGAAAAACCTTGAGCAATTCCCATTTCTTGGCTGGCAATTGATGAATACAAACCCTTTTTATAGGTGAACCCTAAAGTGAGGTTCAGAGAATTTAAGAAAGAAGATATAGAAATATGAGTAATTAAGAAAAAAGAAAGAAAAAACAAACGCCAGTAACGAAAACACCAGCACAGAGCCTGAGCTCAGGTCTAAACTCTGGCACTTTCTAACTGTGAGATCTTCTGAGCCTCGGTTTTCCCACGTGCAGATATGGATGATGACTGCACCTACTGCAGAGGACTGTTGTGAAGATGAATGCAGCCACTACCTCTGACATTTAACTAAGCAAAAAGCCTGACGCATGGCCACACAGCTGAACACTGACTAAACTGGGATCCAAACTTCCTATTCGGTGCCTATTCCCCTGTGCCAAGCAGCCTGAATCAAGTTGCTCATGATGTGAGTTCTCATGAAGGGACTTCCTCTCTTAACCTTGTGGACTGGATCCTTTCCTCAGAGATTTTCCCCCTAAGAACTCCCTTCCCTCCTCTCCCCACCGTCTCTGCCACATGAAACGATCTCCTCTCTTCCCCCACTGAATAATTGCAAGTGGCTCTCAAACTGGTTTGTCCTCCTCCCAAGTTCCCATAAGGAACCAGATCCCCAGGCATAGCTGCAGAGTACAACTCAGCCTCAGTCTCCCTGAAAGCCAGCACCCAGGAGGGCTGTCAGAGACCCCAACACACAGCCCAAGGCCCCTGTGCCCAAAAGCCCCCTGAACCTGCTTGGAGGTGTAATTAAGTGAGCTTTGAAAGCAGCCCTGCCAGTGTGGGCTCCCAAACCCCAAGGAACCAGGTCTCTAATATCCCTGTGAAAGTCATCCTAGCCATTCACCAAAGGGGAAGAGACTGCAGCCTATGAGTGTAGAGCCTGAAATCCTACCCTGGCTTTATTTGGGGCACTTTGGGCCCAAAGACTTTACGTTTGGTGTCTATTGAGTCACATCTCTACTTCCCTCCTTTGAGAGAAACATGTCCTTGCTTATCAATGCTGAAGCCTCTACCACTTACTATCAGTCTCGAGGATGAACCTCTGGGATCCAACAGAGACTCAGACTCAAGAAGGGAGGGCTGAGCTGATGCAATATTCACCCATCTAAAGCCAGGGCATCATGGAGTACATCCTGGAGTGGTTGCCTTCTCAAGACATCCCCATTTGGGGGCTCCTAGATGATTTGCCCTCATGGGCATGCCCTGACCCCCAAAAGTAAGATTCTCAGTGAATGCATGTGGTCACTGACATGGTCATTCATTCATTCAACAGAACTGCCATGGTTCCAGCATCATGTGCTCTATAGACAGAAGAAACCCTGCCCCATCCCTGTCAGGGGCTACACATACAAAGAAACAAAGCAGCCTTGGATCTACCCTTTTATGAGCTGAGTGATTTTCATTATTTCTTGCATTTTAAAATCATTCTAAACATTACATCCTCTTAGGATGCACATGATACCAGAACCACGGTAGTTTTGAGGAATGAATCCATAATAATGAAATGTAATTAGAAAGCTAATAATGTCCCTTAACTTTCAGAGGTACCCTTAAGTTAATAATCAGGTATAGTCTTACGTATTTTGTCCTATATTTATAAAACATAGATACGGCTTGAGGTTTGGAGAAGTAGGTTGTTTTATTTTGGCTTTGGTTTAATTTTTTGTTTTGTTTTACAAAAATGAGATTATGCTATATAAATTTCTTAGCAAGTTGCTTATCTTAGTCATCAGGCCACAGCTATCACTTCAGATCAATCCACTTATAATTGATTCATTTCACAGCTATATTCTCTGTCATATCACACCCTATTCAGTCATTCCCCTATAAGGAAGTGGGAAATACATGTTCACAGCGTTAAGCCATTGCCGTTTTGTTGCAGGATCTGGTATTACCCTAATCCAATGGTTCTCAAAGTGTGATTCCCAGACAAGCAGCATCAGCTTCATCTAAGAAATTGTTAGAAATGCAAATTTTGGGGTCTGTCCCAGAACTACCAAATCTTAAACTCTGGGGTGGGTCACAGCAATCTGTGTTCTGGAGTTCTACAGGTGATTCTTGAACACATGTTCAAGTTTGAGAACCACTGCCCTAACCTGTACCATGTCATTCATGTTCCACGAGGACTATGTCTATTTGTTTGCCCTCCACAAGCAATTGCAGCAATTACAGCTGGGTGCCAGCTTCTTTGCAGAAAACTTTTTCTCAATCTGGAAAAATACGAGAAGTTTCTAGATAAGGAAAGTTAGATGAGGTGTTCAAGCTAGCTACCCAGTTGCTAATTAACTCATTAATTCACTCTTTCAGAATGTATTGAACTCATAGTCACAGGCATAATGCAAACATATGCCTCTGTGTAACGTATCTGGGGAAAGGTGACAAGCAGATTTTTCTCAAATGATCTGGATGCCCGATGTGATTCTTCCTTAGGTGCAAAGAGGTTGCAATTGGTGAGTTCTGTTTGCAAAAGACCAACCACCTGGAAACGCAGGCGTGGAAGCCATGAGAGTGCCAAAAAAATGTGGAAGATGGAGGCAGAGAGAACCAGGCTTGAATCCTGGCCCCACCTCTCACCCACACTCCCTGAACCTCAAGTTTTGCATCTATAAAACTGTGGTGATAATAAAACCTACCTATAGGGCTGTTGATCCAAACTGTATTTTGTAGCTCCTCCAGGGAAGTTTTCCAGTCAACCCAATGCTTCTCTATGACACTTCAGAGAATGAAAAAATGAGGAAGGAATTAATGAATTATTTCATGAGAATGCCATTTTCCTCTGCTTCCTTCATGTTAAGAATTATATAGAGCATGTGCCACTGCTGTCTTCTTCATGAAACCCCCTGAGAGGCAAGGGTAGGGTGGAGGGTGAGGATGGCCATGGGGGTAAGCATGAAACCTCCTGAGCAGTCCTGAGCCTGGCTGTCGATTCAGGAGCTATGAATGGAATGGTAACTAGGAGAAGCAGGGGGTTTCAAGCTTGAGCATGTGTTAGATTCCACTGGAAGTTTTTTAAAGCACAGATGACTGAGCCCCACCCCAGAGTTTTCAGATTAAGTAGATCTAGGGTGGTGTCTGAGATTTTTCATCTCTAGCACGTTCCCAGACAATGCTGATGCTGCTGGTCCGGGGACCACAATTTGAGAACCACTGGGTTAGGTCAATGACCCATGCTGACGAAGGTTCTGCCATAATCAACACGTGGTTTCCAAGATTACATTGATGGTTGACATCCCACTGGCGGGAGAGCAAACAAACGAAGAAGCTCCACACTCTTCTTAAACTCCCTGGCCAGAAAATGATGCACATGACTTCCACTCACATGTCATAGGCTCCGCCTTTGCAAGAGGACCTGGGAAATTTCATCCTTGGATGGGCTTCTTCTTAGTAAGCCACTTTCTTCCCAGGCATGCAAAGGGGTCACAGATCACTTAGTGTTGAACCACTGCCACTGCCACACATGACAAGTCCTTTCCTCATCTCCAAATCTCGGGCCTTGCCACTGAGAAGTGGATTCGCGCAGCCACAACCCCAAGCCAGATTCCTAGAGCTAAAAATGTACTGTGAACAGAACATGCTCTGGAAGTCGTGGGAGAAGGGGGAGCAGAATCTATGGAGAGATGGATACCTGGGCCTCGTCCTCCTTAGACTGCTTCTCAATGACACAAGTCCATGAATGTCTCCACTCCTGCTGAGGGCACAGTGTGTACAGTGGAACCATGCACTTGCGGTCAGATGGAAGAGCCATCACTCACCAGCTGTGTAACTTCGGGCCTCTCTGCCCCAGTGGGTATTGCTGGTTGATGTGAGGCGGCACCCAGACTGTGGCTCCCCTACTTCCTGCCAGGCCTCCTCCTCCAGCCTCCTCAACTCCTGGGCCATGAGTGTGTGCAGCAATGTGACAATAGCCATCACTTCTCCAGCAGGTTACTCACATCTTCAAAGTTGGGAACTTCGAGGAGATGAGAGACCTATGCGGATTCAACGCATCCTTGTATAATCCATCTCACATTCTGCTTTGCCCTTGCCCTCCAGTTCCTGTCAATCCTTCTTCCTTCCCCACCTGCTTGTTCTGTTGACTGCAGGCCCAGACACAGAAGCAACAGCCTCCTGTAGACAGTTGAACCAGCTTCCACAACTGCACAGAACCAAACCCTTATAAGAAAGCCCTCATTTTATGCCATTCTTAGCGGTTTTGCTTCTCTAGCTGAATCATGACTGATATAGGTGCTTTTCTTCCAACATTCTCATTTAATTTTCTGAACAACCCCACAAGAACATTCTTGTTAGTCTTATTTTAGAGATGAGCAAAGTGAGAATCAGAGAGGCTAAGTCACCTGTCTGAGATTCCACAGCTAGTGAGTGGTGTTGGGGCTGGCACTTGAACCTAGGCCTCTCAAACACCAGTACTTTGACCACTATGGTATGTGGGCTCCTTGAGAAGAAAACTGGGCCCCATGAGATGGTCAACGCAACATCAAGTTTTCACCTGTGTCCATGCCAGGATCCTGTTCCTCTGTGTCCCCAACAAAGGCTCATCCACTGCGACACAGGAAGAGCCTTCCTTGACCAGGGTCTGTTGTCTGCAGAGTGGCCACTATTTTCTCTCCCCTGTTTCCCCTCCACCTCTGGCCAGAGGTTCCCGGTGGGTTGATTCCACAGTTTTTACTACAAATCAACAGGAAAAGGAGAAATGCTTTCTGAGAAGATTCTAAGCCTAATGAAAAACCCAGAAGAGGGCTGGACATGATGGCTCATGCCTGTAATCCCAGCACTTTGGGAGGCCAAGGCAGGCAGATCACCTGATGTCAGGAGTTCAAGATCAGCATGGCCAAGATGGTGAAATCCTGCCTCTACTAAAAACACAAAAATTAGCCAGGTGTGGTGGCAAATGTGTATAATCCCAGCTTCTAGGGAGGCTGAAGCAGGAGAATTGCTTGAACCCAGGAGGCAGAGGTTGCAGTGAGCTGAGATTGCACCACTGTACTCCAGCCTGGGCGATAGAGCGAGAGTCCATCTCAAAAAACAAACAAACAAACAAAAACAAAAACAAAACAAAATAAACCCAGGAGAGAACATCCCTCAAAACTACTCTGCTCTTGTGTAAAGACACATATTGATAAGAGAGATGGTGCAGAAGAAAGGAACAGGCTTCCATTGTGAGGTGTCGAGACCTGCCCATGAGAGAGGCAAAGAAAGGCAGAAAAGAAAACAGATGAAAATGGAGAAAATGACAGAGAAAAGGGAGAGGGGGAACCACCAAAAACAGTGAGCAGGAAGTAACCTATAGATAGAGGAAGGAGAGAAAGGGAACAAGACATAAAATGAGAAACAATCAGAGACAAAGAAAAATAGAAACAGAAAATAAATGGGAGAAATAGGTATAGAAGAAGAGAAAAAGATGAACGAAAGAGGTGAGAATAGAAGAGAGAGTGACAGTGAGAGAAAGAGAAAGGGAAAGAGAGAGAGACAGAGAGAGACAGAGAGAGAGAGAGAGAGAGGTGACTGTCAGGTTCCTACCTAATGAACTTTCTCCCCTGTTCCCAAAAACTTGTGGGGGAGACCAGAGTGGAACCCAAGACAGCTGGTGGGAAGGGAGGCCCCCTGGCCACTGCCCCCGTTGTGCTGGACAGTGACCACACTTGACACAGCAGCAGGAGATAGACATCTGCCTCTGAGTCAGCTCCTTTCTTCACAGCCCCACCTGCCCCACCTTTTGGGCTAATGTTGCAGAGTTAATTACAGAAAGCCTGCCAGACTGGGGATTTATGAGCCTCAGGAGAGCCTGGCTCTGGAGGCGGAGGGAAGACGTGAGGGAGAGGATGGTCAGAGCTACCTACTGAGCTGGGCACTGAAGGTTTCTATTACCTGGAATGGCCCCCAAGCACCCACAGGCAAAAGATGTCTGAGGCCTAGGGAAATAAGAGGAGTTCTGTCCAGGCTAAGGCCTAGGCCACAAAGCCAGTTCTTCCAATATTGATTTAGACTGCCTTCCTACTCTTGTACCTAGCTCTATAATTTTCCCCAGAGGGTTTTGCCAGTCTGTCATTTTTTTTCTGCCGCTTTGTCACCTCCTCTCCCCATCTGTCAATCCTTTCTCCTATCTGACATCTCCTCCATGTATCTACCATCCTCCATTTACCTACCTCCACCCATCCATCTAAACTTTCACCCACCAGAAGCTCCAAAATCCCACTCCTCATCCTTCCACCAACTCCCTACCCACCTGCCAAACGCTCTTCCATCGATTCATGCTCCCTTATAGGCCAACTTTTCCACCCTTCCTCCAACTCCTTCAACCTCCACAGAACCTTCAGTCATCACCATTTCCACTATCCTCATGCCAATCCTCCCATCCATGATTCAGCTCCTGTATTTCCCAACTCCTCTCCATCTGACCTTCTCTCTATCCAGGCACCATTCTCCATTTATCTTCCAAACTCCTTCATCCATCCACCAATCCCTCCACCCATCTGCCAACTTGTCCATACATTTGTCAACCCCTCCCCCTTCCTCTAACTCCTCACCTAGCAGCCCCTCTATCTTTTTCCAAATCCTCCATCCAACCACCAAAATTTCCAACCCCTCTCTACATTTACTTCCACCCTCATAAATTCCTACATTCACATGCTAACCCATCCATTCAGTAAGCCATGCTTCCTTCCATTTATACATATTGATCCACCAATACCTGACTCCATCTACCATCTCATTCATCTCTCCATTCAGCAACCCTTCCATTAATATGTCAACCTCTTCATACACTATCAACTCCTCCCGCATTCCATCCTTCAATCCCCCAACACTCCAAAGATCCTTAATGCACTCACTGACTTCACAAAGGCCCCAACCCAGCCCTCAGGGAAGTTCTGTAAAAAGAAAATAGATTTGTAGAACTGCAGAGCTGGGATATAATCTTGGTTTGGAACACACTGGCAGCGTGGCTCAGTTCAGTGCTCCCTGACATAGTCACAGCTTTGGGAGGGTCCTCAAGGCCATTGAGGAAGCTGGACAGAGTAGAAAGGAAAGTAGGGGAAAGGTTCTCTCACCTGTGTTAAGGACGCTGGTAAAGTTAATTACAGCCAGCTCCTCACCCCTCTCTACCCGCCCCAGCTAACTGGACAGTACAGAGGGAGCCTCACCCCGCTGATTTCTGCCCTGACCTGTTCTGCCTGCCCTAATGGACACAACCAGGCCACAGTCCCCTCCTCTGTCTAAACCCTGGAGTTTTGAACCAACTCCAAAGACCCTGACTAGCCAAAGCCATGTTGAACCAAGGCCTGAGCAGATTCACCAGGCTGGGATTACAGGTGGCCCCCAGCACTGCAGTGACTTACTCAGCCTATGTGGTCCCATCTGTTAAATACCAGAAACCCTCTTGACTACTTATGAGCCAGTTTAGACCCAGGCCAGGTAGATTCCAGGTAACACAGAGAGGTAGAAACTGCATCAAACCTAGATGTAGGTTATGGAATCAGCAAGACCTGGGTTTGCATTCTTCTTGTACTTCCTGGCTGTTTCACTTAACCCTTCTGAGCCGCAGTGTTCTTGTTTATAAAATTAAGGTCAGAAAGCTCCTACCTACTGCATGGGATTATGATTTTAAAATATACACACATTGGGATAGAGCTTGAAATAAAGTAGTCCCCCATCAAGAGATGCTTTCACCTCACTTGGACTGGCTCTGGTGGCTAAGTCCTGATCTTCTCTCTACATCAGGGAAAACAGGACAAATTGCCATTCCTAGGCCAGGTTGCCTGGGCTGCAAAACTAAGCCTTCTCCCCCAAAAGCCCCCTGTATAAGAATTTCCACAAAAATGAAAACGAAAACCTTTGTTTTTTAGGGAATTTTAAATGCCTGGAAAATTTTGCAATGGGGTGAAACTTGGCCAGAAACAGAAACAATGTTTCTTTTTGCAAATCTCAGCCCTTCCTTTTGGCCCAGGTTGGCCCCTTGCCAAAAATGTGAGATGACAGGTGAATGTGTGAGTTTCTGTGACATGGGTTTCCGAAATGGCATTCAACAAGTGATCTGTCTAATTGCTTTTGATATCTAGAAAAGCTAATTAAGGTAATAATACTTGGCACTTGTATAATAATAATAAAAATAATGACCCTTTATATGTAAGGAGCGTCTTTCATCCAAGGATTACAAAGCCTTTACAAACATTAATTAATCCTCACAACTCACCTGTGAGGTGGGTGTAATTAGACCCATTTTATGGCTGGATGAATTGAGGCATAGATGGGGTGAGGGATGTGGTGAAGATCACACGCTGCATCTGCTGCCAAGGCTGGGATGGCCTTGAAGATTTTAGAAGCCGTACTCGGAATTCTCACAACTGATAGAATCCCTCTAAGCTGTCCCAGGGAGCACCCCCATGAGTCAAAGCTCTCTCTTGACCAGCCAGAGAGAAAAGTAGAACACTAGGACTACATCTGGCTGGGTGACCTTCAGCTAGTTCCTTCCCCTCTCTGAGCCTTTACTTCCTTCCCCATTAGCCAAGAGGACTGGGTTCCATGACACCTCACCTCCCCAGTGTTCAGTCCCACAAGCTTGTCATCCTGTTTCTGGCAGGTTTTCAGGTTTTCAGGACCTTGAAGCCACCAACAAAGACCCAGATTCAGCCACTATCCCTGGGCAGTTAGGTTGCCAGATTTAGCAAATAAAAATACAAGACACCGAGTTAGAACTTTTGAATTCCTGAAATGTTTGAATTTCAGAAAAACAATGAAGAATTTTTCAGTGTAAGAATGTCCCATGCAATATTTGGAACATGCTTATACTAAAACATGGTTTGTTATTTACCTGAAATTCAACTTTAACTGGGTGTCCTGTGTTTTGTCCAACAACTGCTTGTTAGCCACTCTGTGCCAGGCACAGGCTGAATTTCTCACATCTCTGACCTCAGGTAATCCTTCCCCTACTCTGGGAGGCAGCCACTATCATTCCCATTTTGCCACGAAAACTAGTCTAGAGAAGAAAACTGGCCTGCCCGGAGTCCTGAATTCCTCGCCTACCTGGGTCTCCTTGGAGTCTCCACTGACACCCCCAGTGATTGATTCCCCAGTGCCCAGAGAACAAATTCCACACTCCCTGAGGGCAGCCCTTCCAGGCCCTGCAAATCTGCCCCTAAAGTCCTCTGTAGCTTCATGTCGGCCCAAGGGTCCCATCAGGCATATGTAGATTCAGTGTAATTAGCGGTGCCCAGCACCCACACTTCCTTCCATCAGGCCTCCAGGCCTTTGCTTCTGCCAGTCCCACCACCTGGAATGCTGCTCCTCCATCTTCTCCTGCAAAATGCCTACAGGTCTGCAGGATACTGCTCAGTGTCACCTCCTCAGAGATGCCTTCCCTAGCCAAATACTCATTCTGCTGTGTGAACCTCTGCACTACCACATTCCCCAGCATGCTTGCATGCATGTGTGTGTGTGTGTGTGTACTCTGTGTGTGTGTGCGTGCGTGTGTTTGTGTGTGTGTGTTTTCTCTGTGCTCCACCCTTCCATGACCAGTACACCTAAGGCTGTTTCTTGGCCCCATGCCTTGTCACACACTATTTCCTCTTCCTGGAATCATCCTCCAAAGTTAAGTCATTCATTCATTCATTCATTCAACTGATACTTATTAAGCACTTGCTATGTGTTGAGCTTATCCTTCCTGCCCTTATGAAATCAACAGTCTAGTGCAGGGGTCCACAGATTTTTTTCTGTAAAGAGACAGTTAGTAAATAGTTAGGTTTTGCAGGCCATAGGGTCTGTGTCACAACTACTCCACTCTGCTGTTGTAGCGTGGGAGCAGCCATAGACGGTATTAGCTGGGTATGGCTGTGTTCCCACAAAACTTTATTTACAAAAAAAAGGCACTAGGCCACATTTGGCCTGTTGGTGGTAGTTCACCAACTCCTGATCTGTTGGAAATGGACAGTGAGCAAATATCACACAAATGCCAGATTTAACAAACTTTCTTCAATCCTGTGAAGGCGAAGATTCCACTCAAACTCTCCCCACTCTGTGAGACCTTATAGCAGTGGCCTCTTCCTCTGTGCTTTCAGAGCTCCTGAGTTTAGGGGGCTCATCTGTGGTCATTCAAGGCAGGGACAACCTTTCCAACCAGATGCCTGAAGACCCACTGCTGATGCTGCACCTACTCCTGCCTGAGGTGCCCCTGCTGGGACCAGATGGGGCTGGGCTGGGGTGGGTCTTGTTTAGGAACCCTCCCTAGCAGAAGGGAAGTTCTGCTCACCCCTTATCCTTAAAGATGATCCTCCTGCCACTTCTTCCAATCACTTGTCTCTGATTATAACCCAGGGTGAGCTGGACTGGGCATCTTATTTAATAGAGAATGACTGTGCTCGTATATTTGAGTGAGAAGCATCACATTTTCCTTCTTGGCAAGAAGGAAACATAAAACCCTCTCCAGAGACCCCAGGGCTAAACGAAGGGACAGATGTTTCCAGCATCATGGTTTTCTGTCCTCTCCTTCAGTGGCTCCCTCTTGCTGGGCTCAAAACTGTTTGTCAGGATGTGCACCCCCCCAACACACACATACATACATTAAAATCAGGCCCCCTATGCATTCATACACATGTGTTCAGCACACAGGTTTACACATACCTCAGGCAGATGTCTGTTTACATATATAAGCACATATGGACACACACAAATTCCTGCTTCACACATATACCAAGAGTATTCACAACAAGGCAGACAAATTTGGGCACAAAAACAGATTCATCTAGAAACACACAAACCCTGAATTTTTGCCCCACAGCTACTATACATGTGTGCACGCACACACACACTATGCACATGCATGTGCACATGCCCACACTATGCACATGTGAGCACACACACACCTGCACACACACTATGCGTGTATATATAGTGAAATCCAATCCCACCATGTCTTGCCTGAGGAACAGGCCGTGAAAATCACATCTTTGCATTTCTGGCCTACCAGTTCCATCTGGGCTCCTGCTGCCAGTCTTAGCTCCAGGGAGGGACACAGGAAGTTCCCATTTCCCTGGCTGCCAAATCCCAGCCACCTCTGACCCTTAGAAAGACAGAAACTCCTCCAGCTTCCTGTGAGCCGGTCCTGCTATGTGCCCAACACTCCTAGCCGACGTGTGGCCTGAGGAGATAACGCGAGGCTTGGTGTCCAGCCCCGTCTGTGGCTCCTGCAGTCAAGGCAGCTTCCTTGGCCTCCCCTGCAGGTCAGGGCCTGGCATGCTGGGGGCCTCCAGGGAAGGGCCTTGGACTGCACCCAAGGTCAAATGCCCCCTTTATCTGAAGGACGCTGACCACTTTCCTGCCCTGCTTCCCTCTGCTTCCAACACTTCTAGCAGCCTTGGGGAGCTCACTGTCCCCAGGAGCCAACGCCTACTGCTCTTTTAACTCTTACTGAGCCGCCTGCATCCAGGCTCTGCGGCTTTCCTGGTGGGGAGCCAGTGGCACAGATGGAAGTGACAGTGGCAGAAATTAAGAAACTAGTGAACCCCAGCTCCCAGGCTCTTGGTTGAACTGGTCTGCAGAGTCGGGACCCCTTGTGGGTGTCCTCATGTTGAACAATTCACTCATCCATTCGTTCAAAACACTTGTGCTAAGGCTCTCTCCTGGTGCTGGGGATTCAGTGGTGACTACACAAGAGTCACTGACCTTGCTGTGGGCATAAAATCCTGGGTGCCAAGGGAACCCGTCAGCCTGGGCTTCTGTAGTCAGGAAAGATTCTCAGCGAAAGCGGCATCTGATTTGGGTCTAGCAGGCCAAAGAGAAATGTGCATGGAGGAACAAGCTGTATGTAACCAATAGCAAGTGGAAACGGCCAACGAGGCTGGGGCTGGTGCATAGTAGGAGCTCTGCAAGTGTTTGTCGACTGAATGAACGAAGAGGAACTTCTGGAGGCTTTTCAGCAGGGAAGTAATATAGATTATTATTTATAAGTGATGCCATCTACTTCTCACTGAAGGGTTTCTTTGCCCAGGATGGATGGGTCTTCTCCCAGAGGTTTAATCGCTCCATGGATTCCCCGACCCCAGTCCCCACCACACACTTACATATAGACACAAACACACCCACAAACAAGCGCTGGCTGCAGATGCCCACGTGCACACACACACTCACACACACGTGAGCCAACCACACATGTGCAACCACATGCGGCCCATGTCCACATGTCCAAGAATGACAATCATAACAAACACTTTTATTCAACTTTCCCACAGGCCAGGCGGCAGTTCTCTGCATTTATTAACTCAGTTAATTCAGTCCTCTAAGGTAGGAACTACTGGGATTCCCATTTCCACAGATAAGAAAACCAAGCCATGGAGATGAGTCAGTTGTCCAAAGTCATACAGTTAGGAAGTGGCAGGGCTGGGATTCAACCTGAGTCACACCTGATCCCAGAGACCATGCTCATAATCACCACAGCAACGTGGTCCCAGCCTCCTTCTCAGCCTCCCTCTCACTCCCAGCCCTCCACACTTCACCACCCATCTTGTAGTCCAGCCACGCTGAAACCCATGGGGTCCCCCAGACACACAATTCGCTGCCATGCTCATCTCTCTGGCATGTTCCCTCCCATCTCTTTCCGAGGTCCACATCTCCTTATGAGATCCATTTTATTATTTGTTTACCAAACATTTGTTAAGCACAGATTATGGACTGAGGCTTTGTGCCCAGCATTTTACATGCATTCTCCCATTCAACCCTCACTGCAACCTTATGAAGGTTCTATTGTTATTAGCCTCATTTCACAGATGAGTAAACTGAGGCACAAAGTGGTTAAGTTACTCCCCCAAGGTCACAAAGAGGGAGAACTTGGAATGGACTCAAACAGTCTTGACTCATGAGCCTCAACTCTTCATCTCATCTTAGTCTGCGTCCTGCTCAGCTTTGGCCTCTGTGACTGAGAACAAACTCTCAGAGGGAGGAAGAGGAGAAGATGGAAGGAAGGAGGAGGAGGAGGAAGAGGAGCAGCATTAAAACAAAACTCAAGGCTAGCGGAGATTACGAATCCTGAGTGTGGGTGGGGTGGACAGGAGGATTGTAGAGCGACCTTGCAAACTTTTTACCCACGTTTCATTGTGAATATTCTGAAAGCATGGAAAAGTTGAAAGCACTGTGCCATGGGTGCCCCTAAACCCACTACCTTGATTTGGCAATGAGCCTCTCACTATTCTTGCTTGATCTCCCGTCTACGCATCTCGCCAGCCATCGGTCCACTTACAATGAAGATACTTTACAGACTTTTTCAAATCTGAAGAAATGGTCAAGGCTAAGCTCCCTTGGGAAAATCACTGTGGGTGACACAGGTGGAGATTTTTACTGTGCACAGTTTACATGTACACACACAGTTAGATGCACGTGCGTGTGTGCGCGCACACACACAAGGGAGCAAGGACACAAAGGGTGAAGAAAGTCTCAGGATTTGGAAGACAGCCAGGACTACCTCAGTTGATCAGTCGGCCAGTTCCTTTCCACCTGCCAGGCCCCATTAGCCCCACCGAGGCCACCAGGGGCCCCAGGGGCTCAGGGCCAGGCTAGGGGGTGGGGTATTTCCCTAACTGGCCTGCTTGTCCTTCACCCAGCAGAGGAAACAGCCGCTGGCTTCAGCCTCCAAATGACAGGAAACGCCACGGAGGGCTACTCGGCAGTAATTACTACTTTGAGAAAGGAGGGGAAAAAAACTGAGGGAGAACAGTTCCAACTCAAATAATCCACTCATCGGGGGGGATGGGAGGGTGTTCCAAGGAAAAGACATTTTGAAAAGCCTTCAATCAATCTGACAAGCAATTATCTGCTTAGCGGCTGGTACAAATCCTCCGCTGAGGACTTGTACCCCCTCCCAGGAAGATCGGAACCCCAGACTGACATTCAGCGCCCCCAAAGCCCCCATCCCATCCTCCTAGTAGCCGGAAGGTGAAACATTGAGATCGTAATCCCGCCTGGGAAACTTCAGCTCTAGGAGCAGCCAGGGAGTGGCTACCTGATTCTTTCCTCCACACTCCTATATCTACACACACACACACGCACGCACACTCTGCCCTGCACGACCGCATGCCCTGTCCCACATGTGGTAGGATGAGCTTGTTTCAAATAGTCTCTCCTTCCCCCAGCAACCATAAGCATTCTCTCTCATTTCATTAATTCATTCAACAAACATTTTTCTTGAAGCTTCATTAGGATACTGGTGATAAGGATGAGAGACATCCCTGGTCTTCTGAATATAGCTGGGGAAGAAAGTCTTTGTCACCTGCTTTGTGATTCCTACCCCAGTTTGGGGAAGCAGCACAGAGAATTGGAGAGAGCCTGGCTGGGAATGTGAGAGCTGAATTCAGACCTAAGTGTGACCAGGCAGGCTCTGGTCCCCGCTAGCACTCCAGAGGCTATGTTGAGGGGGTCTCTTCTTTACTTCATCCACCTGCCCTAGGCCAGGCCTCCTCCTCTTACCACCTCTCCCAGGCCCTGGGCCTGCCTCACCCTCAGCGAATCCCAGAACTGTCTCTAGTCCAGCCTACGTGGGACAGAGAGAGGGCAGGCAGGTTTGGCCCACCAGGGAGGGTCTTGCCCCTGCCCTGCACTTCGTAAAGAGCTGAGAATGAGCCCCCAGCAGCACAGAGTGGGGCCCTGACAGGCTGATGTCCTTGCCCACTCTCCTACATACCTCCTCACACAGTGCTTGTGTGTATATGCACATGTGTGTATCTCACACACAGCCCCTCACTGGCACATTCCGACATCACACGTCTGCAGGCTGTACACACATGGGCTTAATGCCACAAGTGAGAGTCCTGCATCCCTGGTCTCACTCATGGGCACACAGAGTGTCACACCTGCACATTCACCACCATGGATATCCGTGCTCCTCCCCATGCCAGTGCAGACTCACACATACACATACACAAACATCCAGATATCAGCTATGGGTACAACCCTCACAATCACAGACACTCACATGAATTTCTCACCCCTTCACACACCCAGAGTCTCATGATGGAGACAGCACACAGGAATGGAGCAGGCGGGGAATGGAGCAGGCAGGGAACGGAGCATGCGGCAGAGGAAAGCCCTCCCAGGCACAGTCCTCATCAGCACCGAAGAAGGAAGCCCTCATCCAAGACACAAGTGAGGAGAGAATGCAAAAAGGACTTCCAGGCCAGAGGCTGCAGCAAGAGGGAGCTGACGGGGACAGGGCAAGGAAGGTCAGAACCCTGGCCAGGAAGAAGCCTGGGCTCACGGTTAGGAGAGCAGAGATCTCAGGGAACAGCAGAGTGGCAGGCCTCGTGGAATGATGATGCCTGCCCACCAGCACTGTACTGTCCTGAACAGAAACACACACATGCAGGCTCTCTGTCAACCTGTGAGGTACAAGGGCTGTCACTAGTCAGAACATGCTTCAGGGTGAGGAGACAGGCACTCAGACAGGTGACTTGCCCAGGGTCACACAGCTCTGAGCAGAAAAGTCATAATCTAAACCCAAGTCCTGCTAACTCTGATATCCATGCTGTTAAGCACTTTGAGATATCAACAGCTTAGAAGAGAAATTCTGTGTAAAATGCTTGACAAGGAGCAAATGCACAATAAATGTCAGTTCTGCTCATTTCTATCATTGCCTATCTTGGAATCCACAGTCTCATCAACAAAGCTGAGTGCTCTGATGGGGAAACCAGATAAGATACATGTGCAAACCGGCGCCCTGTGTTTTGCACTGGGACCTTGGGTGCACATCAAAAACTAAGCTCCATGTCCAGCCAGGTAGGCCCCACACTCCATTCTTCGAGCAGAAGGACTAATTCCAGCTCTACCTTCCATGGCTGGAGTCTGCTGGCCAGCCATTCAGGCTCTGCCCAGAGCTAGGTAGAGGCAAATACTGACCCTGGCAGGCCCTGTCTGACATTACAGCCCTGTGATATGGGATCCTGCTTCCCTCAAGAGTCTGCAACCTGGAAAGACATGGAACCCACTTCACCCAGACACACAGGCCATTGCAGCTCCCACTGAATTCACGACAGCTGTCACAATGCTCAGGGACACACATGAAACACATTATCTCCCAAGGCCATCAGCAGGGAGAGGACAGGAATGCGTGTGTAGACACAGCAAAATGATCCTGCTCTCCTGGCACAGGAGGGAGGCAGCTCTTTGTTCTCCCAGGACATTTCATTTTGCCCTCAGAGATTCGCCAGACATATCTGATGCATTGGAAAGCAGGCACATGGCTCACCATGTCCCCAAGAAGACACACCCTCATGTTTTATGACCAGAACAACTCAGGTACAAGATCAGTCCCAAGTTAATCCCAATTCCCATCCCCTGACTGCACTGCATGAAAGCAGAAACTCCCTCCGCTTGCAACAGAGCTGGAGCAGACACCAACTGACCATTCATCCACCTATCGTTCCATTTCATCAGCATTTATGGATGCCTACCTAGGCCCAACCTCGTACCTGGCACTGGAAGTGAATGGACAAATAAGACACTGTTTCTAAGAACTCAAGCGCTAGAGGTGGAGACAGTGGAGGTGATATCGTCAGGAGGGGCAGCGCAGCAGAGTGGAAACTTCGGCAACACACAGAACTGGGGTCAGATTCCGGATCTGTCCCTTCCTAGAAATTCAGCCCCACCAAGTGATTTGTCTTCAGCAAGTCTCAGTCCCCTCTTAGTGGAATGAGGATGATGATGGTACCTACCTCCTTGGTTGTTGGGAAGATGACACGGGACAATGCTTGTAAAGTGCTGAGCCCTGAGCCTGCTGCATTGAGACTCTCAGTGAGTGCCAGCTGGTATCATTGATCCCTTCTGTAAAATGGGTATAACAATATCCAGCCTCTCCACCTTTACAATGAGGTTGTACCAAATAAGATAATGTGTGCTAAGTGTGCTTTATAAATGGTGGAGGGCTTATTTTATCACTCATTCATTAGCTTACCATTCTTTGACAGCCTGCAAAGGGCCAAGGCTACAGCTAGGAATGAGGTTATCTTACAAGAGCAAGAAGTAAGGGAAACACAGATGTGGCTGCAGAGTCCGGCATCTGCGAATGAAGATCAATTACGATCCTGATGCAATAAGAACAGCCATAAAAGCTTCCACAGAGGAGGGCAAAGGAGGTGGTCATTAGCTAACTGGTGAGATCAAGGAAAGCTTCCTGGAAGAAAAGGGAGTTAGCATTGGTGCTGCAAGGATGAATGAGCATTGAGGCTTCACCTTTTAAGTCTGAGCAAGCTTCCACTCTAATAAGAGAAGCAGCATGTCTTCGGTGACACAAGAGGGGTGGACACAGGCAGATTTTACTCGCTACCCATCCAGTGTACAGACAGGTGTTGGAATTCTGAGGACAGAAATCTGAGAAGCCTGGAGCCAGCTGGACTCAGGCTCAGCTTTGGAACCAGGAGGAGCAAACGGGGCAGGACGTGTTACTGAGTTCTCAGTTGTCCCTCAATCCACAGTGACATCTTCCACAAGTCTCAATGGCAGCACCAAGATCGGAACCTGCATCTGGCTGTTCATGACACTCTGTCAGACCCAACAGAGGTGCTCAGTTCTGGGCTGGCTTATGAGCCTCTGTTTGAAATGGCTAACCTCACCACCACATGCCCCTACCTCAAATACTCTCAGTTTCTATCTTTTCATGAACACCCTGCAAACTTTCCCTGGGAAGTTCTCCCAAATCAGTCCTTTTCTGCTGGCTATAGAAACCAGACTGTGCACTCACCCCAAATAGCACCCCCTCCTCAGCCCCATAAGCACCTTTTTTACCTCCTCAAATCACTTACCACTGTCACTAGGACCTAATGTAAGTCACAGGGGAGGCCGCTGGCTGACATCCACTCCAGGAAGTCACATTAGCAACTTCATTCATCAGGGTCAGGATTGAGCTTCCATTGTCTGCTGTGACAGTTTGTTTATTTCGACTTTGGCGGCAGCCCCAATTTATTACAATGATCACTGTCTGGCATGGCAGAGAATATACTTGCCTTTCACAAGCACACAGGAATGGCATTCTTGCATTTTGTAGTAAAAGACTCACCTGACTCAATACCTCCCCAAATATCAAATAATGTTAAAGAGAGAATATAATCTATTGATACGTATACTATATATATATATATGCATCTTTGAATCCACAAATCAATCATTTTATATATTTTATTTTAGAAGAATAAGGAATAACTGTCTATCTAGCAGCAAACAAAATAATAAACAATAATACCTAATGCTGGTGAGGTTTCCTTGAAGTGGCTAAACGGACAAATTTTGCTGGAGGCAATGTAAATTAGAACATCCTTTATGGAAAGTAAATTGGAAAATATGTATCACAAACCACAAAAATGTACTTACCCTGAGACCCACTGATTCTGCTTCTGGGAATTTATCCTAAGGAAATTAGACAAATAAATGGAAATTATTTTTCTGTGGAAAAAGAGAAGAGTTCATTGAAGCATTATTTCAAATAGGGGGACATTGAAAGTAAAATTCAACAATACTCAGCATCAATTTGATGAAATAATAGGGAGTCATTAACATGATAATCTGTACTATTGGTGGAGCAAGCAAAGGCACGCGTATACTGTATTCACCTTTCAAGTTTATTATCAAGACCAGCATGTACAAACTACATATTAAATATAAGTCACTGTACTTGCAATGGGAGGCTGGTAGCCTTATGGAGAAGGCTTTTGCCCTTGTTTTCTAAACTTTCAGTTGGGTTCTATATGGTTTTATAATTTCTTTTAACTGGAGCTAACAAACGATCATGCTTCACAAAAGAACTACAAACAGTGCCTAATTAGACACAGCAGCTTTCACAAGACCCTCAGCCTGTCTGGACCTCGTTTCCATGTTCCTTAAGATCCTTCACCCATAAATATAGTGTGGGAAATAGGCCTGGCAAGCCTTTTTAAGTCTTTAAGTCCAGTGCTGTGAGGAAGAATGGATTTGTCAAAACAATGGCTGATGGTAGTTGACCACTTCAGACCCATCCATTAAATTTGGTCCTCGTGGGCCAGGCATGGTGGCTCACGCCTGTAATCCCAGCACTTTGGGAGGCCGAGGCAGGCAGATCACCTGAGGTCAGGAGTTCGAGACCAGCCTGGCCAACATGGTGAAACCCCATCTCTACTAAAAATACAAGAATTAGCCAGGCGTGGTGGTGCATGCCTGTAATCTCAGCTACTCGGGAGACTGAGGCAGGAGAGTCGCTTGAACCTGGGAGGCGGAGGTTGCGATGAGCCGAGATTGTGCCATTGCACTCTAGCCTGGGCAACAAGAACGAAACTCCATCAAAAAAAAAAAAAAAATTGGTGCTCAATAACCCTGCAAAGTGGATTGTATCATCCCCATTTTACAGATGGGAAAACTGAGGCTTGTCCAGGAATAACACAGGTGGTAAGGAGAGGAGCCAGGATTCAAATCCACGACTCTTTACTCCATAGCCTGTTTGTTGTTGTGTTTCTCAATTCATGTTGATTATTTTTCTCAAATGGATGTAGTTTAAAAGAAGTTGATTCACTAAAAGAAGTTTGAAGTTGTGGCTTGAAGGGAACTCCCAGCAGCCCATTCAGGCTGCCTGGGAGGCCCTTCTGTCTTGAAAGGGAACATACGGTTAGCTGACTTTGCCTGAAGGAGGACTGTCCTAGCCAGCGGCTGCAAAATCTATTGGGTTCAAGCATTCCAAAAGAAAACACCCCCTTCACCAAGAATGTGCCTCAATAACCACAGAAACAGGCCCCAAAGAAGAAAAAGGGGCTTGGGGGAGCCTCTGATTGGCTCCTGGTGATGTCATGCCCCAGCCCAGAATGCCTGTAAAAGGGCCTACTCTGGGCGACTTTATGGGGGCTTTGGTGTCTGCACACTCCCTCCCTGGCAGCCAGGCCAGCATGACGGCTCCTGTCTGCCTCCCTGCCCCCCGCACGTCCCCAGCGTCCTTGCCCTGGCCTCTCCCAGCCTGTAATTACTTTCAGTGCCCTGCTTTATGGGCTCCAGCGAGGGGGACTTTGCAGCAAGAGGAAGTTCCTTGAAAGGCACCCAGGAATCTTCCCAGAAGGGCCTCTTTCTCCTTGCTCTCTGAGGGGCTTTGAAAGCAGAGCCAGGAGGCACTGTGGGGCCTGGCCTCCTCAGACACCCTCCCAGCTCCCAGGTTCCCTTACCTGGCCCACTGGCTGGCACTTCTTTGCCAACAATCTTTCAGTTGTCCCTGGGAACTCTTAGAATAAAATACAAATCATTCCCTGTGGCCTCCAAGTCTGGCGTCTGCCTCATCACTCACAATCCCCCACCCTCCACTGTCACAGACCAGCTGTAATGGTCCATCCACCATTCACAGACACACCACCCTTCCTTGCCTCTGAGCTTCCTCAAATGCCAGTCCCCCTGCTGGAACACTTGTCCCTCTTCTCTCTCTGTTCACCCCGTTTTAGCTGACTAACTCCCACTCACCCTTGAAGTCTCCATTTAGCCTTCTTTTCCTTCAGGGATCTTCTGTGGACCTCTGTCCTGGCTGGGCTCAGCGCCTCCTCTTCTAGGCTCACAGAGTCCCTGAGCTTTGTCCTATGCCATGGTCATTCGGGTCCCTTCAGAAGCAAAGTCTACAATGAAGATTAAAGATAGTGTATGTAGAAGGTGATCGCAGCATCTGCTGGCAGGGAAATGAGAAATGAGGCAGGGACGGGAAGGCAGCCAATAAAGAATATTATCAGGCAAGTTCCCACCGTGGGCAACTTCAGCTAAGAGTTCAGTGTAGAACACACAGCTCTGAGTTATCTCAGCGTAGAGGGAAGGAGCCATGGTATGAATCCACTAGGCCCATCAATCATTGGTTGGAGCTACTCCCGATGGACGTCAATTTTCTAGCTTGCCTTAAGTGTAGCACAGTGGACTTGGGCAGGGAGAGAAAGGTCCCAGGCGGGGACTAAGTGGTCAAGGGTAAGTCAGGACTACAACAGTGAGGTCCAAAGGGAGGGAAGTGGGGCCCTGACATCCGCTCTACTCACAGCCCCACCAGCCCACACTGCAGTTGCCTTTTCCCTGCTGTCTCTGCAACAAGAAAATAAGCTTCAGGCAGACAGGCATCTCTTCCATTTCGTTTATGGCTGCATTCCCTACATAGGCACATTGGGTGAATCAAAATTATGTCCTGCTTGGGGTGGGTCCACCAGCCAACCACTGGTTGAGCGATTCTATCACGTGTCCTCACTTCTCCAGCTAGTAAATCCAAAGATCCCAGAGCCATGAGAAGAAACTTGGAACGCCTTCCATTATTATAAACATTGGCCAGAGACTTCGAAGGTCAAACTTGCCCCTGGAAGATCCATGGGCAAGGACAACCGTAGGGAGAGCCAGAGGCCTGGATTCAAATCCCAGATCTGCCAATTACTGTGTGGCCTTGGGCAAGTTGCTCAATCTGTCTGTGTTTCAGTTTCCTCAACTATAGTAACCCCATAAGGTAGGCACAATTAATAGCATTGTTACAAAATTCTAATGAAATTGTGTATGTAATATGTTTGGTCATCATTAAAATGATTCTTACCTCCTAAGTATATAAGGAGCTGCTTGCATGTAAAAAAAAAAAAATGATTTTTTTTTTTTTTTTTTTTTTTTTTTGAGACGGAGTCTTGCTCTTTCGCCCGGGCTGGAGTGCAGTGGCCGGATCTCAGCTCACTGCAAGCTCCGCCTCCCGGGTTTACGCCATTCTCCTGCCTCAGCCTCCGGAGTAGCTGGGACTACAGGCGCCTGCCACCTCGCCCGGCTAGTTTTTTGTATTTTCAGTAGAGACGGGGTTTCACCGTGTTAGCCAGGATGGTCTCGATCTCCTGACCTCGTGATCCGCCCGTCTCGGCCTCCCAAAGTGCTGGAATTACAGGCTTGAGCCACCGCGCCCGGCCAAAAAAAATGATTTTTAAGAGAAGCCAGGTTTACTCCTAAACCTTAAGGGTTCCCTGATGCACGCACCTACCCTATGCCAGGCATTGTGCTAGAGGCGTTACACACGTCCAGCAGCCCATCCACTACAGGCCTGCCTTCAATGGCACTTCTAACCTGTTTGAACACCTCTAGTGATAGGAGGCTCACTACATCACAAGGGAACCAGATAGATTTTCAAACAGCTCTAAATGGCTAACACAGGACCATGCTCACAGGAAACATGGAGCTCTCTTTGCCCCACAACAGCCTCTTGGAAATATGAAGGAGTGGTCCTGATGTCAGCTTTCTCTCTCCCACATCAGGAGCATGTTCCCCCACAGAACATGACTGTGAGGTCTTATGTCTCCAAGGTCTCACTCTTTCCCTCCACTGGAAGGTCTCCAGTACCTCTGAATTAAATAAGAGCCACCCCTGAGGGTGATCTAGGCAGTGCAGAACACAATGTGTCTCATCCCCTGCTCAGGACACTTTCTTCTATTCATGCAGTCAGGGGTAGCATTAGCATTTTGGCAGCTGGAACACAGCATGTGGCCCTGGGCAAACCATTTGGTTTCTCTGAGTCTCAGTGTCTACCCATAAAGTGAAGACAATACAGGCACCTACCTCATAAAGCTACTGGAATGATTAAATGGAACGATACATGAAAAGCTCTTAACACAATACTGAAAAAATGTAGGTAATATTGGGAGCCGGCTAAAAGTCATAGCTATGTCTCTTTCACATGAGGTCTTATGAAACTGCGTTTTTCCCATCTTTGGTCTTTTCCAACAAAGTCAGCAAGACTTTGTCAGACTTTAACTGAGTACATGTTAAATATGTTGGCTAAGAATGGACCAAAGAAGACCCCTTGGCATGGTCCAGAGACCCCCATCAAGAATGCCATGAGTGCACTGATGACCATTCCACGGGAATTAATGCTCTGCCCCCTACCACCTCCCTCAGCCTCGCTATGCCTCCCCTGTCCACTGGATGTGGAGATCCAAGGGCTGACCGCGCTGTTGCGTTCATCTCTGCGTCTGCAGATTCTTGCCGAGTGATTGGTCCAAGAACATGAATTGAATTTCCCCTATTCACAGATGGCCTAGAGCCAGGAAGACAGTTTTTGTAAGGTCTCTATTTTTATTCTCATTTTACATGAAAGAGCATTGATGATCACAAAGGTAACTGTTATAAGCATTCAGCAGGCATCAGATCTTCCTTTACTGGCTCACCAAATCCTCACTACGGCATCACTGCTGCCTCCACTAATCAGGTAAGGAAACTGAGACTCAGATGAGTTAAACAACTTGCCCAAGACCCCATGGACACAAAGTGATAGAAGCAAGATTTGAACCCAGGCCTACAAAGCTACAAGTCACCTTCCTCCTCTACCTGGAAGAATTTTTTTATTTATTTATTATTATTATTATTATTATTAGAGACAGAGTTTTGCTCTTGTTGCCCAGGCCGGAATACAATGGTGCTATCTCCACTTACTGCAACCTCCGCCTCCCAGGTTCAAGCGATTCTCCTGCCTCAGCCTCCAGAGTAGCTGGGACAACAGGCATGCGCTACCACACCTAGCTAACTTTTTTGTATTTTTAGAGAGACGGGGTTTCACCATGTTCGCCAGGGTGGTCTCAAACTCCTGACCCCAGGTGATCCACCCACCTCGGCCTCTCAAAATCCTGGGATTACAGGCATGAGCCACCACACCTGGTGACTTGGAAGATTTTAAAGTGTTTTTCTAATGCTAAGAGTTGAGGGGGAAATGTGTCTGGTCTTGCAGTTCAGCATCTGCTCACAGGCCTGATCCCAGAGATCTACAGCAGCATAAACCTTCTACGGCAATTTTAAAACATAGCCATAAATCCTGTGACACTACTCCTAGTAGGATGTGGGCCTATGATCTGTCCCCTCGAACCAGAGGGACTTACAACTGCTTTGACCAATAGAGTACAGAAGTGACACTATATGATTTCCTAGGCTACATCATGACATGCCATGAGGCATCTACCTTGTTTAATGGAGCAATTGTACTGAGAGTCAGGAGATGGCTATTAAGAAACTCTCATGCTCTACTAACCTGAGACCACAATGCTGGAAGCTATATGTAGGTGTTCCAGCTGACAGTTGCATGTGAGCCCCGTCTTCAACCAGCCCAATCCAGGCACCAGAAACAAGAATGAAGAAGCCATCTTGAAAGTGGATTCCCCAGTCCCAGCCATTCAAGTCATCCCAGGTGAGGTGCCCAGATGTCATGAAGCGGAGATGAGCTGTCTCTTCTGTGACCTTTCCTAATTTCTGACCCACTGAACTTGTGAGTGTACTGAAAGGGGTGTTGTTTTATACCAGCAAGTTGTGGGGTGGTTTGCTCTGCAGCAAAAGAGAGATAATCAGAACACCATCTGATCCTACAGCTCCTCATTTCTCAATGCTCTCAACTTGTTGATGGAAATGCACATTGATTTTCAAAGTCAGAAGCTCCGCATGGACCGTTCAGAAAGTCATATCTGACCCAGATATTTTGGCTGAGTAAGAGCCCAGGCTTGCTAGAGACTTGGACTTCAGCGTCCTGATAATTTTGGTGTCCCATCTGTTCATTTATTAGTAGTTATTGCATTGCTACCTTATGCCAGGCACTGTGCTAGGCATAGAGATATGGCGATAAACAAAATGGACACCAGCCTTGCCCACAGGAGCTCACAGTCCAGTGGGGAAGACGGACATCACATAAGAAATTTTAAGTTAAAAATGGAGACGCACAGCCTTAGGGTCATCTAACCATGTCTGGCAAAGGGAGCAGGACAGGCCTAAGAAGGTGACCATCAGAGGGCTGAACAACAGAGGCACTGCCCATCTGATGTGGAAGGGGCAGAGACAAGAACTGCAGGAAGAGAGAACAGCCGGAGGGGAGGCTGGGTTGAGAGAATACATGAGGCATTCAAGGACACAACAGATATCTGGTGTGGCTGGAACAAAGACACTGAGGCAGAGTGGTGAGAGGAGACACTGGATAGGGCTGCCAGGTGGAAATGGATGGGGTATCCCAGCCTAGGTCCCCATCCAGCCCCAGTCCCAAACTGCTGGCCAGCTGACCACCTCTGCTTCTTGGAGCCCCCGGCTTCCTTCTCATCTCTGACTGTTCCTTCTCCGTTTCCTTGGCTGCCTTCTCTTTCTCCAATCATTGCCACACGTGAGTGTTCCCGCCTCACAAAACACTCGTAGTTCTCAGTTGCTCATGTGCTCTTCTGATAACCCCAAAATATTAAGTTGAAACACAGGAAATGACAATAGTTGACCATGTGTAACCTAAGAAAAAAAATCACCCAGCAATTTCAATGGTTCAGGTTAATTTTAAGCTATTGCCCCTTTCAAGCTATCTTCTGCAATGTCCCAATCAGCAAAGAAAGCCTTGACACTTATTATTTTCTGAGGTTTGTCATTTTCAAATCTTTCCAAATATGAAATTATATAATAATTTCAAATAAAATTATGTAATCTGCACCCTTTGAATTCCACCATGCCCCTCTAACCACACCTCCCGAGGCCTCAACCCCAACTCCTAGATGTGAGACACTGCTCCATTTTGGTCCAGAGGGTTCTCACCACCCTCATCTCTTCTAACTCTTCCACATCAACTGGAAGATTCCTAAAAACATTAGAAGTCTTAGAGAGAATTGAGGAAAACAGCAGGTTGGAGAGGTTGAAACTCAGAATGAAGTAAGTTTGGAGATGATCTCAGCAATTGCTGAGAATGGACTATGGCAGGTGCCCAAGGTGCCCAGGATCTAAATCTGAAAGGCCCATACATTTATTTCTGCCCTGAACCCAAGAATATGATAGAAAAACACAGGGGCTAAAAAGGCTCTCAGGCTTACTTCTCCAACCAGCCAGCCAGACCCTGCCTGATACATATAGGGAAACTGAGGAGACCTAGAGACAAAAAAGGACTCACGCCAGGCCTTGCCTTGAGGTTGAACTTAGGGCTAGAAACCAGATGTCCCAGTGCTCCATCTACCCCTCCAGTCCTGCAGAATGGGGCAAGAGTCCTGAGTGGCCAGCTGGCCATGTCCAAGCCTGAGGCCAGACACTGCTCACGTGCACTGCTGTTTGCTCAAGGGAGCGGGCCTGTGGCCATCTGGTCACATGTCAGGCATTGGAGTGTGAATGGCCAGACAGAGGCATAGGTGCGGGGGTGGATCGCAGGGTGGGGGATAATTTTTTAAAGTGCTCTGCATCACTGTCCCCAGAGATACTGAGAAATTGGGTGAAAGTGTACCATCTCTGGAGCTTCAGCCACCTGGGTCAGGGATGGGGCATACTGGGCCACCAGGTCAATCCTGCACCTTCCCAGGCCTGGGAATCCTGGGTTTTTGTCCCAGTGTGCTAGAGACTCTTGTTTGCCCCTAGCACTGGCCCACTCAGAGGTGAAGGATGGTTTTGGGCCTTGGAAGAGCTAGTGTGGTAAGGACAGGCTGGATCTGACTCTCTCACTCTCTCTCTCTCTCTCTCTCTCTCTCTCTCTCTCTCTCTCTCTCTGTATGCATGTGTGGGTCTGTGTGTCTGTGTAGGTGTGTGTATCCAGAGACAGCCACAGAGAGACAGGCACCAAGTGCATCTCCACCATCCTCATTACCAGCCAACATCTACCGCTACCTCCTCTGTGCCCAAGGAAAGAGGAAAGAAATGGGAATCCTTCCTTGGCCCCGAGGAGGAGCTCAGTCTCCACAGGGCAAAATCTACTGAGCACCTACCATGCAGTGAGTGCCTTATTGCACCTCCCAATTTAATCTGCTCAACAATCCTCTCAGGAAGGGGCCATTACCTGTGTCACAGCTGAGGAAACAGAGGCACCGCAAGGCTAATGGGCATGCCTGGGGGAAGGTACATGAGGAGCAGGTGCTAATCTGCCTTTGTTCACCATTTAATTCTCAATGGTTGGTACAATAGAGGTAGATGCCCAGTAAATCTTTGTGGAACGAGTGAGTTGAATAAATAAATGAAGTGTCAGAAGCAGGACTGGAAGCGGGGTCTGTCTGTTCCAAAGGCCAAGATGCCTCTTGATTTGCAGACATGTAAAATGTGCACTAAGAGGAGTCAACACAAAGCAGTGTGGAAACAGAAACCACAGTGCCGGACATTGCCAGGGGGCCAAGGGTAGCACAAAAAGCAGACTCCATTTGATTGAGGTTTTGAAGCTTACATAGGAGTTTTCTGGGTTGCCCATTCAGTCTCCAAATATTTAATAACCATCTATCATATGCCTGGCACTGTTCTAGGAGTTTGGGATCCATCAGTGAGGATGTAAGATTTTTGTCCTCAGGGGACTTATATTCAAGAGGACCAGGGAGTGAGGCTGTTCCAGGAGGAGCAGGTAGAGCAGGGAGGGAAAAGAGGTTTGTCTTGGGGAGGAAGAATATGGGGTTCATCAAGTGGAGCAGGTGTGAAGTGGAAGTTGAGAAGAAGCTGCTGACAAATTGGACCAGGGTCTAGAGGGCTCTGAGTGCCTGAGAGCAGATAAGAATGAGGGGAGGGTTCTAGATTTGGCTGTGTCAAGGGGAAGAGTCAACTTCCAACCCGTTGACCTAGTGTCCTTGACTGCATTCATGGTTACCTTTGAATACCTACTTTTTGTGTTTTTTCTCCTATTTTAAGTCATAGATAAAACCATGAAAAATCTTCAGCTCCAGAAACAAGTTCTTAAACAACTTCTCCCATTTAAAAGGGAAAAAAGTTGTTTCTGCTCTTTATGCATCTTTTTCATATGTTATATTGATTTTGGTATTGAAAAATATATATTTCCACATTTAAAGCTGGAATCTGCCAGGTGCAGTGGCTCACTCCTGTAATCCCAGCACTTTGGGAGGCGGAGGCAGGTGGATCACCTGAGATCAGGAGTTTGAGACCAGCCTGACCAACATGGGGAAACCCTGTCTCTACTAAAAATACAAAATTAGCCAGGCGTGGAAGCACATGCCTGTAATCTTAGCTACTCTGGAGGCTGAGGCAGGAGAATCTCTTGAACCCAGGAGCTGGAGGTTGCAGTGAACCAAGATAGTACCATTGTACTCCAGCCTGAGCAACAAGAGTAAAACTCCATCTCAAATAAATAAATAAAATAAAATAAAGCTGGAATCTTCACTTTGGGAGGCCGAGACGGGCGGATCACGAGGTCAGGAGATCGAGACCATCCTGGCTAACATGGTGAAACCCCGTCTCTACTAAAAATACAAAAAAAAAAAAACCAAGCCGGGCGACGTGGCGGGCGCCTGTAGTCCCAGCTACTCGGGAGGCTGAGGCAGGAGAATGGCGTGAACCCGGGAGGCGGAGCTTGCAGTGAGCTGAGATCCGGCCACTGCACTCCAGCCTGGGCGGCAGAGCGAGACTCTGTCTCAAAAAAAAAAAAAAAAAAAAGCTGGAATCTTTACATCAGGTATCCAGGCTCCAATACAGGTGGTTACATTGCTTATAAAATTATGTGACATGTTTTAATTTCTTTAAATCAATCAATCAATCATTCATGATGCCTTTGGCAGGAAAAAGATAGAAGGCAGGCTTTTATTGTATTAGGAAGCTGAGGTTGTCAGCATTTCAAATGGGAGGTTACCTGACCCACGTTTCTGCAGATTGTTGGGGAAAAGTTAAAGAAGACAACTTCAGGGCTGAATTTGGATGTGGCTCTGCAGAGGAGAAGGAAGGGGTCGGTCTTGTGTCCAATTGGGACTCACTGGGATGTGGGGGTGCAGGTGGAACAGAGTTTGAGCAGATCCCTCTGCAGTGAGAAAAAGGTAAGAAGATGATAGCTGATCTCCATTAGATTAGGTAGGGCTGCCTGCCCAGGTCAGGGAGCAGATTCCAAGGATCCAGTGGCAAGCAAGAAAGTGAAGATAAAGAAAGGAAAGCGAAATTAGACAGAGAATCTTAGGGTCTTTGTAAGACAGAAATGGTGAGTGGGGTGATGAAGATACAGACATAGGTGGGGTGGGGACCAGGGTCTGCAGAGAGAGGAACAGGCAGGGAGCAAATGACAAGAGTACCCAGCATACAGCTTGACCCGTAGCAGATGCTCAGGAAATACCTATAAAGCAAATGGTCTTGACCACCAGGCTGATGGACTTTCCTGATGGCTTTGATAGCCTTTTGACAGCTTTGGTGCTTTGAATCCTTTTTATGTGCTCACGGGCACCCTTGCTAAAGGCCTTTCATTCATTATTTATCTCATTTTGCAGATGAGGAAACAGAGGCTCAGAGAGGTTAAGTGGCTTGGCCAGGGTCACAAAGCTTGTAAGTAGTAGAATCAGGGCTTGAACCCAGTTCCATGTGAGTCTAACACCTGAGTTATTTGTCTGTTGGGATTTTGTCCTACAGGAGAAGGAAGTGCAAAGACCAGGCTGCATATGAATTTTATGGGCCCCTGCAACTTTTGTTTTTATGTGCCCCTTTCTCCACAGAAATATGTTAAAAATTCTAATTTATGGCTATTAAAATAAAGAGGAACATAATCCAGGATGCATTATATTAACATTTTTTTCTGCTGATTTTAAAGAAATAAAAACAATGCCATGGACCCCTAAAATACTGCAGGCTGTAGGAACTGTGCCTACTGTGCCTGCTGGTGAAGTTGGCCATGGTCAAAGGTGCTTCATGGGTGTGATCTCTGTATAAAGAAAGCAATCAGTCCTCTTTCAAACTAACCAGAGCCACTCTGTGAGGATGTAGCCCTCCGGAGCTACCCAGTGGGTCGGGGGTGCTCCCGTGGCACATGCCAGGGACCCCTGCAGGAGGCCAGCCTCCTGACCATGGCACTTCTTTGGTTTTTTTGGAGGAGGGACAGAATCTTGCTCTGTTGCCTAGGCTGGAGTACAGTGGAGTGATCTCGGCTTACTGCAACCTCCGCCTCCTGGGTTCAAGCAATTCTCCTGCCTCAGCCTCCTGAGTAGCTGGGATTACAGGCATGCACCACTGTGCCTGGCTAATTTTTCTGCATTTTTGTAGAGACAGGGTTTCATCACATTGGCCAGGCTGGTCTTGAACTACTGGCTTCACGTGATCCACCCGCCTTGAACTCCCAAAGTGCTGGGATTACAGGCATGAGCCACCACGCCCCGTCACCATGGCACTTTTTGAGACATCTCCACCTCTTCAACTGAACAGGCAGAGACAGGAAAGGCCCAGCAGCCATGAGACTCAGACCAGGCCAAATTAGTGCACACGGAGCAAGGGCAGGAATATCCAGCCTGCCTGAAGCACCAGCTCTGCCCCTCCCCTAGCACTGGAGGTGAACAGAGGCTCCGGCTGCTCTCTGTCCTCCTCCTGGAACTGTCAGGCTCCAGCAACTGACATCTGCTCCCTGGGAAGAGATGGGTCCCCATGGATGACCTCTGGCATCTCTGTCTTTCCCCCCATCACTCCTGGCAAGAAGACTGGGCACAGGGATTGGAGGACAACTGTCCCCAGCCCAGCCTCTCGGAACGTGTAGGCCCACTCTCACCCTGAGCTGTAGAAGTCTCCCCATCTCAGCCTCCAGAGACCTTGGTATCTCTCTTCTGGAAATCAAAACCACCCTTCCTGGGGCTTCCTGACAACTCCCCATACCAGCCCCTGTTGTCAGCTTTCTGAAAGAAAACAAGAATAACTGTCAGGCCTTACTGTATGCCAGGCTCTGTGCTGAACACCACACTTCTCCCGTGCTCAGGACAACTCCAGGAAGTAAGTGCTACTTTCGCCTCAGGGGGAGCAATATGAGATCAAGAGACTTGCCCATGGTCAAGCAGCCGTAAGTGTGTAAGACAGGCTATGTCAGGATTCAAAGTCTGCCTGTCTGCCTGTCTGCCTCCAAGCACCAGGCATCCTGCCTCTCAAGCCTGCAGTGCTCCCAGGTTAAACTCCCCGGTGCCTCTTGGACAAAGCCCAAACTCTCTAGTCTGGCTGTCATGGCCTGTCTTAGTCTGGCCTCCACCCTGCAATGGCTCCCACACAAACTGCTCTCCCACACGGGAGCAGGCGCACTCCAACTGTGCAGAACCACTGGAGCTTGTCTAAACTCCCGCATGTTCCACCCTCCTGTGCCTTTGTGCATTCAGTTCCCCCAGCCTGGAACACCCTTCCCAGTGGAGGAATCTCCAGTGGATTGGGCAATGGGGTTTTGAGCCAGCCCTACGGGGATCTGAATCCCACTACTGTCCCTGGGTCCTTTTTGTCACCTTGGGCACGTCATGCCCTCTCTCTGAACACTGATTTCCTCAACTGTAAAACTGGAGCCACTGGGCCTAGTTCATACTGTTTTCATGGAAATTCCCTGAGAAGGGATATGAGGCGTGACAGGCGTGGAGTGAGAACTCAGTGGATATTCCCTGTGCTGACCCCATGTGGTCACCATCTCTCCACATTCGTTCATCTTTCAGCTCAAACATCCCCTCCCCTGAGATGCCTTCTGTGAGTGCCTCGACCAGGCAGGCTGAGCGCTGGCCCCTGGGCTGTGAACCCCAGCACAGGGCCAGCTGTGTGATGTGTATTGAAAGGAGAGAGAAGGGAGGGAGAGGAAAGAATTAAGTGGGTCAGAAGAAGGCAGCTGGGGGTTGATAAATGAGATTGGACAATGGAGAATAATAGTGGAAAACGACTTGGGCCTTAATTATTTGGTAATTAGGTCCAAAGTGGCTGGAAACAGGAAGATGGGTGACTGTGTTCAGCCAGATTGCCCAGGTAACTGGCTGTGTAGGCAGACTCATCACTTCTCAGGATCCCCATGGAGTGGACTCCATGCCTCATTTACCTTCTCCTCCCAAGGCATCTCAGACTCAATTAGGGTCCCCCACACCCCGGACTGAACTGAGTGGAAAGCCTCAGAAGCAGGGCGGGGCTCAACTCCCATCTTGTGGGCTGCTGGTGATTTAGGGGGAGCTTCTCAAAATGGTTTTCTGTCTTCTCCATTCCTACCCAATTCCTATCCCCCCCCACACCTCCCCCACCTCCATCCTCCGCATCCCCATCACCCCTTCCTCCATCCCCTCCCTCCTCCTCCTCTGGGTCTTCATCTCTTCCCAGCGAGCCCTGGTAATAACCACCTCCAAACCGGCCCAACCGGTCCCAGAGGACCTGATGGCCTGGCCTGGCCCTGCCCTAGAGGCAGGTAAGGAGGTAGGGCGGCGACTCCTGGGGTGTCTGAAAGCACCAGTTACCTCTGCAGTCTGCTGGCCTGCCCAGCCAGCCCAGCACAGAGCCCTGGGGGTGGGGGTGGGGGGCAGGGCAGGCTGTTCTGGACAAGGGGACTGCATTTCAGACCCTACCACAGTCCAGGGACAGGACATCCCAAAGTGTCCCTCCCTCTTCGGTGAGCTGACAGGTCTAAAGAATTCTGCCAAGCCTGACACATTGACTCACGTTTAATTACACATAGAACCAATCATCTGGTTGAAATGAGTGAAGTTTCATAAAAGGAAATGTAAAATCCAGGAAAAAGAAAAATAGCAACTTTTTTTCTTGACAGATACATTGTTTGAAGCTTTGACATGACCTGTCTTAGAAAACCCCTTTCAGAGCCAGGGACTCCAGACTGTTTTATCTACCTGGTGCTTCGTGCCTCTTTGCCAGTGATAGGGGTTGTTGGGGGGAAGGTGGGGGAGGGGAGCAGAGTCTGGGAAGGGAGGCTGGTTGGAACAGCATGAAATGTGTGTATGTGATTGTGAATGTGAATGTAAAGGGATGCATGTCTGAAACTGTATGAGTAAGTAAATGTAACCCAGATGCCTTAGGTTCAAATCCCAGCTCCACTTCTTAGCTGTGTGACCCTGGGCAAGTTACTTAACCTCTCTGTGTCTTGGTTTCCCCACAATGAGTAGATGTAAAATGGGTAAAGGAAGAGTAACCTGCCTCCGAGCATGGCTATAAGGATTGAATGATTTAATGAATGCATAGCGCTTAGCAGAAGGCAGGTGGTGGACATGACTGAAGTGTTCAACATCATTACTATCATTAGTATCTGTATTAATAGAATTAGTATTAATAATATTATCATGACCATGATTATGACTTAGAAACACGCCTGACCCCATAAACACTCATTCCAAGTTCACTAGTAGCACTAATTGTATTCATGTACATGTGTGTGGTATGATTGGAGAAGGACCCCGTGGATGAACAAATGGATCTTTCTGGATAAATGGTAGCTCTATATTATAGCTTTCATTACAATTCTATAGGCTGGATATTTGGCACAGGTCTCACTGGGCTAAATTCACGGTGTCATCGGTGCAATATTCAGTTCTGGAGGCTGTAGGGGAGAATTCATTTCCTTGCCGTTTCCAGCTTATAGAGGCCACCTGTGTTCCTTGGTTCATGCCTCCCTTCCTCCATCTTCAAAGCCAGCACTGTTGCATTTCTCTAACCTGGCTTCCCTGGCCACATCTCCCTTTGACCACACCTGGGACAGTTCTCCACTTTGGAGAACCATGCTGATGACATTTGTTCCACCCAAATAATCCAGGCAATCTTTTCCATCTCAAAGTCATTGACTTTAATCATATCCGCAAAGTCCTTGTTTGCCACAATAAGGCAACACATTCACAGGTTCCGGGGATTAGGATGTGGATGTCTTTGGAAGGCCATTATTCTGCCTCTAGCCCAGGGGGATGATGGAAACAGGCCCTCATGGCTCTCAATTTGTTGTGGTGGAATCGCATCAGTGAGCGTCTCTTCTGGGGCTCTGGGCGCTAAAAGAGGCTGGAGACAGCTGGACCCATGACGGACAAGCTACAGCCCCACTAAGGGCCCCAGGTCCCACATCTGGCCAGGTTTGGGCAACTTCTCCCGGATCCAAAAGAGCAGCAAAATGTGGACCAGGCTCTGCCTGTGTCTGTACGGAAGCAGCTCCCTGTCTAAGCCTCCAAGATTCCTTGTCTGTAAACCTTCTGAGGACCACAGGCAACAACACACGAGGCTCCTAGGACAGCGGGGCATGCAATAGGGGCTCAGTAAGTGTGTCAGTCTGCCCTCTCCACAACCTGGAGGTCAGATGCACAATTACCACAGCAGTCAGGCGCGTGGCAGGGAAGCCCATAGTGGTATCAGGGACTGTGACTAGGTTCTGCTGGGGGACTGTATTGTGAATAGGAAAGAGTGTGGATGTGGGAGCAGGAGAGTGGAAATCAGTGTGTAAGAGAGGGCATCCCAGCATGCAGAACCCAGCCCCGTGCCCCTTCCCGAGGGCCCAGAGCCTCCAACCCAGGTTCACCTGAAAGTTAAAGCCAGCGCACACAGCTCCCCTCAGTTCTGCGAGCCTGACCATGGTGCATTGCCTGAGCAAGGCGTGTCTTTGAAGTCTCCTGTTTTACACTTCCTAATCCAGAGATGCCCACTGCTGTCGTATTATAGAGCGCAATGTTTCACATTGCAAATTCTCAGAACACCGAGCAGCTATGAAAAAGCATTAGGTCAGACTTTGTACAGACAAGATGTCCCAAACACATTGTTAAGCAAAAGAAAAAAGTGAGTGTCATAGCACCAAGTATGGGTGGGACCCATTTTTTTTAAAGTATCCATCTTGCCAAGTTTTAAAATGCAAAGGTTTTCAAGTCACGAGGTAGAAAGTGGACAGATGTGAGGCTCCAGGGAGAAGTGAGGCCTGTGTCAAACTGCACAGCGTAAACTCCGTGTAAAAACATTCAAATTCCAGTTTTCAAAGCAGGCAGTCGGCTTTTGACCTCCATTGTCTTTGAAAAGAGAGTGAAAAAAATGTGGTATGTGTGGGTATGCAGGTGCCATGTGTTTGTGTGTATATGGTGTGTGTGTGCATGTCCAGTATGGATGTGCATCTGTGGTGTATATGTGTGCATATATGTGTGTATATGTGTGGTGTGTGTGGTGTATGTATGTGGTGCGTGTGTATAGTGTGTATGTGCATGTGGCGTGTGTGGTGTATGTGTGCATGTGTGGTGTGTCATTGTGTGTGTGCATGTGTTTAGTGTGTATATACGGTACATTTGCATGTGCGTGGTGTGTGTGGTGTGTGTAATAGTGTGTGTGTGCATATGGTGTGTGTGCAAATATGTGTGCTTGAGGGGGATGGTGCATGTGAGAGTGTATGTGGTATATGTGGATTGTATCCAGGGTATCTGTTTCCGTGCTGTGTGTGTGCATGTGGGGGGTGTATTGTGCATGTGTGTGGTGTGTGTAGTGTACACATGGTGTGTGTGCATATATGTGTGTGTGAGGAGGATGGTGTATGTGAGTGTGTGATATATGTGGATTGTATCCATGGTGTCTGTTTCTGTGGTGTGTGTGTGCATGGGGGGGTGTATATGTGCATGTGTGTGGTATGTGTAATAGTGTGTGTGTAGTGTGTGCACATGGTGTGTGTGTGCATATATGTGTATGTGGGGGGATGACGTATGTGAGAGTGTGTGTGGTGTATGTGGATTGTATACATGGTGTCTGTTTCTGTGGTGTGTGTGTGCATGTGGGGGGTGTATATGTGCATGTGTGTGGTGTGTGTAATAGTGTATGTGTGGTGTGTGTGCATATATGTGTGTGTGAGGGGGATGGTGTATGTGAGAGTGTGTGTGGTGTATGTGGATTGTATCCATGGTGTCTGTTTCTGTGGTGTGTGTGCATGTGGGGGGGGTGTATATGTGCATGTGTGTGGTGTGTGTAATAGTGTGTGTGGGGGGTGTGTGTGCACATGGTGTGTGTGCACATACAAGTTCATGATGGCTTTGTAGTGGAAGCAAAGAGTTTCAGGACTCTGAGTCTTTTTTTTGTTTACATTGTACATTTTCTTAATTTTTTAAAACAAGCTTATACAAGTATCCCAAAAGTCTTAGTGCAAATTTAAGCTTAAAAAACTATTCCTTCTTTAATCAGAAAAAAAACAAAGACAAAAAGGGAAATATATGACAAAAGTTTGTGTAAAAACGTTACACCAGGAAAATCAGCAATGTTTGTCTTACAGTTTCAATACCACTGGGTATTCCTGATACTGACTGGAGTCAAGGCTGGTGGGAAATCTGTGCTCCCGCTAGCCCCAGGGACATAGCAGGTCTGCCTGGAGAGTCGCTGCTCGGGTCCCAGAGAAAGTCAGCAGCATCTAAAGCCAAAGCACGGGATGTTTTCTGGAGTCCTGCACACATGCACAAGCAACACACACAGAGCTCTGTGCACAAATCCCCCTTTCAGTGCACATTATTTGTTCTCTGCAAGCCCCTGTCTAGGCCATGGCAGATCCGGCTTCCACAGCTGACTGCCCCTGACCAGCTGACTGACCCCAGACACGGCATTGTTACTTTCTGACCCTTGACTTGCCCCTCTGCAAAATGAAGTCAGATAAAAGATAATGCATGCAAAGTGCCTGTTGCGGGACCTGATACATGGTAGATGCTCACTAAATAGGGTTTATGAAGAAGAGGAAGGCCACAGCCTATCCCCACACCCTGGGCTCCAGCCAGATAGAAGTACGTCATAGGAGGCCTGCTGGCTGCCTGGAGAGAGCAGAGTCCACTGACCTTATCAGGTCAGCCTCACTCTGCCCCACGCAGGGCTGACTTCTGTCCTCTAGCCACCTGGACATGTGGTCCCAGATGATTCAGTACATGTGTAACATGATCCAGTGGCCGCAAGGCTCAGAGTCATCACTGCCTACCTACGAGGGAAGAAAGATAATTCCCTTTTTCAGAGGTTATTTAACTTCTATTTTTGCATCTTCTTTCCTTCATTGATTCATTTGATGTTTAAATGAGATGTGCATGAGAAGTAGGCACCGCATGAGGCTTGGGCCAGGAGGAGGCGGCAGTAAACCAGACCTACAATGTCCATGCTGCCACAGAGACAGGACCAGCTTCACAGGCATGTGACCTGCATAGTCACACAGAACTCTCCAGTTAGAAAGGGCAATGCCTGGTTTAATGCTCTGCTTTTGCCATCTTGAATGTCTTAATAATTTTTAAACAAAAATTTTATTTTGTTTCCATTTTGCACTGGGCCCTGCATATATGTAAGTGGTGGTGTTAGGAGTTAAGAGGTCGTAAATCCAAATTAACAGTGCCCAGCAGATGAATATATCAACAAGGGAATCAGAGCAAGCCTTGGAAACGTCGGGGGTTAACAATGGTGGAGGTGGGGAGTAGCTGACGCAATCTGAAGCTCTAGTCCTCGCCTTCCTAAGGGAATAACATTTTGGCAGTAGCCTGAAGGGCAAGTAGAAATTGGTAAAGAGGTGGAAATGAAGTTTCTTAACTACAAAATGGAAACAGTGATCTCCTGACCCACAGGACCAGCCATGACAAAACTTGATTCAATTCATTCCATTCATCCATTCATTCATTCCAGCAACATACAGCACCTATTCTGCTGCAAGTGCTGACCAGGCACCCCATACATCCCTGCCCTGTGAAATGTGTGTTCTAGCACAGACAATTATTATCTATTTATCTATTCCTGGGATTTGTGCAGGAAAGAGATGTACATGGAGCTAAGGGAGCACATGATGGGGGCTGGGCTGGGTTAGGGGGCAGAGTTCTCAGCCCTGCCCAGGACTGGGCACAGAGGAGGCTCTGGGAGATTGCAGGCTGGCAGAGCCTGGTTCTGCAGAGCAGTCAGCTGTGGACACAGGCCCAGCAGGGAGCTGTGGGCCCTGCTGATTTGCGGAGGCACCATGCCAACAGTCGCCTGGCTGTATCCTGGTTCCAGGATCAGTCGGTAGACCTTAGGAGGAGCTGGCCCAGGGCAGGAGAGGGCAAAAGAGAAATAAATGTTTAATTAAAGAGAGGCAGCTTTTGGAGGGAGGGAGTAAAGCAGGCTAGCCTTACTGTCTAGCTGCTGTGTCCCTGCTACTTCATCGTATCTGTCAGATCACCTTCATTGGCCCTCTACAGCATGTGCCTCTAGGTTACAATAGAGGAAATTAAGTCTCAGACAGGCTAAGCAACCTCCCAAGTTCATGTATGATGTTGGAACCAGAATCTAGTCTTCTGATTCCCAGAGTAAATTCTACCACTTCTACCTGTGAGCCCTCTGACCAAAAATCTGCCCAGGTATTTGACAAGCCACCAGAGAAATTTCTTTCCAGCCCAGAACCACCAATGCTTACATCTCTGCTGAGCAGTGGGATTGCTTTTCCTTGAGAAAACCATGAGTCTTAACAGTTGATCCTTTTTCCCTCTTCCCATTAGCCACTAGGAGGCCCAGCATCAACTCTTGGCCCATTTCAACACAGATTTTTTGTCATGTCACCTCTAGTTCAATCCAACTCATCTACCTTGCTTTTATTTTCTGCCTTTTGTTTTTATTTTCTGTTTGGGGGGGTCTTTTTAAACTAATTTTAAATGTGCTTTGGCCCACTCTATTACAGAGCTTCATTAAGCCATCTCCAACCTCTTCTGCATTCTCTACATGTCTGCTTTGTCCCTCCCTCTCTGCAGAGAGCCTTTCTGTGGCTCCTTATGCACAAGGCCTGGGTGAGGCTTCCTGGCTTCCTGTTCTCACCCTTTCCCATTCAAGCTCCCACCACACTCTGACCAGTACCCGGAATCCAAACACCAATTTCCCAGGAATTATGAGGCTTTTGGCCCAACTTGCTCCAAACAACTGTGGCCATGAGCTGGGTCATACAGCAGAAATATGGCAGCAGCATTCCATTCCTTCAGGGGCATACCCAAGCTCCTTACCCTGGCACTCAAGGTCGCTTAGGACCTGTGTGCAGCCTCTGCTTCTCAGTTCCAGCTATCCAGCACCTCACTCCCCAGCCACACAGGGCCCACTTGCTGTTCTGGAAACTCTCTCCATTGCCACCTGTAAGTTTTCCACCCAGGCTAACTCCTCCAGTGAGAGCCCTGTCCTCCAGCTCCATCTGTCTTAGTTGATGACAAACACAAAGGCTGCCTCCTCTCCTATGCCTGCTCCATCCACCCCACCAGCTCTTATCCTCCTCTTGGCTCCCACTCCAGGTCCTTTATCCACCTTCCTGACCCTACACCCTGAGTTTCCATAAAGGCTCAAACATCCCTCACAGATGCCAGACTCCAGGGAGACAGAGACTCTGGAGCCAGCACCATATGCCTTGTGATGAGACAGATCTCCGTTCAAATCCTAGCTCAGCCACTTAGCAGGAGGACTTGGCCAACCTCCCAGGCTCTGGAAGCCCCCACTCACAGTCACACGGAGTTACGGTTGGGTTGCGTGAGAATCAGCAGTCAGGAGTGCAGAAGGGCTGAGCATGGACCGGGTGCCGAGTGTTTGGTGAGTGAATGAGTGGATTTGTGCCTGAAGCTGAGCATGTTCTTAGTAACTTACATATACGCTTCACTCTCAAACTCTTGGGCAGTGGCCCATATACCTGTCCATGACCCTCTTGGATCCCAGGGACACCAGGAAGGGCATGGTGAGCACACACCCTGGAGAGAGGGACAGGCTTCAACAGACCTTGGGCTCAGGCCTGGCCCATCCTCAACCTCACCCTCAGAGGAACCCACACTTGTCCCTGCTTTTTGGAAAGCATGTCTGAGCCTCTTTGTCCCCTTCAAGCTTCTCGCCATCTCCTGTCCCATGGAACTCACCTAGAATGGGGAGGATGTAGGAGAGGAAGGTAGAGAGAGGGCCGTATTTGCTGATGAGCACCCGCTCTGTGCCAGGCACTGTGTTTATGCTTTATGTGTATTTTCTCATTCACCCTTCATTTCTCATTTACCACTTTACCAGATTACCATGATTCTATCCATGTTACATATGCAGGAAGCAAGACTTAGAGAGATTACCTGGACTCCCTTGGCCATTCAGGGGATAGAGCCAGAATTTCAGGCCAGGACTGTCAATCTGCAGAAGCCAGGGTCTTGCTAATATGCCAAAGTGAGGATCCCATCCCGCCTCCAGTAAGAACCTCCTGCCTGGGTCCAAGGAAGGTTAACCTCTGCTCTCCTAAGGGCTGGATGAAGACCCTTTACAAGGAGGCAAGAGTGGACAACAGTAAGCAGTGAGCACTGAGGGCCCAGGCAGCTAAGCCAGCTAAGCTCTTGCACCTCTCCTGGCAGGGGATGGAGCCAAGTGTCATTACCAGAAGGCAGAATGTGGGTCAGGAGCTGTCTCCTCACTCACCATTCAGAGTGCCTTGAGAAGAACAGCTGTTGCTGACTTCGCTTTGTGCAAAGAGGGCCTAAAGCAGCAGGGCAGGACTTGAACTCAAGGCTACATGCTATCCTAGATGACACTTGGGAACTTCACTGGGCTCTTCTCTAAGATCTAAGCATGGACCAAGTGCCTTAGAGATCTCACCAGCAGATTGTCCTCTAGAGGAGTAAGTGGGCACCAATCATGGCTGGCAAGGTCATGATTATGGCAGAGAATAAGAAGAAGAAAGAAGGAGAAGAAGAAGAAGATGAAGCATACGAAGAAGACGACGACGAAGAAGAAGAAGAAGAGGAGGAGGAAGAGGAGAAAGAGGAAGAGGAAGGAGAAGGTAGGTGGTGGCAATGATGGTGATCATGATGGCAATAATAGCAGAGCCCCATGTATCCACCAGACACTGTTCTAAGCACTTTATGACATAATAATCCTATGGAGTAGGCACAAGTATTATCCCCATTTTACAGATGAAGAGACTGAGACATGGATGGTTAAGTAATTTGTCCGAGTTCACACAAATAGAGTGTACTAGGGATAACACTCAAGTTTCAGAGCCTGCACTTTTCTTCACAATGCCTATGTTATATTTACAACACAATGAAAATGGCAATCACTATTTGAGCATTTACTATGCATCAGAAACTGTGTTAAGCACTTTATCTGCATTATCTCATTTAATTCTCACAAGAGCTTTAACACCTGACAATAGTATAGTTGCATTCACAGGATGTAAAATTTGAAACCATGAGAGGTAATATAATACGTGTGAGGTCTCAGGGCCAGTAAGTGCAGAGGTGATGGTCAAACCCAGGCAGCATGACTTCAGTCCCCCCATCTTAACCACTGAGGCACACTGCTTTTCTGTGGCTGTATATGCATGTTCACACACACTCTTCCATGAGCCCATTTGCACACACACACATGCATGCCAGGATGAACTTAACCCACACAGACTCACAGAAACACAGACACCAAAAGCTGGCTGTGCTGTCACTAAGTTAGGGATCCAAGCCCTTGGTCTCAGGACTCCATAAAGTAGTTCCCAAGGCAGGAGGCAAGTCTGCACTGCGACTATGCAAATCTTCATTCCCCAGTCAGGGCTCTGAGCATCTGGAAAAAAACTGTGGGGGTGTGGGGGTAAGAATATTTGCACTCAGGGCTGAAACTCCAGATTCCTTTCAATGTACATTCACAGCTGTAAATCCCACTTCCCAGGAGTTCCTGCTGGGGTTTGCACACCACCTTCCAAGGTCTTCCCTGCCAATTAATTTCAGTGCAAGTTGAACCAGAGATCTTGGCCAGAGGATAAAACCGGTTATACCTGCTTGACAATCTTCCCAGCTGCCATGCAGAGTCTGGGCTTTCTTCCTTCCAGGTTGCTTCTGGGAGTATTTCCTAAGCTCCTGCTCCTTCCTGTAAGTCCTGGCCATAGATACTTTGATACACTCAGATCCAGCCCCCTTACACCTTCTGGGGAGACACCACTGATAAGCCCAGCCATGCCCACCACAATCACAGCAGCCACCACACACCAAACATCATGGACAAGTTCTGTCTCCAAAGGTTCCTCCTGAAACCAGAAATGGACAAGATGTTCCCCACTTTACCAAGAGGCAACGAAGGAGGCTCAGAGAGATGCAGGGACTAGCTCAAGTCTCCACAGCCAGAAGAAGTTGGGTTTAAAACTACATCTACCATACCTAAATCACCTGGTTCTGCAACCTGAATTTCTTCCAGGCCCCCATTCTGGCTCCAGTGAGCATTTCAGAGGAAAGAAAATGTCTTCCTTTAGGAGCGATGCAAGAGAAGGTGACCTAAAGAGGGAAGGATTACAAGTGACAGAGAGCTTCATGGGGAGTCAGCTCAGACAAATGTGTGGAGGCCATTGAACTCCAGGCAGCTTCTGAAGACTGGTTTGGCCAGAGCAAATGGAGGGGCAAGGGCTGAAGCTGCAGAGCCCTGAAGGTCAAGCTAAAGGATTGGAAATGTGCCCTGGTTACCATGGGGAGCCATCAGTGGTTTCTGAGGAGGACTAGGTGCCAATATTTCCAAAGAAAATTACTTTTTTTTTGAGACAGTCTGACTCTGTCGCCCAGGCTAGAGTGTAGTGGCGCGATTCTGGCTCGCTATATAACCTCTGCCTCCTACATTCCAGCGATTCTCCTGCCTCATCCTCCTGAGTACCTGGGATTACAGGCATGAGCCACCACACTGGGCTAATTTTTGTATTTTTAGTAAAGACAGGGTTTTGTCATGTTGGCCAGGCTGGTCTGAAACTCCTGGCCTCAGGTGATCCACCTGCCTCAGCCTCCCAAAGTACTGGGATTATAGGCATGAGCCACCATTCCAGGCCAAGAAAATTAATTTAAAGGCAATATCCCTAACAAAGCACAGATGGCTTAAGAAGTGGAAGCACAGTTGGCTGAGGTGGGCACTCCTCTCAAGCTTAAATCTCCACTGAATAAAATCCCAGAAGCATTTTCCAGCCTGTTACAAATTCACCAACCTCAGCTATCATCCAAACCCCGGCCTCAGAAAAGGAGAAAGATTAAAAACACAGCCTCCAGATTCAGACTTCCCAGGTTTGAATTGTAGCACTGGCATTTACTAGCTGTGCATCCTTGGGCAAGTTGCTTAACCTTTCTGTGATTCCATTTCCTCTTGCAGAAAATAGGGATAGTAATATCCCCCTATCTCATTGGGTTATTATGAAGGTTATGTGAGTTAGTGGTAAAACATTTAATAGTGCCAGGCATATGGCAAGTGTCTGTCAAATAAGGATCTTTGTGTTCACAGACCCTGATCTATCCACCAAAATGAAAATAGATTGAGCATGACATGGTGTGTTCTTAATGATTCATTTCTAGGTCCTTCTGATCACCAATTCCTCTGCTACCCAAAAACAATCCCTTGGATAATATACCTCAAAACATTTGGGCTCACAGGTCTATAATATGCAGAATAAATCTATTACATGTCATCAATTTCATAGGGTCCAGCCTAATGCTTCCACTTTTTTGAGAGCGGGAGTTTTTGACCCGTTTTAGCATTCTCTCTTTTTTATACTCTCTTTCCTCACGTCAACAGAGAAAGGAAGGTGAGTCCCCAAAAGAACACAAGAGAGCCATCCTTTTCAGAAACCTTGAGAAAAAGAAAGACATTTGTCTTTTTTTTTTTTTTTTTTTTTTGAGGCGGAGTCTCGCTCTGTCGCCCAGGCTGGAGTGCAGTGGCCGGATCTCAGCTCACTGCAAGCTCCGCCTCCCGGGTTCACACCATTCTCCTGCCTCAGCCTCCCGAGTAGCTGGGACTACAGGCACCCGCCCCCTCGTCCGGCTAGTTTTTTTTTTTTGTATTTTTTAGTAGAGACGGGGTTTCACCGTGTTAGCCAGGATGGTTTCGATCTCCTGACCTCGTGATCCGCCCATCTCAGCCTCCCAAAGTGCTGGGATTACAGGCTTGAGCCACCGCATCCGGCCTAAAAGAAAGATATTTGAGACATATGCTATCCACAATCTAAATGATATGTAACTTTCCTACTATACAAAAAATATAAAAACCCATGTTCACTCTGTTGACCTTGAAGAAGACAGAGCCTGGACAGGCTAACAGCCAGGCAAGTATGGATCCCCTTCAGAAGATTATGTGAGGGCCAGGGCAAACTCTCACACTCAGCTTCTGCCCTTCAATCTTCCCCAAATCACCTGAGAGTCCGAGCTCAGCATCTTGGACTGACAAAGCTATAGTTCTGTTTCTGTTTCATTGACACAGGAAGAGGCTCTCTAAAAGCAGAACCCAGATGAAGGGTGGCTGTCAGGCTTCCAGGAGGACATTTCTCCTGGGCAATCAGGGCTGGGAACCCAAATATACCTGGGAGCAGCCACGTCCCCCTTATCCCCTTGCATTCCTCTAAAGACCTTTGGCTCTTTACCTCACACTGGAAGGGATCAGGTATCAATGTCACTAGGTCCATTTCACAGCTAGGTAAAGAGAGTCAGGGGAATCTGACTCTCAGGCAATAAACAGAACTGAATTTTGAAGCATTGCTCTTTTCTGGGGCAAAGACCAATGACTTGTTGATTTTGCAAACAAGACAGTGACATGATCCATGTTTGAAAGAAGACACTGGTAGTCTTAGAGGAATAGGGTGGGGACTGGAGGTGAGTTACAAGACTCTGGGAATTGACCAAGAAGGAAGAGGGGGGATACTCCAAACTAAGATGCGGTGCTGGAAACAGACAGGAAGGTGCTTCTGAGAGGGGATACAAAAACAGATTTGTCCCCAAGAAATCAGCTTGTTTCTCAAGAACCGAAACAATGACTCAAGGAGGTTATTTGGCCTGGTGATATCAGCAGGCACCTGGAGACACATTCTCTCCCAGCTCTGCTTGGAGACAGGTTCCCCTGACTCTCTTTACCTAGCTGTGAAATGGACCTAGTAACATTTATACCTGATCCCTTCCAGTGCGAGGTAAAGAGCCAAAGGTCTTTGGAGGAATACAAGGGGATAAAGGAGACGTGGCTGCTCCCAGACATGTTTGGGTTCCCAGCCCTGGTTACCCAGGAGAAATGTCCTCCAGGAAGCCTGACAGCCACCCTTCATCTGGGTTCTGCTTTTAGAGAGCCTCTTCCTGTGTCAATGAAACAGAAAGTAGGAATTTGGGAAGGTTGATTTTGATTTGAGGACACTGAATACAATCTTTTCTGGTGTTTACGAAGTGTGTTTACCAAGCAGCCACTCTCCAAACCCTAGCAACTGCTTAAAACAAGAGAGCTGCTGATTTGTGGAGTGTTTTCTTTTAAAAAAAAAATCACCATAAATGTTGGATTTAGAGACATTATTTCCATATAAAAATAACTTGTCAAGGGGACAAAAGTATTTAAGAGGCTTTCTTCTCAGCTCAGAAAGCAATAGGGAGGAGGGGTGGTTTGTTTTGGAGTTTTTTGGTTTTTTGTTTTTGGGGGATTTTTGATTTTGCATGAGGTTAGAGCTAGGAGTAGGAGAAGTAGGAGGGGTGGTTGGAAAGCAGGTGGGATGTTGGTTAGCTCTTTGCCTTCAGAATCCCAAACTCCTTCTCTGATTGCTCCTTCCCTCACCTTTTTCTCCCAAAAATCCACCAAGATCTAGGAGAAAACAAGAATGAGTTCTACTTTGCCCCCTCCCTTTCCCTTCCCCCTTCCCTGCAATCTCACCCCAGCACTCTCCCACCTACTTCTCATATCAGATGTCAACTTCTTCTTTCTCCCCACAGACACCACAGTGTGTCCCCAAGTGCACCACTGATGGTATACAAAATTTTGGAGGATAACATACAAATAAACTTTAAAAAAAAATTTAGCAGTATGTATTTTTTAGAGTACCAAAAAACACAGAGATAGATAGATTATAACAGATAGATAGACAGATATGATTGACAGATAGATGATAGATATGAATGACAGATGTAGGTAGATAATTGACAGATGATTGATAGATATGAATGACAGAGAGATGATTGATAGATGATACATATGAATGACAGATAATAGGTAGATAATGATTGACAGATGGATGATTGATAGATATGACTGACAGATTAATGATTGATTGATAGGGCAAGCCAGGACCTCAAACCCATGCTTTCACAGACATTACCCCTTTCCTTTTTAAGTACATTTTACACAACACATGATCATTCAACCAATTATTGGGTTGTTACGGTCCTACTAAGTGCCAGGCACCATTCATCATTCTTAGGAACATCGGTAAACAAAACAGTCACCAGACACTGACCTTACAGAGCTTATATGCTGGCAGGCAAAAGCAGAAAATAAGCAAGAAGTGAATAATAATCCGATAAATTATAAAGTGATTAGTGCTATAAGAAAAGAAATAAAGAAAAAACAAGAAAGGAAATATTAAACAAAAATAAGGCCGGTCAGCAGTGCCCAGGGAGAGGGAAGAGGGCAGGTTCCAAAATTTGATGGGGTAGCCAAAATAAGACTCATGAAGAAGGTGAGATTTCAGCAAGAACTTGAAGGAGGTAAGTAAGTTTACTGCAGGTTTATCTGGGGGAAGAGTGGTTCAGGCAGAGGGAACAGCATCAGCAAATTCCCCAAATTCCCTAAGCAAGGGCCATAAGCAGCCTCTTCCAGAAACAGTAAGGTGGCCAGTGTGGCTGGAACAGAGTAAGCAAGGCAAGAAAGTAGAGGGAGAGAAAATCGGAGGAGACAGAGATGCTGATTCTGATCACTTATTTTAAATGTTATTAAAACTAAATGGCATTTAAAATTCAGATTCTCAGCTGCATGAGCCACATTTCAAGGCTTTGATAGCCATTTGTGGCTAGTGGCTACCTTATTGGATGGCACAGATAAGAAAATTTCTCTCATCACAGAGAGTTCTATCACATGACACTGACCTTGAATGTTCTTCCCCTCCTTATTTGACTTGGTTAACTTTTATTCAGACTGTAACAGCTCAAACATCACTTCCTCCAGGAAGCCTTTTCTGACCACTCTTCCTGTACATCAGTTCCACTGTCCTATGCACGCTCTCAGAGAGCCAGGTGGCTGACCTTCATATCATTTATCTCTTTGTGACATTGTACACTAATTGGCAGTGCTTGGTGGCTTGTACCTGAAGTCCCAGCTACTCAGGAGGCTGAAGTGGGAGGATCACTTGAGTTCAGGAGCTGGAGGCTACAATGAACTATGGTCACTGCACTCCAGCCTGGATGACAGAGTGAGACTCCACTGAAGGAGGAGAAAGAGGAGGAGGAGGAGAAGGAGGAAGAAATTGTATGTTCATTAGTACAATATCTTACTGATGTCTCTCTCTCCTAATAGATTGTAAACTCCATTGTTTCTGTTTTGATTCATTGTTATATTGCCAGCACCTAGCACAGTGCCTGAGGTATGAAAGACAAATAATTTGTTCAACAATCCAATGAACGGTTTTAGGTGGCAGGACTAGAAGCAGAGTATTCACTAAACAAAGGGTTATAGCACCATGGAGAACTGTGATTCAGTAGGCTCCTGGAGCCCAAAATTTTGCTGGGTGAGAGCAGCTCCAGAGGCTGGAGTCCCTGGTGCACCAAACCTGGATTCGGCTCAGGACCCTTAATCATTTTTTGCACCCACCTTCTCACCAAGGCCCCCACATGCTGTCCCTCCAGGATAACAACAGGATAGCATCTGTCTTTACTAGAGAAGTCAAGTCTCAGATATTCACATAATGTCTCTTCATTCTTTCAGTCCTGTGCTTGCAGCAGCAGCAGCAGCATTGAAATGCTTCCTTTTGCTGCTCGTGAATCCGAGGAGTGGGGACCAACTTTGGCACATTTGCTGGGATGCCTGGCTAGGCACGGAGAGTGCCGTGTGCTCCAGCACGTACGTGGCCGCCCTCATGGAGCAAATGCTGGACTGCACAGCCCTGGATCTGACAGGTAACATGCAGCAGCTGCATGATTTACAAGGCCTTGTGGGGAGAGGTTTTGTCTCCCACTTTGAGAGCTTGAGTGCTTCATATAAATATTTATGGGAGTCTAGGGCCTCCATTAACCCTACCAGTGCCACACTTCACTTGTTATGTGGTGCTTGTCTATGAATGAATGTGAAGACCCATGTTCAATTACACATGCATGTAGGTATGTGCATGTGAGGATGTACATGGACTTACATGCATTTGAGGAGAGCATGTGTAATCAATTGCATCTCAATGTGAGTATAAATACATACAGTTATGTGCACATAATTGTGAACATTATATCCACACTGTAAATGCATGTACATGAGTATTTGGACATGCATGCATATAGGTGTGGATACATACATATGCATACATGTATAATGCATGTGTATATGTTTGTGTGCATGTATGTGGGCACATGAATATGAGAGCTTGTATCTAGCAAATGAGCACATGTGGATTCTGTGCTCCAATGTGTGTGCAGGCCTGCCTCCATATGTGTAAGCATGAGTGTATACACATGCATGTTTATTCACGCACCTGCTCTAAGAGCATATGCATATCTATGTGCAGGTCTAGTTTCAACCTTACCCTAGAAACAGCTTTCATTAAACTATGGGTGATTCCATAAAAATTGCCTCACCTAGAGGCTGCTGCTTCTATGAACACTTGCTCTGGTAATTATGATATATTTACTGGTAAGTTCAATTGAGAACAGATGAAAGGTGAAAGACCTGTTCATTAAATGAAAACAGTACCAATGTCCTATGGCAATGATGTCCAAAGTGTCCTCCTCCACCACACACAGCCACAGACACACACACAAACACACACACACTTCTCACCACCATACTCCTCTGCCAGCAACTGAAATGAGCAACAGAGCTGCAGTTTCTCTCTGACACCCTTGTCATCATGTTTGTACTTGTACATCTCCAACTTCCCATCACCCATCTCTTTGCCTGGGGACGCAAAGAGAGCGTCTTATGGCTGGAGAGCATGAAGCACACCCTTATAAATGTAACTACCCTCTGCAGAGGGATTTAGAGAGGAAACTGTCACCAAAGAAGACTATGCCCCACTCCTCCATACCTCCCTCCACCTGAGTGTTTCAGATAAGACAGTGGACTTATGAAGTTTGGTGACAAAAATACAAATTTCAGCATCAGATAGGTGGGGACTGAAGTTCTAGTTCATCCACAGGGTGACACTGAGCAAACAGTAACCATTCTGAGCTTTATTCATCTCTGACCTGCAGGTAATAGTAACCCATGCTTCATAAAGAGAAATGTAATAATGGAACTAATCTCACAGTTTGGCTACACTTCTGCTTTGTGACCTTCCTGCCCATTGTCCACGGAAAAGGACATTTGTGCCATGCTCCAGCTCCCAGAACACAAAGAAGGATCGGTGTCAAGCCCTGCAATGGGAAGCACATCACTTCTCTGTCCACTCAGGACAGGCAGAAGTGAGCCCCCAGGCCAGTCCAGGCCCATGATCTCTATAGAGTAAGGCTCAGGTGCCTGTAACACCAGCAGAAGCAGGGAAGTGAATGTGGCAGATCCAGAGAAGAAACAAAGGGACACGAAGAGTGAGCTAAGGGCAGCTGTGGCTTCTGAATCCGATGGGGTCCTGGGCTATGATCAATGCCTGCCTCATGCTCCAAAGCTCTGAAATGGGCACCTTGTAGTCTCCCACCCTGCTGTCCATTTACTAGAAGGAGTCTAATCCTAGGTAAGATATACAGATCTCCAAAAAAGAAAACACAACAATATAAATGTTGGACTTGTGGATTTCATCTCCCTTTTTATGCTGAAACTGGCTTCTTCCAGCAAGCACCAGGGCTCCTCCCACTGCCTTCAAAGCTGTCCCTCCAGCCCAAAGACAACATCCCTTTTTGATACAAATACGAAAGAATGTATAATGAGTGGCTGGTATTTTTCATGAAAGTAACTTCACATGCAAAGAATGCAGAGAGGCAGTTAAAACTGAGTTTGGCTTCATAACAAATCATTAATATAGGTGATTTTCCACAGTGAAGTAGTAACTTATTTCATGTGTTTTGTTTCTTCCAAGTGAGAACACTAAGCTCTGATTTTCTTGTCTAAATGCATCTTTTAGGAGGCATTCTGGGATAATACATATAATGTATCTTTTATTATCCTAAAAGATAGGAGAATATAAGGTGCCTCTTTCGTATGCATCTTTTAGGATAATATGTGTAAGACAATGGAGAAAGACATTAAGAAGAATAAATGTGAGGCATAGGAAATTGACAGAACGTGGTAAAGGTGTTCAGAAATGAAAAAGGCGCTCAAGCCTGTAATCCCAGCACTTTGGGAGGCCGAGACGGGAGGATCACGAGGTCAGGAGATCGAGACCATCCTGGCTAACACCGTGAAACCCCGTCTCTAATAAAAAATAAAAAAACTAGCCGGGCAAGGTGGAGGGCGCCTGTAGTCCCAGCTACTCGGGAGGCTGAGGCAGGAGAATGGCGTAAACCCGGGAGGCGGAGCTTGCAGTGAGCTGAGATCCGGCCACTGCACTCCAGCCCGGGCGACACAGTGAGACTCCGTTTCAAAAAAAAAAAAAAGAAAGAAAGAAATGAAAGAGGCATACAGGATGCGGAGGAGATGGAAGAGGTGCTCTCCATGGTCTGGATACATGCTCCAAGTGGCAGAAACTGTAGAAAGAATAAAATTTCAGCAGTAGTAGCTGCCGTCTTCGCCAAAATAAGGCTAGGCTTCTAGGCCAAGAAAGCCCAGCCTGGGAAGCCCACTGGGCTACTTCCACGGACCAGGTACACTCTGGACACAGAACTGTCCCTTTACTGCAGCTGGATTGTCTTCTGAGTGTACTGGGCTAGGCAACAGCACAGAACAGCTCTACCAACCAGATCCACTTCTTTTAGGAGGGCTGCTGGAAACCATGCTGCCTACTGGATGTGCCATTTGAGGACTTTTATTTTGTTGGGGGGAGGAGGAGCAGAGCAAACCTCTAATCTTCCCTTCCTTACATAACAAATCCAAACACAACTATCTCTGGGATGAGAGGCCAGGCCAGCAGACTGCAGGCTGCAGAGGGAAGGGTTACGCAAGAAGCCAGTTCAGAGTTTTTCCTTTCTGAAAACAGAAGGGCCTGGAGTGCAGATTTTGCACCTGAAAGCCTGCAAGGGAATGACCAGAAACTCTAAACCCACTGTCTCCAGAAGCCCAGAGAGGAAGAGCTTGGGGAGTGGGGATGGGAGAGCAGGAGAGTAGAGGGTTTGCCTGGTGTGGCAGAAGCTGCAACTCCAGGTCACAGAGAAAGCCAAGTGACCAGCCTGGTGGATCTGGCGTGGTTCCTGGCAGCTCCCATTGCAGTGTGGGTCCAAGAGGCCTCTGGGCGGGCACAGGCTGAAGCAGTGGGTAGGAGTCGAGTGCCCTCTGAGAGGCAGGAGCGTTGTCCTGCCACAGAAATGCCCAGAGACCCGGGACTGAGGGAAGCCTGCCTGGTTCACTAAAAGAGAGATCTGGGTCCAGGGCCCAGGCTCAGCTTCCCCGGAGATCCCTTCCCCGAAAGCCGACTGGTGCCGGTTTCCCCGCCAGTGGGGCTCCGATCCCCAGCGAACCTCGCCACCTGGGGAACCTGGAAGGGAACAGCGGAATAGTTGGAGCGGTCAAGACGAGAGCCTGGAGGAGCGGGCCCTGGTCCTAGTGCTGCGCGGTGGCTCGGGGGACTCCAGACTCTCATTCCCCCACGCCGCACACTATTCCAGCCACCTCGGGACTCCGCTCGGCAGCCCTTCCCCGCCAGGCAATGCGGAAATAAAAAGCAGAAGAGAAATCAAAACAAAAGGAGAAAGTTTTCTGAAATGAAAGAGGTTACGAAGGAAGGGCTAAAAGAATAGGAAATGTCAAAGAAAGAAAAAGGATGCCAGGAGGCAAGGGAATGGGTGCCCAGGCTCCCACCCGTCCCCGCGCGCTAGGACCGGAGGCTCCCGGCAAGCCCAGCTGAGCGCCTTCCTCGACCCGCCTTGCCGAAAGCGGCGGCGACGGATCCAGCCTGCACAGCCTCCCGCACACCCCCGGCGATCCGGGGTCGCAAGAGGCGGGATTCGCGCCGGACTGGACTGCAGCCTCTCCAACCAGGGGCGCGGTCGGGAGGGAAGCCCTAGTCTGGGCCCTGCGTGTGCCCCGTGCGTGCGTCCGGGTGTCTGAGCGTGCCTGTCTCTGAGTGCGTCTCTCCGGGTGCAGGCGCCAGCCTGTCTACGTGGGACTGGTGCTGGCTTGGAAGACTCCCGGCGCTGGGAGGATTTTCCCCCGGGGATGTCAAGGATTGCGAGGAGCCGGAGAGCGGCGGGGAGCGGTGGGAACGTAAAAGGAGGATGACGGTGGCGGCGTGCCGCTAGGGTGGGACGTGCCAGAGGGCCTTGGGACTCAGTTCGCTTTTCCGGGGCTTGTGGGCTCTGGGGCATCACGGCGGGTCGCGCCGGCAGGCTACAGGCGGAGACATAGCCGGGGCTTGCCTGATGTGAGAGTCCGCCCTGAAGGCTCCGGAAGCCCGGGCCTCCTCCAAGCAGCTGCCGGCTCCGCCTGACTCTCGCCCGCTTGTGCCCCCGGCCGGTTAGTGCTCACTTGGTGGGTTGATGCGGGGACTGACAGTGACTCAGTGTCAGTGCCCGCACCATCAAAATGGGTATCAATGCGGACATCAATGTGTGCAGGATGTATGTGTCTGTGTATCTGTGTGTCAGTGTGTCACTAAGACTGTGTTCTGGGATTGTCAGATTCTCCGAGAGGCAGCTGGTCACTCCAAACCGGCTTGAACCACTTTGTCTTCTGGATGCAATGCTGATGGTATTGGTCACTGGGTCAATGTCTGTGCTTCTGTGCTCTGGGGAAGAAAAGCCAACACTTCGGAGTTTGCAACCCTCCCCAGCTCAGAGACTAAGGATGGAGAATGTCAGTCCGCTTGGTACGATTCCAATGGCAGTCAGGCCACCGGATTTAGGGTCTCCACCAGCCAGGCGTTCGTGATCTTTTTGGTCTCTGGAACCATGCCGTGGGGTTTCCTCTGGCACCCCACCTGAGCGAAGCCTCTTTCACCGCAAAGAGGATACACGTGTACACGTGAAGACGTTCTGTGCAGGAGCATGTGCGTATGAAGTTACCCAACTAATCAAAGCCCCTTGCTCCTTCATTCATGCACGTGGGGGCAAAGGTACCACAGAGCCAGGCTCAGCTGCCTCCTCCTCCCAGATCACAGCCAAAGCCTTCCCCAGCAGACACATCTTCCATCTTCCCGCCATGAAAATCAACTGGACCTTTGAATTAAATTCGAGCTAGAATCCCAAGCTTCTCTCCTATTGAACAACACCAACACACTATATAAATGTACATAAATGTTCATGTTATCTGTATCCTTAATTTTTAGGTCCCCTTCCTCTTCTCTAGACCTCAGCCTTCACTACTTCCAGGCTTCCAGGGATCCAGGCCAAAATTTCCTGTTAGTTTCACTCTCCCCTTCCTTCTCCCAACTCAGATTCCCAGTTGGGGCTCTACTTCTTGGGTCTCCTATACTTCCCCATTAGGGTTCTGAAACTCCATGAGCCAGAGAACCCCAGGGACTAAAGGTTAAGCCTCCTGGACTGCAGATAATGAGTCTGAGGATACCAGAGCCCCTCGGAGCTTGCCATTGCCAAAGGATCACAAAAACTCTACAGGGGTTGGAGATCCTACTTCGTGTCCCAGAGGCCAACCCTGAGTTATAGACAGGACTCCAAGGAGGCTGGGAGGCGTTGGGGGTGACCTAGGTGGGCTCCACTCTTCCAACAATACAGAAAAGGAAAGGTTCTAGGGCCACCTCCCAGTCGGGGATCTCCAGGATGCAGCTGAAGCTGCTGTGCTAGAGTGATGACCCAAACCCCTCCAACACCAATTCGAGGAGCCACTAAAATTCAGACTCGGCCACAGAGTGCCCATCTGAGGAGCTGAGGAATCCATGCCTGAGCGCCAGTGCACCTCAAGGCATACTACCCTCAAAAACACAAGTCCACACAGAAGGGCTTCCTGCCTGGGGGATATTGCACCGCAAGATCTAGTGCTGGGTTGTACCTGCTTCCATTACCTTTGGGGTGAGAGAGACAGGTCCCATTCAGAGAAGGCATCTGGCTCTGGGCAGCTCCACCTGCTCCCAGAGAGATGCGCTGGGTAGGAGAAAGGAGACTTGCACCCCAGGCAGGAGGGCAAGGGCCCCGGGTAAGCTGGGCCAGAGCGCCAAAAAGACCCAGCTTCCTCATCAAGGTGGCAGCTCCTGGCTTCCTAGTCTCCATCGACCACTATATCAGAGCAGACAGACTAGCAAGTCAGTTCTGGTGGCCAAGCCTGAAAGCACTGAAAAAGTGGCGTGTGCCCCATATCCAGGGACTCAAGGCTGTTTGGACCTGCGCCCTCTCAGCTCACAAACCAGCTCTCTTGACCGAGGTCTGTACCTAGGGTGGGAAGCAGAAAACACATTTGAGGCTCATGTGCACACACACTCACACACTCAAGGAAGGGATTTACTAGGGCTTGGTTTGCTACTCCATTGGCCACGGGGTAAGAGTAACCCAAAGTTGATGTGACTCTTGAGGAAGCAAGAGAAGAAAGTCAAAATCATGAGAACGCAGAGTCCTCTAAATAAACATCATTTCCATGGTTTTAATAAGCAAAATAGGAAACCATTTTAATAACCAAAAAACAGAAACCAGTCTGAATAAAACTACAATAGACTAGGTTTTAATATTTTCATATCATAAGCAGGGTTTGAAATTGATCCCTTATTTTACATGAAATAAAAACAATTTCTGTTGCGGCAGGTTTGATTTCAACACAGTTGAATCGGTAAAAACCAAAGCTCGTTTCTGATGCAGGACAAATATCCACAATATTTAAAACTGCAAGCACCATGCGGTTCATACAATCTTGTTATTACTGTTAATTTATCAACTAATACAAACTCAAAGATGCATCCGGCCAGCAGCGCCAGCAATTTCAAATGGGAACTTAAAAATACACTTTTATTTTGGTATTTTTGTCAGTGCAACTTAAATCCTTTTACTGACCTGCAGGAAAAAAAAAAAAAAAGTAATAATAAAGAAAAACACCCATGTCTTCCCTATAACTACTATACAACTGAAGAATTTAAGGGGGAGGGGGAGACACCACCAAGAACTCTTCCTACTATTTCAAAAGCAGGGAAAGAAACACAATGCACTGGTCTAAAGAACGCACTTGAAAGTTGCAAAATTACTTGCCAATGTTTGGGTTTCTGGTACATTCTGAGCGTGGCAGTTGGTTCAGTGCAATGTCTGCTTACCAGTGTGCTGCCAGGGTCAGGGATGGCTAAGCCTCTCACCCTAAGAGCGCTGTGGCTCCTACAATTAGCGCAGGCCCAGAGGGTTCAGAAGGGACCTCAGGGTGATTCTGGTTACAATAAAAAGCAGAGGGGACGATCTGTTTTCCTTTCCTTTCCTTTCTTATTAAGGATGTCATTTTGACCATAAAGACAAGGCTAGAGTCCAGCACACTCCTTTGAGGTGCGGAGCTTGGCAGCTTCCCTGCCCTGCCCTGCACTTGTACTTGGGAGCTGGGACCTCTCGGTTCTCTCTCTCAACATCAGCAAGGTTGAAAACTAAAGCGGGAGAGAAAAAAGAGGACCGAATGGGGATAAGGGAAGGAAAGAAAACACGCAACTTCCAAGTGTGCCCCAAGACAAAGTTGTTTTCTGATGCAAAATGCCTGGAACTTTTTCTTTTTTTTTTTTTTCTTTTTAACTTACAAACAAAAATACCATAATCATAAACCCAAACAAAGACCCTCAGCTTGCTGCCATGTTCTCTATGCGGTTTGGCGGGGCGGGTATTTACAAGCCTACAGCTGGGACTGAAACCCCGCACGCAGCCGCCGGAGTTTCCAAACTGCGATCCCTTCTCACCCAAAGAAACAAGGGGAGTACGATCCATGATCAACAACATGCTAAAGTTAAACAAGAAAATGGTACAAAATAGAAATTATTACCATACATGTCCAGCATGCAGGATTAATATTTTTAATGCAGATTTTTGTATTTTTCTATATAATCGAGCAGGCAATAGAACTGATGAGATTTGGGCGCCGAACGTCCTAACTGAGGCCCGTGTCTCAGGGCTGAGAGCCAGTGTTCTCCGAACTCTGACAGACAGGTCCGTCTGTCCTTCCTTCTTTCGCTCAGCCTCGCCTCTCGCCTGCCGGGACGCCAGAGTCCCTCTCCTCTCCTCGTTGCTCTCTTCCTGGCGCGGACTACGCTCCGGGCCGCAAAGCAGCGGTCCCGGCTTAACGCGCAAAGTTCAGAAAGCCAGGAATCTCCAGATGGCCTTGGTGACTTCACGGGACTATGCCTCGCCGCCCTCCAGCCTGAAGAGAAGTTACTCCGGGACCTCCCACCCTCTGGTCTCTCTCTCTCCGGCTCTGCTCGAGTCTAGGAGGCGGCGCTGGCGTGCGCTACTCTCGCCTTAGCCAAGGTCCCCTGCCCGCCCGCGCGCCCTCCCGTCGCCCGCGGCCCGCGCGCCCTTCCTCCCTCTCGCTCAAGTCAAACAGGTCAAGGTTGGGGCCGCGGCAGGGACAGGGTCCAGGGTAGTCTGGGACTGGGGACATGGGACAGGGAGTCCGGGCCGGGGCAAGGGCGGGGGCCGGGACCGGCCACGACTCACAGAAAGAACTCAGGAGAGGAGGGGCTGTCGCTGGTGGAGCCCGCCTCCCTGAAGCCGGAGTTGGCGAGTTTCTCGCACTTGACCTTGTAGGCGTCTCTCTCGCGGGCCAGCCGGGACACCTCCTGCTTAAGCTGCTCCACCTGCTGAATGAGCTGCGTCTTCTCATTCTCCAGGTGGTGCTTCTGCTGGACGCGTTTATACCTGCAAGACTGGGCGTAGCCCCGGTTCTTCAGGGTCCGCCGCTTCTGCTTCAGGCGGATCACCTCGTCCTTGGTGAAGCCCCGCAGGTGGCGGTTCAGCTCGCGCACGGACATGGACACGAGCTGATCGTCGGAGAAGCGGTCCTCCACGCTGCCGTTACCGCCCGCCGCCGTCGCCGAGGCCGTCGCGTGCGGCCCGGGCCCGGGGTGGCTAGTGGGCAGCTGTTGCGCCGGGCTAGCGGCGCTGGACGGCGATGGTGACGCTTGGTGATGATGGTGATGATGTGGGTGAGCGTGAGGGCCCAGCTCGTCGTGGGCCACGCCAGCGCCCGGGTACGCGTGGTGCGGGTGAGGGTGGTGGTGATGGTGGTGGTGGTGAGCGCCGCGAAAGCTGTCGAAGCTTTGCAGCGGCTGTGGCACTGGGTGCGAGCCGATGAGCGCTTCCACCGCGTCCTCGGGCGTCAGGTTGAGCGCCTCGGGGTTCATCTGCTGGTAGTTGCTCGCCATCCAGTACAGATCCTCGAGGTGTGTCTTCTGTTCGGTCGGGCTGAAGCTGGGCGACGAGGGCACGGAGCTACACGGAGTGCTGAGCGGTGTGGAGGACACCGAGCCGGCTGGCTGCAGGCGCGTGCAGGGCCTGCCCGGACGCTCCGCGCGCCCCAGGGGCTCCTTCTTCACGTCGAACTTGAGCAGGTCGAAGTCGTTGACATACTCCATGGCCAGCGGGCTGGTGGGCAGCTCTGGCCCCATGCTCAGCTCCGCGGCCATCGCTGACGCGAGGCGCAGCTGCCGCTGCAGCCCGGGAAACTTTGCGGCCGGCCGGAGCGCGCCGAGCCAAGCGCGGGGGCGAAGAGCGGCGAGCCGGGGAGGCGGGGAGCGAGGGCACAGCGGGCCGGGGCCGCCGGCCAAGCCTTTGTCTGGGGACGCGGCGGCGCGCTGTAGAGTCCCGAGGCTGCCTGCACCGCCCCAGAGCTCTGGGCTGTGCCCGCGCCGGGAACGGGCCGGGTAGAGTCGGGCGGGTGGAGAGGCAAGCGGAGCGCGCGGTGGGGCTGAGGGGAGGCGTGGGGCGAGTGCCCGTTGCTCGCTCTCTAGCTCTCTTGCTCTTACGCTCTCTCGCTCGCAGCCGCTCGCAGCTCGGCGATGCAGCTGTGCTGGATCCGGCGGCGCCGCAGCCTTTTATCGCCTCCTGATGTCACAGGGGTGCGGGGGCCCGGGCGGCCCGGTGCGCGGGCCAATGGCTGCACGGCCTCAGCGGCCCAGCGGCGCAGGGCGGGGCGCGCCTGACAGCTCCCCCGCCCCCCGCGTCAGCTGACTGGCGGCCCGAGCAGCCGGGGAGCCGCGGAGGCCTGGCGAAGCGCTGGAAAGGAGTGGGACGGCCACCCTGGGCCCACCCCTCTACCCTGCAGGTCCTGGCCCCCGCACGCTCGCCCGGAGTGCGCGCCCCACCTCTAGGGCAAGCCGCCGCTTTCCCCTCCTCGCGCGCTCTCCTCCCTCAGTTCCCTTTGCACCCCACCCCCATCCCATGTCACCCCCAAGGAGGCTCAGAATGAGTGCCGGGACAACGCCTCCTGGGCCCTTTGTTCCCAAGCGGCCCCCGCCCAGTGGGCGACGCTCTGTGTGTCCTCGCGGCTTCAGGCCGTGTATGCCGTGCGTTCCTGTTTCTGGAGATCTGCGCGTATTTGTGTGTTGGCGAGGGCGGGCTCGAGGCTCCGAGAGTTGTGTTCAGACCCAACTCTTAACCTCAGGGGACCTTTCTCAGGCCAAGCGAGGGCCGTGCCCCTCCTGACGGGTGCAGTGGCAGAGCCGTGAGATTCGACTCCATTGGCCCCGCCGCTCCCCGCTCTCACCTCACCCCACAATGTTCACAGTGAAGGCGACGGGAAAAGAAGCAGCCCAAAGGCTCTGAATTCCTTTCCCCCGCCACACGCACGGAATCCTGAGCGCCCGGAGCCTCGGGGCTGAGGCCGGCCCGGGACGGTGCTCGGAATGGCTCTCCACTGCTGGGGAGCCGGCCCTGTTTTTGTTTGAACGTTCTGTAACGATTAAGCAGATCCCGGCGTCAGCCCGCCGCGGAGAGGCTCAAACAGGCATAAAGTGCGACCCCAAGTGGCCACTATGCGCAAAGGCGTCGCGACCGCCCGGCCCACTGCCGGAAGGCTTGGACGGCGCCTCGGACCCAGCCAGGTCTCCCCTACCTGGCCCAACCCAAGCCAGCCCGGAACGCATACTGTGTGTGCAGCGGCGCCCGGGACAGGTTCCCTTCGAGCCACGTACAGGTCCTCGGGTCCCGTCTTCGTACTCAGCTGCGAGCCTAGAGCAGCGAGCTCCGCGCTGGTCGCCCCTGTTGAAATTCCGTGCCCCAGCGTTCGGGGGTGCCCGTCGGCTGCTCCCCGCGCCAGAAGGTCCCGGGCGGAGTAGGGCCGGTAGCCAAAAGTGGAAACGCCACAGTGAAACAGCCCAGGGCTACCGGGTGAGAAACCTCCCCGGAGGGCAGACGGGGAGACCGAAGCGCACCGCACTAGGCATCCAAACCAGGCTTGGGAACCGCGAACCCTCCCTATCCAGATCCAGGATGGCTAGAATTAACGGGTTCTTCCTGAGACCTCGGCTCAGGCGCCAAAACCGGATAGATCGCGAATTCGCTGGACACGGAGACCCGACCCGCCTCCCGCGTAGCCTTCTGCTCTCCAGCTTTGGGCGCGCGCAGCTAGAGGCAGGAGAGGCGCGCACTGGGTGAGTGAGTCCCGGCCGCTGTCTGCGCTGGACCAGCCCGACTGACCCCGCGTGTAGGGGTCGCGTGAGCCACACCAGTGCAGACGCGCCTAGATGATTTTTAAATGTTAGAAGGTAAAATATTTGCCTCCCATTAATCTGAAAACTCTATTCTCTTGCGCCCTCGGAGAGGCTGGGGAACGGCGTGGTATTGGGTCGCCTATTTTTAATAAAATGAGTGTATTTTAACTAAAACTTGAACTCAGTCTTGTGGGGTGGCAACTTAAATGCTGGAAGAGCGCGTCTACAACCCTCTTCGAGAAGCGTGCTCTCCGCAGAAATGAGTCGGCTGCCTCGAGAGAGAGCCTGGGCGGTGCTGCTGCGCAGCCCCTGCCAGAAGCTGGGGGTTGGGGACTCGCACCTTGTAAATGTCCTCGTCTTGTTTGAACGCGGTGTGAGCACACTCGGACCATGGCTCAGTGGAGAACGTTTCCAAACCACTCGGGATCGGGTGTCTCGGATCTGTGCAGACTCTGTATGGCTCCGGACTCAGGTGGCCAGGGCGGGACAAGCACGCCGGACTCTCATGGTCCGGACTGGACTAGAGCTGGTAGCACCCTCCCTCAGGGTCCTAAGAGATCTGTGACTCCCAGAGTGTTTCTGCCACTGTGGACTTCTGTGCGGGCACCAAGATGAACAGGCCAAGCTGTGACCCACTCCACCCCCGCCCGTACGTCCGTCGACTCTGCCTGACACTCGCTGTCGAGGACTTGCGTGGCCTATTGAGGCCCTGGGGATTCCTGAGGCCCCAGGTCTGCGGTTCCGAAGCTCCTGTTCTCCTGTGCGCGGCCTGCCTCCGTCTCAGGGTCTCTTGGACTCGGGCTTTGTCTGGGCAAGCGCGTTCCTCTTTGTCCCTGTGTCTCTGTCTCTGTTGTGGTCACTCCCTTCGCCTGGGCTTTGACTGAGGTATCTCTGTCCATCCCCAGGCTCACTTCCCCACCCAAATCCGTTTCTCTGCCCCTCTCCCAGCTTAGCCACTCCCTCCTCTGCACGCCCGCCAACGTACCCCACCAAAAAATGTTGGAAACAGCCCTACCCCTGCCAGGCTGTGGGTGAATGACGGAGACATGCAGGTGGCCGAGGAGCCAAGGCCGCTGCTGCGAAGCTGACCCCACTTCGTGGCCCGGCCTCCCCCACCGCGGTTACTGCTGCACTGATCAGCAGGGTCTTGGAGCCCCAGGCCCTATGGCCTCCAAATCCCGACTGCCGTTGCGGGATGCCGCTTCTCATCTCTGGGGTCTCTGGATCAGCGTTCCGGGCTCCCCGTCGTGGGTACACAGCAGTACCCGGAGTCTTCACCCTATCCCTAAAACGTAGGCAGGGTCGAGGTGAGGAGGGTGGGGGGTTACTACTGTATACCCATTGACTGGGAGGGAGTCCGACACGCTGCAAGAAAAAAAGAAAAGGGATGGTGGAAGAAGTGAAGAGTGGAGGAGAAGTAAGGGGAGGCTAGGAGCCACGCGAGCGGTGCGCGGAGTCCCAAGGCACACTGAAGGAAAGTCGGGGATTTTGCGGCAGCCACAGCCCCTCTAGTGAACAGCTTGTTGTCACTAGCTGCCGAAACTCCCATTTAAGGTGCTTACCCAAGAGCGACCTCCTGTCTACCTACCCCACATTGGGCCAGAGCCTATGCCTCTAGGACGCACCGCCTCGGAATTCTTTAGTTACAAATAGTAATGGAGAAAGCTCTGCAGGGTCCGAGCCGCCGCAGAGCCTTGGAGCATTCGGGGTAGGAGTAGGGGAAGAGGTTAATCCCTAAGGGAGCGTGGAGCCCACAGTCAGTCGCCAGGTGTGAGGTTCGCCGCGCTGCCCTCGCTGGCCCCCACTCAGCCAAGAAAAGAACTCCAGAGAGGCCCGGCGGCGTGCCCTCGCCTGCAAACCAGAGCGGCACTCCTGGCATCCGCATTCAGCCCGAAGGTGCGCCTTTCACCTTCGGCGTTATTTCCCTGAGGGTTGCAGGGGGTTGGTGAGCGAGAAGGCATCTCTGTGCACCTGTGCACGCATGGGTGTTGTCGGAGACGTGCGGGAGGGGTGCGTTCGTGCGTGTGTTGTTTGCGCGCGCGTGTGTGTCGGTGGAGAGGCGCAGCAGCATGCGGGATGAGGGAGCGGGAAACTTCCAGCTTCAAAGCTCGGTAGGCTCCGGATCGTACTATGCGGAGTCGCGAAGCAGAGGCCAGTGGTCTCAAAGGCCTCAGAGGCAAGTTCTGCCAGGGAGGGTCCCGAATCAGGGGACCCCCACCTCGCGCCCGCCTCAGGAGCCTGACTTCTGCCTTTGCATCACCCAGATGTAGTGTCACCTGTCTTTTCCAAGGAGCCCTCAGGTCTCTGCTACCTTTTGTGAGGCTCAGTGGAAAAGTATTCTGTTGCTCCCATTCCGTGGGATCCGCCCAAAGTCTATGGGACCCAAAAAGAGACAGGAGGGTTTTCTGGGGGATTTTTGTTTTTGTTCTTCCTTTTCCTCTTCCCAAAGGCAGCTGTCACTTCCACTTTCCCTTGCCCCATACAACCGCTGTCAGATTCCAACCCAGTGCTTCCAAAAAGGTATTCTTGGGTTTCTGGGTCCTGGTAGTCCTTAGGCAACCAAAAGATTCAGAGGGTCCCAGTAGGGAGCCAGAGTTACATTGACTGTGAAGATTCTGGCTGTCTCCCCTGGGGACCAGGGACTACTCCCCAATACATGCACAAATGTGCACGCGAGCACACACACACACACACACACACACACTTAGGGGTAGGAAAGTGTTATTAAAACTATTTCACTGTTTTTTTTTTTTTACTGTGTTTTAATGTGACCAATAAATAATTTTAAATTACATATGTGGCTCACATTCTATTTCTGTTGGACAAGGCTGCATTAGATAACCACTAGGCAGTACTGCCTCCAACACAGATAGGATATTTGATAATAGTCACTCTCATTTGTATAGGGAGTTGCAAAGCCTTTTCTCGTTCACCTTTTTGTTTCGTTGTTGTTGTTTGTTTGTTTGCTTTGTTTTGTTTTTTGAGATGGAGTCTCGCTCTGTTGCCCAGGCTGGAGCCTGGAGTACAGTGGCGTAATCTCGGCTCACTGCAACCTCCACCTCCTGGGTTCAATCGATTCTCCTGCCCCAGCCTCCCAAGTAGCTGAGATTACAGGCGCCCACCACCACATTCAGCTAATTTTTGTATTTTTAGTAGAGACAGGGTTTCACCATGTTGGCCAGGCTGGTCTCCAACTCCTGACCTCAGATGATCCGCCCACGTCAGCCTCCATCATTCACCTTTTCACTCAACTCTCACAACTCTGTGAAGTAGCAACTATTATTATCCCTATATTAGAGAGATAAGTAGGCAGGGAGATAAGTGGGTGGATGCAGATATATCACAGTGTCTTAAGAGTATTTTGCATGTCAACTCATTCAGTCCTCACAACTGCCCTATGAGATGAGTAGGATTATCTCCATCTCAAAGAATGAGGCTCGAGAGGTTAAATGATTTATTTAGTTATACAGCAGTGATGAACTGGAACTTCTGGTTCCAAGTCCAGTGCTCTGAATACTATGAAGTGTGTGGTCTCTGTGTCAACTGAGTAGCATCCTGGGGATTCTGGTGTCAGTACAGTGCTTCTCTACCTGTTCTCTGGGTAAAGATTTTCAGCTGCCCACAGGATTAGTGACTCTGTTCATGTCATGGCTGAACCTTTACCAAGTGCCAAGTCCCTGCCAATAATTCGATTATGAGGGCAGTGTTTAATGTGCCTTCTTGTCGGTGGCAGTCAAACTTCTCTTTCCCTTTTCTCTTCCCTGACTGTGTGGGGCTGGAGAGAAACCAAAGCAGGGTTACTGGCCAGAGAAGAACAATTTTGCAGAGTCCTCTCACCCTGTCCTTTACCCTTGGCCTCAGCCTGGCCTCTGATCCTTGGTCCTGCCTCTGGTCTGAGTTTGACCTTCAGTCCCTATTCATACATCCCTAAATATCAAAGGAAAGAGACAGAGAGAAAGAGAAGGGAGAGATGATTCAGTGCTGATGAGAATCTCACTGCTACTCAAAGCCACTGTCCAGTGAATGATAACCAGGACAATTCCCTTCCCACTACACCTCCCCCACCCATGACCCCAGAGCCAGTGTCAGGAATTCTGAAACCTCATTATTGCTCCCCAGGGCTGAGGCCTTCACCTCCCATAGTCCAACTATTGCCTCTCCTCTATCCTTTCACAAGAGAGATCCACCAGATCTCTCTGGTTCTTCATCTAATACGTTAACCTTCATCCAAGCCATCCTTATCTTTTCCTTAGAGGATTGCAGAGGCTTTGGCTGTAGACTTTCTGCTTCTCCACAGGGCAGTAGAGATCGTTTTTAAATGAATCTGATCATTCCCCCTCTCGCACCCCCTGGCTTAAATACAAATCACTTTAACACTTGGAAAAAGAACCAAATTCCTTGGCATAGCCTTCAGGCCATGGATGGTCTACCCTTGTTACCCTCTCCCACCTCATCTTGCTGCATCCCCCATCACAATGCTCCAGGCACACTGATTTATTTAAGTTCTTCCACAGCCCAAGCTGTGTTCTGCCACAGGACCTTTGCACATTCCATTCCCCTGCGTACAATGAGTCAATCACTTGTTTCTGAAGAACTTAGAAGACGTGTTCTATGGATCTTCCCAGGCCTTGCAGGGACTTGGGTGTACCTAGGCATGCGAGTAGGGTGAAAAGCCTATTAGCAAGGACAAGGTCCTGGTCATTCTAGGGAAATCCCACACACTGGAGTCGCAGGGCAAAGCTTGTACCTCCATTCCATCTTTCTTCAACCTGGATCAGGGTAGACCTCAGGTTTGGGAGAGGCTTTAGGAAATAACACAAGGACGTTCAAGGAAATGATATGGTCAGCTAGTCCAACTGTTTTACACTTGAGAAAATGGGTTACAAATACAAATTTGTGAGCCACAGTCTGATTTTATAGGTCTGAGTGGAGCCCAAGAATTTGCATTTTAATAAGTTCCCTGGGTGATTCCGAAGCTCAGAGTCCAAGAAACACACTCTGAGAAACTAGATGGAATTTGATCATGAGCTCCCAGAGGAAGTCTTCAGGAGGCAGAGTTGTCTCTTTGTCCTCAGTAGCCAGTGCAGTGCCCATACCAGGAGGAACTCAATTACAAGTATGGAATAAATGAATGAATAAATGAAATTAACAACTAGGCAAAGGCCGATCTTCCTTACAGTGTGAGGTCTCTGAATTGTCAGGCCTTTTCTGCACACCCTCCAGCCCCCTCCTCTCCCTTAGTTAACAATCATTCCTAAACCAATCCTTCTTTCTTCCTCCTGAGGCCAAGGACCAACTCAGGAAATTTGCATGATTTGAGTTATCCTACCCCACAGGCCTCCCTGCTTTCACTTTCTTCCTCCTTTGTCTGGATGCTCTTTAAGGGCCCTGAATTCCAGCTTCTACTACATGCTCATCACCTCATGGAGAGCAAACTTCTCAGGTACAGGGGAAGTAGATGGCACCCTCCCACTGCCCTGGGACCTGCTGCCTGGGAGTGGTGGAGGAAATAATGCTGATTGGCTGTGTCACCCAGACTCCATTCAGCCAGGAGCTGCTGTGGTCATTCAATCTCTTTTTAAAACAAATCACAGAAGATCACATTCTCATTGTGAAAAAATGCAGCAATGTAATTTTAACATCTATGTCTAGAGCTACAGCTTGCCTTTGATTTTTACTCAGCAAATGCTCTGTCAATACATGGAGATCTACTTCTTTTTAACTAATGCATAGCATTCTGTCCAGTGGATGCCCTATAGTTTTTTTATCTAGGCCATATTGATGGACACTTAAGCTATTTCTAATCTTTCACTATTGCAAACAATGCTGCAGCTCAGCTTTTTACAGGTGCCTTTCTGCACATGGGCAAACATTCCTCTAGAAAGCAAGAAATAAAATTGCTGGGTTGAAAGATGTGTGCATTTTCAGTGTTAATAATGTCAAATTAGCCTCTAACAAGATGGTACCTATTTCATTTACAATCAGAAATGGAAAACCTGTTTCCCCATAGCCACACCAACAATGAATTTCATCTTTTACAATGAATTTCAATTTTACAACCACTGCTGGGAGATGAGGGTTCAAGGATGAACATGGCTTCTTTCCTCCCCTCCAGGACATTGCAAACCTTGCCATTGTGACATGAAAGGTGTTGTGATAGCAGTATATCCACAGTGCTGCTGGATCCCAAGTAAATGATCCCTGGTTCTATTGGAAGAAATGGGGAGGGTGGCAGAAAATGCTGCAGAGAAAAGGTAACACTTGGTTAAGGCTTTGAAGGCTGAGCAGAAATTTGCCAAACGCAGAAATGCAGGAATAGCTGGTGGTAGGACTAGTCCAAGCAAAGGCATGGAGCAAAGGCTCTGCCTCGTGCACTTGGGGAGCTATTTCAGGGAGACTGGAGACAGAGATGAAGGCTTCTGCAGGAGCCAACACTCGAAGGACCTTGAATGCCATGTCAAAGGGTCAGTATTCTGTCCTGAGGGCTAGAAGGTCATCTCCACATGGGAAGGCATCTTTTTTGGTGGACTGTCAGGCACATAGTAGGTGCTCAGTAAACATGTATGGAAATAAAAAGGAGAATCTCAAAGGTATTTAAGCAACATGCTTAATTATCTTTAATCCCTCATGGAGACAAGGTGCGTTCCATGCCAGGGACTGAGATCCAGGCTTCATTCTGGACACTGGACAGGTGGCACAGACACACTCAGCTCAGGAATTCTTTCCTGGGTTGCAGCCCCCCTCCCAGCCCTGTGCCAGGTCCCTTTCACCTCTGCCCGTTAGAGATTGCTTTTGGTTGCTGTGTTGACAACCCCTGTTTCTGTGTTTGGAGCGGCTGTTCAGTGCCATTTCCTGATTTAATATCAGCGCCAGCATACAGCAAGGATGCACAGTTAGCAGTTTTTGCTCCAAGTATTTTTCAAGTTCCCTTTTGATGTAAGGGTTGGGTTTGCAGCTTCCCTGATCTCACAAGAGCAGGGAGGGAGAGATTGGGGGAAGGAACTGGGAGCCGGAGGTGGGAGAAGAGGACCCTGAGAAGATTCATCTAGTCCAGCTGAGCTGAGAGACTCCAGGCTTCTTCTGCAAGGAGATGGCAGAGGGATCAGCAAAGACAGGGCACACTGAAGGGTTTCCTGGAAGGTGTGGCCTCTGAAGCAAGGCTGCTGTTACCCTTCTGTGTGGGCAGAAAGATGTACCCATGTCTGTGAATATATGTCTCTGTCACAAAAACAAAGTGCTAAAAAGGTTAAATAACCTAACATGATGCAATTCAAAGCACCAGGAAATGAAAACAAAATTGGTCCAAAGCAAAACTTAAGGTTGGTACAGGTCCCAGTAGTGCTCAGTTTTTCAGGGTTTGGGGTTGTTGTTGTTTGTTTTTGACTGAGCATCTACTATGCCCAAGGACTTCTTCAGGGCTGAGTGCTCATCCTCTTCTGACGGAAACAGATCTTTTTCACTACATTATGGCTAATGCAACAATGAGAGCATGCTCGGGAACTGTGCACACACAGGAACACACACCCACATTTGAGGACAAGACACAAAAAGAGACTGGGCACTTCTTCACCAGAGTCCTTGAAGGCCTGCACTCCCCACAACCCCACCTATAGACACCGCTGTGACCTGCTGCTGGGGCTCCATTCTACCTCTGCTACCACCCACCTGTTGGACTCTTCTCCAAGACCTTCTGTGTCATTTGGGGTCTTCTGAGAAGGAGAAGCCAAAACAGGATTCTATGTGTAAGAGGTTGATTGGGGGACACACCTGTGAAGTATAAACGAAGGGAGGGCAAGAGAAGACAGGGAGAGCCTTCAGACTGACCATGATGTTGGTCTCACCCTTGTGAAAGGAGAGGAGGAAGGAAGGAGGATGGTGGAAGGAAGAGTCTTAAACTGCAGCACTGCTCTAGGAAAGTTGCAACCAGGATCATGCCACCCAGTCATGGCAGACTTCCCCAGGTAATGAAATTAGCCCAGCAAACATCTTATTGTGTGTTTTCCACATGTGAGGGACTGTATTATATTTAGCTTGCGTCCTCTCACTTAGTCCTTCACAATAACCTTAACAGACAGGTACTATTTTCATTATTACCCCATTTTGTAGGCTGAGGCTTAAATAAATTAAGTCCCTTGCCAGAGGCCACAGGTTACAAGTGACAGAGGAAAGATTCAAAGGCTACTTGACTCTAACTATTGCTCTGGACTACTGTGGCCAGGAGGAGGCTTGGAAAGGGTAAGTGGGAGGCTCATTTCCCTCTTTGCACCCATCTCTCCTGCTTATGGGCCTTGGGATGTGTTTCAGCACAACCCCCAAGAAGGCTTTTCTGGTCTCATCAGGGCTGATGCCAGCTCATTCCAGGCTGGTCTGCCAGTCAGGCCCAAGCAGATGGCCCAGAATGCTCACCTGAAATAGGCACTCTCCAGCAGTCACACATGTACTTTTTTCTTGGGCATTACCTCCTCCAGGAAGCCTTCCTGCTGGCTGGCCCATGTTTCCATAGCACCTTATATAGACACTTTGCCCAGAGCCTATGTTACATCTGTGTCCACCACCAAACTCAGCCTCTCTAGGACCAAAACCAGGTCTGAGTCATGTCAGCACCCAGCACAGGAGGGCACAGAACTGGAGAGACAGCAACACAGGCACCTGGTGCTTGGACAAAGGAACGTGTCCCAGGGGCATCAAGAAGACACCCTTAAAGAGCATGGGTCGTTGTCATGAAAGCCATTGCTTTAGCCTTCAGATGTGCAGCCTGCACTCCCTGGCCTGGCTGCCAGGGGCCTCACCAACCCCCAGGCAGTGTTAACAATTGAGCTTCTCGTTTCTCTGCAGCATATAACACCTCCCACCGTCACCTAAACTTCTCTTGGAGGCCAGGCCCAGGCTTATACCCTTGCTTCCCAAAGCTTCAGCATCTGCTGGCTGCCAGTGGCACAGTGGGTAGCCCCAGCCAAGGAGGAGAGTTATTTTTATTTATTTCTTCTTAATCATGAACTTAATTTAGCTGCTAATCAGGTTACCATGGTGACTTGCACTGGATTTATAGCAGTTTCCTAAAGTGCCTTTTTCACACTCTTTTGGTAAATGAATAAAATTTGGGTGATGCGCAAAGCGCATAAATATTGGGTGTCCTAGAAAAAGGTCAGATGCATCCGTTTTGTATTTGCCTTTTGCCCTGACTAATCAGGCGTAAGAAAGAGCCATGACTGTGAACAGACTCCAGCTTCCTCTCCTCTGCCCTCCCTTTAAAACCTTCAATGGATCCCTACTGCCAACCAGGTAAAGTCTGAGATTTTTGCAGTGCTTTCAAGGCCTGCCCCTCTATCCTCCCTTCACTGACACTCTACCTTCCAGTTCTCCTGTGCTGTTTCTTGCATGCTTATGCCTCTCTGCTTTTGCTTGTGCTGTGCCCTGATCTGGAAAGCCCTTCCCAGACAGCAGGAAAGCCCTCAGCCTTCTGAGATCTCCAGAAGGGTTAATTCCTCTCTCCTCTGTTCTGGGAATGACGGTAGCCTGGCTTGTCTGAGAAAGATTTTCCCCCTTGTCTTGGGACCACTCCCATCCCTATGTGCTATTTTAGAAAACCTTTGAGCACTCTTACTGTCTCCACTATTGCTTGGACAGGGGTGGGGGGCTATAGTGCTGGCCAGCCCAGGAGAGTGGGTCAGGGAATCAGCAAGGAGATGAAATAAGGAGTCGGTATTTTGACAGCTTTCCATATTTCACTGTGTGGGAGCCTCACCTCATATTCTACCCAGATGTTTGGGAAGAGGGGGATCATCCCATGGGCTCAGAAGCACTTCTGCCTTAGGCCTTCTGCAAGCCCCGCCTTGTGGCTCCCAGAAGGGACAGTGTCTCCAAGCTGGAGACCACAGTTTCCAGGTTTCCCTTGAGGACCTTGGGGCCGGCTGCCAATCAGTCTTGGGATCAGCCACAATCCATTAGCGAATGCCCAGGGCTCAAGGCGCCAACAGAGCCACCAGGCGTCGGCGCCAGATCCTACTCAGGGAACCCAAAGCCACCTTCAATTATTGTCTTGGCCTTTATAATCAGACAAGCTGGACCCACAGACCATAGGCTGTTTCCCTAGGCTCAGAAACCCCACCAGCCCCAGTTCTGGCACTCTGAGCTCACCAGGCACTCTCCAAGCCAAGATATATATGCAACCTAACAGGAGACCTCTCTCTCTGAACCTCCTGGGTCACAAAAGGAACCACCTGACCCCTTTGCAGCAGCCCACGCTGCAGGTAAGGCTATGTGAGTACATTAAATTACCACCCCTCTCTGAGCCTCAGTTTCCCATCTGGAAGGTAGAGCTGTAGTCACGGCAGTTGCACTGGCATCGGTGATCGTGGGCTTACTTCCGGCCTTCTAAACGTGGAATCAGAAAAACTGAGTTCGAATTCTTGCTCTGCACCTTTATTTGATTTTGCTTCAAGATTGAAGCCAAGGGAGAGGAAAGGGCTGTTTCCAGAATGCCTTTGGAAGAGTGAGATCAGCAGGCACAGACATCTACAATAGTGACCAAGAAGGGAACGTCTTGTGACATGCCAGGCAAGCCCTGAATGGCTGCACAACCTCAGCAGGCATGTTTGTCCATTTGTACCGCCAGAGGAGTTCTGGCCAAAATGACTCAGAGGATCTGGAACTGGGGAGTAGACGTACAACTCCCTCCACCCAAGCATGGAAGGACTCAGGTATCCAGACACAATCATCCAAGGCTTGAGAGAGTCTGGAGTTCTAACCCTAGCTCAGTGGCAAACTTACTGTGTGATCTTGGGCAAGTCACTTAAGCTCACTGGGCTTCAGAGAGTTTCTCTGGAGACATGAATCCTTCCCAAATGGGGGTGAGACCTTATGTTCCCCAAACCCTTCTCCAGCATGTGAGTTTATGAAGCTGGTTCTGGCCCATCCAACAGTAGTTGGGGGTGAGGGGACAACATGACTTTGTAAAAAACTCAGACTAAAGCACAGTGAACCCTCCAGCCACTGGGGACTGCCTTACTCCACCCCTGCGCATATCTTAAGGTGAGAATTAACAGGGACCCATTCCTGGTAAGGACTTGACAAGCATCTTGCATGGAGAAAAAGCAGGAGCTCCTCGTTGACTTGGTAGATGTTACACAGTACTGTGTTTAAGAGCATAGGCTCTGGAGCCTGACTCCCTGGGTTCAAATCCCAGCTCTGTCATTTACTACCCGTATGGCCTTGGGCAAGTTACCTAACCCTTCTGTCTGCTCTTCCTCACATGTACAATGGGACTAATAGTAGCATATACCTCATTGGATTGTTGGGAGGATTAAGTGAGTAAATACACATTAGGCACTTAGTGTTGAGGATTGATGATTATATATCAAACATTTCTCCCACATATTAGTTCTCAAAGCTACTATTAGCCCCATCTTACACTCAAGAGAACTTAAATGCAAAGAAATTAACCCTCTTACCTGGTCCCTGTGCTCTCTGCTAGTGCATTTGCCATCAGACCTTGCTGCTCCCACTTCTGCTCAATATGATCAATGCTCTCTACTGACTTGTTTTGCAAAACAAGTTCATATAGCAATGGAAATAGAGAAGGGAGTTGGGAGTTAATTAGGGCAGGGTGAGCCACAGATCAATTTTAACATTGTTAAAGGAGAGATGACTAGACATTAGCATGTGATACAACAAGAACCATCACAACACCATCTACAAAGGCTTCTAGCCAAAAATCAAATACGACTCTGATCAGGCCTCTGGATCAAACTACCAATTTCCAGGAAACACAGGGATGGAGGAACACGTTAAACAACACCACAAGGAGGCGCTCAGCTGAATCTGGAATGTGAAACAATCTATGGGAGAATGACCAAAATTCATCAAGAAACAAATAGCATTTAGAAAAGAGAAATAAATCACATTTTTAAATGTGAGAAAAAGGGAGCACTGTTACAAAGAAGCTTAAGAGACATATCAGTCTAATGCAATGTTTATAGCCTGACTCAAACTAAATGTAAAAAGGAGGTTTTGAGACAATTGGGAATATCTGAATCTCTACCGAATATTAAATGAATCGGGTTTTTCATTGAGTTAGATGTGATAATGATATTGTGGCTATGTTAAAAGAAATTGTAAGTCCTTATCTATTAACAATACCCCCTAAAATGTTTGTACATGAAATGAGACGGTGTCTACAATTTGTTTTAAATACTCCAGCAAGGAGGTGGGGATCAAGAGTACGTGCAGGTTTACAGTGATTTTCTCTTCTTTTGTATGTTTGGAAAATGTCACAATAAAAAGTTTAAATGAAAAAGGAGGGCAGAGGATGAAGGCAGATCACTAAGTATGAAGAGTTGTAGGTACGGGTTTCAGAAACATTGGTAGTGAGTGAGGTTTGGCCGCATGGAGATGGGACTGGGAAAGCACTCAGCCCCTCATGCATTCTCAGGTCAACTGAGGGAAAATAAGCCTTTGCACACCACTCGGAAGTTCATTTGTTTATTCTCTCACTCACTCTCCAATTCATTCATCCATCATCCATCCATCGGTTCATCGTGCAGTCAACACACCTGTTTGTTGAGAGCCTACAATGTACCAGAAACTGAGGATACAAATGTGATCATCCCGTCCTTCTGGCACTTACGGTGAAGGCAGGAGAGTCAAATGCTTGTTAAATCTGCCATCACGCAGATACAGCTTCACAAACCCTGAAAAGTCTGAGGTAGGAAGTGGATTACATGCCGTCAAGAAGTTTAACATGGGCAAACAGGACTTGTTCTGGAGTGAGAGACGGTCAGGGAAGGTTTCTCTATAACATTTAAGCTGAGACTTGAATGACGAAAAGGAGACAGCCATGTAAAGGGAAGGGCATTCAGGCAAAAAGAAAGGCAAGAGAAAATGTCCTGAGGCAGGAAGGAACCAGGGATTTTCAGGAGTGTTCAGTATACAGTGGTTACAGCAGAGTAGGGAGCGAGATTCACAGGCTGGGGAGAACATCTGGGGCTGTTAACTGCTGCTCTTGAACGAAAAGAAATGTCTCTCCCATACACAGAACATGTCATACAGACTCGGAGGCCTCAGGCCAGATGACAAATGCTCCACCAGTTATCAAGACAAGTATGGGGAAAGTGCATGTGCATGTTAGAGCACTAGAGAAAATGTTCCACTTCCTTAAAGAATTTTAATTTGGGACTAGGGTGGAGAGGAAGGGAAGAAGGTGGCCCTGGGGCAGAGAAGAGGCTACTACAAAGGGAACCATCGGAATCGCTGAGTAAGTAATACTCCCAATTAGAGATTTAAAAACCAATGGTGAAAAGCAGTCTTGTGCTCAGCTCAGCCCTCCCTCCCTTGGCCAGCCTCAGTCAGGGAAAGGAAGTCATAGCCAACCGTGGGGACAGTTGCCCAGTGATTTATGGCCCTGAGACAAAAGCTCCCAAGGAAAGGCCCTGCGAAACTCAGACGTGTTGTTGGAACAATTAGAGCCCATCCATCTATTTGAGTCAGCACAGCATCTGGAAAATGGGCCTGGCCGGGACTGAGCACCAGCTCTTCACATGGGACTTCCCACATGGTGAACACACACAAGAGCCCAGCAGCTGGTCGGGGGAAAGTCCCATTTTTCAGATAAGGAAACTGAAGCTCTCAGAAAGACAACTTGCTCAAGGTCATCAGCTAGGAGATTCAAACTCAGATCTGTTGGAGTCCCAAAGCCACACTCTTTTTGGCATTTTTTACTATCTCCCTGGAAGTTTCTGCAGCTGCCCCGGGTGGCTAGTCCCTTTGGGCCTACTGGGCTCTTTCTACTAAAGATTTTCCAAGATGGGGCTGCTGTTGCCCCTGCAAAAAGGTTTGGCCCTCAGATCTCGATTCACTCTAAAAAGCTAAGCTGGTGTATCCAAAACCAACACAGGTCCCTCTCCTGCAGAACAAAATGCGTAATTCCTCCTCTGGAACTGTGATTCCATGGAGACCTGGAAGGGGTCAGTGGTATCAGGCCCCTGCCTTCAAACTATGTACAATGTTCTGGGCCCTTCTAAGAGATGCATGTCAGAAGTACCCCTCAGGGCACATGCACAGCCCCGTGAGCTGACTCCAGCAGCTGCACTTCAGGAGTGCTGTGTCTGACTCAGCTCTGTGATCCCAGCACAGCGTCTGATCCAGAGAAGCACACAGCAAATGTTTGCTGAATAAAGGAACAGACCTTTGGCATTGGAGATATTGCAGCAAACCCAACTTTAGAAGAAAAAAAAAAAGGATGGCTTAATAAATAAGCTTATGGTACAATATTCATTGTAAAAAGTGGATGATACAATAATATAGCAAAAAAGTCCAACAAAAACCCAGTATACATTTAATAGTGTAAAGTAACATGTATATATTTGTGCACTGTGAAAATTCTAGATTAAAATGTCAGCCAAAATATTAACAGTCCTATCACTGTGCAGTTGGCTTATGTGTAGTTTTATTTGCTTCTTGAATTTTTTTTTCCAAAATGTGTTATAAGAGCATGTGCTGTTTTCACAATAAAAAGGAGAAGCTGTAACTATTTTCTCCATACCATAATTTTTACATAATAAAGTTTAGGGTGCTGCCTGCCTCTCTGAATCCAGAGGCAGCTGCTGGGTGCCAGGCAAGGCAAAGATATTGTGTGAGCTCAAAGTCAGCTTCCTCAATCCACAGACCCCAGGGCCACAGGACCCACACTAGCCTGAGGAGCTGCCCATTCCCCGTCCGGGTCCTTAGGATAAGGAACAACATGGATGCCAGACCTCACAGCCATCAGCCAAAATCTTACCACAGCCAGGTACATTTCTATGACTCCCTTCTCCGTAAGCAAGTCAGTAAATCAAAGTGCATCTCATACACAAGGTGGGCCCTTTCTGGTAAAACACAAAAAAACTTAATCTTTGGTCCAGAAGCAGTAGATTGCGGCGGCAAGTCGGCAGCCAAAACCATTAATCTTTGCTGCGTTCCCCAACTGGCCCGAGTAGTAAAGAAGATAATACCCCAGCAGAATCAGTGACCCACTACAAATTGGTCCTGAAAGGTCCACCAGCATAAATAGACTTTTGCTGATCCAACACTTGTTAGGAACCCCAACAAAGAGACTATTGGCTCATCTGATGAGCCGCTTGCAAGGGGCCCTTGCAATGGCTGGTGATGGATGACCACCCTCCCTTGGAGGGGAAGACGCAGCTCCTGGTATGGGGCCCTTTCTCATCTTAAATTTGTCCTCAATAAATCACAGGTGCAGAAAAGCCGGCATCAGTTTCATTACACCTACATGCTCCAGTATCAATCACGCCACCATGGCGCCCTGTCTGGGCGCAGTTCATTTCAAGTGGCTGTTTCTGTCCTGATTCCGTTTCCACTGCAATGCACACCTCCAAGGGGCTGGGGCCTACAGAACTGGAGGAAGAAGCTTTTCTGTAAAGGCCTATGCTTCCCTGGCCTCAGCACCTATTCCCTTCTCCTTCTCTATTAACTGTTCCCCAAATGGGTGTCACTTGGAGCTTCATACCCAGTGCCTGTGCAAAGGCCTGAAGCCCCAGGATCAGAAAGACTTGTTTTTAGATAATAGCTCTGCCATTTGCCAACTTGGAGCAAGTCATTTTACTTTGCAGAGGCTCAGCTTCCTTATCTGGAAAATGGGGCTAATGACACCTGCCTCTAGAGATGAAACAACACAGAAATAGTCATAAAGGACCTGGCACAGCCTGGGCACAAAGTGGGATCTTCAGTTCATGTCAGTCCCAGCCCCTGCTCATCCCTGGCTAAAATGCTGGTTGAAGAGAAAGTATTGCAGGGATGGCTGATCTTGCTTTCCCTCTGGTACTCAGGCCAATGAGAAAGTAGAAATTCTGTGGTTCCTCTTCGCTGTGTCTACCTTCCTGGACCATTCCTGGTGCCAGCAAAGGTATGTCAATTATGGCTCAGAATTTATGAGGATGCTGCCACAGCTCGTTTTTTTGTCTTGTTCCTTTCATTGTAGGCAGTTAAAATACACTTAAAACTAAGGACACCAGAGAGCTCTCAGACCTCTTCTTAATGCACATAATCAAATACTTTAATGTCATTAAATGCATATATAAGACTCATCATAAAAGCTGTGAACTTCTTTTTTAAAGAATCATAAATGGTAATAAATGGTTTCTTTTTAGGCAGGTCCTAAGCCAGTTCGCCTACAACCACTAGAGGCAGGACGGAAGCATCCCTCCAAGCCTGCCAATAGGCCTTCTCCAGAGGGCACAGCCCAGCTCCCTCTGCCGTGGGGTGGAGCTCTCAAGGCCTAGTGGCAGCCCTGTAAATTGTTAACTAAATGAGTAGATCTTTGAGCAGAAGAGAGGGGAGTGCAAAGGACCCTGCTCCTGAGCTGGTAAGGAATGCCAGACGGAACAAGCTTTTCAAAAAGACACTTCCATTCACTCTAAACCTACAAGAAAGCCAGAGTGACAGGGCCATTTATTTGCAGAAGAGCTGGGGAGGGGGTGGAAAGGGAGGCAGAGATAAGAAGAAGGAGGAGAGAGGTAAGTAAAGGAGGGAGGGGCAGGGGGAGAGAGAGAAGGTTCGCAAAGCAGGCAGAGAGGGAGACAGAAAAGGAGAGGAAGCAGGCTCTACCCCAGGGTCCAGTGTCTCATCCATCACCAGCCATTGCAAGGACCCCCGTGGTTCAGGGTCCAATGTCTTGGCACTGTATGTTCGCTCAGAATTCTGAGACAGAGCCTACAGAGCTGCATATATATCCAATACATCTCAGAGAACAGAATATAATAGCAGTATAATAAAGATCACGATGATGATGATGATGATGTTGAACATTTACTCTATGTCCAGTCTAATGTCTAAGTTTTTTACCAGCATGACCTCATTTAATTCTCCTAAGAATGCTATATGGTAGCTACTATATTTCATCAATTCTAAGACATACATTTTCTTTTTCCCATTTTAACACCTCTGAAATTGAGATGCTTTTTAAAATCACTATCCACCTGGCAGCAGTCTTGATGTTACTGTCATATATGGGAACACACATCAAAACTTGCGGAGCAAGTATTTGCAGCTTAAAATCCTGAGGACAATAGGGGAGTGGTTTTTAAAGAAATGCTCTCACAAACACCTGCAATGTGACAGCAGATGATAGTCTGTTGAAAAACACGAACACTGACAATGCTGAGTTCCTCTGAATATGAGGAAGTTTTAGGAATGTCTTAAACAAATTATTCCAATTATATTTTCCTTTTCATGTATGCATACAAAGGTCTTGTGACAAACACCTGTGTTTAAATCAACCTGAAAGTTCTTTTCATAAATACAAAAATAAAATTTTAAGTGATAAGAAAGTATTATGTCATGGTTTCATTGGCAACTATTTGACTTTTTTTAGTGTTTCATAAAATAATGGTGCAACATACGAACTCTCTAAGTCCCATCTTATAGATGAGCAAACTGAGGCACTTTTATTACTTGCTCAAAGTCACACAGATAGTCTCAACCCCAGGTCTTTCTGATTCTAGAACCTGTGTTCTCAGCCATTATTGTTCTTCATCTCTGACATCTCTGAATTCAGATCAACATAGGTTCTGATTCCAGCGTTGCCACTTTCTGGCTTTGTGACCCATGAGACTGATGTCTAGTAGTCTCTGAGCCATAAAGCAGAAATGCTAATGAAACCCGCTTCTCAAAGTTATAGGTGGGAAAATCCATATGTGAAAAGGTTCAACATAGTTCCTGGCCCCAAGAAAGCGCCCAGGATGTGGCAGGCTGAAGGAGGGGTCTACCTATAAGTCGCGCACGTCCTAATCTGAAGAGCACCCCTTTGCCTCTGCAGCAGCAGACAAAAGACTTGGGTGGCACCAAGAGCTCAGATCTAGGACTGGAACTGTGTCAGTAAAAGATGCTTTTAGCACTCTCAGGACAAGCCAGTCTGTATACACTTCCTGGTGCCTGCGAGATGCTCAACTCTTCCTTCCTACTAACAAAACAACAGCTGCAGTGACCGTAATTAGTGTATTACTTTATTATTACCATTTATATCTTTTGAATGCCTACACTTTAGGACTGTTCTAAGGCCTTGACCCACATTCTAATCTCACAATAACCCCAGGAGTAGGCACATTACAGATAAGGGGAAGGCTCAGAGAGTTGAAGAACACATAGGGCTGTCTTTGGGCGTCCTGGGCTGATTCAGAGAACAAATACGCCCAGTGTCTTAGGTTAATTTGATACTTTGGGATCCCATGGTTCATTCCCATTAGGTCTGAGATTCAAGTTAAGAAGTCGACTTCTAAATGTCATAAAGGATTTCTTCTCCCCCTGCCCCACACCAGTGATAAATAAAACATGTTTACCGTGGAAAATTTGGAAAATATTTACAACAAAAAGACAAGGTCACATATAATCCCATTGCACAGAGAACACTTCCTAGCTTGCACTTTTTTTGCTCCTTTTCTCCCATTCTTATTTCTAACCATATTTTTACACAGTTTATGTTATACATGGAATTTTATATCTTGCTTTTATCTCCCGGCATAAGCATTTCCCATGTTATTGGAAACTCTTAAACATCATTTTTATTGTTACCAGTATTGTTGAATGGGTGGACCATAAGGTCCTTAACCACTTCCTTAATGTGGGAGCATTTAATGTCCGCAGGCACAAACTTGTGTGCCTAAACCTTTGTTTACATTTCTATTTCCTTGAGATAAATTATTTATAATAGCATTACTGCATCAAATGATTTAAGACTCTTGATAGATATTGTCAAATTGTAATTCATATTTCAGAATATCTGTTTCAACCTTTTTTTTTTTTTTTTTTGAGACAGAGTCTCATTTCATCGCCCAAGCTGCAATGCAGTGGTACAATCTCACCTCACTGCAACCTCCGCTTCCCAGGTTCAAGCGATTCTCATGCCTCAGCCACCCTAGTAGCTGGGATTACATGTGCAGGCCACCACACCCGGCTAAGTTTTGTATTTTCAGTAGAGATGGGGTTTCATCATGTTGGCCAGGCTGGTCTTGAACTCCTGGCCTCAAGTGATCCGCCTGCCTTGGCCTCCTAAAGCACTGGGATTACAGGCATGAGCCACCGTGCCCAGCCAAATATTAACATTTTATTGTTATTTTGATAATGAAATTTTTCTGATTGTTTTCAATTAACATATTTTTGTTTACTAGTAAACATGAACTTTAAAAAAAAAAAAAACTTTATTTTACAATTGTATCTGTGAATTTGTGAGGTTACAGCTAAGCAGTTAGGAGCCCCTGCCTGCTAGATTAAGCTGTGTGATTTTGAATCCTGGCCCCTCACTTACAATATGCGTGATCTTGAGATGATCATTTAACTTCTCAAAGCTTTATTTTTTTTCTCATCTTTTAATAGGGATGAGAATAATAACACCTAAATCATAGGGTCTTTGTAAAGAATGAACGAGAAATCCCATGTAAATTATACCTGGCATATAGTAAGTGTTCACTAAATATTAGCTACTTGAATTTCTTTTGCAAATTCTTTTTCATATATTTTTCTCATTTGTCTTTTGAGATCTTAGTATCTTTCTTATCCATCTGAAAGAGTTCTTTCTATAGGAAGAACATTAGCCCTTTGCTACATATGTTGTGAATATTTTCTAATTGGCTTTTAAAGCTACATTCTTTCTCTCTTGATAGTCTCCGAGAGTATTTTAGGGCCATCCACATCTAGTGAAGCCGAAGGGAAGAGTTAGGTCTATTCAGTAAAGATATAGAAAAATGAAGGAGTTTTCATTTCCAGTGATGCGCCCCAGAAAACATTGCTTCCACTCACAATGCTGCATTTCTAATAGATGAGGTAAGAATTGATGGGGTTTGTCCTACTCACAAAATGACGCCCAAGCGGAGATGCACGAAGAACGTTGCCACGGCTCTGACATATTGATGGCAAGCACAGCCCGAAGCACTTTGTGTCAGGGAAGGAAGTGTTAGAGCTTTCTCGAGCCCACTCTTTCTCAGTTTGGAAGCTGTCCTCATGTTCACAAGGATATTTTGGTAGAAAACCTCCTTTTCCAGGATCTCCATTTGCCTGTCGCCACTTCTGTGCACTCAGTACTTTTCTGTCAACGAGGGTTCCAAGGAGTGAGAAAGCCTGTTTTTGTTTTCATTTTTTATGTCTATTAAAAATAAACATGCTGAGAAGCTGCCTCTTAGTCTCTTTATCAAGCCCCAAATGACGTGTAGCCCTTGTCAACTCAGCGTTGACGAACGCAATCAGCATTTACAAAATCAGATTTGTAAGGCATCGGGAATAAACTTAGCTAAGGGCAGGTTTCCCCTCCATTGATCAAAACGGTTTTTTGCCGAATGATGGGCAGTCAGTCGGTCCCTCGAAGTAAGTAGGCTACAGGCAGACAGGATGCTGTCCCCAGCCCACCCGCCTGGGCCCAGCTCACAGGACACCTGGCAGGTTCTTCTGCTAAGAAAGCCGAGAAGCCCACCTCTTTATGGGTCGGCACAAACGGGGCACATTTCATGCTGAGTCAATTTAATCAATACTTTTCTTGCTTTGGAAACCCAGAGCATTTAGAGAGAGCAAAGCCACACTACACAGTAAAGCAGCTTTAAATTCTAATGAGCTTCTCTGTGCTAATTAATGACTTTGCTAACTGGAAGCTTTCTTTGTTAGAAAACACGCTCTTGCCTTTCAAGATGACAGCTTTTCCTTTCCCGAATGTCTTTTATTATCAAACCAGAAAGGGACGTACTTTATTCCTCTCATCCTGTTAGAACTAATAGATTTTTATTATTTAAAAAATAATTTTCTTTTAGTAACCAGCATTGCATTTTGCCTTGTAAAATCTAGAAAGTGCAAGAGATCAATTTCTCCTAAATCCTACCTGTCACCCGCCCGGCAGGAAACGGAGTTCTAGAGGGTAAACACAGCCTCTTCGGAATAGACACAACAGTATGCCCCCTGCCACACCCTCCCATTGCACAGTGAGATTTGGTAATTTGCAAATTGAGCAGCCATCATTATTTTTTAAGGAGCAAACAGGGTCTCCACTCCTCACTAGGAGAATGTGGCCCAATCATTTGTCTCGGCAACGCACGAATTCTAGAGCACTTGAGAATTCTTAGCCATAAAGCTGATTACTAACACAGGGATGGTTATAAAGAAAAAACTTCGTTTTAATCTGGGGAGGAGGGGAAGGGAAGATGAAGGGCAAGAAGGAAAAGGTACATAGAGCTCATTGCTGGAGTTATCAGGCCAAATCAGAGCTTGAGCTCTAATTTTTTTGTGAATCAGAATTCACACGTGAATGTATGAATGGAATTGCTCTCCCTCTCTCTTTTCTGCCTTGTTGTTGTTGCTGTCTGACAAGAGAGTCCGTCTGGGTCTCTCTGTCACTATTGCCATCTCTGTTCCTCTGTCCTTTCTGCGTACTTGATGAAGATACCCTGCCTGGAAATAATTGCATTCAGACCCCTGAGTCCCACTTAAAAGTCTTTGGGACTGATCGAGATAAATCCCATCAGGCTTTTGTTTCCACTCAAAGTGCCCCTATCATTTATTAGACGAATTAAAGTATCAATTTCTGTTTAAACATTAACAGGGTGATGCCAAATATTAGTCAGTTCCTAATAATTCTGAGGGATTAAAAAGATAATAAAAGTAATAGTCCATTACATTACCTACTTCAGCAAGATTGTAATGAACGTAATAAATTCTGGATCAGGGTTATAACAACTTCCATCTATTTAAAATGAATTTGTAGGGTTACTTTCATTAACTATGTATATGGGGAAAATGATCTGACATATTACTTTAAAAGAGCTGTAAAACCGATTAGGAGAAAATATGCTTTCCAGACAGGGATGCCGGCCACTGGGGACAAGTGCATCCTTGGGAAGTTGGAACGAGCTGCCGAGATAGCCCGATTCTGTCCTTCCAACACTATCCGCTTGCTACTCTGAAAAAAATCATGACAGCATCAGTGCTGGTGAACGATGGTAAGGGAAACTTCTTCTTCTCCTTCTTTTTTTTTTTTTTTTCTTCCCAGGTATATTCCTACTAATGAACCAGGGCTCACTCTGCGAACTTCTGCAAGGAAATAAACCCTAGGACTGCAGCCCAGCCTGGCCTTTGGACCCCCAGGGGAAAGCTGCCATATTAAAGGGGCCCATGCCCTCATTGCTAGAGGAGACAAGGGAGCGAGCACTTGACTGCACCACAGAAATTACTGCTGTACCTCGAATGCCCGCTTCATTTATCAATTTCATAGCAGAAAAACCCATATGACTGCCTTGTTCAGTCGCACGCTAAATCTAGTCACAGAAAGCTCCCCACCGCCAGTCAAGTGTGTTACGCACAGGCCTGAATAAAGTAACTTGAAATACCACTAATGATTTATACTTAATTGAACTTCTAAGTGATTAAAGTGGCAGTAATGAATGAATAACACCCTCCTCATTCCCTTGACCACTCAGCCCAGCCCCTCCAGGCAGAGTGGGCCTCGCCTGGGGAAGTCAGCGGGGACGGCCGACCGAAGCCATCCTCTGGGCTCCCCGATGCTGCTCATCCTGGCTCAATTGCTCTCACTTGCAGTAAATGACTCCATAAGCACCGAATCAGACCATTGATCCTTTTTATTAGATTACCCAATTGTAAGGTTAATGCATTTGCATTTGGCAAACGGAGTCGGTCAACTCGAATCCCGAGCAGGGATCAGCGTTTAAAAGGACACATGTGGGGAGCAACTCTGTCAACACACAGATTTGCTGGCAGCAGTGGCCAGACGCTGACGCCCTTCCTTCCCCTGGCCCCCCCACCAAAGAAGGTGCCATAAGAATTCACTTCCAGGCCTGTGTCTTCCTTAGCAGCACCCCCCATGGGACAGTCAGGGGACCAAATCTGCTGCCCATGTCCTCCCCACCCCCCCGTGCTTCTGCTTCTGGAAGAAGAAAGAATCCTGCAAAAGTTTTCAGTCACCTCAGACAGGGACAAAGGTGGATAGTTCACCTGGGCCAGGAACCTTGCTGCCTTCTCTAAATGGAGGAGAGCCAAGACTTAAATCAGTGACAAGGACACAGGCTTCAGAAACCAAAAGTTCTTCTTTTCTGATGGTCATAGAGTCAGACAGGGGGCAGCCACTTATACTTAGGGCCTCTACACCTGATGTGAATTTATTCTTGGATTTTCTAAATGCATTAACCAAATGCTATTTAAGTGGTCTGCCTTCATTAGGATTTTCTAGTAAAGAAATTCATAAGTATGTTGGAAAAACATACTTTGTTGATCTCATATGAGTTCTGCATTGGAGAATGTAGCCACGGTTTAGGGGAAATTAGAAGTTACCCAGAGAAATCACTCCAGAAAATCATGTCCTTTCACAGAACAGGAAACTAGGGTGCAGAGAGAATGAAACTTACCGAAGGACCACCCCCATCACAGTGAGTTCATGGAAAAACTCCCGTCTTCTGCCTTCCAGATCACCCTGATGGGCCATCCTCGGGTAAGAAAGCAATACTCTCAGAAGAGGTGGTTTTGAGGCTGCGACAGTAAAGAAATCATCTTTTTATACAAATGTCTTAAGACACAAGCCATATTTCATATTCAGCTGCATAAACTAGGTCTTTGTCTAAATTGTTCTGTGGAGTAACATTCGCTGTAAGTATTGCTTACAGGATGGATTTGTTCAGCATCTTGCCTCTGAGGACAAGGAAGCTGCTTTCATCATTTCCATTCTGTTCACTTTTTCTGCTGTTCACTTTCTAAAGGTGGCCAGGACGCTGGGGAACAACCCATCATGTGAAGTCAGATACTGAGGGTTCAAGCCCCAGCCCTGTCACTCACAGGCCATGTTATTGCTCTGAGCCTCAGCCTTCTTCATTGTAATAATTCCTCCTTGCTGAATTGTTTTGAGATAAATGGGATCATATATGTGAAAATGACCAGTGCAGATGAAGCTCTTATCTAGGTAAGGCTCCTTATCCATGAGTTTTCTCCCTCCTGATTTCAGAGAAAACAAGTGATCCCCTTGGCTTTACAGGCAGTAACTGACTGGGGACAGGTAGCCTAGAGACAGCCCACGTCAGTAAAGGGAGCTGTTTCCAGTCCCAGCTCTCTCTTGCTTTGCAAGAGAGGCCCAGGCCCTTGCCAGCCTTTCACTTGCCTCCTCTGCTGAAGGCTGGAGGCTGTGCCTTCTTTGAATCACTGCTCAGACCTTGTCTGAGTCTCACAGGGCCTAAGAGGCCATGAAGATAGGGGTAGGGCAATTGCTCTAACAATTCAGTTACACTTCAATTGCCATAATAGTCATTCTTATTCACTTACATTTTTTGAGCACTCTGTCATTTAAGTCTTTTTTACTTGTGTTTAACCTCATCTAAGCCTCTCAGCAGTCCTATAAGATTCAAACAACCATGCCCATTTTACAGAAGCAGAAATCGAAGCTTGCATAGTCAAGTGACAGTCCAAAGCGACACAGCTGAGAGGCGACAGAGCTGGGGTTCAAGCTCAAGCTGGTCAGACTCCAGGATCAGTGCTCCATCACTGTGTCCTGCTCCTAGGACTCATGGTACCTTTGTGGCAAGGCACAAGCCAGATGTCAGCAGGGACCCTGACCTCTCCTTCCTCTTTTAGCCAGTTGATCCACTGAGCCCCAGGGACAGGTATCTGTTCTCAGGGAAAACAGAGCATCAGAGGAGAAGGGGGAAAATAATCCCCAGGTGAGCAACAGCTGACCTCTGTGAGTTATTGAGAAAGTGTCGAGGTGGCAAGGCTGGTGGCGACAGGACCCCAGGGGCCTAAAGGAAGGGCGCTTATCTGATTGGGAGTGCATGCGGGCAGATTCTACCTAGAGATAGTTGCGGCTGGGCTGTCTGGGAGGAGAGGGCAAAGAGAGGCCCCAGCTGGAATAGGCTACTAGTCCAGAAAGAAGTTCCCTGCATTAGAGCTTGCCACCCAAGAAGTTTCAGACCTGAGCAGGCCAAATCCCAAATCCCCATAGGCCATGCCATCAGCCATGGCCTCTGTTCTAAGGAGAACACACGGAATACCAGGTGTAGGGAAACAGATGCCTGTATATGCATAGACATGGACAGACTTGGTCTCTAAGTGGGTCTGTGCTTGTCTGCAGGGGAGTGTGCATGTGTGTGCGTACATGTGCATGTATGTGCCCACACAGCACCTGAGAGTGGGACAGTGTCTCTCTGTGCTTGTGTCTCTCTGTGAGGATGAGGGTGGGTGGGCATGTGTATGAGTGACCATGGCTGGTCCCCAGACCTGCATCTATGGCCCCATGGAGGTCTTTATGCCCATGACTCAGCTGAGGTGAAGGATGATGGGGGAACAGTTGATCCCATCAGTGGGAATGTCATGATTCACAGAAGTAGGTTCTGGGGGACCGGGAAGGAAGGGTCTGCTCTGTCTTGAAGAGTCAGGAAGGGCTGCCTGGAGGAAGGGGCATTTGCTACATGGAACCTTCCTCCTGAGTCTCTCATGGGTTAGACTTGAACCAGAATGTGTGGAAACCCCTATTGCCACCCAGTCATATTTGGTCTGTCGTCCCCATAGCAGTTTGAGATAAGCCAAGCAGCACGATGGACTGAGGAGTTAACCAGCCTCTTCCCCTGAAATATAAACACAAGCTCCCCACCAAGCCCTGTGTTCACAGGAGGAGATGGGAGTAACCAGGACAGCCCCTGGCCACCTCTGACTCCTGGACTTGGGGCTCTTGAGTACTGCCTGGTGGGTGTTTCCCTGCTGGAATGACCTGATTTTTTATGCGCAATGCAGAACAAACCCCTGTGCAGAGTTGAGCACTGCCCCTGTGACCAGGGCTGGTGCGGGCAACAGAGCTCGACTCTGTACCTCTGGCCTGGAGGATGCAGGGCCTGAAACCCACTTCTCTCACCACCTCTTACTGCTGTGTGATTTGGGACAAGCCCTTTCAGCAATGGGAGCCTCAGTTTCCTCATCTGTCAGATAGAGACGATTATTTCCCGCATACCTCAGTCACTGATCCTTGGTAGCTGTGCCTCAAGCCAATCACTAAGCTCTCTGAGGTTCAGCTTGCTCATCTGTGAAACAGGGACAATAACAGCAAATGAGATCACGTGGAGAAAAGCACTTCAAAATTTAAACATTATCTGGCGTTTGAAAGAAATCACCTGTGAGATGGAAAGACTCAGAGAGAGTTTCAATTCTTGGCTCCATCTGCAACCCTGGCTGGGCATTTCTCAGAGGATGCAGGCCCCTGGGTGTTGCTTCAGCGGCCAAGCAGGCTCAGACAGAGAGCTCCAGGACCCCAAGGCCAGGAAGGCCCGGAGACGGAGTCTGCCAGTCAGAAGGCACTGGCCTGTGGCTCCCTAGAGCTGCCCAGCAATGATTCAGGAAAAGGCTGACAAGGATATTAGCAGCGTGGGTTTTTTTAATCCTGAGTCCAGAGAAAATGCACGGTCAGGAATAAAGTCGCCCAAGAGAGCAAGGAGAAGGAGAAATAATCAGAATTAGCCAGCGGGAGGGCAGCACAAACAGGGGAAATGCAGCCCCACCAGGGTTGGAGCCTCTGCAGGACCAGCTGAGGAGGTGGCCAGGGAGTGGGCAGGCCCGGACAGGCGTATGAGGGAACTTGGGCGGGCTGGAGCCTAGCGAGGAGGCAGAAGGGAAGACAGTAAAAGAAGCCGTCATCAGGTGAGTCCAGCACCCTCTGAGGCTGCCGTGGGACACCCTGGCCACAAGGCAGTGGAAAGGGTGCTGCCAGAGGGCTTCAGTGCTCTGCCTCGCATTGTTCACGGGTTCTGGATGTGGACGCTGGGTTCTGGAGTGACCGAGAGACTTCCCAGATCCTGCAGAAAGGCTGCAGAAACCTCTGCAGGTAGCAGGCCTTCACACCCCACTCCTTCGAGGCTGAAACCAGACAAACATGACAGAGACCATGGCCCTAAAATTTCACTGGGGCTCTCTCCCTGGCAGTTGGACAGGGTGTATCAAGACATTCAGGAGGTGATCCCAGCGCCTGCTTTAAGAGCAGAAAGGAATGGATTTTGATGAGCTGGGGCAGAGAAATCCATTTCCATGGGCAATGGAACTGATGTTGTTCCTAATTGAAACCTGCTTTTCACAAATCATTTAGACTATCAGATGGCTTAAGAAAAAGCCCTGGTCCTGAGTGTGTGTGTGTGTGTGTGTGTGTGTGTGTGTATTGGGAGAGGGCAGCATTAATGCATCCACCCTTGATTCCACTGCAGATCCCAAATTAATGGAGTATAAATTAATGACAAACGTATGTGGCGTCCTGGAAGCCCAATGCTCCTGTGACACTCCCTGACTCTGGGTCCTCAGGCAAAGTGCTTTCCTGAGCTGCTTTGCTACTAATCTGATATAGAGGAATGGGAATGTATGTCCCCAAGTCCCCCTTGCCATGGCCGGGACCACATTACCCATTCAGCACAGCTTTCTTTTTAACCAGGAAAGGCCTCAAATTGAAGATTTGACAGTGTCGGCGATAATAGCACAATTATACAGAATTAAATTGTGTCTCTGCATTAAAAGCATTCATTGGCTAAATGTAATATTTATTACACCACAATTTTGGTAAGGCCATTCAGCCTATTTTTCTGCAATATTTAATACTCCAGAAGCATCGATAAATAAAGGCATCAGGACCTCTCTGACCCTCCAGCCTCTGAACCTCATTCCCGGTTCCTATCATGTAGGTTCCTTTCACTGTCAATTTGAGGTAAATTGCGATATTAGGATTCAGGAGAAGCCTAGAAGGAGAAGAGAGTTACTTCCCTTGAGCACTGCTGATTGTCCATACCTCTCTGTTAAAAGCTCTAAATTACACTGACTGACGCGGAGAGCCCGGCAGACGTTCCCGAGAACCACCGCAAGCTCTCAGCGTTACTCTCTCCCATCAGAGCTGCACTGTCTCCGGATCAGTACCTGAGCAAACACCCTCTTGCATTTGCATCCCTCTCTTGGGTGCCAGGTCAAGGCAGGAATCATCTGGACCTCTCATCTCCCCAGCCCACTCTCTATGGGTCACCTATGTGAACATCAAACCCAAATCACAAGCCCCCAAATTTAATTTATTTCTACCTAAACAAGTTCTTTTATCATAAAGCAATAAATTTGTCTTGGTGCTAGCAATTTGTTGCGGGTGACATAACATTGCAAATTGATTAATCGCTACTGTACGCAGCAAAATGAGAAAAGCAAGGAATTATTATGAATAGCGTCCGTCTTTTACGGGAGGGATTCATTATTCAAAAGTGCTCGCTGGTGCTTACATGTGCCCTCGGTGCAGATTACATCCATTTGCAGACTTCCCACATCATGCTTACACAAATCAACAAACGTGCATTTATTAAGACGCAGAATGAAAGCTATTTAAAAGTGAAAAATGGCCTTTTGCATTACTTTTCTTCAAGGAAGGCAAATCTGGGTGGGATGTTCCTGGGACACGTCCCCACGGTTGTCACATGAGCGTCTCTGGGTTCTATGCAATCTGGCTCGTGCGGGTGCCAACAAATCTGCCTGCTCTGCCTTTGACAGTCCCAGGATCAGAAATACGCCACCAGTGATTTTGCAACCCTTGCTATGGCTCAGGAGACTTAAGCAATTGGCTGTCACTGCCTGCTGGGGAAATGCAGCAGAGAGTTCTCAGTTCTCCAAAAATGAGCCTCCTTAACATCCCCTGGGAGGGGGAAAGGAAATGAATATTAATTGAGTATCTATTCTGTACCAGACACTATCTGAATGCTTTCCTTGCATTAATAAGGCAAGTCCCTCTACCTCCCTAAACCTCATAGGATTGTTGTAAAGACCAACGGAGATAATGTGTGCACATAAAGCACATAGTAAATGCTCAATACATATTAGCTATGATTGCTATTATAATTTCATTTAAGCATTCCTAAGGTCAGTATTAGTACCATCATTTTACAGATGGGAAAACTGAGGCTTAGAAAGATTTCAAGATTTGCCAAATCACAGAGTCAGTGAGCAGGGCTAAACTTCAATTTACGATCTGCCTCCAATAATTCATTTTTTTTTTGTAAACCACCCCCATAGCTATCCTTGACAGTCAAAATAAGATGTATTTGCTTCCTCTAATCCAACAGAGGAGGCCACACACCAACCACACGTTAGCTACCCACTCTTTGCCTGCAGGTGTGTCAGAGGGGACATTTGAGAGGGTCTGGAAATTTCATGGCCTTCCCCATCTCTGCCCCTAGCTGTTCCCGCATAGGTAGAGCCCTCATCTGTCTCTGACTCTTGTCCCTTGCTTCTCTATCTACTTGTCCCATTACCAAGGACTCTTCCAGAAAAAAGCTCGTTGCCTGCCCCAGTGAGAGGCTGACGGGCAGCTCACAGCTCCAGCATTGACTATTCCTACTGAACTCATGCTCTGTTTAAAAATAGACTAAGATCTCAACTTTCATATTCTAATTAGATTTCTAAGCGACTTTCATAAAATGAGAATGCCTTCATTGTTTTTCTGCTGCATAAAGGGCCATTAAGCGCTCCCCAGCCAAGCTAAAGTCCTTTCTAATCCCTGATATCACCCATAAGATGAGAATAGTTACTCATCAGCTTCCGAGAAAACCGTACAGAACCACAAACCTGTCTCCAGGTGTCCAGAATCCAGGGGTGGTCGGGTTAGAAGCCTGGGCATGTAGCTCAAGTTGAGAGTTGGCCCCTGTGAGCATATCTCACAAGACTACATTTCACCAAGGGTCTTCCTCAAACCACCTGCCCTGAGATCCACCCGGGGCTTATATGATTCTGGGTCTCCCCGAGATCTGCCACAGACTTATCTGATTGTGTAGCCTGGCAGTCTGAATGTTTGACAAACTCCCTGTAAGACTTTTTTGCACACTAAAATTTATGAACTGTTGTCCCAAGTATTTCTCAAACCCCATGCCCAGTTTTTCATGCCATCAAATTGAATCATTGATTATTGCAGATTCGGGCTGACTTACAAATATCCCTCACTTAATGATGGGGAGATATGACCTAAGAAGGATTTTGCTATTTTGAGGCCCAGTTGACTCTCTTCCTGTCAGCTGTCCCCACCATAGTCCCACAGGGTGTCCTTGGGCTCCTAGCAAGACCAGGGTACCAAGGCTAAGTTAGGCTGTGAGTCACTTGTTGCATAGTCTGGGGGCAAGAAAAGACCAGATGCCCAGACATGATGGAAGTGACAAGGGCATCTCTATGCAATTCTGGGCTCTGTTTACAACAGTCAGAGCCCTGAGCTACTGAGTACCTCTGTCCCTGTTGTTATCACAACCCGTCATCTTACATGCCCTTGAGTGTAGTAGTTCTCAAACCTTAGCATCAGAATCACGTGGAGGCCTTGCTAAGACACAGATTGCCGGGCCTGACCTCCCAGAGCTTCTGACTCAATAGGTCTGCTGTGGGGCCTCAGAATTTGCGTTTCTAAAAGTTCCCACATGACGCTGCTGGTCCACAGACCAGACTTTGAGACTCTAGACTCTAAGCTCCATGTTATATCTCCAGTGTTAAGCACATAATAAGAACTCAATTTGTGTTTGCAGAATGAATGAATGAATGAATGAGTAAATGATTGAGCAAATGACATAAACTACCTTCTTGAGCTCTCTAACTGGGACTCCTCACTCCACTCCACTTCCCTTGTGGTTATCCAACATCTGCTGGACATCTGTAAGAGCATCCAGGAGGTGTATGTGTCCTGGGGCCAGGACAGGGTTTGTGGTTTCTCATACCCACAAATAAAAGTATGGCTTGCTCAGGAGTTCAGAAAGCTATGCAGGGAGTGAGGTATCCCATTCTGGCCTTGATAAGGGTAATGGTGACTCTTACCACCTTAAAACACTGGCCCATAATGTCCTAGCTGGGTGACCTCAAGCTGGGCCCTCAGACTCTAAAGAGTCCCCATTTCCTTATTCATGAGGTTGGGCATGGATAATTGTCTTCAGGATAACTGTGCAGATTCAATGAGGCTATACATGAAAACAGTTCAACGGTGTCTGTCTGACACATTTGGGGGGCTTGGTCGATGTCTGTTCCCTCATTCATTCCCCACAACCCCTGACTCCTGTGAAATGAGTCCCCGAGATGTTTTGGGAGTAATGAATTCCCTCATTTCAGCTAAGCCACCCGTGATCCTGGTTTTGTAGAGATGTAAGATGCAACATGATAAATTATTGTTTTAAGCAGAGGCTTCATTCAAATATCCATTTCCCTGTCAAGTTAATTTTGTTTGGATGTATTTTCTAGCGGGTTCTGACTGGGAGCACGGATGGTACATAAACAGAAGAACATTATGTCTTTGGCCGGTTCTCTGAGTGACAGGGAGCTGATGGCATGGGGGAGGGAATTTTGGGGGATTATCACGGCCAAGAATCCCCATTTCCCAATCGTGCTAAGTTGCTGGCTTAGCTCTGAGGGTTAACTGTAGTCAGTTCACCTCTGTCTGCAGAGCACAGCAATACCTCATCTCTCCTCAAACGGTTGAGTTCCTCTGGGAGGGGCATATTTCCTAGGAACACCTAGAAGGTAGCCTTGTTTGTATCAGTCTCTAGTTAAGCCAGGAGCCAAGGCTTCGGCTTATCTCATTTCCCCCTCAGCCCTGAATTTCCTAAGAACAAGGACATTTTCTTACATATCACAGTACAATGATGGAGATAGGGCAATTAACATAGATGCAGTGCTGTTATCTAGTTCACGGCTTATATTCCAATTTTACCAGTTCTCCCAAGAATGCTCCTCATAGCCATTTATTTTCTCAGTGTAGGGTCCAATGCAGGATCACTCTTTTGACTCCTCCATTCTGGAACTGTCCCCTAGCCTCTCTCTGCCCTCCATGACCTTGACATTTTTTAAAAGTTCAAGCCAGTTATTTCGTAGACGGTAACTCAGTTTGTGTTTGTCTGATGATACCTCATGATTAGATTCCAGTCACGCATGTTTGGCTTACATACCACGAAAGTGATATTGTATCCTTCTCAATGTGTTCTACCCGTCCCATTGGTGATGTTGACTTCAATCACATGATTAAGGTGGTCACCCCCAGTTTCTCCACCGTAAAGAGATTATTTTCCCTTTGTGATTTATCAGTAATTTGTGAGAAGATACTGTGAGATGATGTAAGTATCCTTGCACTTGTTTTAGTCTCTATCGATAATTGTTGCCTAAATCAATTATACTGGGATGGTTGCAAAATGGTGATTTTTCCAAATCCATCATGTCTTCTACATTTCTGAGTGACATTATACTGTAAAGGAGAGCGTTCCCTTCTCCCCATCTATTTATGTATTCATTTATTTATTGCTAACACTATGGGCTCAGAGATTCTTCTTTCATTCAATATGCTATAATCCACTATCATTGCTACCACTGTTTGATGCTTCAATTGCTTGATCTCATTGAATCCTCATGACAGTTGGGTGGTATGGCACTATTATCAGAGATGTCTGCGTTTCCACCTTAGGTCCTGAAGCTATGTCAGCAAGGTTCTGATTCCCAACTCCCAGACCCAGGCTCTCTCCTGGAAACACTGCCTTCCCTGCAGGGCTCAGATGGGAAGACAAGAGCCCACAAATAATGTCACCAAGCTCAGACTTCCCACTAAGCACCATGGGAATGACCCTACAGGATAGAAGGAAGCTTGACTTCCCTAGCATTCTCTTGCTGTCTGAGGCAGTTCAGCCTGGAGGCACAGAGGCAGTTATACTGGGCTGTCTAGTGACATGATGTCCCCAGTGACTCTTGACACAAGCTACTTTTTGTCTGACTGGATGAGCTTGGCCACTCCTGAATTCATCATTTGACAAATATTTGCTGACCACCTACTATGTGCCAGGCCCTGGGCTAACCTGGATTTACAGCAATGAGCAAGTCAGACGAGGTTCTTGTTCATGGAGCTTGTACTCAAGTGAAATAAACTGTAATCAAATGATCCCCCAAGCAAATATATGGCAACAAGGGGGATGAGGCCCACAGAGGAAAGAATAATTATGACGAACGTTCCCAACAGGGGAATTTGACCTTGTTTCGACGTGAGACTGCGGCAGACAGGTTAAAGTCAGTGGTTTAAAACACACTGTTTGAGATCATTACTCAAAAGTGGAGACGAGGAAGCTGAGACTCAGAGAGGTTAAGTAACTTACCCAGGGTTGCACAGTATTGGAGTCCAGTCTCAAATCCAGGTCTGCTGACTCCTCAGCCCAACACTGGTGCAGCTCTTCTGCCAAAGTGGTTCCTTAAGGGTCTCCAGTGATTCTGGGCATAGGGCCCGTGTCCATCTGTTCGTTCAATTTAGCACACTTTGTTTCCACTGTGACGCTGCGGGGTCTTGCTAAGGACAGCCAGGGGAAAATGACTTTCTGATAGGCCCAAACATTCTCTAAATCAGTTTTGATTTATTTGTAAGGGCTAAAGCCAAGAAAACTGAATAAGCCTCAGTATTAAAACAAGGCGAGTGAATGTATGCCCATCACTGGACATCAGAGATCTGTAACTGTGCACCAGGCTATGAGCTAAACATAGAGGGAGGCTGAGAGTCACCTAGGTGGGTCCAAGGCCAGAGCCCATGCTCTTAACCATAGCACTGGGCCACCTCCCTGGAGATGTCTGGCTGGCTGGCTGTCCATCTGTCTGTCTGTCTGTCTAGAAGGCTGCAGGCAAGCCTTAGCCCTGGGAGCAGCAAGGCAAGTTCCAAGAAGGAGAAAGGATGCCCATGCCTGCCCCTGCTGCTCAAGGAATAAGGAAGAGTCGAGGTGGGGGCAGCTCAAGCTCATGCCTGCACCGTGCTACACACCCACACCAACACCCCCAGCCTCCAGGTCTCCTCTGGCTGGCCTTGGCCGGTCCTGGCTTGATACCTGATCCCTGTGGAAGCTGACACCTCAGCATGAGAGGGATCAGGGCAGACACTGCTGCCGCCACTGGAGCCTCAACCGACTTCAAGGAGAGACTCTGAGGCCACTGGCCTGAAAACCGTTCCCCCTCACGCCACACTCAGAGAGATGCATGTATAAAGTCTTATATATAATAATAATGGCAGGAAAAGAAAAAGTTTCAAGTTAAGTGACTTGACTGAGTTTACACAGCTGGGAAACTGGACTCAAAATCCAAGTCATATGTTTTCAGTTTATACATTTAACCTTTTCTAACAAGCCATCTCCTTGTATAATCAGGTAAATATACTTGTTCAGTGCCTGGTACATCATAGGTTCTCCATGGGAATTTGTTTAACGACCACATGTAAATACATGTATATCTGTGTTTGTGTGCGAGTGAAGGTATCTGTGCGTGTGAGTACACATCTCTGTTTGTGTATGAGTGAAGGTGTTTGTGCGTGAGTGTACATGCAGGATTGCATGTAATGTGGATGTCTTGAGTCCTGAAGTTATTAGAGAAGATTCATTAAGATCAGGAACAAGGATGCATGATAGTCTTTGTATCTCGGCTCTTATTTATCTCACGCTTTCCCCTCTGGAAACAGAGAAGAGCATAAACACCATTCCATTCAGCTTTAGGATAGGGAAATAATAGCCAAAAACCCACTCGAGGCATGGCATGATTGGCAACTTGATGGAACTAAAAGACCACAGCTTTGGAGTCAGACAAACCTGCTTCATCTCCTGGCTCCACCACTTACTGGAGTTTAAGTCACCTTGGGCAAGTCACTTCACTCCTCTGAGCTGCTGATTCCTCACCTGAACATGGACATGATAATACCTACAGTGTGATTATGAGGATTTAGTATAAGGAAATTTCCCAGCACAGAGAGTCTGATGCACAGCAGGCTCTTAGCATACCTTAGGTCCCTTTTTTGTCCTTAAAGACAGTGTCATAGTGGTCATCTTAGTATGTTTGTGCTGCTATAACAAAATATCTTAACACAAATTATATAGACCAGAATTATATATGAACAGAAATTATATAGAACAGAATTGAATAGAACAGACATTTTTTCCTCTCATTTCTGGGGGCTGGGAAGTACAGGATCAAGGCACCAGCGGGCTTGTTGCCTCATGAGGGCTGTTCTCTGCTTCCAAGATGGTGCTTTGCTGCTGTGTCCTTCTGAGAGGAGTGTTCCTGCGGGGAGGAACCCTATGTCCTTACATGGCTGAAGGCAAAAGACTGGACACTGAGGGAAGCCTTTTTTTTTACAAGGGCCTTATAAGCAAAAGGAAAACTATAGTGTCTGCACCAGTAGAATGACGATTCTCAACCTTAGCTGCACATTGGAGTTCCTGGGGAGCTTCAAAAAGTCCTTTGTCTTCCCTCCCCTACCTCCCCAAGAGGTTCTGATTCAATTTGCCTGAAAGGTAGCCTGGGAATTAAGGCTTTTAAAAGCTGCCCAGGTAATCCTAATGAGCAATCAAGGTTGAGAACCTCTTGTCCATTGGGCCTCTCTACCATTTATTGAGCCACTCATGGGATCAGACCTTGGACAGCCTGCTTTGCAGCCATTCTGCCTGGAGTTTGCTTTGTCAGCTTAAGCCAAGGCAGAGAGGAGGAAGAGGGAGAAACTCACACCATCTAAGGCTAAAATCCTCTTACTTAAATTGGAGTCTGAATTTCCAAATCAAAACTGGAGATCCACAAGATAAATAAGTGCTAGAGATCTGCTGTACAACCTTGTCCCTACAGTTAATGATACTGTATTATATACTTAAAATTTTGTTAAGAAGTTAGATCTCATGTGATCTTATCACAGTAAAATAAAAATTTTTTAAACCCTCAAGACTCTTAGTCTAACAATTTTTTTCTAATTTGTAAATGCATTAATATGCAAAGTGTTTTAAGATATAAACATGTCTTAGAGATACATTTAGCTAAATGACCTTGCTAAAATAAATAAAAACCATTAGACCCACTAATATTTAGTATGTGCTATGTGCCAGACATTTTACCTGCGATATTCTCTCCATAATTGCTGCTCACTACATCCTCTGAGTATGCTGAGGCTGGTAAGGATGGTTATGTAAAAAATGCAGTGTTTCCCACCTTTCTGACTTAAACTCCTAGCCTTTTATACATAGGCCTCTCCACAGATTTCTGAGTCATTTTGGAATTTGCATGCAAAATAAAAGCTTCCTACGTAATTGAAATTATGGTCAATTGACCGTGAAATGGAAGTGTCCGTGACCAATGAGGTGCTGGGTGAGGGGGGGGTTGTTGTGCTCATAAATGGGGCCTCAAGAGCCCCAGGGCCAGTTCCCGGGCTCTGGGAGAGAAGCCCACCTGAATCCAGCTTGTTGTCCTGGCCAGCCCACAGCCTTTCCTTGGACCCTGTCTCTGGTGTAGCTCCAACGGGAGACATTCTGCTGTACTCTTTTCTGTCTTGGTTGAGAAATCAGTTGGAGCAGAAATGTCCATATGGAAATATTTTCCTTTCTCAGGCGATGGCTTTGCAAGAGAAGGAACTGATAAGCCAGACTAGGGTATGGGATAACCAGAGAGAGAGAGAGAGTGGGAGAGGATGCCAGAAAACTAGATGCAGCCCAACTGCAGATAACTTTTGGGATGCATTGAAGAGCCATCAAAGGCATTGAAAGGGAATTTATTTTATATAACCTGCATTTTACAAAGATCACTCTGCAAAGAGGATTTGAGAGGAGCAGATGGAGGCAAGGAACCCAGCCAATCAGTTTCAATGACAATCCAGCCAGGATGTCATATTGTCATGAACAATAGCCATGGGATGAAGCAAAAAAGAAGGTGGGAGACTCAGAATGTGACTAACTGGGACACAGAAAAGTGACAAGAACATATGCTAGGTAATAGTTAATATCACAGCCCTGTTAGAAGGTACTGTTATCGTCATCCTATTGAAGGGGAAACTGAGGATCAAAGAGGTTACATGTCTTGCTAGTAATTGGCACAGCCAGGAATTAAATATAGGTCCATATGTATTTGTATGTTAATAAATAGGTAAAATATTAAGATTAAGGAGGGAACAAAATTTTGCTCTGGTCAAACTATACTCAGTGTACTGCATTCAGATCCAGATCACTACTTTAAAGAGAAACTTTGATGGGTTAATGGAATGTATATAGAGAAGAGTGACGGGGCAGGCATGGAGCTGAAAACTGTTGTCTAAGATGAAAGTTCTGGGGCATACACCTGAAAAACAGCAGAATTGGATGGCATGTGATGCTGTGTTCAATTATTCTTGAGTCCTTCTGAAGCCCAGGGAGTGAGCACAAGGAAAGCTCTGCATGAGTCAGCAGGATCCAGAAAAGACATGTTTTAAACTTAGGTCTTTGTCTTGAAAACAATGGGAAGCCATTGACAGTGTTAAGCAATCAGTAACATGTTTTCATTTTGAAAAGATCATTCTTGGCGATGGATTCAAGAACACCTTTGCTGGCCGGGTGCAAAGCCTGTAGTCCCAGCACTTTGGGAGGCCAAGACAGGCGGATCACGAGGTCAGGAGATCGAGACCATCCTGGCTGACACGGTGAAACCCCGTCTCTACTAAAAAATACAAAAAACTAGCCGGGCGAGGTGGCCGGCGCCTGTAGTTCCAGAACATAGCCTGGTAAGTTTATTACCTAAGATTTTCTATTTTTTGTTATTGAAATAAAATCTTTGTCCATTATATTTTCTAACTGGTTGTTGTTTGAATTTTGGATTTGTGTGTGTGTGTGTATTTATTCCATATTCAGCCTCCTTAATGAACTCTTTTTATTACTTCCAATTCTAGTTAATTCTCTTAAGTTTCTGAAGATAATAAACACACCTTCTGAAAGTAATTACAATCTTCTCTTTCAGTAGTTACAAGTTGTAGTTTTTTTCTTGTCTCGTTGCATTTACTAGAATTTCTAAAACAGTGATTCTCAACATACATTAGTTATTCTCAAGCAGGGATAATTTTGCTCCCTAGGGGGCATTCAGTAATGTCTAGAGGTATTTTTGATTATCAAAACTGGGGAAAAGAGGGCTCTCGTGGATAAGAGGCATTCTTAATGTCAATAAAAATGCCTTTTGTATTTAACCAGTATCTATGGCTTTGACTGTTAGTGTAAGGCAGAAATTTTGTTGAGTAGAGTCTTTAAGCCCATATTAATTAAGATTTTTAAAATCAGAAGTAGATATGGAGTCTTATCAAATTCTTTTATAATTTTCACCAAGATGACAATATCGCTTTTTACATTTGTCCTATTCTTACATTATAATAGTTGACTTCTTGGCTCCACTGGCATTACTTTAGAAAATCATTGACCATTGTTAAATAAGCATATCTCTGCTGTTTCTCTCCCTGTAACACACTATAAGGAATTGCCCATGTGAAAAGCAGCTTGATTACAAATCAATGCCAGTAATTTGGAGTGTCTGCCCTTGTGGCTTTCAATGGGGCCTCATATATGAAGCCACCATTTGTTTCTTCTGAGTTGTAATGGCTAAATATGGATACCATGAGCCTCTTGTTGCCCTCAGCTGCTCTCAAGAATGACTGCTAACCTCTTTGAGGTCTCTCTAGATTCTCACTCCCAAAAAGTGATTTTTTTTTATATACCACAGAAACAGACAATATCAGGGCAAACAATTTCAAACATACCCTCACAATTTGGGGGAAATTCACTCAGGCATGTTTGCCTGACACAGTAACAAACAGAAACTTAATTTTTAATATAGATTTCCTAATATTAAGCTATCTTTCAGTCCTGAAATAATTGGTAGCTCATGGTGAATTATTCTCTTAAGATTGGACTTACTGTCCTAAATTTTTTGTAAATATACAACATTCTTACTATATTCAAAAGTAAGAATGTTCTCAAGTTTCCTGTCTTTATATAATTTTGGTATGAAATTACAATAATTTTGCTATCCCTTTTATGTTCTACAGCAATTTATCATCAGATTTAAATATTTAGATTATAAATTAGAAAAGATGTACCTATAAAACCATCTGGTTACTTGTTTATCATTCCTAAAACTCACTCTGTAAAGTTAAATACCTCTTTTCACTTCTAATGTTTTGTAGTAATATTTTGACCATCTTGCTAGTTGTGCAAGAGACTTTATTGACATCCGTGGAACTTCTCTTGGGTTTAATTGTAAATTTTATTGTTTCCCATTTCTTCTTCTTATTATTATTATTTTCTTTTTGAGATGGAGTCTCACCCTGTTGCCCAGGCTGGAATGCAGTGACACCATCTCAGCTCACTGCAACCTCTGCCTCCCAGGTTCAAGTGATTCTCCTCCCTCAACCTCCCAAGTAGCTGGGACTATAGGCATGTGCCACCATGCCCTGCTAATTTTTGTTTTGTTTTGTTTTTTGGTAGAGACGGGGTTTCACCATGTTGGCCAGGCTGGTCTGGAACTTCTGACCTCAGGTGATCCACCCACCTCAGCCTCCCAAAGTGCTGGGATTACAGGTGCAAGCCACCACACCCAGCCTTTTTCTCTCATTTCTAAATTATCATTTTCTGTGTCTGTCCTTGAATATTGCTTTTTACCTATTGTCTACCTTTTTACCCATTGCTTTTTACCTATTGAAAATATACATTTTCTCGTAATTTCTTATATTAGTTGTTCTTTGATTTTTTAATTCTTTCTCATTTTAACAGTGAAGTCACTTAAGGAAATGTATTTACCTTTGAGTCCAGTTTTAACCATATCCCAAAAGTTTGCTAAATGATGTTCTCACTCTTTTCATCTAACTATCCCATGTCTGTTGTTTAAGTTGTTTCTAACCCAAAGGTTTTGTTTTCCTTTCCATTAATTATTTTTCCTCTAACCTTTTCTTATTGTTTCCTATCTTTATTATATTGTGGTTAAAGAGTTTAACATATAACTTTTATTTGGGAAAATTATTGATTTTTTTTCTTTTTAGCTAACATGTAAACAATTTGTATTGATATGTCACGAGTTCTTGAAAAGAAGCTTCGTCTCTAGAACATAGTCTCCACTTTGGGGTGTGCATCACAGAGGGGAACACAAGATTATCCACTCAAGTGTAGGTAAAACATTAAAACTTACATCCAATATTTATTTTCATCATGTCTTTTCTCTATTTTGTATATGTTTCATATGTCTTATATTATTAGTATTGTAGAAGATTAATATTATTAATAATATGCACTATTGGGAGCATATACTTGAAAAGGTTTTAAACAGAGAAGTGCATAGTGAACATGATAGAGAACATCAGTCTAAAAAGCACAGAAGTCAATATTTTAATTCAGTGGTATGTCTACATCATTAACAAACATTTATATTTAAACTGTATACTCAAAATGTTCTACATATTGGGATTCACATTCAAAAAGTTTGGAAACAATTGCATTATCAACAATAATTTTCTAAAGAGATAGAAAGCCTTTGTTTATCAGAATTCTGAGGAAAGCAGGGAAACTAATTTGGATTCATAGGGACTGCTACGCTGAAAATAATCTTCCAAAACAGTGGGACCAGACTCTACCTCCTATTTAAACATCACAGAAACAAAAAGGAAGTCAAGAGAAGCAGGAGAACGTGAGGTCAGGAGACTTTACAGAGCATTTGACAGCCCTGAGGTATGGAAGTGGGAGTAAATTGGAAAACTTTTATCTAAATTTCCAAGGGTCAAGGTATATATTGCTGAACTCATAAGTATCCTTATTTATATTTTTGGTCTGTGTTAAATTCCTCTTCTATTATTGTGTTTCATCACTTTTTTCCTGTTATGATGTTACGTTATTTGGCACATCAAGATTCATGACTATTATTGCTTCCTTATCAAAATAAAATTACCTTTTCTTTTTTTTTTTTTTTTTTTTTTTTTTTTTGGACAAGATCTCACTCTGTTACCCAGGCTGTAGTGCAGTGGTGCAATCATGGCTTACTGCTTCCTCAACCTCCAAGGCTCAAGTAATCCTCCCATCTCAGCCACCCAAGTGGCTGGATTACAGGCACACGCCCCACACCCAGCTAAACTTTTGTATTTTTTATAGAGATGGATTTTTGCCATGTTGCCCAAGCTGCTCTTGAACTCCTGGGCTCAAGCAATTAGCCTGCCTTGGCCTCCCAAAGTGCTGGGATTACAGGTGTGAGCCACTGTGACTGGCCAAATTGCCTTATTTTAATGTCTTTTACTTTGGAGTGTATCTTGTCCTTGTATGTCATTTTGACTTAGATCTAAATCATATACAAAGTTTGTAGGTGGTTTCTGTTTGCTTGCTTGCTCACTCTCTTGCTTTCTTACTTTAATCCAATTTGAAAGTCTTTATATTTTGCATCAAATTTTATTCGATTTAAAGACCCATGTCCACAGAGGAGGTCTACAGAAAAAAAATGAAATAAAAAATAAAAATAAACAAAGACCCAGAGTTCTAGATCTTACTGCATTGTTACTTTATACTGTTCTTTGTGCTTTTTTGCTATTAGTTTTGTTTTTCATCAAGACTATGACTGTTTTTCTAAATTCTGAAAAAGTTTAAAATATAAAAAGCACTAGAAATAATATATAAAAATATCCCCATAAACTCTGTTCTCTTTGATTTTTTTCTTCTCTGGCTGACTGAAGTGTATAAAACCTTCTTATATTCCCACAAATGATTGTCTTTTCCTGGTAAAAAACTATACTGTATACCTGTATTTTTCTGTTCATTCATGTAATGAATTAAATCATTTTTGTTGATGACTCTTCTGTAACAGGAGTAAAAAATCATTTTTAAATTTACCCCCAATCCATTCCTAACCCACTTACATGTTTTCATTAATATAATCTAGAATTTTTAGACCCAGATTATTAATATTTAATTTTATGTTTGTTTATATTATGTTCCTCTATTCCAGGAATTGTTTCTCAGATAATTGCATTGCTAGGTAACCTTATTTATGATTATTAAAATAATAGATATGTTTAACTGATTTTAATGTTCACTGTTCTGACTTTTATCTTGATTTATCCTTTTCTGTGTCCCCGACTTTGATTTATTTCATTCATGTGTAATGTAGCCTCAAGAATTATATTTGCTTTGCTTTTTGTATTTTAGGATGGGTTCATAAATGATAGACTTTGCATATATATCTTTCTGTTATCTTCACAATTGAATAACTTGCCTGGGAACTGTATGCTCTTAAGTCATAACCTTTTCCTCTCAAAATTCCGTAGACATTGTCCCATCGTCTTGCAGTTTTCAGAATTGTGGCAAAGTCTGAAAGCAATCTGATCTTTGTCCTTTATGGGAAAATTGTTTCCTTCCTAGATGCCTCTAGAGGTCATTCATTTATTAATACAGGTATTCAACAAATATTTGTCAAGTACCTACTGTGTGCAAAGCACTGATCTAGACATAGCAATGAATGGAACAGAGAGAATGAAGAACAGAGAATTAAGGCAGAGAGAAAGAACAGAGAATTAAAGCAGAGAAAAAGATCTGCCTTCAGGGACCTCTCAGGCTAGTAGGGGAGAGAGGCGATAAACAAAATGAATAAGTATGTCATGGACTCTCTATTATAGGGGATTTCTGATGATAACACACACTAGGAAGGAGATTAAAGCTGAAGAAGGGCATAGGGATTTGGACACATGACCATTTAAATAGGGTCCTAAACATTCCAATAAAAACCTGAAGGAAGTGAGGAGTGAGCCATGTGGCTCTCTGGTGAAGAGCATTCCAGGCAGAGGTAAGAGCATATGCAGAGACCCTGAACTGAGAGCTTGCCTGATATGTTCAAGGAATAACAGGGAGGCCACTGTGGCTGGAGTAGAAATGAGCAAGAAAGAAGAAACTGATGAGATGAGACTTATAATGGAGGGCCAGATCATGGAGAATCTTGTTAACCAGTGTGTATACAGGTCAGCTTTTCCCAAGCTGGGGTTCCATGGAAAACACACATTGAGCATTGCTACTTTCCAAGAGGGAGCTATGATAAGCAAAGCTTCCCAAATTAAATTGTCTATGGAATCCCATTATAGTAGACCTGTCAGTATTCATTCACCCATGCACTCAACAAATATTTATTGAGCACCTACTATATGGCAGGCACTGATGTGGGCATGGAGGATACGATGATGAACAAAACAAAGTCCCTGCCCTCATGGAATTTTCATCAATGTGTAGATAACAAACAACAAACTCCTACGTATGTGAGATAAATGCTATGAAGGAAAAATGAAGCAGGATAAAATACTTGTAGAACACTCGTTTTGCTAAACATTTATCTCTTTTTTTCATTTTTCCTAATGTATTACTGACCTTTCAATAAAATATTAAAATTTTTCTTAAGCCTGAGAAAGTTCTCTCCTAGTTCACCTTCCGCTGTTACTTCTTTTGTTGTTCTGGTCTCTTTTAAAATTTTGTTTTTTATTTTGAAATTTTGGAGGGAAATATTTTAAAGTATTTCTTATATGCAAAAGAATAAACACACTGGTCTCCTTTTTAGGAACAGCAGTGAGCTCTATGCTGGCACTCTATTAAGTGCCATTCTCTGTTCTCTATGTACCTAATCTCTTTGCTTTTGTTTCTCATATAATCTGCTGGAGTTTTTTAAGTTTATCCAGGATTTATGATTCCAAGTTCAGTGTCTACCTCACTATTATTAGTTCAAATGCACAATTAAAATCTCTAAAAACTCAATTTTTGTGATCACATTAATTTCTTACGTTAAGTTTTTAATTATAAAAATAATAGCTAATATTTATTAAAAGCATACCTCATCCCAGATACTCTGCTAAGAGCTTTACATGCTTTATGTCATTTACTATTCAAACGGCTCCATGAGCAAGCACCACGGTTATCACCACTGAACAGATGATGACATTGAGGCATAGAGGCATACAGATTGATTATTGACTATTTTCTACCTTGCCAATTCTGCTCTGTGCTGCATCTAACATTAATTTTAATTTTGCTTCTTTATATTTCATCTTTATGAATTTCATTTACCTTATTTTATTTCTAACTCCTCTCAGCTTGCTCCCTTCATGTCATACATTGGCATATCATCATCTTATTTTTATTTCTTGTATCATAAACTACATATTTCCATGAATTTTGCTGAAAAGACAAGTCAGATGTGTTCTAAAATGTTCTTCAGTTTACTATCATCAATCTTTTTCAAAAGTAAGTTCTTTCCCTACGTTGTGAGTAACGTTATCTGTTTTGTGAGGCAGATTTTCTCTGAAGCCTCATGCGCTTCTTTTTTTCCTCTGTTTACTCATTTCTGATCCAACAAAAGAAAGAAAATAAAGCCAAGTCTGCCTAGACATAGGACTTTTTTGCTAAAAAAAAAAAATTAAAAATAAAAATAAGACTTTCTTTGGTTCTTCTTTGCTGGCCATCTGGGTGCTATTTGAATCCTTAAGCCCAGAACTTATGCCAGAGAGCTGGCACATGTGACAGCCTCTAATTCTCTCTCCAACTTCCAGTGTTTTTAGTCTCATATTTACAATAATTCCGATGGTTCACAGGGTGAGGCTGTCTCAGAAACCAGCCAACTGATCATGTTACTACGAGAAGGTCACATACTCCTGAATAATCTGTGTGAACAGTAAATTCAAACTCCACCCCTGAATGCCCATGTCTGTCTCAAGATTAGCTCCTTCCCAAAGCCAAACCCACATCCCAACATGGTCATTACCTATTGTATGCACTTCCACCCGAGTGGCATTAGAGTGCTGGTCACTGAACTGCGGGAAGAGCATTGCTAGGGTGGAGTGAGAGAATCTAGAACCCTGGCCTCCTCAGAACATAATTCCTACAGAGTAGGGGTGAGGAAGGCTTCCTTCTCTTTGAAGGACTCATTTAGAGATATAGATACAGGTTGGGGATGGGTAGACTGAGGCTGCCTTTAGCCTTTTCCCTGTTTGGCCCCACCCTCTGCCTCAATACTTCATCTGTTTTGGTTGGAGGAAATTAGATGCATATCACAGATTAATATTCCAGAATCCTGGTGCTATTAAATATGTCAGTATTTGTGTGTTTCCATAAACATTTCAGTGGAAAGGTAGGGAAGACAAAACAAAGGTGACTAACTTAAAAAGAAACAGGGAGGCAAGCTTACAATGGGAGATGGGCAGCTCTCTGCCTCAGTCTTCCCAGACCTCTGACCTTGCTGTATTAATCCATTCTCATGCTACTAACAAAGACATACCCAAGAGTGGGTAATTTATAAAGAAAAGAGATTTCATTGACTCACAATTCGGCAGGGCTTGGGAGGCCTCAGGAAACTTACAATCATGGCAGAAGGGGAAGCAAACACATCTTTCTTCACATGGCAGCAGGAGAGAGAAGAATAAGAGCCAAGCAAAGGGGGAAGCCCCTAATAAAACCATCAGATCTCATGAGAATCTACTCACTATCACAAGAATAGCATGGAGGAAACCACTCCCATGATTCAGTTACTTCCCACCAGGTCCCTCCCACAACACATGAGAATTATGGGAACTACAATTCAAGATGAGATTTGGGTGGGAACACAGCCAAACCATATCATTTGCCTTACCCCTAAGTTAACCCTGAGCAGAACAGGGACTCTCTTATCCCCATCACAGATGTGTGCTGGGCCAGGCACAGTGGCTCACACCTGTAATTTCAGCACTTTGAGAGGTCAAGATGGACAGATCACCCGAGTCCAGAAGTTTGAGACCAACCTGGGTAACACAGTGAAACCCCATCTCTACAAAAAATACGAAAACTAGCTGGGCATGGTGGCATGCTCCCATAGTCCCACCTACTTGGGAAACTGAGGTAAGAGCTTGGGGAGGTCAAGGCTGCAGTGAGCCATGATCGTAACCACTACATTTCCATCTCGGCAAGAGTGAGACCCCATCTTCAAAAAAATAAAAAAGATGGATGTTGAAAGTGTGGACTCTGGAAGCAGGCTGCCTGGGTACAAATCTAAGGTCCACACTGAGCAAGTTACTAAATCTTTCTGTGCCTCAGTCTCCCCATCTGTAAAATTAGAATCTCTCTCATAGTTATTGTGAGGTGTAAGTGATATAATATTTGAGAAGTACTAATGACAGCACATGGCACGTAAAAATGCTATTGGTTGATTAAATGGTTGATTTATTTAAAGTGGTCAGCACTGGTACCTATGAGGCTCTCCTAGGCACGCATAGTCTGTCCTGATGGGCTACTTCCTTGATTTCCTTTACTAGGATAGAAGCTCTGCTTAGGGAAACCTGTTTTGCCTGTCCCTAACCCCCGGTCAGGTTCTGTCCTTGAGGTTTGGGCTAACTCCTTGTCCTCAGGATCCAAAGGATCCTTGATGAGTGAGCTTTAATGAAAATTAAACCAAGTACCAAAGGCTTCCTGTGTGCCAGGCCTTCGGTACTTTGCCTGTATAAATTATTTAATTCTTACAACAGCTCAATGACGTCAGTGCTATTATTATCCCCATTGTACAGATGAAGCAAGAGTCCTAAAGTTTCAGGGCTATTAAACAGAGATGGGATTCAACATGAAAAACCTGAAGGACATAACCACCTCTCTGTCTGCCAAGGACAGAGACTTTGGGAGTTCTGAGACAGGCCTCTCTTTTATGAAGAAATTCCTAAGCAACTTAAAGGGCCCCAAACCCAGCACAGATCTGGTGCTCTGTAAATATTTACTGGAGATTTATAGAGTAAAAAATTTTGCCCTAGATCAATGATTCTCAACAGGGTGTGATTCTGCCCCTGAGCAGACAATTGGCAATGTCTAGAGACATTTTTGGTTGTCACAACCGGTGGGGAAATGTTACTGGCATCTAGTGGGTAGACACCAGGGATGCTGCTAAGCATTCCACAACACAGGACAGACCCCCATGACAAATGGTAATCCAAGTGTCAGTAGTGCCAAGAATGAGAAACACAAGGCTCTGAAATCAACCGGCGTGTTCATCTTCTCCTTGTACCTCTGACAAAACAAAAGAAACTAGATACTCCTACCGGGCGCAGTGGCTCACGCCTGTAATCCCAGCACTTTGGGAGGCTGACACAGGCAGATCACGAGGTCAAGAGATCGAGTCCATCCTGGCCAACATGGTGAAATCCCGTCTCTACTAAAAATACAAAAATTAGCCGGGGGTGGTGGCATATGCCCCAGGAGGCTGAGGCAGGAGAATTGCTTGAACCCATGAGGCAGAGCTTGCAGTGAGCCGAGATCACGCCACCGCAATCCAGCCTGGATGACAGAGCCAGACTCTGTCTCAAAAACAAAAACAAAAAAGAAAAGAAAAGAAAGAGAAAAAAGAAACTAGATACCCCAAAATGCCATAAACGCCAAGAAGGGTTCTTTGCCTTGTAATTTACCTCTGTAAATAGGGTTGTCTCTGTGCCTCTCATCCCCCAATTTAGTCATCTCCTTATTCCTTATTTTGGGGGCAATCTCAGAACTGCCCTTGAAGACAAAAAAATTGTGAATTTCAGGAGGAGGGTGGAAACCTCGTCCTTTGGGAAAATTGAGTTGCTGAACAAAAAACTCAGCAGGCAAGCCCCTCGTAGCTCACAGAGGATAAAGTATAGAATATTTTAAATTTCAGCCAGAGAGAACTGACTCTCTGCTCCTTCCATTCAAGAGCTTTTATTTTGCATTTAAATGACAAGGGAGAGGTTGGGGAGAAGCCGGCAGCTCCAGCCACTGTGAGAAGGGAAGTTGTCGCCCCTCTGAAGTGGCTGCGTTAATGTCATGTCATTACACCGTATTGCTGCACAGGTTAATATAATTGGGTGACGATGTGTGAGCAATGATCCGTGCCGTGTTACAGCTCTGAAACAAATGACATTTAACCAGCCAGTCTGTAAGGCTCCTTGTTATCTACATGGTGAGCAATTGAAACGGAGAAGCAGACCTCTCGATGAGCAACTGATGAATTAGTTGTTGGGTTTCCTCGACAGCCTGGATTTATAAGAGCACAATTCTAACATAATTTATTAGATCTATAAACGGACAGATCCGATGTTTTTACCGAGATTACATCTTGTCACCCTCAGATATTGTGTCGCTGACAGCCCTGTTATAATTTAATTTTATTATTCTGATAAGGTGTTGTTTCTGGGGATTTATTTATTTTTTCCCCCTAAAAAGACATTTCCATTTTTGGCTGGAAAGGAATCAGAAACTTTTATGCTAGCAGATCTCCAGTAGCCACCCAGACAGCTTTTCCATACTATGACTGTGAGCTTCTAAAGAGCAGGGCTGAAGTTTTAGCATGAATTAGTGCATGGCCCTTGGCCTGGGGAATGGCAGGAAGACATAAGGGAGTATCTGTCGGGTGGCATTGGGGCCTGTTTGAGGATCTTCCTCTTGTTGAAACATCAGCCAGTGATTGATATCCTTCCATAGAGTTTCTCACCTTTGCAGCCTGTCTGCCCCCTCTCCACACCTGCCTTTCAGGCCAGGCAGGACACAGAAGAGTCTACCCTGGCTCTGGCCATCACTCACCTGAGCATGAAGCTGACGTGTAGCTTCCCGGACAACAGTGTCCCACAAAGCTATTCTAAGCCAGCTCCTCCTGACCATGTAAAAAAAGGGGTGTGTGTCCACTCTCAAAGCCCCTCTAGACAAAGGGTCACAGGTCTGAGCGACCAACACCTACCAGTAAAGGACAGTGGTCATCCCAAGAACTGCAAGGGAGAGGCAATGCTGGATGTCCAGTCCAAAGAACATAGACAGTGAGGAAACACCCCACTTAGAGGCAATCAGATTAGGGTTGATGTCCCTCCAGGTAGCTGTGACTTCAGGCATTCTACTTCTCCTTCATGCTTATCTGAAACATAGCAGTGATGACACCTGCCTCATAGTCCTGGCAAGAAAAAAATGAGATAATGAACATAGAGTGGTGCTTTGTTAGCTAAAGTACTGTGCAAAGGAAGGATACCTTTATTAGCATTAACATCTCTAAGCTCTAGAGATACATTTTTTCATCTAACAGGGATATTTTTATTGTTGTTTTTTATTTTATAATAATGATAAACTTCATATAGCTTTAAGTTTTACCAGGTGCTTGCATATGATATAAGATAACAAGCTCATTTTCGTCTCCTAATAATTTGGTGAAGGTAGGTGACTTCATTGTCTCCTATTTTATGGATAAAGAAACTAAGGCTCATGGAGGTGACCCACAGTTAGTCCACTGGTTACAGGATTCTAACTCACAATAGAACAACCCCACATCCACGACTTTGTACTTTCAATAAAATCAGGGCTTTCTCTACTCCGGATTCAAATGAAGCAGAGCATGGCTCTGGGGACAATCAGAATGAAAGTTTGTCACCAGCTCCCCATTCTCGAGAGTTCAGCCACAGCTTGCTCATAGGAGAAATGATTTGGGTCAATTCACCAAAGCCTAGGGTACAAGTGCTCTAGGGTTTCAGCTCCATTGGCTTTCAGGGCCAGCTTCCATCCCCAAGGCCAGAGGCAATTCTTGGAGTCATTCATAAAGCCCTCCATGTCTCATGGGAAGAAAAGAAATTAATATCAGAAGTGGCAGCATCTGAGCGGTGGCTTCATAACAGGCTTGAACCTCGACCTCTCGGCTACAACTGGGAACGGCTCAGTCAAGCACGTCATTGACTCCCAGAATCCTGGAACCCGAGATGTGCATGTGGGCTTGTAGGTCACCCAGTCCAGCCCCATTATTTTACAGATGAGGAGGTTGTATTCCAGAGAGGGGAGAGGGTTCACCCAAGGTCACACAGTGGGTCGGGGGCAAAATCAGGGTTGGAACCAGGTCTCGTGGTTCAGGGCTCTTTCCAACATTGGGCTCCCCATCAGGCATACTCTATCATTGAAAGCTTTTATGAGACCCAGTAAAACAGAGGCTCCATCAAAACACCAAATATGCAATGTGCAGCCCTGCACAGATCTGTTAAGCCATCACTGCAGCAGCCAGGAGCTCTACCCGGGAGGGAGGCCCACACCCCATCACCACTCACCCCCTTGGCCTTGAACCTCTTGCCTCTATCCACTGGGGATTTCAGCCCTCCCTTCCTCTCCCAGTTGCAGCCTGATCTTACTCTTACGGCTTAACACTAAAATGTGCTGATTTTTCTAGATCTCTTTCTCTGTTCTTATTAAAGTTTTCCTTCCAGAAAATTCTGCCTCAGGCCAAGCTGGTAAATGTTCTCCAGCCTCATCCGATCCTCAAGACCCTTTCCTAGGAGCAGTGTGGGAAGAAAACCAAAGTTTCCAAAATACAATGTCAGCTGAAGTATGGCATCTTCAGGGAAGCCTTCCCTGACCCCAACCACCTCCACTCAAAACTGGATCCGTTTCTCGTATCATTTGCAAGTAGCTCTCAGAGTTTGTAAGGAGACTTGGGTGTGATTTCTAGATCAGCACGTGTCTCCCCCACTAGAGGGAGCTCTGAGAGGCCAGGGTGCCGCTGCTTTTGTTTGCTACTGCGTGGCCAGTGCTTGTAGGGTGCCTGCCAGGAGGTGGGTGCTCCATAAATATCTACTCAAGGAGAGGGGATGCAGATGAAGCTCGTCTTCACCCACCCCCAAAAGGGTGAGCTTTTCCTGGAAAATGGGGAATTCTGGGGGCCCTTGGAGGGTCCAAAGAGGATGCACCTTTAAGTAAAGGGATGAGTCCATCTTTAAGGGGAGAGTTTGGGCTGAGACACTGAACAAAGTGAGAGTACCCTGTCCCCACTGCTCCCTGAGCACTAAGGATGTTTTATGTTGCCCACAGCTGAAAAAGTGCCCCTTGTGGTGGTGGATGGGGGTAGGTTTACTCAGGACTGAGGTGGCTACAGCAAGACGTCGCCTCCTCCATGCTTCCCAAGGTTGCTTCGGCTTCCAGGGGCACCTGCCTAGAACCTGGCAGCCCATCAAGGCAGAGGAGGTACAAGGCAGGAGATGTAGGGCAGCCCGGTTCCTGTGGGTCAGCCGGGAACAAGCCCAGCCACCATAAGGAACAGGAAGAGAAGCCCCTGTATGCCCCCCAAGAGACCCCTCTGGAGCCTGTCTTTGGGTCTAGAGGGAGTAGCCATGAGCCTTGGAACCCAGCACAGGGGCTATATCTAGGTGCCAGGGGTAGCAGATCAGCAGAAACTGCCAGGAGTAACCAAAGTTGCATCTGCAGTCACTGCTCTTCAGAAACAGCTGACCAGGGTCCCTGAGGACACAGTTCTCACTTTCTGGGCAACAGGGGAAGGGCTGGCCCGGGCCTCTAGAACCCAGCAATATCTAGCAATAAGGGCTCCTGGGCAAATGTTGCTGGTGACACAGGCACAATGTCTTTGAGGATGATGCTACAAAGCCTGCCCTCTAGGACGGCACAGTACAAAAGAAATAGAAAGCAAGCTCTGTATGTCATTTCACATTTTCTGGTGGCCACATTTTCTTAAAGTAAAAGCAGGTGAAAATAATGTTAATAATAAATTTTATTTAACCCAATATATCCAAAATATTATTATTTCAACATGTAATCAATATAAAAATATTATTGAGATACTTTATTTCTTTTTTTTCAAAATGCAGTGAGTATTTTAAATACACTGACAATATAAGTCAATTCTGAATAGCTTGTGGATAGTGGCTACTGAATTGGACAGCATGGCTGTGGAAGGTCAAGTCAGCCTTCACCTTGACAGTCTCATCTGGTAAATGGGCATATCTCAAGGTTGTCAGGTGTCTGAAGGCTCCAAATGTGACATGCAGAGCTACAAGGACAGGTGCAGAAGCAAGGGGTTTCATAAGCCAAAGAGTGCTCACTGGGCCACATGATTCCCTCTCAACAAAACCAGGCTTATGCCGCATTCTAGTGAAACTTTGGTTGGAGAGACCCTGTGGCACTGGTTTGATGGCTGCCCTGCAGAAATGCTCTGCTTTGAGCCTGGGAAATGGAGCTGTTTGAAACAGATCCAGGTTTTCAGCTGCCTGGTCCCTGCGCCCCATCTGCCAAGCACCAGGAATGAGGCAGATGCTAGAAACACATCTGTCAACCTGCCCTGATGGTTTCTGGCACTTCCCCCAGCCTCTCTGAGCCTGTGTCCCCACCCTGGAAGAAGCCGGCACTCTCTGGGTTTTCAGTTCCTAGTACCCACCGGAGGGCAAACTGGGGCATCCCTGGATGTGGCTGCCCCCAAAAATGGGTCCCCCATTCTCAGGGACTGATAGCTCTGTCTGCTTTGCTGCCTCCCACCTCTCTAACACAGCCCCTCTCTGAGACAGGAAGTAGGGTGTAAACCCAGCAGTCCCCACAGACACAGTGAGCAGCTCTGGGAAGGTCTGCATGGGCTCCAGTGAAGCAAATCCCAGCATGGAGCAGGCCAGTGCCTGCATGGCAAGCGACAAAACCTGCTCCCGCTCTGCCTCTCTCCCCGATAATATGAGCTGTTTAGAGGATGAGATGAGAGTATGTAAACAAAGTTCCTGACAATCAGTACTCAACAACTTCTGAGTAGAACAAGACCGAGAGCTAACAGGGAAAAGAGAGGATGACTTAACCATGGTGATAGCAGGGCTAGACTCCAGGGCAGAGTCTGTTGTCCCTCGTCTGGGCCATTACAGATCACCATCACCTGGGGTTCCCGAATGATTTCAACATTACGTAGTTTAAGAGGGAAAAGTCAGTCCATCTGGTTGTGTATGTATGGGTGTATTTTATATGCCTAAAAAAGTCATGGGTTAAAAAATTTAGAGTGTCTGACTCTCCTCTGTCATGCCGGCTCCCAGGTCAGAGCCTGGATCAATGTAGGTGTTCAGTAGATACGGTTAATCAGACAAGAGGAAGACAGGAGTGTGAAAAGCAGGGAGGGAAGAGAGAAGTCAAGAAATTTGGTGAGGGATGTAAGGAGTGAGCAACAAAGACACAGCAGAAGGAAGAGGTGGAAGAGGTGATCCAGGGTCGGAGCTTCCCGCTGCCCCGGCCCCGCGTCTGCAAATCCAGCTCAGCCCACTTCTCCCAAAGGCATCCCAGTGGCTGGGTGCAGAGGGCTGAGCACCCTGGCTTGAGCTGGAAAGCCTTTTGCCAGCTCCATTTTTTCTCTTAAACCATCAAAGAGTCTAAACGTCAGCTAAATGAGGACCCCATATGTGGAAATACTCATTCTCACATTGATGTTTTCCTTATAAAAGCACGTTGTTTTATGTGTGGGTGGAGGAACTCGTTGTAAACTGTTAAATATGATGTAAATGCTAATTTCTCTGCATTGCCCTGTAAAGGAACTCCCTGGGAAGTGCGTCTAGTGGAAGACCATAAAAGAAAATGGTAAAAATAAATTAGGGAGAAACGCGGGTGGTAGCATACGGTGTCTGTTTTGCCAACACGCAGTCGTGTGTCTCCCCTCCAAGCTCTGGCCCTAACAGGAGAGAATTTGCATAACTGCAGTGACAGATGCCACCACTTCCCAGCAGCCACCCGGCCTTGACAACTTTTGGGAAACATTCTGCCAGGGTTTGCTTCCAGTGAAAACAATTTTTAAAATCACCAAGCATTTCTCCCTTTTGCAATTTTTAACAAAATTATGGTTTCTAGAGGTTTGCATTTCAATCCTGAAAAGAAGAGGCACAACTGACATGATGAAGCTCTGCCTTTAAAACCAACCTAGGTTTCAGGTTGCTCACCCAAGCTTGCAGTAATAACCTTTTCTAAAAACCTCCGATGCACTTTGGCCACACTCAAAAGAGAGAACATGGCAGGTGTCTGGTGAACACAGGCCTCTTTCTCCATCAGTAGCCTGGCCAGTCTTGGCACTCTGTTAACCAAACCCAGCTCTGGATTTTAACCACAACCCAGATTTTGTCACACACAAAAGAATTAGAATTCAGGGTCACACAGCTATTTGTGGAATGAATATTAGTATATTCTTTGCAAATGCATGATGTATGAACTGCATATATTTCTTTGATAAATTGTTTTTAAATTTTCCTCCTTTTTATTAATCGAAGAGGAGCCTCGTGTATCACTGCCATTTTTTCCTGTTTTTCACATAAATTATTTTCTTGCAATGTTCGTTTGTATTATTATTGCCGATATTAAGGCAAAGACTTTTTTTGCCTTGTAAACAAGATTTTGCTTACAGCTAAATGAAAGAAGTGAAGTTAATCACATTGAAATAATAAGTTTAAAAAGGTAATTCAGTGGTGTGGGAATGAAGTTTAATCTTCAGCAATAGAAGCCGTGCTGAGAGAAATGGCAGAAAAGCTTGTTCTGTAATTAAATGGTATTTATCACAGGCAGGTCAGCTCTGCTGGGTGAGAGGCTCCAGGACTTCACAGAGAAGACGAAGGTAACTAGGGCAGACAAAAAGGGTCCAGAGTAGAGCCTGCAGATTCCAAGAGTGGGCTGGGAGGAAGAGCTGGGTGCGGTGACACCTCCTGGGGTCCGGCTGTCCAACCTTGCACATGTGTACCTCAGCCCACAGCAATGAGTCTGGCAAAAATGTCAAGTGCATCCTCCACGTCCCTCCGGAAGGGACCCAATGTACAGCCTCCCTAGTCAGCATTAAACCGCATGAGCTTAGAATTTACACAGACCTGGGACCAAATCATACAGCCGGTAGCCCCACTTTCTTCATCTGTAAAATGGAGATAATAATGCACCAATCTCCTGGAGTTGTTATGACAACTTGCAACACAAGATGTAATGTGCCATGTACCATGCCTGGCACTGCCGCAATAATCAATGCTAATTATAGCCCACTAATGAGGATTCAGACCTCAGGCAAAGCTAGTGCAGGTTGAGAATCTCTAGTCCAAAGAGGAAAAAACTGAGCTTCTCAAACAGATGTTTCTCAGGCAGCCTTCTGCAAATGTGGCCAAACTTGTCAGCAAAGCGTCAAACCTGGTGTAACTGAGGGCATCAGCCTGCAACTGAGAAGGCTGAGGGCTCATTTCAAGATGGTTCTCGAACAGCCCTCTGCAAACATGTTCAACCCTCATAACAAAACAAGTCAGTGAGTTGAGCCCTATCCCAGATTTCTCTTTCCAGAACTCTGATTTCCTCCGGGAGCTGGATGATATGAACCCCAGATGGTTTGGCTGGGCTCAGACCACGCTATTCATCCATCTGAGTTCAAGCACTGAATCTGCCACTTGCAAGGGTGTGGTTTTAGATAAGTGAGCATCTGAAGATGAGAGAAAGTGACAGTACTGGGTGGAGAGGAGGATGGAGTTAGATAATTCAGGGAGAGTCTTTCATGCTGCCAAGGCCAAGCCCTTTTCTCCCATGCTATAGCTCTTTGCTAGCTGCTGGCTCTTTCTTAGAGGCTTTTGGCCCTTCCACTCACCCCCGAGCTCACTGATGAGATCCTCAGGTCACTGTGCTTCAGGAAGACCAAAAGACCCCATGTAGGGATGTCTCACTTTGGGGAGGACCCTCTTGTCTTTAACTCTGGCCTGCCTGTCTATCAGGGCATTTGCTGGCAGGAAATTCAAGCATCCCTGATCCTCCTTCAATGAACCCCATTTCAGTAGGGCCTGTTTGGCATTCACAGGTCCCTGGGGCTCATGTGCTGTTGAAAGATGCCTTAAAATCAACCTAGTCCTCAATTGGCCCATGTGCAAAAACATACCAGGGCATTCTTCAACATCAGGGCAGCTGAGCCTGGCACCACTCCAGCTTTCATCTCTAAGAAGCTCGAATTTGGGTCCTTTATTAGCTCTCCCATCTTTATTAGTGTTCCGGAGCAGAGTGGCTGCAGCTAAAGTTATTGAATTTTCACTAAAACCTCAATACATGCACGACCCTTTTGTACTTTCATGTTCAAAAAGGTACAGACTTCCAACTGCCATCTCCTGCCTCTATCCGTATCTTTCCTCATTACAGGCTGTGGTCCAAAACCAATACGAATTAAATAAATACCCCACTGAGAGCTGCACTTTGGAGAATTGTCTCCTTGCTGTACAGATATGGGCTATCTCCAAACAGCACCAACATCTTGTATTTTATCTTATATTTGAAAAAAAAAAAGAAATTAAAATCCAAATAGTATCCAGGAAGGAAACGTTTGCATGGGTGAATGTTTCATTTCATTCTTCTCCCAGCATGCTCTCCTCTTTCATCCCATAATGGCTCTTCTCAGCTAATCTATCTTGAAAACCCGCAGGTAGCGATGTTTATTGATACAAGGCTGACATGCAACTCAGTTTACAGAGACTATTGAAAGTGCATAAATAGTATATTTCACTTGATGTCTACTTATTAATGCAATTCCACTCTGAACATTTCTACAGAAAGAGGTTTTGCCAGATGGGAGATAAGTCTTATGTTATGGATATCCATGCAAGAAAACATTTGGTTTCCGTTCTAAATGTCTGATACAGGCTGTCCCCACGATTGCATTTTTCAGGGCAAGTCACCAAATTCAACATCAATTACTTTGTCTTTTAGCAGTTTAAGGGAAAAAAGTTTGGGTTTTTTGTTGTTGTTAAAAAAAATCACTGAAATCTCATAGAAACATTTCAGCCCACCATTTCATATGAACACAACCAATTACTTGTGTAATTTTACAAGAGTAGCTTTAACCATGGTTCACACAGAATCATCTTGTGCCCTGAAACCACAAATTTGACTTCCCAGCAGCTGGTAAGTTTAAATCCCTAACATAATACCCACAGACATTTGTTCCCTTAGATCTACCCGGGATCTGATGTTGCCAGACAGAGAAGCAGAGTGGAGGAACTCACTTTAGGCATATTGTGGAGAAATATGGCAGGGGGGTCCATGCACTCTGCAAGGCCTTTATGGTCCATCTGTGGAACTGGAATAGGAAATCAATGGCTAAGTCCAGACTGGGGCACTGAATTCTTCCACGTAATCATTTTTTCCTTCCTCCAGTCCCTGGCCCCTCCTCTGTTGAAGACTTAACATCGCCTTGCTCATTTAGAGCATAATTGAGACTCCACTTTTATTTCATCATCCTTCCCCTTTCATTGATCATTGCTAATTTTCTGGCTCAGTGCCATCCAGGGAATGGGTTTCCTAACCCCAGCAGAGGTGCAATTGGAGCCATGGAAATAAAAATGAGTTTGTGCTTTGTCTCATGAACCAAGTCAGCTGATGTGAGGTGCTGACCAGGGGACTCAGGGATACCTTCTACCCGCCACCCTTCTACCTCTGTGCCAGCCCACCCAAACTTAAGAAAATACCTCCCTTGCCCCCTGGAGCCTGCCTGGCATCTCAGAGCATGTGACCTCAGCATCTTCTGCCATGTAGATAAAAACACCAGCACAATAATGAAATGATTCCTCCCCCACAGGTGTAAAAAAGAGTGGGCGGCCAAGTGCAGCTGTACCTCCAGGTAGCCAGATGTGAGAACAGTACATCTGTCTGCAGTTTCTCTGTTCAAACTGAATCACTGATTCTTCACTCATGCCTGAGAACATGTGCCAAGGAGAGATTTAGAACCACAGAGTCCCCACCACCCCTCCTCCAGGCATATCAGGATGGGGGCAGGGAAAATTTATAAGGTGTGTATGTCAGAGCTTTGAACTTAGGCAAGTATAAACCCAGAAAGAAGAAGGTAGCCTACCAGAAAGGCACAGAAGGGAACAGTACCCAACACACTATCCCAACACAATGTCATACCATCCCTAGAGGGGAAAAGAATCATAACTGTGAGAAATGTGATAGAACTGTCAAAATTATACAAAATCAGCTTCATAGATTGTGAGTCACAAGTCACACTTCTATTTGTTCTATAACAGGGTAAAAATGGCAACATTTCCATCAAGATATGAAACAGAGACAATAATAGCACAGAAAAAGACCTACCAATGGGATATTCAAGTTATCTGTACGCTCTTACCCATTTCTTTCATCTGATACCTAGGAAGCCTGCTACCAAAGTTTGAAAATCCAAATCTTGCGAAGTATTTGAAGATTTGGAAGCTGTAGATGCTGGAGTCAGTTTGTATCAGCTCCCAAGAGCTAACTGTTATGTTTTCAGGAAATTTGCAAGCTGGTTAACATCATGTTGGTAACTCACAAAATTGGCCATTATAAGAGTATTTACACCAAAGAAATAGGCAAATGCTATCAGGACTTTTCTTTTTTCAGAGAGCTGGTTGTTAACCATTTACTAACATCATTGATTAGAGGGCTCTCCTGAGATTGGTCAGCATGATAATTAGATTTAGATTTAGCTCCATCAAGTTCTCTTTCAATGCCTTCAAATTGCTTAAGCCCAGGGTTTTCTAACTGCCAATAGCAAGTACCTTGCATTCCCAGAAGTGCCTAAGGATAAATGGGGAAAGGGAACAAGGTGAAGAATGAGCCTTATACACACTCCTGATTTAATAGACCATCCTGGCTTTGAGCTGTTAGAGTAGGTCTCACTACAGGTTCCCTTTTGTCAAAGTGCTCTGCTGCTCTAAAAGCTTAGTTTAACTGAGATTGCTTCTGTCTGTTTAACTGAGATATCTGTCCATTTGAGTCTTCAGAGAGGGGAGGTTTATGCAAGGCCACACAGTGAGGGCAAGGCTGTGGGAGAAGGATCCTGCATCCTGGACCCAGCTTCCCCTGGACTTGTTATATGACCTTAGACAAGCCCACTTTTCCTTTTCTCTGGTGTATAGGTGGACTTGGTGATCTCTCTGGGCACTGTTGGCTGTGAAATTCTGACATTCAACTCTGAGTTCTTGGTCTAAATAGACTCTTGAGGGAGTGTGGATAATTTAAGAAACTGAAAGACAAGAGAGACAGAACAATGCTATCTGATTTTTCAAGAGAAAACATGGAACCATCATCTTGACCCAGACTCCTGAAGTCCCAAGATCTGCTTACTTTCTAGATGATTCATAAGCCCTTGGGAAACGAACATCAGGAATCTACTTGGGTTCTGTAGGAACAACCCAGCCAGCCATGAGTTGGGGCATCTGAGTCATACAGACCTAGATCCAAGTCCCAGCTCCTCCACCTATATGCTAAGTGACAATGGGAAATTTACTTAACCTTTCTATCTTTTGATTCCTCCTCTGTAAAATGGATCATAATAATACCACTATCTAAGACTTTTATTAAGAATTAAATGAGATAAGCCATGGAAAGTACTTAGCATCACATTAGCCCAGACTAAACACTCAATAAAGAGCAGCTATTAACATCATTATTTCCTCAGGTGATGGGGCTAAATTGAGAGGCCAGGGTAATGAAACAGACTTGGAATTTGCACTCTCAGTTTTGATCTGCATTGAATCCATGTGTGGGACTGAGCTAGGCCTGGGCTTCTAAGACTGATCGCTGAGTGGACTGCACTCATAGGGAAATTTTGGGGGTATATTAGCCAGAAGGCGATTTTGCACAAGTCAGTTTGGGTTGGAATCAGTTAAGTTTCTTTTTATTTGGAGTGAAAAGAGTAAAAACATACACCTGAGAAGCCACGGTGGACTATTCACATCCTGGGCCTGGGCCAGGAACTCATGCCCAGGTCCTCTAGGGAGAGGCTTCAGGAAGAGACTAGTGAGGCTGAGCTCTCAACAGACTTGCTGAAACCCAGTGCATCAGCAGCCCATGTGACAAAGTCTGACCCCAAGAGAGGAAGCCTGGACTTCTCACTTCTGCACCAGACCCAAAGCAGCTTTAATCAATGGGGATGCCAAGAATAGTACCAAAGTCTGGGATATTGCACACCACACAATGGACATTTGCATTCTTGCAGGGAGCACTAGCAGAGGTGGAAGTAGTGAGGTTCCCTACCATGATCCATGGGCCGCAGGTGTCGGCAAGAAAGGAGGAGCAGGAGAGAGAGAATTTAGCAAGTGCTGTTGTGTGGGGAATGAGATTTATTCCTAAACATATAAGGGGCTCCACAACAAAACTGGGAGAACTTTTCAGAGGTCCATAAATGGGGCTAGAACCAGTAAAATTTGGATGATTTTTGTTAATGTTATCCCGAGTTTAACCCCAACCCAGGGTTCCACATTTTGGATCCGGAATGAAGCATGCATCCATTCAGCAGAAATGCTTTCAAGATATCCTTGTAGACAGGTGGGAAAATGTAAGCTTCAAGGTGGGTCCATGACTGGCTGAATGTACCTAAAAGGAGAGTCTCACCTTGGTACAAAATTAGAATCATCTGGAGAACTTTGTTTTTTAAATAGAGACAGGGTCTCCCTCTGTCACCCAGGCTGAAGTGCATTGGCACAATCCTGGCTTACTGCAGCTTCTAACTCCTGCCATCTCTCCAAGAAGTGCAAGGTCTTAACCAGATCCTCTGACTCTCAGGCTGGGCCTCCTGACTCTGCAGTCCCATGGCTGTCTTTCCTGAGTCATAGGATGCTCTAGAGTGGGTATCTTGGGTAGAAAATGAACCACAGGACTTTGAATATTGCTTCCATCTCTGAATGCCTGTGCTGCCTCAGAGGCTGAGGCTGCCCCAGTGACCCACCTGCTCCCAAGCCTGGCTCCCACCAAGGCATGCCCACTTCCTGAGGCCTTCTCTCAGGAAGGAAATCCCAGTCATCATAAAAGGAAAATAAGGAAATAAAATCTTAATAGGATTTCATAGATGATATAAAATCTCTACAACTCTGGGTGACAGACACTAAAAAAGATCATTTAGAGAGAAAAAGCTTTCTAAGACTTCCTGTGGAATTGGTTGTCTGAAGAAGCTTGCAAGGCGGTCATATATAATGTCAATGGAGGGAGGACCAGAAGGGTCTGGGCTGACTGGGGCCTGGGATCCAGGGAGAGTAGCTTGACCCACTGAGGAGGCTCTCAGGGTCATAAAGCAACACCAAGACATACAGTCCTGTCTGCCTTATGACCTTTGCCACATCCTTCAGGCCTTGACTCAGCCACTGCCTCTTCTGGAACCTTCCCTGACTCCCCAGTAGACTATGGCCCTCCACTTCTTCCCCGGTACTCCTGGGACATGGTTCCATTATACAGCAGTGTTTTTCAGAATGTGTCCACAGAACGTCAGCATTGGTATTGACTGTGTGCATCTTGTTAGAAACAGGCTCCTGAAACCCACCCCTAGACCTGCCATTTCAGAATCTCTAGGGGTGGAGCCCAGGCATCTGCATCTCCAACAAGCTCCATGGGTGTAGGTGATATTTTGTTGAGATCTGGGGACAAGAAGGAGCCCGTCCTGTGAAGATCTGGGAGCAGAGAATGGCAAGTGCAAAGGTCCTGAGGTGAAAAAGCATCTGGAAAGTCTGAGGGACAGCCAAGATGACAGTGTGGCTGGAGAGACATTTGTTAGGGGGAAAAGTGGGAGGAGTTGAGCTTGTTGATATATCAGGAGCCAGATTCTCGGGGGAAGAATTTAGACCTTATTCTAAGTTTAACAGAAAGCCACAAAAGGCATCTGTTGAAGACTGAATTATTGGTCGCAATTCTTTTTTTAGAAAAGGGTTATCACTGAAATGCAGTGAGGCGATCACAGCTCACTGTGACCTCAAACTCCTAGGTTCAAGTGATCCTCCCACCTCAACCTTCCTCCCCTTGTAGCTATGACTACAGATGTGCACCACCACACCTGGCTAATTTTTATTTATTTTATTTATGTTGTAGAAATAAGAATCTTGCTATGTTGCCCAAGCTGGTCTCAAACTCCTGGCTGCAAGTGATTCTCCCTCCTTAGCCTCCCAAAGTGCTGGGATTACAGGGATGAGCCACCATGCCCAACCAGGTCCCAATTCTTTTTTCTTTCTTTTTTTTTTGAGATGGAGTCTTGCTCTGTCAACCAGGCTGGAGTACAGTGGCACTGTCTCGGCTCACTGCAACCTCTGCCTCCCAGATTCAAGTGATTCTCCTGCCTCAGCCTCCCGAGTAGCTGGGACTACAGGCATGTGCCTCCAGGCCAGGCTAATTTTTTGTATTTTAAGTAGAGACAGGATTTCACCAAGATGTTAGCCAGGATGATCTCGATCTCCTGACCTCATGATCCACCTGCCTCACCTCCAAAAGTGCTGGGATTACAGGCATGAGCCACTGCACCGGGCAACCTGGTCCCAATTCTTTATCCCACTATTATAAATTATCTATCCACACATTTGCTATGGCCTCATGGTGATGAAGTGTACTTCCTTTCCCTATGACTTTGATCTTGGCCACATGACTTGCTTTGAGGAATGGGATGGTGGTGGATGTTTTGGGAGCTGAGGCTCAGAATGTTTCTTGCACAGATGGGCTTTCCCTCTAGCGTTCCTCTTTCTTCACCAGGAGTAGAGCATGCCTTAGGTAGCCATTGATCCAACGAGGATAGGAAACATATAGCGTTAAGCTGGACCAAACCTGCAGGCCAGAGCCAAACCCTACCTAGATCAGCTGAGCCTCAGCCAACCCTCAGACACATGAACAGGAAAAAAATTCTTGTTGCTATACATCACTGGGTTTTGGGGCAACAGGTTATACAGAATTACTGTGAAAATAACTGTGTGATAAAAGCTTTCAGCAGAGGAGTGATTTGACAGCTGTTTTGTAAAAACCACTCTGGCAGTAGCAAGGAGACTGGATTGTGAAAGACACATGGAATGAGAAAATAAGCTTGAAGCCCATTGCAATTGTCTGGGTTAGATCCCACAGTGGGTTCAACTGTGGTGGTAGTGGTGGAGATGAAGAGAAGCTAATGGATCCGAGATGTATGTGGGAGATAAGAGCTGACAGGACTTGCTGATAGGCTGAGTTTGGGGATATGACCACACCGTTGTGCAATTTCAGAAGGAGGCACACACAGGAAGGTGCAATTTGGCACCACTGGATACAGTGAGGAGGGAAATGGAGAAATCAAAGATGGATGAGTGTCTTCTAGATTTTTGATGTATGCGACTGGGTGGATGGTGGGGTCATTTACCAAGAGAGGAAGACCTGGGAGGAAGAAAATTGATGAGTGTGGGCTGGGGGGGGACCAGGAGGACCAATATCTCTGTTTTAGCCATGCTAAGTTTGAAATGCCCATTGCATCTAAATGGAGATGTCAATAGGCATTTGGATATATGCATCCAGAGCTCAGTGGAGCAATCAGGGCTGGAGTTACAAATGAATGAACCAACATTTGACGGTGGCGTAGCATGGCTTTGCTCAGGCTCTTCCCTTTACCATATCTTCCCCAGCCACTTAGCTCCTATTTCTGCTTTAAGACCCAGTTCAAACATCACCTCCAGGCAGAGTTTGTAGTTTTCACCTCTGTGTTCCCAGAGTTCACTGTAAACAGCTCACATGTTCCAAACAGCCTGCCTCCCCTACTAGACCACAAACTCTGAGACTTTTCATATTCCCAGCACCTAACTGAATGCTTGGCACATGGAAGATGCTCAATAACATCAACTTCCTTCCTTCAAGGCATTGGGCTGGGTACTTATAAAAGCAATGCTCCATTTCAACTTCTCCACAGTGCAGAGGGTATGTTGTCATTCCATTTCAAAGTTAATCACACTGAGGCCCTGAGGGATTAAGGTCCTGCCCAAAGTTTCTGCAAGTGGAAGCATCTGGATCTGTCTGATTTCACTGCCTGGGCTCTTTCCACATTGCCTCTGTCCCACTCCTGCCTCCCATCCCCTCCCTCCTCCTGCTCCCTTGCAGCCCTCCTCCTCTCTGGCAGGGTTCCCACGCTGCCTGCGCCTCCACACAGGATGTGCTTCCTGAAGTTCCTGGTCCAGATGGCCCACGGAAGCTGCTCCTCATAAATCACCAGGCCTCGCAGAGCTGTGCTCAGCCACTTTCTCCTCTCAATCTCCCCAGGTCCCAGTGCGTGGGTCCCATCTGCCCAGTCAGCAGAACTGGCTTCTCTGACTGGGGAGCAGAACTGGGGAACAGGTTTGTGGTCCCCCTTTCCAGCAGAGCCAGGAGCCATGGAGCAGATTCCTGGGAGCTGATGAGGGGACTCACAGAGCATCTTTGTTAGGGACTTGGAGGTGACTACATGAGATGCATAGTGCTTAAAGCTTTGCCCCTAGTGGAGGTGCAGGTTCAAAGGGTTATCAAATCCACCTGCCAGCCAGGCCCTATCACCACTGAGTATTCAGACCCCATTGCTCCCTAAGACACCATGCCACAGGGCAAATGCATACTTGGCACCACCGAGTCCCCAAATACATTTCCCAATACAGATCAGCAGCTTCAGTGACAACCCGTGCGAGGCCCAGCACACCTGGGACAAGTCACTTCCCTTCCCTAAACTTTCTATTTTTTATATGTAAATTGCAGATAATAGTATCTGCCTCTCAGCTGTGCTAAGGAGTCAACAGTGTTTCAAAAAGGCATATGGTGAGTCCCCAGAACGTGGTAGGAGTGTAAATGCAAGGAACCCTTGAGTATTGCCCTACTCAAAACTGGGCCAGAAGTGGGGACAACAGGGACCTGAGTCCTTTTTTTTTCATTCCATTACCACCATCTCCTTAATGCTCCCAGAGCACAGACTGATCTGTTGTGTCCCTCCTCTGCCTAAAAATCATCAGTGGTCCTGATGTCACCTTACGCAGTAATTTTCTGTATCTTCTTTTCTGTAACTTTAAAAACTACAGTTTGGGACCACATACTTGGAGGCTGTGGCAAAGTGGGCTAGCTGCCCTCCAAAAATGCATGCTCCCACTCCATGGTACAAGGTTGTCAGATCATGGTTGCCCAATCAGAACGACACTTTCTAGCCCCTCTTGCACTAGACGGAACCACATGACTACTTCTTATCACTGAAACATGAATGAAAGGGATATGCCTGTCCCTTCCAAGCAGAGGTGCCTTCACCCCACCTTCTCTTTCCTTGTCTGCTAGCTAGAAGAAAGTATTTTAAGATGCAAGGACTTGGTGGAGCCACAAAACGAAAGGTGCCTCAATCCATGAATGGCTCTGTGGAACAGAGAGCCAGCACTGTCAATCAATTACTCACTTTCTGGACTTGAAGGAAAATTGTCTGAGGCCAATAATATTTTACATTTTATCTGTGATAGCAGCTAGCATTACCCTAACTCAAAGGAGTTAAAAGATTCAAAATAGCATAAAACAAATCAATAATAATGATGGTGCAATGTGACTATAGTATAATAGTACCTCACAGAATCCATAAAGGCACATACCTGTGCTGACTATTTAACAGAGACCTATGGATATCACATATCAATTTGAGTAGACTTAGTGCCCTCGTCTTGCTCCCTATATGCTCAAAAAATGACTCCTTTGACTGTTCCACTAAGCATGCCTCTCTGCATCTTGTCACACAACCCACCCACCTAGTGGTAGCATCAGCCTGATTTCCACCTGGGTAGCCACCCTACCCCTATTCTTAGTCTCTAGGTTCCAACAGGTCTGGCACATGGTCTAAGCCTGGCCGATCAAAATTCTACCCATGGTAGCAGTGGCTGGCCTAGGAATGGGCACATGCCCTACAACCAGTTGAGTCATCAATCATGGTAAATAGCAAGACTTTGACCAGGTATGCTGGGGCAAACACAATTACTCTTTTCTGCTATATTGAACTGTAGAAAAAATGCTAACAACCGTGTTGCAAACACAGGGTGAGAGCCTAAGTGAGAATGGTGCCAAAATGGCAGGAGACAAAACCTAAAGAGAGAGAGAAAAATCAAGCCCCAATTACATCAAACCATGCTCTTTTCACTTACATAAATCAATACATTCTCTTTTTTCCTAACTCCAACTTGAAATGGATTTTCTGACCCTTACAATCAAAACAATCCTACGTAGAACTCAGGTGGGCCAGCATTTGACAGCCCATCCCCGAAGGATCAGAAGTTCCCCAACAGGAGAGCCTCTGGCCTACATGGTACAATTTAGGCTGAGTCCTGCACCCACAACTTCCTTACCAGACCCTGCATCCTCTTCCCTCCCTCCACTCGCCTGTCCCCCATATCCTCTTGCCAATCTCCACACAAACGATGTTGAATTCCCACAAAGTAGTTGTCCTTCTCCTACCCCCTGTCTCTGCTATTTGTTTCCTTACCCACCACCTTTGCTCAACTACCCATAACCATTTCTCAACCTCCCTCAAACCTTACCTCCTCTGTGAATTCATCTCTGAACAACAACTTGTTTCCAATTAATCAAATTCTTTTTCTCTCTTGTTTGTTCAAATCTTGTTGATTCTCTACCAAAACAGATCTGATCTTTAAAAAAATGCCAAAGAGACACTGGCCAAGTTTCAGCATGAGGTATCACTGAAACCACTTCAGGAAGGATAACACCACCACAGACTTCCTGGGAAGAGGAGATGTAAACCCACCTCAGAAGATGACAGCAGTGAAGAAAATGAGCATCACAAACTGGTTCCCAAGGCCTGGGCCTGAGAAACACTCAGGAGAGCCAATTGCTGAAAAAATAATAATAGTAATACCCAGAGAGAGGAAGCCTTTTCTTCAGGAGGAAATTGACTCACACTTTCTGCCCTCAGATCTTCCTGTTCTCACTCTTACACCTCCACTCCAACTATAGTGCCTCCTTGCTGTTTCTCAAGCTACCAGGCATGTTCTCACCTCAACATCTGCATTGGTTATTTATTGCTATGTAACATACAACCTGAAATAGTGGCTGCTTAAAACAATAAACTCTTTTTAAAAAAAGTCTCAGAGTTCCTGTGGGTCAGGAACCTGGGAGTGGCATAGCTAGGTGATTCTGGTCCCAGGTCTCTCCTAGGATTATGCCCAAAATGTCAATGCAACTATAGCCATTAGAAGGCTGGGGGCTCTGCTTCCAAGGTGGCCCACTCACAAACCTCAGAAGTTATTGATGGCTGTTGGCAGGAGGCTTCAGTTCCTTCCCATGTGGACTTCTCCATAGGACTGCTTGAGTGCCCTCACAAGGCAACAGCTGGCTTTCCACAGGATGGGTGATCCAAGAGAAAGGCTGAAGCTGTCATCTCTTTTATGACCCAGTCATGGAACCCACATTTCCACAATACCCTACTGGGTACACGTCAGCCCTATGCAGTCAGGAGGGGACTACACAAGAACATGAATACTGGGGTCATTGGAGGCCCTCTTTGAGGCTGGGGACCACTGAGACTTTACACTTATCATTTCCTTTACTATCCTTTCCCCAGATATCCCCATGGCTTCTCTTTTTCCTCCTTCAAATCTTTGTTCAAATGTCACTTTTTCAAAAAGACCAGCCTTTTAAAAACTACAGCTCCTCCTCTTGCCCCAGCGCATTCCCAAATTTCGTTTCCCAATTTACTTTTCTTCACTGCATTTATCCTCAAATACACACACACACACACACACACAATTTTGTTGTGTTTTTTGAGTTTTAGATTTACAGAAAAGCAACAAAGATAGTACAGAGACTTCCTGTATATGTTTCACCTAGTTTCTCCTAATGTTTGTTCTGGTTGGGTTTTGTTGTTGTTGTTGTTGTTGTTGTTTTGTTGTTGTTTTCTGTCTTCCTCTGTTAGAATATAAGCACAATGAAAGCAGAGACTTTTGCCTATTGGCTGATGTATCCTCAGTGCCCAAAACATTGCCTCACTCACAGTAAACATTTAACAAATATTTGTTGGATGAATGAAAGCCTATATTACCAGCTCAAAGAAAAGCCAACACTTGCCTTTTGACCTTGAAGTTCTTAACAGAAACACAGAGGATATTTAACATAGGATGACCCAAGGGATTTAGGTAGATTATTTAAAACTCAACGGGGAAAGGTTTGGGTGAGAAAATGTAAACCTAATTTGTTGTAAAACAATAAACTTCATTTATTAATTTTCATTTTTCTCTCTTTGCTCTTTTCAGTATGGTTTGCTTTATTGCTGATAAAGTGAGTTGGCTTTATATTGTGTCAATAAATCCATCTTCATTTACTAATAACAAGAATGCAGTATTTCCCTAGAAGAGGCTTAACTGGATTAAGCAGGGAAGAACAAGGAGAGAGGATGACTTCTGAAAAATTCAAAAGAATCACAGACCCTGAGATTTCCCCAATCTAGTGGAGTTGTCCTCAGTTCCCTGCGGAGCCTTCCCTCATAAGGCTTCCCATCTGGAAGGCTCCTCCTCTCTCTCTTTATTCGCTGGGGAAATTATCCCAACAAAGCAATCACAGGATGTATGTCTTGCTTCCTTTGCTGGGGTCACCTCCACCATGGCTTAATAGCCTTGGGGAATTCTCACTGATGGATTGATGTTGTCCCCTGGGCTCTGAGCCCTTCCAGGCCCTGCAAGCCCCATTCCATGTCAGATCCCTGACAGCTCCTAACCCATTCAGTGCTGGGGCAACAGGCGGGGGGTGAGGGCAGTGAGTACTTATCAAGCACCTGCAATAAGCCCAGCACTGTGATATGTACTGTACAGATACTTAACTCCACTGAGACTCAGCATCACAGTTAAAAACAAGGGGAGGTGGGTGGTCTTGAGTGAGGCTTCCAGAGTTCAAAAATAATAGTTCCTACTTGAGTACTGCCATAGGGATCAAATGAGAGGATGCAAAGGGTTTAGCATTATGCCTGGAGCTTAGAGAATACTCCGTCGTGTTATTTTCAAACAAGGGCATGTTACAGATGCAAAAAGTGGAGCTCAGAAAGGTGAATAAATATGAATGAGGTCACATAGCTGATGGTATAAAATTTAGGTCCAGGTCTGCCTAGGTCTAAGCCCTTGCAAGATCCACTATATTAGTGTCACTCGAAGAATGGCATGGAGATATTTGCATTAGAATCACCTAAGGAGCTGGTTTAAGAAGCAGAATCCCAGACGTCCAGAACTTGAACCCCTGGAGGATAAGGCCCAGGGATCTGCATCTTTCTCCAGCTCCCCTCGTAGCCTAATGTGCATGAGGCCAGTTCGCCTCTCTTGGACCCAACACAAGCCAGGGGTTTGTGCTTTGGCCCCTCTGTTAGTTCAAATGCAAGGCATGGGCAGCATTCTCTGCAGCTTTCTGGGGCCCAGCTAAGGCCATTATGACCCTGGACTCACGCATAGCCTGAAAGGCGAGTAAAGCTGTGTTCCTTTGGATCAGGGCATCACTGAGGGCAGAAAAATGGGTCTCGGGTCTCAAGGAAAACAAGCCTCAGCTGGGAGAAAAGGATGAATCAACAAGAGAAAACCCCACCTAATTCTCAGCACAGGGCCAGCTTGCAGCTCAGAAATGTCTCACTGTGCCCCCCTGTGAATCAGTGGGCCTCCATGCCACATCAAGTATTTTGGAACCTCTCTCAAGGTACTGCAGAACTTGGAAGAGACTTCTTTGAAGCTTCTGTCAACAGGATGACAGGCAGAGCTGAGTGTGACACATACCCATCAAACAGAAGGGCCTCTGGTTGGACCTGGAAGAGCACTTGGGGAAGCTTTCAGGGGCTCCAAGGCTGTCAGACCAGGAAGGGGCTGCCCGCCTTCCACACACTGGTGGTTCATACAGCCCCACCCAGACCTCAGCTCTCACTCTGAACCAAGAACTATCCAGGACATTTCACATACAAGACCTCATGTAACTCACATCAACTCTGTGGAACATCACTATGCCCAACTGACAGGTTGAGACTTTAAGGCTTAGGGAGATGAGGTCACTTGTTCAGAGTCACACAGCAGAGATGATGGAGCTGCGATTCAAGTTCAGTCTTAAATAGCATCTGCCCTACACAGAGGGCTACAAGCAACGGACCTGGCAAGAAGGGGAAGAAGGTTTCGCCCTGTGCCCCTAAGGCTCACCATTCAGGTTCAGCTCTTGGCTCCTGATCCTCTCTGGAGTCCCCTGACTGGGCCAGTCTCCCAGGCACCCTGACTCATCCCTCTCAGTACTTGACTGAGCAAGGTCCTTTCATATTTTAATAACCTGAACAGGAAGTACAGAGGGTTTCCATGTATCTCCCACCCCCTTAACAAGCCCAACCTCCACTACTGACATCCTGCAGCACAGTGGTGCATTTGCTACAATTGATGAACCTACATTGCCATGTTATTATCACCCAGAGTCCGCAGCTTACATGAGGGTTCTCTCTTGGTGTTGCATATTCTGTGGATTTGGAAAAATGATGTGTATCCACAATTATAGTATCACACAGAGTACTTTCACTGTCCTAAAACTCCTCTGTGCTCTGCCTATTCATCCCTTCCTCCCCTAACCCCTGGCAACCACTCATCTTTTTACTGTCTCCATTGTTTTTCTCTTTCCAGAATGTCACAGAGTTGGAATCACATTGTTTGTTGCCTTTTCCAATTGATTTATTTCACTTAGTAATATGCATTTAAGATTCTTCCATGTCTTAATGACTCCATAACTCATTTCTTTTTATGGTTATATGATATTCCATTGTCTGAGTGTACCATAGTTTATTTATCCATTCACCTACTGAAGGTTGCTTCCAAGTTTTGCTAATTATGAATAAATCTGCTTTTCATATTTTTAAAAAACTTTATTATTATTGTCATTGTAGTTCTTAATATCGTTAATACAAGTTTACAATTCAGATTAAATAAGAAGAAAAGTTCTTAATCTCTGCTACTCCAAGGATTGCTTTATCTCATATTTTTTTAAAAATAAGATTATACTATAAATGCTATTTTCTAATTGTTTATTTTCCACTTAATCTGATGTGGAATATGTCGCCTGTCTCAAAGACATGGTCCAACTTATAACACGTTTGTGGGGTTCTGGAGATGGCTGTGCGACTTATTCAACCAGATCCTTTCTGATGGATGTACAGATTGTTCCAGATGACTTACACTTGCAGGTTCTCATGGTGAGGAAAGTTCCTACACTTCCAACCCAGCTACATGGGACTCACATAGGCCAGCCTAGCCCCAACTTCCTTCCCTTCTCACATGGAGACTTAGGAAATGTTAAGGGAAGAAGAGGGGGTCACAGAAGCTGAGATGTTGGCAGTGTGGATGCTGCTCATGTCAAGTAAAAGGAAGACTGAAAAACACTCATCAAATTTAGTGGCCCAGAGTTATTCCTCCATGCCCTCACCTGACCTCAGGGTGAGGCATGGAACTCCAGCCTCCTGGGGGAAAGGCAGCAAAGGGAAAACTCAAAGGTCATCAGAATTGCTACCTATCTGGCATATCTATCCTTGCCCCGATGCCTCACGTCCATTCTCAGTTCCCCAAAAACAGCCCTATCGGTAGCTTCTGTTCTTCCCATTTTATATACAAGGAAATTGAGGCTGAGAAACCTCACCTGAAGTCACATGGCTGATAAATCACAATGCCAGGGTTCAAACTCAGTTGCTCAGAGCCCAAAGCTGGGTCAATGTCCCCAACTGGAGAGATGGCCCAGCCAGCCCATCCCCTGGGCTAAATGACCTGACTGTTGTCTGAGAATTAGCTGATTGCCATTTACCAGAGTTCTCAAAACCACCAGCAGTTTCTGCACTGGTTATTTTGCTGCTTTTTTCTTTTAATTAAAAAATAATACAGGGCTATGGTTTAAAAAACATTTAAACTGGAGAGAAAAGAAGCAACCCTCAGACCCATTCTCTAGAGGTAACTTATGTGACCAATTTTGGGGGCCATGATGTGCATTTCCTATGTATTCTGCGTGCATGTGTGTATGCACACACATGTGCACACATGCAATAACTGCTCTGCACACCCCCTATTATAACCAAACTCTATGCACTTGATGCTTTCAGGAACATTGTCCCATTTCATCTTCCTCAGTATCCCAGGGCCTGGACACTATTACCTTCCCCACTTTACTGATGAGAAAATTCAGGTTCAGAGAGGCTGAGCCACTTGCTCAAGCTTATCCAGCTAATAAAAGGTGAGACTGGAATTCAGGGGCATGCTTTTCATAGTACCTTCCTTCCTACAAAGAGGTGTGGCTGAGAAAACCTGTTCCACATCCTTGAAACAAAAGGCTCAGGAGGCCTGGACTGGGGGATGAAGTTGTCCCTCAACATCTAGCAACTATGGGGCACCTACTGAGTGTCAGGCAGTACACTGCCTGGCACCTCGGGGATCTTATAATAACAATCCCAAGAAAGGCCATCCTGAGCAAGAGGCACCCGGGCCTCCCCATGGCCCAGAAGGATGGCTTGCATGGTGATAACAGAGGTAGCAAGAGGGGAGGGAAATGGGTGGCAGCTCCAGTGGACACAAGCAGGAGTCTGCAGAGCTTCCTGGGAGGGGGCCCATGGATGAGACCCACGCAGTGGCCTCACTTTCAGTCATTTCTTCCTTCCAAGCTCTGACAAAAGTACTCGTGGCAGATCTATCTGGGTCACAGGACAGAAATAAACATCATTTGAATAATCCCAGGCTGACAGACTTGGAGAGCGAACAGGAAAATTAGCCCCTAGAAAAGGCAAATCTGAGCATGTCACCAGAGGCACCAGAGGGAGTCTCAGTAGCCTCGGTGCCTCCTGGGAGCGCTCACCCTCACCCAGGCCCTTGGCTCAATGCCCAAGAGAAGGAGACAGCAAAATGCAAACTCAGGAGTAGAGGCCCACGACAGCAGCCAGTGGCTTCATTGTTGCTATCAAAGAAGACAGGATTCGAACCCAGGTCTCTCAAACCTCACCCCTTCCTCTGCCTTCTTAGAGGAGCCATCTGGAGTTGGGTGGCCTATCTCAGAAGGAGCTGGAGGTCTCACTTGGGGTCTCCATGACAACCAATGACTCCCATCCCCAGTGGCAGGATGGCTTACCTGAGCCAGCCACACATTGGGCGATCCCTCACTTGGTTGGCATCAAAGGCAAGGTTGCCTTCCAGATAGCAGGGCACAGACAGTAGCAACGAATGCAGAAATCACAGTTGGTTTTAAGAATTCTAGATGGTGGCCATCAGCTGAGTCTCAAACAACAATCAGGTCTTTTAGCTCACAGTGAGGGCTGGCTGGACCACCCAGTATGGTGCCACAGAAAGGGCAGACTCTGGACAGGGCGCGGTGGCTCAAGCCTGTAATCCCAGCACTTTGGGAGGCCGAGACGGGCGGATCACGAGGTCAGGAGATCGAGACCATCCTGGCTAACATGGTGAAACCCCGTCTCTACTAAAAATACAAAAACTAGCCGGGCGAGGTGGCGGGCGCCTGTAGTCCCGGCTACTCGGGAGGCTGAGGCAGGAGAATGGCGTAAACCCGGGAGGCGGAGCTTGCAGTGAGCTGAGATCTGGCCACTGCACTCCAGTCCGGGCGACAGAGCGAGACTCCGCCTCAAAAAAAAAAAAAAAAAAAAAAAAAAAAAGAAAGGGCAGACTCTGGACCAGACATCTGGATTGGAGCTCTAGCTCTGCACTTGCTGGCTGAAGCTTTCATCATATCTATGAGCACTCCGTGAGCACTTGCCATCTGCCAGGCCCTGTGCTTGATGCCCTTAGATGCAATATTTCATTTGAATCCCATGAATTAATGGGGTCTATTATTTTTCCCATTTTACAGATGAGAAAACTGAGGCTCAGAGAGATTAAGCAAATAGTCTAAGGACACATAGCCAGTGAAAAGAAAAGCTGAGACTTAAACTAGATCTTTCTATCCCCAAAGCTCAGGCTATATGCACTCGATTGTATCACTGTCGGAGAAACAAGCCAGCACCACATAGCAGAAAACCCATATTCATCTTCTAGCTCCGTCCATTCCTGTGTCTACCTGGGAAGATCATCAGATATCTCTGAGCCTGTTTTCTCATCTGTAAAATGGGTAAGAGTAATCCCGGCCTCGTGGGCTGCCAAGGAGGGTCAGAGGACATGGACCTAAATGGAATGACCACAATAGAAACGGACCCCAGAACCTGTCAAGCTGAGCCAGGGGGTCTCTAACCTTCCTGGCTTCTCTCCCTGTTTCCCAAGCTGGCTGGGCTCGAGGTTGTGCTGGCCGAGTGGACCAGGAGCGGGCATTTTTCCCTCTTGCTGAGCAATGTGGATTGCGCCAAGCATTCCCTCTCCTTTTGTGCATGTTTTTCATGACCTGCTGCCAACAGCTCTTTGCTGGGCGGCTGCCACCATTTACCCAGCACAAGAAAACTGCCTTTCTTCCCCCATTTAGGGTCTGGTTTTAATTTCTACAGTATTCTCTTTAATAACAATGCCTAATTAAAACATCTGTTAAAAAGTCTGTAACATTAACTTTACAGGGAGAATTTAATAGAATTATATTGGAATTGCAGGCATTTAACGGGCTTCCTAATTAGGCTTTTCTTAAAAAAAAAAAAAAAAGGAAAAAGAAAGAAAGAAACATTCTACAAATTAAAATCTTGCTCTTTTTTATGATAATGTAGGCTGATGGTCCAGTGGCTGGAGAGGACAGGTGGAAGCGGACAGAGAGATGGGAGTCATGCTAAGCCAGTATAATGACCTTTCTAGGATGGAGAAGGAAATTGGAAAGACCCTGCATTTAATGACAGACATTGTACCAAGAACGCTCTCATTTGTAATCTCAATCACCTCCTGACAACAATCATAGAAAGTGGTATTCACCCCACTTGAATGATGAAGAAACTGAGGCAGAGAGAGAAGTAATTTACTCAAAATCACACATGCACACAGCCAGAAAGTGGCAGAGCCTTCAAAGTATGTACTCATTCCACTGCTCCCCACAGCCTTTTAGCTTCGCATCCAAAGAGTTTTCTAGAGCCCTCAGTGGAGTCTTTGTCTCCGATTTGGTCACCGCTCAGTGGTGAGCATCATGGCTGCCTCCAATAATCATCTGTAGCTTGTCCCCAGCTTCTTTCTACAAATTCCTCATCAGCTTGGTGCTCCTACCTGATCCTCCCTGACTCTGGCTGTCACCCTACATGCCACCAGCAGCAAGCTGGAGCATGTCGGGGGATAGGAATACAGCCCAGTGCCTGCTGGGGCACACCCCACAAGGGAGGAGTCAAGAAAATGTCCAACGTAATCATTCTCAAAGTCTGGTCCCCGGACCAGCTGCATCAGCATCACCTAGGAGCCTATTAGAATGCAAGTTCTCAGGCCCCATCCAGACTTACTGAATGAGCATCTCTGAAGCTGGGGCCTTGCAATCTCTGTTTTTTTGTTTGTTTTTGTTTTGTTTTGTTTTGTTTGAGACAGAGTCTCACTCTGTCACTCAGGCTGGAGTGTAGTGGCATGATCTCAGCTCACTGCAACCTCTGCCACCTGGGTTAAAGTGATTCTCCTGCCACAGCCTCCTGAGTAGCTGGGATTATAGGTGCCCACCGCCACACCAGGCTAATTTTTGTATTTTTAGTAGAGATGAAGTTTCACCATGTTGGCCAGGTTGGTCTCAAACTCCTGACCTCAGGTGATCCACCCACCATGACCTCCCAAAGTGCTGGGATTACAGGCGTGAGCCACTGCGCCCAGCCACAGTCTCTGTTTTAATAAGCTTTCCAGGTGACTCTGATGCCATTAAAGTTTTGAGAACCACTGATCTGAAGACATAGGGGACCTTTTTTGTCCCTTAACCTTCCCAAGCTAGACTCCAGAGGTTTGGCACTTGACCTGCCCCGAGAGGCAGGCTTGCCCTAAGCCATTGACCCTAGCCCAGTCCCTGCCAACTATTACAGAGCTAAACTCCAAGCAAAGCTCCCGACTTGAGATTGGCCTGCTAGTTACAGGAAACGGGTGGGATTACCATCTTTACGTAGGAGGAAAGACCAAACCCAATTGCTTTCCTGCCGCTTCCTGAAAAGAGTCCCCTGCTCCTTTTTAGCCAAATCTGACCTCAACAGTGCTCCCCAGAGTAGGGTATGGTAGGTGAAGCCAGCCCAGGCTACTCAAGAAGGGGCTGAGCCACCCAGGAAGGATTTAAGCAGAAACTCCCAAGTTCAAGGAAGGGACTTTTCTCCAGCCATGGTTTTGAGATTCCAGTATGGCCCTGTCTGTTTTTAACTGACCTACCAAGCCCTGGGGTGGATTTAAAGATAATTCAGACCAAGTCTAGGCTCAAATAGAGCTCCTAGTAGAGTGGACAGACAGTTCCCATAACAGGTTAGTGAGGCCCTTACAGATGGTATCTTTGGGTCCATCCCCAGCAGTTGTGTGAGTGACTTGTTTCTGTCCTGATGAAGCAGGAAGTTGGGTGCAACGAATAGAGCAAGGATTTGAGAATCAGACAGAACTGAGTTTGAAGCCTGGCCCTCCCATACATTGGCCACATGACTTTGGGTAAATGGCATTTCCTTGCTGAGCCTCAGTTTTCTCATCGGTAGATGTTCAAGGCACAGAGTTGGTGTCCTGATTCATCTGGCTTTAACTCTACAAAGGAATCAGAAGCAATGGAGACAGAGATGGCTTACCATCCTTCATTCTCACTCTGGGATCCAGCATGTCTGCTGGAGGCTTGGAACGGTTATCACACAGATCAGGGAATATGGCCTTTTCTGCTAAAGCAAAAACCGAACTTTGTAGTTGGGGTCTGGGCAAAGAGCCTCTGGGTGAGGTGTGGCTCCTATACCACCCAATCCTAACTCTGTCCCCTAAGTCTCTCCTCCTCCTTAAGGATTTCAGTTGGATTCCTGCTCCCACCATCAAGCAGGTTTCCAGGCTCTGTTACCCCTCTCCTTTGTTACCACAGCCTAGGGATGGCCAGATCCCTTCACTCAGCTCCTCCGACATACTTAGGAATTCTTATAAGCCTTCCCTAAATATCAAGGAAGGAAACCACAAGAGAAAAAGAAAACAAGAAGAGAAACTCTGGAGTCAAATTGTCCTGCTATTTATTGGCTGCGTGACCTCAAGCAATTTAACTAACCTCTCTGAGCCCCAGTTTCCTCATCCATCAAATGGGAACAATCACAAGATGACTAACCATGGCATTACCATGAGGATTAAAGAAGCTAGTATTTGCAATGCACTTAGAAGAGTGGCCAGTGCACAGATTTGTTCTATAAATAATAAATGAAGGCATGAATCCAGTCACACTCCCAACTCTGAAACATCAAAACCTTCAGGTTCCCAAGTCTTGAAATTGCCACCCCAGCCCCATCCCTAACCTCTGCCCTAAAATCTGGTACTGCACAGCTGTCCCTGGCTGGAGGCACCCCCCATAACCCTTCCATGTAGATCTGGTCTCTCACATGGGCCAGGGCAAGATCCCCATGGGAGGGAAGCAAGCGGCTTCCACCTGGGCACCATGTGACCGCTTTGGGAGGACTGGAATTCACAGTTCAGTGCTTGGGCAAATTCAATCGGACAATCTCCTGTGTGATGGCTTCCTCTGTTCAATTACTACTAAAATTCACCAAATGGAACTGAGAGGTTTTAACGGCAGTAATTGTGGTGCAAAATGCTCTGTAATTGGTCTCACAAATGAAAGTGAGGAGAATGCTATTGAAAATGAAGCTGCCTGCCCCGAATAGTTCAAGAGGGATGGCTTAGACATGCTCCCCAGAAACCAGTTGGTCCCACCCTCTCATGCCTGAGACCCCTTCCCTTTGAACTCTTGTGTTCCTGGTGGGAACCTCAGGCTTCTCTCTGTCTGTGCTGAGGTACAGTGATGGGGGACAGTGCTGGCACACCCCTGCAGATCCCCTCCACCCTGGTCATCCCTGGAACCTCAGGCCTGCCTGTAGACACCAGGAAGCCTGGAAGGCCTCCTTGAGTGGCCTTTTCATTCCCTGTTGTCTTACATGTGGATAATCTCAGGCCCCCAGGCCTTTGCTCTTGCCAGTCTCTCTTCCCCTCACTTTCCAGCCACAATCACTTCTCATTTAACCTATGCAGTGGAGCCATCCTCTCCTTTCCCAGACAGAGGTAGCAATGCCTGCCTTCTACTATAGTCCCTTCTATATAGCCCAGACACTACTACGAATAATACTGATAACAGTTACTCTACTGAAGGGGGAGAACTGTAGTTCAAAAACTGGCAGCAGAATTCCTCTGTAGCAGTGTGTCTGCCAACAATTCCATCCCTGCACACACCTTCTGCACCTCGCATCAAGAAAGCATGTCTATTTTCCTTCCCCTTGACTCTGGGTTGGTCCTGGGACTTGTTTTAATCAACATAATGAGGTGAAAGTTGCAATGTTCCCACTCCAGGTTAGCCTTTCAGAAGCCCAGCAGCTTTGGCTTTTGCTCCCTGGTAAGCTAGATGCTGTATTGCCAAGAACTTAGGCTGGATGCCTGGATAATGGCAGACGTCGTGGAGAGAGGGCATGGAGAATGAGGGGCCATCTCTGACATTCCATTCCCACTTAGGTGCTTTGTTTTGCAGCACAAGCTAACTAATACATTCCACTAAGGAGAAACCTTTTCTTCGTTTAGCATAACACTCTGATGAATTATTTGGGTTTTTTTTTTTTTAATTTTAAGTTCTGGAGTACATGTGCAGTATGTGCAGATTTGTTACATAGGTAAACACATGCCATGGTGGTTTGCTGAACTATCAATCCATCACTATGTAGGTTATTTTAAATAAAAGGGGCCAGGCCCCGTGGCTCAAGCCTGTAATCCCAGCATTTTGGGAGGCCGAGTTAGGTGGATCACCTGAAGTCAAGAGTTCGAGACCAGCCTGGCCAATATGATGAAACCCCATCTCCACTAAAAATACAAAAATTAGCCAGACGTGGTGGCACACACCTGTAGTCTCAGCTACTTGGGAGGCTGAGGCAGGAGAATCATTTGAACCTGGGAGGCAGAGGTTGCAGTGAGCCAAGATCGTGCCACTGCACTCCAGCCTGGGCGACAGAGCAAGACTCCATCTCAAATAAATAAATAAATAAATAAATAAATAAATAAACGGGAGGGGGGACATAGCTAGGATGTGCTTGACATTCACATCGGTCACCTGAGATGTTTGTGAGAAATGAAGTGTCACAGACTCACCCCCAGAGAGTCTGATTCCGCAAGGTGGGGTCCAGTAATCTGCATATTTGACAAACAGTGCTGATGACTGTCATGGACACAGAAGTTTGAGAACCACTGGCTGGGAAAGAAAGGAAGAGCCGCATGAGATTTTTAGATGTCGGGAGAAGGAGAAGGAGATGGCCAAGAGGGAGAAGAGAAGGAAGGATGAGGAGAGCCTACAACTGAGAATTCCCTGGGCTGGGAAGGCCTTAGACCTCCTGAGAGCATGATGCTACCAGCTGGGCTGGGCTGGCCCCATTGTGTGACCTGCCACACTGCACCTGGGTCTCTCTTAAAAGTCCTCCCAAACTTGGGAGGTGATGCACATGTTCATTATCTTGACTGTGGTGATAGTTTCACAAGCAAATATCTGTCAAAACTTTTCAAAGTACACACTTTAAATATGTGCAATTTGTTCTATGTTTATTACATCTCAATAAACCTTTTTAAAAAAAATAGTGTTGCAAACACAACTGCCCTTCATGAGGGGCCTTTGTTGGGTCACCTAACTGGGACATTTCAGAAAGTGAGAGGGGAGGTAACACAATGGGACAAAACGCATAAGCCATGACCATCCCTGGCATATCTGGACATTTGATCACCCTTTGCTTTGGGGACATCAGGGACTGGCCAGGACAAAGGGAAGAGGAATAAAGGTGAGAAATCAGAAAAATCAGGAAACAGGAGCCAGAGGTGACTAAGAGAAGCAAGGATTGTAAGAAACCTGTTGCCAGCACTCACTAAGTATGAGTTCTCAGCACCTGTACAAGCTCAGGCAAATCTCACAACAGCCCCATTTTACAGGTAGGCAAACAAAGGCTCAGGAGAGTGACTGCCTAAGGTCACCCAGTAGTAAAAAGCAAACACTGGATTTGAAACAGGAACACTGGCTCTAGGTCCTGTGAACCTCACCCCTTCTGGGACTACTGCCATATGTGAGTGAGAGACTTAGTCCTTCTTAAAGATCAGTAGAAATCCACAAGGCCAGAGGGCTGCAGAAACCACACTCAGCTACAACCTGGTCACATTCACATTGACTGGCTGCTTCCTGGGGTTCCCAGCTTCTGCTTTCAGGACAGTGTCTTATGTAATTCTCACAATGACTGCAGGGCATACATTTTTATCATCCTGCTCATTTTACAGACTAGGAAATCAAGACCCAGAGAAGTTTGCCCCGAATCATCCAGCTGGTAAGTAGTGAAGCCAGGTTGAAACTAGGACCAGAACTAGACACCAAGACCTGTAGTTTAATGTCATTTGAATTACCCAGGGATCTTATTGAAATGCAGATTCTCATTTAGTAAGTCTGCCACAAGGCCTGAGATTCTACATTTCTGATAAGCTCCCAAGCTTGTAAGGCAATTTTTTCTAATTTGTGTTGTTGTTGTTGTTGTTGTTGTTGTTGTTGTCGTCGTTGTGTTTATATTAACCGAGACCTCCCGGAAGGCCAGGATGTGTCTCACTCGTGTGGCACAATTCCCCCGTGTTGCATGTGTTAGAAGGCAGGCCTGACACTCAGGAGCTTCTTGATGATAATTTGATGGGAAGGAAAGAAGGAGCAAAGCAAGATAAGAAATTGGAGGCTCCCCTTTCTTGCACACCCACCTAACACCACAGCTTGTGCTCAGAGAGCACATGAAAGAAAAAGACTCACATTTCCAGTATTTTTCCCACCACTGTTGCAGCTCAGGGCAGGAGCCTCAAAGAGGCGAGGGAAGTGGCCAGGGGACACACAGCCAGGGCAGTGACTGGTGCCAAGTCTTGCTCTCCTGCCCCCTGGAGGAAGCCCAGGCACTGATTCTCACCCCTCCCTGCATCCTGGGCCAAGCTGGGAGCCCAGGAAAGGACTTTCCAGGAGGAAATGCGTGGTTTTCACTCCAGTGCCCCTCCATGGACCACAGCCCTCCCCTTCCCTCACTTTCAGGTCCCGACTTCTCTCCACGTGGGGCTACCCAGGTGGTCTTGTGGCCAGGGAGGCTGAGTAGGCAGCAGGGCCCATGAGAGGTGGGGGCCGTGTCACCACAGGCTGAGAACACACACACTCACTTTCCCATAAGAATCCAGCCTAGCCACTGCCCAACCCACCCGCCGGGACCACCACAACACCAACTTTCTCAGGAAACCTGGATGGGGCTGAGGACTCAGGAACTGGCGTGAGAGGCAACTGGAGGCCTCCGAGGGGGGAGAGAGGAACCACAGTTGGTGTTTTGTGGACAGAGTATGAGGCATTTGCTGATCTCAGCAGACCAAGTGCCTCCTGTCCCTGCAGAGAACCCGAGAGGAAGAACTGACAGCAGGGGGAGAAGTCGGATGACCAAAGTCAGGACAGAGATGGGGCAGAGAGCCCGTAGACAGGGAGAGACACAGAAGGGCAGAGACACTGGGGCCAAGTGAGACTCCATGAAAAGGAGAGGTCTGGATGGACAGTTACAGGCATAAGAGGAAGGGAAGATGGGGGCAGAGGAACTTATCAAAATGGGCATTCCAGTCCTGGACAACACTTCCCCCTCTGGCTTGTGCAGAAATTCTGGCTTCCACACCCCAGGGTAATTAACACCTTCTTATCACTCAAGCCAAACTGGCAAAAGACTGGCAGATGAACAGTATGTCAATGAAGTGATAATGTTGGTAGAGCCTGGGACACAGTCCCCAGCCCCTACAAAGCCCTCAAAGCAGATGAGCTGTGGCTGTCACGATGGTTAATTGTTTTGTTTTTAGGGAGTGGCAGGTGCCTATCACCCAGGGAATGATGAGATGCCGGGAAACCCCGCCCAGACTGGAGCAGGCCAAAGGGAGCCCCTCTAAAAGGAATGGGATAGTCCAGTGGTCCCTGGAACTTAAAAGGGGTCCTTCTCTCCTCCCTCCAGGACCCCCACTCAATCCCTTCTTTCTCCAAGACCGCTGTCTTATTCTTGTCACCCAAGCCCGGGAATCTGGCAGCCACTGTCTGGCCAGAGATGGAACTGGGAGGCATTTCCTCAGGAAATGAGGCCTCATGGAAAAGAGTGCACACCACAGAGGGTTTGCTTTGAGGAGTCCAGAGGCTCTTCCTCTGCCACTTAAAACACAAAGGAGAATAGCTTGAATCTGGGAGGCAGAGGTTGCAGTGAGCCGAGATCGCACCACTGCACTCCAGCCTGGCAACAGAGCAAGACTCCGTCTAAAAAAAAAAAAAAAACCACTTCATAATCAAAAGCACTCTGAACCCTTCCCCAGATGTCAGCCCAGATCAGCTCTTTATTATCAAATAGGCAGAAGAATTCTCAATTATGCCTAAGCTCTTCTAATTTGGCTCCATGATTCCCCAATTATCCCAGCTTGGTACCTGCACAAGGGGCTTTGTGCTGGTTCTGAAAGGCAGAGTGGCCCCTCTGAGGGTCCTAGCACAGGTCACAGGCTCAGAACCAGTCACTGACTCAGCAGAGAATCCAGGGAAAACAGGCCCCAAGGAGCATGGTCCTCCTCACATCTCCTTTGGCTGGGACCTGCCTGACACTGCCTCCCCAAAGACATCCACTATGGGATAAAACTTGTCATTCACTTCCCAACGAGCTGCCCACCTAGCCAGAGTCGGGTGAAGGCCAAAGATGAAGGGAGGAGATTTGGAATGGTTAAGTGCCCTTCACCATTCACAAAGACATCAGGGTCTATATCTATATACTCTCTTTGTTTCATCATTGACATGACCAGCAGCCCACCATCACCACCACCAGCATCATTATTTCCTAAACACTGTGCACCAGGCACTGTGTTCAGCATTTTACATGAATTAACCCAAGTCTTTTCATCCTCACAACTACCCTATAAATTAGAGACTATCATTATCCCTATTGCATAGATGAGAAATTGAGGCACAGAGAAATTAAGCCACTCGTCTACAGTCATACAGTAATAGTGGAACCAGGGTTTGAACCTAAACAGTCTGACTCCAGAGCTCACCTATTCTACCACATGACCATAATCACACACCACTCCTCACGTGCACACAGCCCTCCACAGTTTCCCCCCGAAATTCCTCATCCATGACTCTGTGAGGTAGATAGGGGGTGCATTCCTCTTCACAGAAGAGCAAATTGACTTGCAGGAACCAATGGGCACTAGAACTGGGACTCCTAATGACTACCTGTAGATCCCAAAGACAGAGCTCGTGCCTTAACCCTGCTGCCACATATCCTGGGAAGAGATACGGCCTTTTGTTGAGTCCAGGAAGATCCTCAGTCTTTTAGGATGCAGTTGGCAGCCAGGGAACCCAGTCCTGCCCTGATCTCTTAACTTAAGACACCTGGGCCAAGCCACCACCCAACCAGGCCTACAATTATTCCACCTGCCTGGCTGGCACCCGGCACACTGCATCCTTGGTCTCCTGGGGTGGGTTTCTACTTGGTTCAGCATGCAGCAGATTAGAGACGGGGCTGGGAGAATGTTGCTCCTTAGGCTTCCTCTCCCTGTCCGCAGTGTCTGAGGAGTTTGCAGTGCTGGTGGGAGGGGGCTGCAGAGGTGAAGTTAACCCCACTGAGCTCCCAACTGAGGACCTCTTTTGTGACATAGCAAAGGCCCCAAATATAACTGAGGGAGGCGGTGCAGCGACTTCAGTGTGGCCTAGATCCAGGGTCCAACAACGTGGAAGAAGACAGGAAAATAGGGCAGTGGGACTGGAGGATGCAGCAAGGGGAGTCAGAGCCTGCAGTGGAATGAGACAGTGGAACAGGCTTCTGAATGGGGGACAGCTTTGGCCCAAGTCCCCCCTACCTCTCACTACCTACTGCTAACAGCAGCAGCAGCAGGAACATTTGAGGAGGCCTATCTCCACCACAGGTCTGCCAGGAAGCATATAGTCTGGGGAAAAGGACAGGAGGAAGGTGGACACCAGGATCCCCTATGGTGACAACTGAACCCACTGCAGACCTCCACCAAGCTACCCATATTTCAAAAGAGTTTATCTAACAACACTCTAAATATTTTAAGTAATCATTCATTCATTTCCAGTTTCAAATATTCATAACCATCCAGAGTTTTCTGGCCAGTAAGGTGACCCCACCAAGATGGTATAATTTTCCCTCCAAGCAAAGCTCCATGCTTTTTTTTTTCTTCTTGAGACGGAGTCTCGCTCTATTGCCCAGGCTGGAGTGCAGTGGCGCGATCTCTGCTCACTGCAAGCTCCACCTCCTGGGTTTACACCATTCTCCCGCCTCAGCCTCCCAAGTAGCTGGGACTATAGGCGCCCACCACCACGTCCAGCTAATTTTTTTGTATTTTTAGTAGAGACGGGGTTTCACCGTGTTAGCCAGGATGGTCTCAATCTCCTGACTTCACGATTCTCCAGCCTCAGCCTCCCAAAGTGTTGGGATTACAGGCGTGAGCCACCGCGCCAGGCCTCAAAGCTCCATGCTTCAGGTAACTTGGGTGGCCTGATGGCGACTTGCTAAAATACTAAATATAGTTTGAGAACAATTCCTGGCCAGTCTGTAACCAGATTTGCCTTGTTCAGGGCTATTTCCCCAGGGAACCGGGCACATGAAGGTTCTCAATGAACAAATATTTGTAGAATGAATGAATGATCCCTGTATTAGTACGTTTTCACACTGCTATAAAAAATACCTGAGACTGGGTACTTTATAAAGGAAAGAGTTTTAATGGACTCATAGTCCGTCATGGCCGGGGAGGCCTCAGGAAACTTACAATCATGGCAGAAGGGGAAGCAGACACCTTCTTCACTAGGTGACAGGGGAGAGAACAAAGGAGGAACCATTAGACACTTATCAAACAACTAGATCTCGTGAGAACTCACTCACTATCATGAGAATGTCTCGGGGGAAACCAACCCCACAATCCAATCACCTACCACCAGGTCCCTCCCTCGACACATGGGGATTACAATTTGAGATAAGATTTGGGTGGGGACACAAAGCCAAACCATACCAGTCCCTGTGAAGGGAAACTCCCAATTCTTGACTCCTTCCAGCATGAGCTATTCCCTACATCCAAGGGGATCCCTACCCTCACCCGGAAGTTCTCAGCAGACTCTGTCTGGGTTTGCAGTGTTGTTAACTCTGCCATGGCCACAGAGAGGCCCACAGGCACATACACACATCGCATGGCTGGGTGAGCTTGTGCCAGGACACACAGTCACCAGGAACAGCCCTGAGAGAGTAGGGGCTGCAGGAGCGATAGTGGCATAGCCATTGCTCCCAGTGAAAATTAGAGTGTAAAAGGAAAGATAATTTATCTGCAAAACCACAGAGCCACAGAGAGGTCAATGAAAAAGCTTCTAAGCTTGTTTACAAAAATATGCAATTATGTATTAACTGTCCTGCGATAATTGCACTTAACACTTGCTCTTAATCTACTCACTGTTAACCATTTAGGGTAAGAAAGGACGCTGGCAAGGAGGAAAGAGAGGACAAGGTCATTGATGACACTCTTGCTCTCAGCCCATTGCAGATGGGGTAATCAAGCCTCAGTCTCCACTTCTGAAAAATGGGGAAGATAATTATATCACTAAGCAAAGACTTCTAGTGCAGTGCCAAGCATGGAGTAGCCCATGAGGGTTGGTAATTCAGGTTCTAATCGTAATCATGAACTCTTCTCTATAAACTGTCTCTCAGATGCCCGGTTAAGAGACAGATTCGCAGCAAGTCTCACAGGACCCAGCAACTATTCTTTAGGCAAACTGTATGCTCATCCATCCACCTGAAGCCCCCAGTGGCCCCAGGAGAAAAGGTTCCCAAAATGTGCCAGAGCAGCCTGAGGTGTCCTGAGAAAGAGTCCCTCTGAAATAACAGCTTTAGCTAGCTCTGGTCTGGCAGAGTATCAGGTCTTTAAAAAGAAAAATAAAATAACTTCCTCCCTGAGATGAAGCTGTTTTATTTTTTCTATTCCCATTTCCTGGCTCCTCTCCTGGGTCTGCTGTTTGGGGGGTCCATAGGAATTAGCAACACATAGACCAGAAAGAAGCAAGAACTAGAACTTTCTACTGCTTTCTGGGAATCATGATATATCACATCTAAGAACACAGTTTCTAAGCTTCAGTTTCCTCATCTCTAAAATGAGAAAAATGAAAGTAACTTTTTCATAGGATAATTATAAGGATTAGATAAACTCATGCATGTAAAGCCCTTGACATAGTGTCTGACACTTAATAATCACTCAGTAAACATTTGCTGCGATTATTATTCATAATGCTCACAATGACAAAAAACAATATGCAAGTAAGGTCTCAGAGAGGTTAAGTAACTTGCCCAAGGTCACACAGCTGGTAAGCAGCGGAGCTGGGATTCGAACCCAGGCAACCAGAGTGCTTTCCTATGCTGCTTCCATTTGTTAGGTAGAAACAGATATTCAGCTTCCCATTACACTCCAGAGACCTGGGCCCAGTCAAGAGATCTGGGAATGGTGGCTTGGGATTTTTCCATGGTCAATAACCAAGAACATACAAATGCTCATGCATAAGGTGATCAGAACCAAGGGAACTTAAGGACCATGTTTTACTGAGTAAAGACTTTCCAAACCCAAATAGTAAGTCTGGACTCAGACTCCAGTCTCTTTTCTTCCAATCAAGTGCTTGCCTCCAAATCACGCTTATGAGATCATTGTTGCCCCACCCAGGTGTGGCAGAGCGCAATTCATGAATGCCACACACTAGCTGAGTAATCTTGAGTGCCTCACCTAGCATCTCTGTACCTCAGTTTCCCTATATGTAGAATAGGGATAAAAAGTAATTTGCTAGGTTATTGTGAGAAATATGTAAAAATGCCAGCAACATTCTAAGAGCTCCATAAAGGTTAGTTTAATCTGGTTTAGGTTTGAGTGGATTACTTTTGTTTGATTTCCTTATCAGGCAACAGAAATCCTCTCCAACATGATTGACTTTTACCTTAAAATCATTATCTTCCCTTTGCAGAGGACTCACCGGCATTGAAGAGAGTGACTCAAGGCTGAGGCTTGCCCCCTCTCAGCCTGCCCTTTCCAATGTTCCCTCTTCTCTTTCTACTTCCCATCTTGCCAACTCATTTTTCTCACCAGCAAAGACCTTTTTTCTCCAGGCCCACGGCATGAACCCTGCACTTCTGAAGGAAGCAAGCGCTGAATAGATTTAGCAGGTTCTGATAAATGTCACATTTATTTTGGTGCCAATGGAGTCACTGCATTTTAATGAAGGCCCCACCTCCACCTCTGCTCCAGATGTTGGCGCTGTTGGGAATACCACACGTTCTGCTGCCACCTCGAAAATGAGGTTCCAGCAAGCGGGTGCTGGGAGGTGATGCAGAGCTAGGTCCTGCCAGCTCCCTCACTGGCAAAGAGACACTGTTTCTGGGTGGCTAGTTCTGCCAGCCAAGATTTTTGTATGCCTGTTTTCCAACCTCAGTTTCCTCATCGGAAGAAAGCAGATCGTACTCTTTTCACCCTGTGACATAAGGCAGGCCGACGACTGTCCATGGAGATGCTTAGTGGCTGTTTGTTGATTCTTATTGATTCCAAAGATCTAGGCCCCTGGGAATAGGCTGGGAGAGGTTGGCTGGGAGAGCTGAGCTGGCTAAGTGGCAGAAGCTGATGTGGGTGGCTGAGCCAGCAGTTTTCCCATGCCAGAGAGTAAGAGCCACAGATTGGGCCCCTTGTCCAAAGGCCCCACCCAGGAGGGGAATCCTGGCCTGGGAGGGAGGAGGGGCAGGGAGGGCAGGGCCAGATGCATAGACCTTCTTTTCATCCCAGCCTCAAGTAACTGGGGATACGACAAAGGACACAGGGATCTGGCTCCCATCATACCCCCACCCTCTCACCCCACCCCCACTGCAGCCAACTTCAAACGCCCCAGGGCTGGAGAACTAATGAGGTGATGGACTGGTGTTAGGTGGCAGCCGCTGAGAATCGCTCCCACACACACTGTAAAATAAAATCCACCCTTTCTTTGCATTTTGCTGAGCCTAGGTGTTCTCTGGGTTCCTATTGTCTATGGGTTTTGTGCTCCAAAAGCTTTTTTTTTTTTTGTCATAATCATGAACCCAAGCCCACATGAAAACATGGTATAGTCAGGGAAAGAGAGGGGACAGGGTGAGATGGGCAGGGCTTGTCAGAGAGAGAGGTTGGGAACAATGTCTCACATTTCCATAGGAAACCAGTTGGGTGCCCTAGAAGCAGAACCTGAGAACAGGATTCCAGGGCAAGTAATATATTTAGGAGGTGGTCCCAGGAAGCGCCAGTAGGGGACTGGGCAAGTGAGACTGGGAGGGGAAGGGAGTCAGTCAAGGATGCAAGGTCAAGAAAGTTACCACCTTGAGTAAGTGAAACTCCAACCTCCTGGAGACCTCTAGGAGCCAGTATAGATGTGCTCCTCCAAGTTATTCCTAGATCTACGAGAAGGAACTGGGGTATTTATTTACCCACTCCCATAACAAGGATCTTGGTCGAAGATCCTCATTAACTCTATAGCACTCCTGACCCACTACCACTCAGACAGAGAGTCACATGTACTACAACAGAGAATACCAAGGAAGAGACATCAACAGCACCTTCTATACTATGGACTCTATGAAAACAGCCTGGGGAGGTGGCCAGAGCATGAGTCATGATGCCCATTTTAGAAATAAGGCCACTGAGGCTCAGAGAGGCAAGGAGCTTGGTCCACTATCATATAGCTAGGTAGCTATTTTAAAATGAAAATTATCTCCCTTCTAAGGTCCAACTTGACCTTTTACCTAAAACTACTCACTGCTAATCCCATCCCAGCAGAAATTACTGTTCCCATATCATCTTGTCTATACTTGAGTTAAGACGTTTGTCATGCTGCATTGTAATGACCCTCTCACCTATCTGTCTCCTCTGATCAACTATGAGCCTTTTCTCAAGTGCCTAACACATTGCAAGGAATTAGCAAATGCTTGTTTCCTCTCCTTCATGCTCCCTGCAAGCACAGTCCATGAGACAGGTAAGTGCATTATCAAGTTGCATTGAACCACAAAGTAACTCTAGAAATTGTTCTCAGGAGGACAGAGGCAATAGCCAATGCAGAAATGGAATTCCAGGCAGGAGAACTGGTTATGCAAAGGCACAGACATAGGTTTTGAGGGAACCCCCAAGGAACTGTGTATGTGCAAGTGGGCAGCAGTGAGAGATGATGCTGGAGAGTTGAGTGGGAACTAAACCATGAAGGTCTCCAGGCGGAGGAATGGCATTGCCACAGTGCACACAGGGAAGGACTTTTCCAAAAGCTTCAGTAGGTCCGATGAGCCATCAGGACTGTGAATGGGAGAGGATGCTTCTGCCCAGAACAAAGTCCTCCAAGCTCAGAAGGAGAGATGCAGTGCTAGACTCTTGAGCAGATGACAACCCCACTGAGCTCATTAGGTAGGAAAAGCCAGGTTCAAAACAGTATGCAGTATGTACCTCTTTGTGTAAAATGGAAAGGAGGTGAGAATATATTTGTGTGAGCTTACCTTTGCATAAAGAAACTGTAGCTAGTCACTGAGCTCAGTGGGATTGTCATCTGCTCAAGAGTCTTCCAGCCCAAAGCTGGAAGTTTCTGTGATCACTGATCACTGTGTATCTCTATGGTGGACAAACCTCCCCATGCATCACATTCTAGGAGGGAAGGGGAAGAATTAGAACCTTCTCGTGGTTGCTCAAAGCTCAGAAAAGGAATTAAGAACCAATGAAACAGAATCTCTTAAAAAGGGAAGTTGACACTCAGCAGCAGCCTGGGCAGGACTTAAATCACTGAAAAGGAGAGCAAAGGGCTCACATCAGCTTTGTTCCCATACTCTGTGTCTACAAATGGCAATGTCAAATCAGAAATGCAGGGTGAAAACTATTTATTAACAAAAGGTTAGGTTTACTTCATTTTTCTGATAATTGGGTGATACACATTCATTGCAGAAGATGTGAAATACACAGAAAAACATATCAAAATAAAAAACACAAGAAATTCCATCTGTAGAATTTCTTCCTTTTGAATCACTATATATATCACATACACTTTCCCTAAAATTGGGATTGTGACATAAACACAGTTTTGTTAGCTTCCTCATTCAATAAGATGTCACAGACATTCTGTCCATGTCACTAATTACTAATCTATGTTAATTTAAGAAGCTGCTCAATTTCCATCAGATTTCCAAAGTACTATATTTGCTTTGCTCAATCCCCTATTGCTGGACTTTTAGATTATTTCCAGTTTTTTACTATTATCCATGTCAGTGGAGTGAACATTCTTCTACACACAATCTTTCCTTGGGATAAATTTCTGAAAGCGAGATTACTAGGTGAAAGGCTATGAATATTTTTTAGGCTTATGACATATGCTTCTAAACTCCTTTTCAGAAGATCTCCGTCCTTGTGGAACAGATAGTCTAGCCCTGTGCTATTCAATATAGCAGCCACTGGCCACATATGATGACTTAAATCTAAATTGAATCCAATTAAAAACTCAGTTCCTCAGTCTCCCTAGTTGAATTTCAAGTGCTCAATAGCCACATGTGCTAGTGACAACTATACTAGACAGAGCAGATATAAAACATTTCCACCAGCATAGAAAGCTCTGTTGGAGAGAGCTGCTCTACATTCAAGAGAGATCAAAAAGGCAATCCACAAAATAAATAAGCACGGTATGTTAGAGGAAGGTGTCTGCTATAGAAACAGATCACAGTAAGGGAGCCAGGGAGTGCTAGGGTGGGGAGGGTTTACCATTTGGATAAGGTAGCCAGGGAAGGTGCCTGCAAAAGTGACATTTTAACAGTGACCCACAGGAAGAAAGGAAGCAAACCATGTAGATTATGTGAAGGAAGGCAGCTCCAGGAAAAGGGAATAGTAAGTCCAAAGGCCCTGAGGTCAGAGTGTGTCTGGCGCGTTCAAGGAAGAGCAAGGAGACTAACACGGCTAGAGTAGCGTGAGAAGGTTAGAAAGACAAAGGCAATGCAGAGATAAGCAATGCAGCCAGAGAGAGGACACTGTGAGATCATGTGAGGCTTATAAAGCCATTGAAAAGACTTTAGCTTTTACTCTGAGTTAGATAGGGAATAATTACAGAGTTTTGAGTAGAAGAATGCTATTACTGATTGACATTTTTACAAAGTACTTTGTGGCTCAATTGAGAATAGATTGTAGAGTAGACGGAGGACAAAGGAGGAAGCTAGGAGGCCAGAGAGGACAGTGATGTGATAATCCAGGGGAGAGACGTGGGTGGCATGGGTCCTGGTGATGAAGGTGGTTAAAAGTGATTGGATTCCAGATACAGTTTGAAAGTGAAGCCCATAGGACTTGCAGGCATGGTTGCAAACAGTGTGAAGTGCTACAGAGAAAAAGCACAGGGATACTGTGTATCAGCAGTGAGTAGAGGCTGCCTTTCTAAAAAGCCACTTTGGGGCCAAAATCTGAGACCCAAGTAGGAGTTAATTTGGTAAAGATTTTACAGATTCCCTGTCTAGTCATCTGCAACCTCCTGACAATGAGAGGAGGGGAGAGAATGGAATGGGGGAGGAAGAGTCTGCCTTCTCCTGGGAAAGGGGAAAACTTTGCTACGAAAAGCTGGAAACAGCCCAAAGAGTCATGTTTTGTTAGATATGTATCTGCAACCCAAACAGCTTTGCTGTTCCGAGCCTGTTTGTCATAGATCAGTTAGTGGGTAGATTGCTTCGGCTGGAAATGGAGAATTAGACAATGCCAGAGCGGATAATGGTGCCCGAACGCTGTCAGGCGCTAATCAGGACTCGGCAATGACTCTGCTGTGCAGATTGAAGTGCGAGCATTTGGAGTTATTACTCAAGGCTTGTCTCTGCAATTAGATGATTGCATAACCTTAATATGATCAATCTTGCCGGATGTGAATTGTGCAGCTGTAACCACAAAATAAGGTGGCATTTCTGTTTTCTTGTTGAACACAAACATTATATATGCGCAAGTCATAATTTTATAACGGTCGTTTTTGGCGAGAAAGAGCTTTGTCAGTCAGAAGATGCAGTTGAGGGAAATATATATATATATATATGCAATAAAAGTGCTTAAAGAGGCGGTCATAATGTCAGGCTTCGCCTTGGGAAATATTGCTTTGCGGGTTTTGCATCTTCTCCTTTTTTCCTTTGTACACATCAATTTTGAGGCCAGGAAGTTGGGAAACTTGGAGCTCATATTGAGCCCTCCCGGGACAACACAGCTTTGCACTCGCACATGCACCACGTTGAGAGTCATAGGGAATCAGCTTGATATTCATCAGCAATTGCACATCACACCCCGTTCATCAAGCCTCATTGTTCAGTGGGGACGTGAGCTACGACTTAGGCTCTTCAGATTCGAGATCCTTGCAGAAATCTTAGCCCGCCCCCCAAGGCCCGGCTTGAGGGACTACAGGGACACAGCCCTCAAATGCCCTCTCCACCTCACAGGCTCAGGGTATGTCGGAAGGGATGAGACGGATGAGGGGATCAATGCTGAGAATGTCAAGATTTCTCTTCTGACTCTGGCCCAGTTTGCAAGGGGCACAGAACTCTGAGAAAGGGGAAAAAAAAAACCTGGAGGTTAAAAGTTGTTTGGTTATGGGTCGGAGCTTCATCTTGTGAAAGGAGAGAGAGGGAAAGAGACGGCGATGGGGTGGGAAGAAGGGAGCAAGGAGATACATTTAAGAATAGCGCAGTGTGATGGGATGTCCAGAGATGAAACCTGGTGACCAAATGAGTGAATGCCTAAGATTAGGGGTGTGTGTGTGTGTGTGTGTGTGTGTGTGTGAAGGGGGGGGAGAGAGAGAGAGAGAGAGAGTATTTCCAATACATCTGACCAAGACTGTAATTTCATGGCTGCAACTAATGACAAAGCCAAGTATCAAAGGCTGTACTTGAGGAGACAGACACTGAGATAGAGATTTGAATACAGGCTCATTGGGGAGTGCTCTTGGGTCCACACATACAGGGAAAGGCAGTAGTAATGGGCAGAGGGAGAGAGAGACAGCAATGCAGTCACAACAGGGCAGTCTCAGCTGATCCCAAGTGGAGGTCTAAAGCTGGATGATCTTTTAAAGCCATCCAAGTTAGGGTAAGTGGGTCAGGCTGTTATAGCCCTGCCTTGACCAGTCATTGGATGTGGGCTGACCTGGGAAGGGGTGTGACCTTGGATGCTAGGACTGTCTTCAGTCAGTGCAATTGCTAGAGAGGGCTGACAGCTGAAAGCTATCAGCTGACAACTTCCCCGGCAGCTGGTAGAATCAGTCCTTCGTTCCTGAATGAGGGGTCCGGGCAGTGTAGCAGAGCATCCCCAATAACAAGTAAAGGATTTGAGGGCAAGGAAAACTAAAATTGAGTGGAAGCCAGTGAGTGACCTAAGGTGTGAAAGAATCAAGTGTGGGTCAGGAGGCTGATGTTCAGGCTGGGGGAGCCAACGCACTGCTGGGTTCCAAGCCAGCGGCAGCCTCAGCTTGAGTCCCTTCATTCCAGGCCCCAGTTCCCCGCAACCAACCACCTGTCTCAGACCTTTGCCAAATGGCCAAGGTGAGTGAAAGCAAACATCTAGGAGGCAGGGCCTGAACAGGAGGGATCCCATACGATCATCACCACCATCTGACAGCTCACATTTGCAGTGCACTCAACATGTTCAGGACTCTGTGCTAAGCACCATAAGGTCACTGCTGTCACTACCAACTTTCAAGACAGGCTTAGGAGGTAGAAACCTTCAAAAGGCCCACTGGAGTCAGAGACATTGTTGGGATCCCTCACAACCAGTGGGTGCCCAACCTTGTCTCCAACTCACTCTTCTCTCCCGAGCTCCAGGTGCATTTTCCTGAGGGACACCTCTGCTTGGATGTGTGAAGGACTCTCGAACTCCCATGTCCTAAACTGCCCCACTCACCTTCCACCCTCAAACCTGGGCATTCCTCCTGTTCTGTGTTTCAGTAAAGGGCACTACTATCCACCTCATTGCACAGGGCAGAACGTGTTATCCGTGACTCCAGCTCTCTCTCACACGCCCACATCCAACATGTCCTGTGGGTTCTACCTCCCTCACAAGTCTAGAATCCAATCACCTCTATCCACACCCAGTAAGCCTCCCTTCTCTCCAGGAAGCAATTCTCCAAGTGAAATCTTCCTGCCTTCAAACTTATTTGCCTCCTCCAACATCCTCTCTTTGGGCAGCCAGAAGATCTTTCTAAAACGTAAGCCAGATCACAACTCTCCTTTACGTAAAACGCTTCTATATCTGCTCCATTGTCTTCAGGATAAAGTCCAAATGCTTTCCCACAGCAAAAGTATCTCTCTGAGACCTCATTTCTAGATATCCTCTCTCCTCGCCCCCCATCTCTCCCTCTTTCCCATGGCCTGTGCGCACACAGGTACTTAGACTCTATCTCGTTGCTGTCCAATCCCGAGGCCATGAGACACACAGAGCAACTGGGCAGGTTGAAATGTGCCTAGTCTAAATCAAACTATACTGTAAGTATAAAATGGTCCCTGGATTTTGAACACTCAGTATGAAAACAAAGAATGCAAAATATCTCCACTGGTAATTTTTTACTGATTGCATTTCTAAATGATGATATTTAGACTAATTTATATTCACATTTGATTAATCGATTTCACTTGTTTCTTCTTACCTTTTTAAATGTGTGGACACTAGAAATTTTGTTTTTAACATGCAGGGACTTATTATCCCTGGGTTTTTTATTTTTATTTTTTATTTTTGTGGGTACATAGTAGGTGTATGTATTTATGGGGTACATGAGATGTTTTGATACAGGTATGCAAAGCATAATAATTATGTCATGGAAAATGGAGTATCCATCCCCTCAAGCATTTGTCCTTGTATTACAAACAATCTAATTATACTCTTCATTATTTTAAAATGTACAATTAGATTATTGTTGACTATAGTCACTCTGTTGTACTGTCAAATAGTAGGTCTCATTCATTCATTCTAACTATTTTTTGTACCATTAATGATCTCCACCTCCCCCTTCAACCTCACCACTACCCTCCTCCACCTCTGGTAACCATGCTTCTATTCTTTGTCTCCACGGATTCAATTGTTTTGATTTTTAGATCCCACAAGTAAATGAGAACTTGCAATGTTTGTCTTTCTGTCTGCCTGGCCTATTTCACTTAACCAAATGACCTCCAGTTCCATCCTGCTGTTGCAAATGACTGAATCTCATTCTTTTTTATGGCTGAATAGTACTCCATTGTATGGAAGTACCACATTTTCTTTATCTAATTCATCTGTTGATGGACACTCAGGTTGCTTCCAAATCTTGGCTATTGGAACACCATAAATTTTTTAATGACACATGTGACCCACATTCCATTTCTATTGGATGGTGTGGGAAGAGCATGCTGCCATCCCATCAATACCTAGGAGTTTTCTCGGCTCACAGAGCAAGAAATTCACCTAAGAATTTAAATTGACCTAAAGTAAATTGTATTTCAGAGCTTTAGCCTCTGTCTTTGTACAGTTAAGAGGTAGCCAGCAATGGGGCCTTCCCTTTTCAGGCACTGGTAAGCCCCGGGCAGACTGAAAGCAGAAGGAACCAAAGAGAGACTACAGAGTTCTGCGTAAAAATGTGAAGGGCTGTCCCCTCTATGAGCAGGAAAGCTGTGCACATGTGCTGGGATGAGGAAAGAGCTAGGCAGTTCTGTCTCTGAGAACTACTAGTTGTTGGTAGATGAGTGTTATGTGGGAGTGGGTGTAGTGTTCATGGGGGTGGGAGTGGGGAATTCAGTGTCCTCAGATCAGGGATACAGGGTTGCCTGAACATGGAGAGTAGCTGGTACTGGACTCCAGAGAGACTTAAAGAGAATGACTTTTTTCTCTTACAAGAAGTAAGGAATAAGCCCGGCACGGTGGCTCATGCCTGTAATCCCAGCACTTTGGGAGGCTGAGGTCAGGAGTTCAAGACCAGTATGGCCAACATGGCAAAACCCCAACTCTACTAAAATCACAACTATTATCTGGGTATGGTGGCTGAGGCAGGAGAATCACTTGAACCCAGGAGGTGGAGGTTCCAGTGAGCCGAGAGCACACCACTGCACTCCAGTCTGGGCAACAGAGCGAAACTCGATCTCAAAAATAAAATAAAATAAAATATAAATGGCAAGAAGGAAGGAGTAGACCTTAGGAAAGGGAGTAAGCCTCAGAAGCCCCCTCAGAGCACCCTTCTTATAATTGATACACTATTCTTTCTGGAACTCTCTGGACAGTCACACTTTACATAATTTTAAATATTTTATCCTATGTTGCTATTTCTGTCCGGTTCCACCAACACTTCGGTAAAGCCTACCATGCTCTGATAGCCTTGTAGGGTGGGCAGGTGAAAAGGAACACAGGTACAGACAGCAGGAAAGGGAAGAATGGTCTCCTCACCCTGGCGCCTGTGAGAACAGCCCCACATTGATACAGACACAGCCCTCAGACTCCGGAGAGGAGCAGGGGTCCATGGCACAGCCGGGAGCACCCAGGAGGAGCCCTGAGCAGGGAGCTGCAAATGAATGCGACGCTTGGGAGCAGCTGCCAGGCAAACCTCGGCTTCCTAGTCTACCCTAGAGAAAACTGATCCGGGAAGGGAGACCAGCTCTTACCGCATCCTGCTGCCTCTTCTGCCTGTACTGCCCTTCCTTCCCTTGCTGCCACCTCTCTCACTTGTCTTCAGGACTCAGTTGGGTGAGGTGCTCTTCCTCAACATTTTTCAGTAACCACTCCTGACTCCGCTGTCACTGCCTGCCTGCTTGACTCGCTTCCTCAACAGCGAGCACCTTGAGGGCAGGACGCAGATCTTTGTCATTCCAGTGCCCAGCTCAGGCTCTAACACACAGTAGGTCCTCAGCAAATGATTTGCTGAGTAAATAAATGATACCAGACAGATATTGGATAAAAGAGGAGCATCCCCCTCTTCACACCCCATCTGAGATTCAGCTTGCTCTGGCTCCAAGAAACTTCTGGTTTCCAGCTTGACTGTCTCCAGTTTCAAGAAATATCCCTGATCTATCCAAAGCCCTAGGACAGAAGTCGATGATGGGCATGTGTTTGAAGGCCCTCTGATGAGAGAGTTTTTCCTAATTCTTCTATCATTTAAACAAACTGGGATCCTGATTGATAGAGGAACCATTTTTACACAGACTGGGAAAAATGGCTTTTAATATCAGTTTTTAAGAAAGAAAGTATAGCCTCTATAAACTGTTAAACTTCACTTTATTGACCATAAATCTGTATTTTGCTCAATGCAAAAGTTTTTCATCTCGTACAGAAAAATGCTGAAACAGCGACAACTGCTGAAAACAAGAAGTTTTCTCTTACGAACAATTTATATGAAAAAGTTATTGAATTTCTGGTTAGGGAGGCCAGGCCAGGCATCTTGCGGCTCCCCCTCAGGGCCAGGCCAGCGGGTGCCAGATGTGACCCATTGCTGATCAATGTCAAGAGAAAATTAACCAATCGTAAGTCTATTAAGTTGTGGGCTCCAGGGATTTCAGAGCCCAGAGCAAAGATGTGTTTCTCCCTGAGGACCTAAAACTGGGGCTTTCTTTGCTCAGCCAGCCTTTCTGCCAAGAAAAGGGAAGAAAGAGATAACACTGAAGAGCCTCTACCAGCTACTAGGTGCTTTCACAAGTATTGTCTTATTTAACCCCAGCAGGTAGGCTTTATCGGCCACATTTTACAAATCAGCAAATGCAAAATTAGAGAGGTTAAGAATTTATTTGAAGCCTCACAGCTTATAAGTTACTAATTACTTTCTCTGAGCCTCAGTTTCCCCATCCATAGAATAAAGCTGGAAGTGCTTAGCCCACGATTGGCACAGAGTAGGTACTCAGGAAATGTTTACTAGCTTCCTAAAATCAGAAAAGTGCAAAGCAGGGTTTTGAAGATAAGTTTGGGTGACTTTAAGACTCTTATTCTTTCCCTGCAGAACCTGCCTTTTTATCAGTCTCTCTGAAACCAATCACCTTCAGAAACTGGTATAATTATATCTCCTATGTACACATGGGACAAAGGAGCAATATTCTATATTTACAAAAAAAGTCAACAAAAGAATGGACACTTTTACAAGGACCTGGCAGGTTCCTTCAAAGTACTTCCTCCTACACCCTCCAGCGCCAGAAATTTCACCATTAGAGCTACACACTCGAGTTAAGGCATTATCTCATACCAAAGTGAAAAGATTATTGGTTGAGTTAATATTTTCTTAAAGTCATCATATCAGAGCTGTTAAGAGCCCCCAGAAATACGCAGTGTAAGAAGAACATACAAGGTACGTCCAGTGAGCCAAGTCCTACTGATTGGTTGTCCTTGCCTGGAAGGCTGTGTTGAAAAAGATTCTGAGGTGGAATCTAGGCTCCATGGGGAAAAGTGTAGCATTCTATCAGTAAGGTCTGCTTTAGGCAGGAGAGCAACTTGGCAGAAAGGCTTACGAAAACTCTTTAACTTTCTACTACCTTCCACTCTCTCCTTTCCTTCTGCCACCTTACAGAGATATGGTCCTATTATCCCCCAGTTCAATACATTTCAACTTACCTGTAGGACAAAATACATGGCTGCTCCTGCCTCTGTCTCTAGCTTCACCTTCTATCACTCCCTTCATATGTTATACCCCAGCAGCACTGAACTGCTTTAATTTACCCCAAACACTTTGTTTTCTTACAGCACCACACTTTTTCAGACCGCTCCACATAGAACAGCTTTTCTCAACCTGCCCAAGTGGCAAACTCCTACTCAGCCCTGAAAACCTAACTTAAGAGTCAACTCTGTGAAGCCTTCCTTTACTCCCCCAGTGGACTTAGGTTCTCCTTCTCCAGTGCCCCACTGCACATTGTACATTCCCAAATAAAGCTTTTGTTTCACTGCTAGACGGTGAGCCTCTTACGGAACAGAGCATCTAATTTTCCTCTGTGCCTTGATCATGCAGGTCAAAATCTAGCACAATAAATATTTGTGTGAATGAATGAATGGATGAAGAAATAATTTTCCCTCCACAATGCATATGCTTGTTCATCAACCTTTGGAATCACACTGACCTTTCAACTATACACATAATTCTTTGACAAACATTAATGGAGGTATTGCTAGGTGCAAGGAGTGATAGAAACAGACACAATTCTTGTCCTCATGGCGCTTGTAGTCTAGTGGGAAAGATAGGTAATATATGGGAAATAGACAAATAGATATGCAATTACAAAATGAGAAAGATGTAATGAGGATGAACACAGCACTGTGATATAGATCATTTAGCTGGAATGTTGGAGAAGATAATAAGAACAGATTTGCAGGATGGAAAGGAGCCAGCTTTGGAAACTGGGGGAAAGGGATTCTAGGCACACAGAAAAGATGTGCCAAGTTTTCAAGGCAGTAAGAACTTGATGTGACTGATGCTGAAAGGATGCCATGGAGGCTGGAGTGTAGTGAAGGAAGGGAAGAGGAGCTTGGAATAAGGCTGGAGAGAGAGGCATAGGCCCCATCATGCAAGACCTTATAAAAGTAAGAAGTTTGGATTTTATGCTGAGGGAAATCGGGAGCCATGGAAGGGATTTGAATCCCTGGTTCATTTACTCATTCAGTAAATATTGGCTGATGTATGCTGTGTCCAGATGCTGGGCTCAAAGCTGCCTTTGAAGAACTCTCAGGTCAGAGGAGTAGGCACAGGAGAAAGCCATCACTAGAGAACATGGTGGTAAATGCTCATTAAAGCCTATCCTAAACCAGCCAGGAGGGATTGGGGAAGCATTCCCAGAGCATATGACAAAGGCACTGATCCTACAGAATGCACAAAAGCATTTCAAGTGAACAATGCAGTGGTAAGCTGGTGGCAGCTCATACCTGCTTGAGAGAACCCAATGACGTGTATTTCTCCAACTCCTGTTTAGGGACAATACGTTGGAAGCTTGAAATTGACCATGGTGGGAGCATTTACACGTTGGAAATTGGAAAACGCTACAAACTGGGGTGGGCTTCTTTGCTTGTTTGTTCGTTTGTTCCAGCACACCAGTCGGGGTAAGCATTAAGAGTCCCAGGAAGACTTTTGACGTGCATAATATGGAGCACTGAGGAAGGTGAGGATTAAGTCAAAGGCCATGGGAGTACATTCCTGGGACAAAAAAAGATCTTTTGGGTAACAAGAAGGCTAATCCAAAAGACCTGAACTTGGATCCTAGATTTGTCATTTTCCAGTGGATCATCTTAGCAAATCATTTCATCTCTTTCAGCCTCAGTTTCTTCATCAGTAATGAAGATTCAACAAGATATTATCTACAAAACACTTAGCATAGTGCCTGACACATAGTAAGGGCTCAACATGAATATTAGTCTATGATTTTTTATTAAATATTTCCAGGATAAGAAGACAAACATTGGCAACAATTAAGGGAAAATCTTCTAATCCCATCTGTCCATAAATGCAGACTGGAAAAGGCCAGTCCTCTGAAGAGAAATGGTTTACAAAAACTTCAAAATTCAAATTTTAAAAATCCCCCAAATTGAAATGCCCACGTGAAAGAGCAGAAGATGGAATTAAATGAAATAAATATATGTAACTTTCTCAGCACAGTTGCTGGCAAATAGTAACTCTTTAGTAAATTGCAATAGTGGTAGTTCTTATTTTCAGATGGGTAAAAGTGAAGAGCTCAAATCAAAAGAAATCGAAATTGAATTTGAAAAGGAAAAAAAATTATCTATGTCAAAGTATAATTTTACATAAAAGGACATCTATCAGTTTCACTGGTACAATTAGACGAATTTTGACAAATAAATACAGTCATGTAAAAATCACCAAAATCAAGATATAAAACATTTCAATCAAACCAAAAGGTTATCAGTCCCCACCAAGAGGCCCCTGGAAACTACTGATCTTCTTTCCATCTCTACAGCTTTGACTTTTCTAGGATTTTATATAGACGGAATTATACAGCACATTCTCTACTGTACATGCCATCTTTCACTCATCATAAAGCTTTTAGGATTCATTCATGTTGCTGCGTTTGTCATTCAATTTCATTGCTGAGTAGTATTCCATTGTGTGGATGTACCATAATTTCTTTATTTACCGCCTGGTGGATATTTGGGTTGTTTCCAGTTTGGGAGGTATTCTTTAAAAAAAAAAAAAAAAATTCCGGCACAGTGGCTCACGCCTATAATCCCAGCACTTTGGGAGGCTGAGGCAGGTGGATCACGAGGTCAGGAGATCGAGACCATCCTGGCTAACACGGTGAAACCCTGTTTCTACTGAAAATACAAAAAAAAGAAAATAGCCTGGTGTGGTGGCAGGCGCCTGTAGTCCCAGGTACTCAGGAGGCTGAGGCAGGAGAATGGCGTAAACCCAGGAGGCAGAGCTTGCAAAGTGAGCTGAGATCATGCCACTGCACTCCAGCCTGGGCGACAAAGCGAGACTCTGTCTCAAAAAAAAAAAAAAAGCTGCTATGCATGTTTAAATACAAATCTATGGACATCTGTATTCATTTCTCTTGGGTAAACACCTACAATTGAATTAGGTAAATTTTCTTGGATAAAGGTACATTTAACTTTAGAATCAAATACTAAACTGTTTTCAAAGTGAATCTAACATTTTTTAAATTGCCAGCAGCAATATATGAGAGTTCCAGTTGCTTCACATCCTCTTCAGTGTTTGGTATTGTCAGTTATTAACTTTAGTCATTCCAGTGGGTGTGTAGTGGAAACTTATCTTGTTTTTTTAATTTGCATTCCCCTAATGAGTTGAACATCTTTTCATATGCCTATTTGTCATTCACAGATCTCCTTTGATAAAGTGTTTATTCAAAGCTTTTGCCCTTAAAAGTGTCTTTTAAAAAACAAAGATATTTAATTTTGATAGTCTAGTTTATCATTTTTTTGAGTTCATACTTTTGCATACTATTTAAGAATTATTTTCCTAACCCAAGATCACTTGCATTTTCTCCTGTTTTCTTCTGGAAGTTTTATAGTTTTAGCTCTGATATTCAGATCTATTATATATTTTTATTAATTTTTGTATCTGGTGTGAGGTAAGGATTAAAGGGATTTTTACTCTTACTATTATGGATATTCAGATGTCTCAGCATTTTTTGTTTAAAAAACCTTTTTCCATTGAATTATTCTTGCATTTTTGTGAAAAATCAACTAGTATATTGATTTTTCTATTTCCAGATTTTTTATTCTATTCCATTGATCTATATGGTCTACCATTTTATCAATACCACATTGTCTTGATTACTGTAGATTTATGGTATGTTTCAAGAGCAAGTAATATGAGTACTCCAACTTTTTCTTCTTTTTAATACTTGTTTTGATCATTCTAGGACTGTAGCATTTTCACATTAAATTTTATAATCATTTTGTCAATGTCTACACAAAGTTCTGCTGGGATTTTGATTGGGATTGAATTAAATCTATTGATCAATTTTTGAGAGTACTGACATTTTACCAATAGTGAGCCTTCTATTCTATGAACATGGTATATATTTCCATTTATTTCAGTCTTCTTCAACTGTTTTATCACTGGTTAGAAGTTTTCAGTGCACAGTCCTTACACATTTTTGTTAAATTTATCCCTAAATATTTCATATTTGTGATGCCTTTGTAAGTGGTATTGTTTTCTACATTTGTATTCACATTTTTTCTGTTTCTAATAGAATATTCAAATAGAATTGATTTTGGTATATTGATCTGCATCCTACCACCTTGCTGAATTCACTTACTAGTTACAGTAACTTTTTTGTTGAGGCCTTAAGGATTGCTACATAGATTATGATAGCTGTGAATAAAGATTTTATCTTCTTTTGTTTCTTTTTTACACTTTATCTTGTCCCTGTCCTTAGAAGAAAATCATTTAATCTTTCCCCATTATGTATAATATTATCCACATGTCTTTCACAGATGTTCTTCATCAGTTTGAGGAAGTTCTCTTCTATTCCTAGTTTGTTAGGAATTTTTATCATAAATGAGTATGGAATTTTCAAATGCTTTCCTTGCTTCTATTGAGATGACCATATTATTTTCCTTTTTTGGTTTATTTATATGGTAAATTACATTGATTGATATTGAATATTAAACCACAATTGCATTTCTAGGTTAAACCCCACTTGGCCATAATCTATTGTTCTCTTTATGTATTGCTGGACTTGACTGGCTAAATTTTTGTTAAATATTTATTGATATATGTTTACGAGGGATATTGGCCTGTGGACTTATTTTCCTGTGAGATCTCTTTTTCTGATTTCATTTTCAGGGTAACACTGGCTTCATAAAATGTTTGTGACAGGTTTTCTTCCTCTTATCTTTTCTGAAAGAGTTTGTGTAAAGTTGTCACTATTTTTTTTTCATAAATGTTTTGTCGAATTGTTTGTAGAAAACTATTTAAATGTTTTGTAGTAGCCATTCCGATCTGGAGTTTTCCATGTGAAAAGGTGTTTAACTGTGAAGCCAATTTCTCTAATACATATATAGCTATTCAGATTTATTTCTTTTTGTGTGAGTTTTGGGAGAATGTATATTTAAAGAAAGTTGTCTCTTTCATCTAAGTTGTAGAATTTATTGGCATGTAACTGTTCATAATATTCATCTGTTGCCATTTTAATGTCCACAGGATGCCCTCTTTTTTTTTTATGTTTTGTACATACTTTTTATTTGCTGAATAAATGAATGTTTGTCAATATGTACATAACCACATAGAGCGAGCATTAGATTTAGAAAGCAAAATATTTGGGTTCTAATATGCAAAGCCACTTACCAGCTATGAGGGCTTCGGCAAATAACTGAATCCTAGCTCAGCTTCCTCAACTGTAAAAGTAGGTTATTCGGACCTATGTGGCTTACCACACAGGCTTATTGCAAGGTTCAAATGCAGAAACATAAAAGTGCTATGAATACAACTTAGAGCAATACAACCATAACAAGTAACAGCAATGGAATTTCAAGCTGAAATTCACACCCTCGGATTGTACCGATGTACTGATGGAGTCAACGAGAAAGTGACAAAATAGCTGATTACTAATGAGAACGAATATGCCATTCTTCTGAGTGGGAAGAATTCTGCAACATCCTGTAGCTTGTCCCTGCAATTAATCACTTCCCAAGCTTCACAAAGATGTCAGAGACCCACCATCAATAACTCTCTCACAGAAGCACAAGGGCCAAATGTCCCACGTCTATTTACATATGAAATGTGTTTCATACAGTTATGATGGAGTGCATAACACCTGACAGCAGCAAGACCTTTCGTGGAACTGAACGTTGACTACAGTATATCATGCAAGTATCTATATATACACAAAAGAATTCCTTTTCTTAAAAAAAAAAAGTACAAAACATGTTCAGGGATAAATACAAGATATAAAATGCAAAAGAAAACACAAAACGAAACCAAAAAATAGAACTCTCTCAGAGAACTATCAACGGAAGGGACAGAAGAGTACCTCTGCTGCATTTTAATAAAGCAGAACTACCGACGTTAAATATACTCTTGAAATGGCTGAACTAAACCCGGGTGGCTCAGTGCTTAAGGTAACGGCCAATTGCAATACACAGGCGGCTGCATTGATAAGTCGGTGGTTGAAGTTCTGCATCCCGACTCTAAGTACCAGAACGTTTGGCAGTAGCACCCAGAACAGGAAACGCCAACTCTTTTGACAGCAAAGGGTTAAGTCAACTGATTTTTTTTTCTGTCAAGAGCCAGAGAAATACTTGATATTCTTAGTTGTGTTTCTGTAATAGTTAATAAATTACATGACAAAAACCTGACTATATAAATCTATTGGTCTAACTACGTATTTGTAACTTTTATAGTAGTCCAGCCCTTTCGTTACTTTCCCTCCTTGTGCTCTTAAAGCCAGCCTTGCAGATCTGCCCAGAAAAACAGCCCCATTTTTTTTCTTTAAAATAGCCTTCCCCATTCCTCAAAATGGAATTGAGAAAATCAGCATTCCTTATTAGATTCCTGGCTTCAGTTTTTATCCACCCCGGGAAAGGCGCAACCTGCAAGGCTACTTTAAACACTCTTCGGCGTGACCTGAAGACAAAGGCACGCCCACAGTGGAGCGCAGTTGTCTCAAATGTGAACTCACTCCCTCAGGGCAGGCACATCGAGGAAGTGCTAAGACACTTAAAAGTTCCTAGTGTTTTTGAGGCCCACAATTACTTACAATTTATGTAGTGAATTCTAAAAATTAAAAACACTAAAAAAGGCATTATTTTAGCCTGTGATTAGTTAACCCATTCAAAATCCAAACATACAAAATGGTTTATTTGAATTCAGGAACTGCCCCTGTTACTAAGAACTCTGTTTTAAAGAAACAGTACAAAAAGAAAAATTCTAACCCAAACAACTCAAATGGTTTTCCACTAAATACTGATACAAACATGTAGCAAAGAGTATAAAAAGTTATTCATTTAAATATATACAAACTCGTTGAAACTCAAATACTGTTTTAATACTTATCGAGGATATATACGACGAGGTGAAGGAAGGTAAGCTGAAAGAGAATATATTGCAACAGCCTAGACAGTACTGTTAACTCTATTATACTGCAAACCTTTTGTAACAAAAATGTCTTTTTTATTCCAATGTGGACAGGGATTTTCCTCATGGAGCATCTGTGGCTGTTTCTCGGCTGAGCTCATCCTTTTGGATTTGATGAAGGCCATGCCGTGTGTCCGCATGTGAGTGTTTAAGGCAGCCTCAGTTTCAAAAGTTTTTGCGCACACTTTGTACTTTCTGTCTGACACGGTGCCATCGGGGGATTCATCCTCGTGGCTGGGTTTGTTCTCCTGTTGGTTATCTTCCCCAGCCCCATTTTGCTTGGACACTGGCTGAGGTTCCTTTAACTTGTGTACAATGAAGAGGTGCCTGGATAGAGAGACATGAGATGTGTAGCAGAGGCCACACTCCCGGCACTGGTAGGAAGAACCATCGGATTTGTGCTGAGGGATGTGTTCGTGGAACTGCAGCAGGTTTTCAGTGGTGAAGCCACACACGGCACATTTGTGAACCTTAAATACATTGATTTTCAGCTTTTTCAATGGTTGAGTGATTGCTCCTTGGGGAGGCCTGAACTCCAGAACTGGTTCTTCCAACTTCCGCTTGGGACTGGGGACCTTGGTGTCTTCTTTTATTTCTGTTTCCTCCTCATTGGTGGCATCTGTCATTTCTTTCAGGTCAGGGTCCTTGATGCCATGCATCAGCTGGACGTGCTTCTCCAGCATCAGTCGTTTGGTAAAGGTACGTCTGGAGTCTGGGCAGTGTGAGCAGGCGTACGCTTTCCTGATGCCTTTGTGCTTGATCCGGTTGTGCCGGCACAGGCTGTGGGACGAGCTGAAAGACTTGTCACACTAGCGGCAGGGGTGTTTCTTCATTTGCTTCCCGTGCTCCTTCCTCACGTGGGATATGTACACATCTCTCTGCATGGACAGGCGGTCACACTCCCAACACGTCTACCCAGGACTGGCCACTTTCTTGGTTTCCATGGATTTTTTCACAGGAGATGGAGATTTCTTTTCCAATTTCTCTTTCCCATTCATGGATTTGGTGTCCTCTTTGTTCTGATTTGCTGAATTTTGAGTTGTAGGCTTAATGCTCAAAGGCAAGTTTATACCCAAGTTTGGAGGCCCTTCAATACTTTTCAATGTTCCATGCATAGACTTGATATGGTCCATCATAAGTTGCTTCTGTGCATATAAAAGAGAACAGTCTGGACACTTGAAAACAGACACCTTCTGGTTTTCAATGTGTTGGTTAAAGTGGCGATACAGCAAGGTTTGCAGGGTGAACACAGTGTCGCACATGGAACACTTATATATTATTTTTGGTTCTCCTATCTTGATGCCAGGATGCTGTGTGTAGGCGTGGGAATGTGTGCTTGGGGCAGACTTAAACGCCATTGGACAAACAGGACACTTGTGAAGCCTTCACAGTGAGAACCTTGAATGCGAGACTTCAGAGCAGCCACATCAGAGTACACAACATTGCAATGCACACATCAAAAACCAACTCTCCTCGTGTAGTGCAGACAGTTCTTGGTGACGTGGGTCTGGAAGTGCACCGACCTGCAGATGGCCCCGCACTCAGGGCAGGTGTAGGGAGATTTGTGCTGATGGATTCTCTGGTGTGATGCATAACTGCACTGGTTAGGAAGCAGCATCTGGCAGATAGTGCAAGTCTTTTGTCCACTTGTATCTGCAGCCTGCTGGAAATGTGTAGCCAGTGACGTCTCGTCCTGGAAGACTTCATTACACTCCAAACATTTTAGACTATGTCTACACAGTTTGGAGGGGTCTTCATCTAGGGGCATGGCTGGGGTGATGGGAGTGCTTGAAGGAGCCGATATGACTGTCCCAGTTATGCCAGACTGAATTTTTGTGACAGTGTGTGTGCCAGCTCCCACAGGGCTCTGAAGAGTGGAAGTTGAAGTGGAAGTATTGCTTGATGGAGAAACTATCATTTGATCTGCTGGGACTGGCTTTAAAATTAAATAGGAGCATTGCATTACCACCCCTTTCTCCTTATGCCCACAGGCATGGGAAAGGAGGCTGCATTTGTTGTAAAAAACGAGGTTCTTTGTACAATGGTTGCACGTTACTTCGATGCGCACGCTCCGTCTGTCGTAGTGCTGGGTGAGACTCTTTTCAAGTGCAAAGGAGTCCCCACACTCCAAGCACTTGTACCCATCCCTGCATTGGTGGGAGGACTGAGGTTTGGGATGTAAACAGGGACTGGATTGACACTGCTCAGCACCTTGTTGAAAGCTTCCACCACAGAACTCTGCAAGGACGACACCACCTGGACTCGAGACACCTTTTTGGGGGGTTGCGAGGCTGCTGCATTGATTATTGCCTGCTTTATTTGTTGCTGAGGTTTGGTTAGCACTTGGCGGAGTTCAGAGGTGGCCTGGGCATCCTGAGGCAAAAGGTTAAGTTTGGCAAGGTGCACAGTCTTTGGCACGAGTTTGGCGTTGGCCAGGCTGGATGCCGGCACCACGACAGTTTGCTGCTGGATGGCATTGGCGGCTTTAATGATGGCGCTGCTGGTGCTCTGGACAGAGGCAGCAGATATGACCGTGGCTTTCACCGTGGTGTTGTTAGCGAGCTTCAAATTAATGACTTGAGATCCTGCCGTCTTCACAGCAGACACTGGGAGGAAAGCACGAGATATAGCCACAGGCTTGATTGTGACCTGTTTAGGGGTGAGCTCTGCAGGGGAAACTACATTGGTCACGACCGCGGACTGGAGAGGCGGCGCCCTGGGGGGAGAGGAAAGGACGGCGGCTGATGCTGAAGATGACAGAAGGGATGTCACAGAGGCCATCACGGATGCTGTCTGCTCGGAAGGTTTCTTCCCAGAGTCAAGATCCACTTCTGTCAGTACCCTGGTCACTGTTCTCTTGATTTCCCCAGAAGATGTCTTAATGGTTTTTATGCGGACTTTGGAGATTGCTGGTGTGGACCCTGCAGGAGAGGACGGGGATCCCTTGCTGCTGTTCTCACTTGAGATGCTTCTGGGACTATCCGGTTGCTTTAGGGATGGTTTTTTGGTCCCGTCGATCAGATTCTGGGATTCAGGAGACTTGTCGGCGGCTCTCGGACTGTCATTTACTTCTTTTGGTAATGGGGAGGATTCCCTCAAATTGGCCACTGGTTCTTTGCAGGAGTCTGAAGCCGCCTTTTTAGCGCTAAGAGCCGCGATGGCAGCGATGCAGGACGAGAGCTTGGAGGACGACTTTGTCTTTGATGGCACAATGCCGGGAAGGCCAGTGTCGTTCTTCTCGGAGCTCCGCTTCCCATCCAGGACTCTGTTTTCCAGCACCTTGTCAGAGTTTTCCTTCAATTTATCCTCTGCTTTTCTGACTTTAAAAGGTTCATGAACGCTCAGGTTTATAGAATTGGCTTCTGCTTCTCTCTTAACAACTTTGTTTTTCTCCATATTGCCTGACGTGGAGAGTCCCGTTTTGCTGGAGTTTTCCCCTCCCAGTGCCTTCAGCTTATCGTAGTCCTGCTGGGGAGCCGACCCTGTCAACAGGTTCGACCTGAAGCTTGATCGCACATCCTCCTTGTCAGGAGGGTCATCTACCTCGATCTTCTCATCGTCCTCAAACTCTTCAGCACTGGAGATCGGGCTAAACTGGCTGAACGTCGAGTCTTTCAGAGCCACCTCAGAGGCAGGCACATCTCCTTTCCAGGACTTCGCTCCATCTTTACTGTAACTGTCGAGGGAGGACGCTGTGAGAAACCCATTATGGAGGCCATTGCCGGTGGGGTTGTGGCTGTCTTTCTCCCCACCCTCGGACGAGTCGATGTTCCGAACATTCTTGACGATAACGCTGACACCCACGTCAGAAGATGATGGTGCGTGGGAGTCATCCTCTCCGTGAGCGTTCTGTTTCATGTGGCTTTCGTGGTCATCGTGTCCAGACTCAATAGCTGCTTTAGGATCCACCATATCCGGGATGTCAAATGCTGCCAGGAGGTCATCAAAGTCTGGGGTCTTCATATCCCCCATGGTCATGAATTTGAGCAGATGTTCTTGTGAACCTTGACCTTTTGGAAAGACTTTAGACCAATGTTCAGTCACTGTCACACGGCTGCATTCTCAGCAAATAGGAAAGGGTTAAAAGCAGCCCCAGTCAACAGGCCTTTTGGCCTTCATAATTGTCAGAAGCATCCCCAACACCCTTTAGTAGCTTCTAAAAGAAAAAGCACAAAACAGAACATACCCCCCTTCCCGGGGTTGGCCTTCGCGGCGGTCAAGCCTGGGCGTCTGGGCCGCAGCTCGGATGACCTTTGTTCAGCGCGGCGCCGCCGGCGGCTGCTGCTGTGGCTGCTGCTGCTGTCGTCAGAGCGGCGGCGGCGGCGGCTTCCATGTTACCGGCGTGTCATCTGCGTTCCCGCTGCCGGGGTCTGTGTGTGCATGTGCGCTGGAGCCGCCTCGCCGCCGCCGCCGCCTCCCGGAAGATGCCCTCTTTTTAAGTTCCTGGTCAGTCTGGCTAAAAGTCTATTAACCTTCTTAGTGTATACAAAGAATCAGCATTTGGCTTCATTGATTTTTCTCTATTTCTCTATTGACTCATTGGTTTTTGCTCTCATATTTGCTATTTTCTTTCTCCTGCTTACTTTAAGTTTAAGTTACTTTTTTGTATTTTCTTGTAATGGAAACTGACATCATTGATTCAAAGATTTTTTTTCCCAATATTGCAATAAATTTCTATCTAAGCACTGCTTTAGCTGCATCCCACAAATTTGATGTTTCCCTTTGCAGTTTAAGATTTTTACATTTTAAATTTCTTCTTTAATTTATGGACTATTCTTAATGCGTTGTTTAATTTCCAAATATTTGGGGAATTTCCAGATATCTTTTTGTTATTGATTTGAAGTTTAGTTCTTTTGTGGGCAGAGAACTATTTTGGATAATTTCAATTCTATTACATTTATTAAAATGTGTTTTAGGACCCAGAATATGACTTATCTTGATGAATATTCTTTGTAAGCTTACAAGGAATCTGATATTCTTCTGGTTTTATGTGGTGTGCTTAATAAAATTAGGTCAAGTTGGTTGATTATGTTGTTAAGATCTTATATATCTTACTGATTTGCTGTCTATTTGTTCTATGAATTACTGAGAGAATAGTATTGAAATATCCAAATATAACTGTGGATATGTCTATTTTCATTTCAGTTCTAGTCATGTTTGCTTCAAATATTTTGAAGATCTGTTATTAAGTGCATACATATTTCGGATTGTTATATGCTCTTAAAGAATAGATTCCTTTATTGCTATTAAGTGGCTCTTTTCTCTCCTAATATTCTTCTTTGGTCTGAAGGTATATGTCCCCCCAAAATTTTTATGTTGAAATCCTAACCCCCAAGGTGATAGTATAAGGAGGAGGAGCCTTTTGGGACCTGATCAGGTCATGAGGCCAGAGCCTTCACGAATGGAATTAGTGCCTTATTTTAAAAGAGGCCCAAGGTAGCTTGTTCACTCCTTTCACTAAGTGAGGAAACAGTGAGAATGTGCTATCTATGAACCAGAAAATGAGCCCTTACTAGACACTGAATCTGCCAGTGCCTTGATCTTAGACTCTCCAGCCTCCAAAACTGTGACAAATAAATATCTGTTCTTTATAAGCTCCCAGTTTATGGTATTTTGTTACAGCAGCAGACGTTGACTAAAACATATTCCTAGCTCTGAAATCTACTTTGTGAATGTTATTGTAACTACTCACTTTTTTTCTGATTGCTGTTTGTATGAAATATCTTCTTCCATCCTTTTACTTTTAATGTATCTGTTTCTTTATACTTAAAATGGGTTTCTTGTAGAGAGCATATTGCTGGGTTATCTTGCTTTTTCAGTCAGTCTGATATCTCTGTCTTTCATTGTTTGTTTGTTTGTCTGTTTGTGACATGGTCTCTCCCTGTCATCTAGGCTGGAATGCAGTGACATGATTATGGCTTGCTGCAGCCTTGAATTCCTGGGGTCAAGCAATCCTCCCACCTCAGTCTCCCAAATAGCCAGAATTCCAGGTGCATGCCACCATCTGCAGCTTTTTTTTTTTAGCGACAGGTTCTCACTATGTTACCCAGGCTAGTATTGAACTGCTGGCCTCAAGCGATCCTCCTGCCTTGGCCTCTCAAAGTGCTGGGATTATAGGCATGAGCCACCACACCCATCATCTCTGCCTTTTAATTGGAGTGTTCAGAGCATGGACATTTAATGATATTATTAATATAGGTGTGTTTAACTCTACCATATTGCTATTTGTTTTCTATCTGTCCCATCTGTTTTTTGCTTTTTCCTCTTTTTCTGCCTTCTTTTGCAGTAATTGAGTACTTTTTATCATTTCATTCTACCTTTATTTTTTGTTTCTAGGCTTAGCCTCTTTGTTGTGTTGGTTTTTTTTTTTTTTCTATTAATGGCTGCTCTAAGGTTTAAAATATACATCTTAAATTATCATGGTCTACTTTCAAATAATATTATATCACTTCATGTATATTTTTAGAACCTTACAACAGTAGGCTTCCATTTTCTTATTTGTGTTTTTTGTCTTAATTTTACTTCTATATTATAAACCCCACAACACATTGTTGTTTTTGAGAGGTCAATTATCTTTTAGATAAATTTTTTAAATTAGAAAGAAAGCCATATTTGCCATTTTGGGTATTCTTTATTTCTCTGTGTAGATCTAAATTTACATTTGCTATTATTTTACTTCTTTCTAAAAAACTTCCTTTCTTTTAGTAATGACCTGATGGTGATAAAATCTTTTAGCTTTGGTTTGCCTGGAAAAAATCATTATTTCATTTTTATTTTCACTAGATACTTTTGCTGAGTATAAAATTTTAGGTTGACAGTTTTCTTGGTTTTCCTTTCAGCACTTTAAAGATATTGTTCTACTATCTTTTAGCTTGCATGATTTCTGACAAGAAGTATGGTGTAATTCCTACGCTCATTCTTTTTTTTCCTCTGGAAAGAAATCAGTGTAGCAATCTTTATAGCTTATACAGGGCTTGGAATAGTTCATGTTTTCCTCATCCATGTATATTAGGAATTCTTTCCACTATGGCTGATGGAAGCACAAACTGTTTCCAGTCCTACGTGAGTTATAAAGCTTATTCCTTTCCAGTGGTTATTCCCCAGCCATGGGTAGTTTCCTTGTACATACTTGCAGATCATTAATCAAGTAAAGATTCAAAAGATCCTTCTGTAAACAAGATCTCTCTCTCTCTCTCTCACACACACACACACACACACACCCCTACATGTGTACTCTCTCTCACTCTCTCTAATATTTTCTCCCTGAAAATTCTAGCAAAATTGGTCTCCCTGAAATCTAAACTCCTTCTTCTCAGCTCCGTGAAATCTCTGGTCTCCGACTTGGTTTTGCTTCCCTGCACTAATTTGAAGGCCTTTTCAGGAAACAATCTAAAACTATCATAGGCCTCACCTAATTTGCTTCCCTTCTGTAAGGAATACTGTCCTGCACTATCTGACATCCAAAATCTGAAAGCTTTAATTTATTGGATGTTTAATTATTTAAAGCAAGAAGGGAAATCCAGTCCCATCATGACCAAATCAAAAACCTCCCCAGGAGGATATTTTAAAACAACAGAACACAAGAAAAGATGGACAAAGTAAGATGAAATGCAAATAGAACAACATAAATCATTAATAAACATTGTTGAGTTAAAGTTAACTAGTAATTGACTGAAGACGATTTAAATATTTTATGGGGAGAGATAGCCCCTGCCTAGAACAGGATGAAAAGGCAGTATAGTCATGCTAGCGATACCTCTAAGTTTCTGAACATACCACAGCAAAGGAAGGTCTGTTGAAGCCAATCAGCCAAGATTCTAGTGAAAAGATGAGTCAATAAGCTATAACTATCAAAAAGAAGATAGAGATGTAGGTGCTCATTTATAGGAAAGAGGAAAGTGAGAAAGAAGAGAATTATGACTTAGGATAAAGTTTTCCAGGGAAAATAGAAATGTCCACAATTTCTGAATGAGATCAAGAATCATGAGATCTGACCAGAAGGTACAGTTCACTGTGGAAAGAAGCTGGTTGAAGAAGTGGAAGAAAGCATTGAAAACTTAAGTGTGTTCAGTCATTAGACCATGGATACCAAATATGTAATATTCCAACTGCCATTTCTCTCTCTCTTATTCATGACAAACATCACTAAACAACTATGGCTCTTGCATCACCAAGCCCAGAGGCTGCCTTTGAACATTTCTACATGTCACCATAGGCAGCTTCTACCAATTGGTCATGGTTGGCTTCTAAGTGAAAATCAATTTTTCTTATCTGTTTTAGGCACTTTTATGACCTTTTTGTGATAGTCTTGTTCCTAGTACTTGTAACCTAGTAATAGGGAAAAAATGAAAATATGAATTTCTAAGTTATCAAGCATAAACATGTATAATTTTAGCACTTAATAAATATACACAACATTTATATATGTTTGCATAAATATTTTTATATGTAATATTTTTATAATTAAAAACCTATTAGGATCAAATGAGATAAGAGGTGGGAGAATGCCCTGAAAAGTGCAAGGTTCTATTTTAGAAGACAACTCCGTGAAACCTCTGTCATCTGTCATCTGCTAAGATTCAGGAAATCTGTGATTGATCTTTTTAGATTTCTGATAAAATTTTATATCTTCTCCATGTCTAATCCCCTCCACAGCTATACATAGGATGATCAACTATCCTGGGCTGGCTGTGATAAGGAGCCATGGGATGTGGGACTTTTAGTACAAAAACTGGGAAAGTTCTAGGCAAACTAGGACAAGTTGGTCACCCTAGATGTAGGGAGGGAACAAATCCAACAGTTCTCACCTCCCCGAGATACAAGTCCTGGAAAAATTAGGATCCCGGAGGGCGTTGGTTTTTATCACTGTCCAAACCTAGGCCCCCAGATTCCCTTCTTTCCTACAGGATCCCAGAAGGGACTTCACACCACACCCTCACTCTGCTGCTGCTCCTGCCCTCCCTCCCTCCCTCAGGTATGTTTTGAGCCATGGAAGCTCTCCTGCTCCTCCCAAGTCTAGAGTGCTTTCCCCCATCAACCAATGAATACAGCTCTTTTCAGCCTCCAAAAATCAGCCAAGTTCTCGTCGTTTCTACCAGCCTTTCCTCTCATGATTCTATTTACCTCCTCCTCCATACACTTTTTAACAAAGCAAAAGAGAAAAATAAATGAATAAACATTTTAAAACAGAGTGCCTGTTTTGTAACAGTTCCTGAGCTGGCTGCTTAGATACAGGGCACAAAGATAAATAAAACATGGCCCAACCCTTAAGGAGTTCAGGGCTAGAAGCATGAGGGAGGGGAGGAAGATGGATGGCATATAAGCAATTACAATAAAATATTATAATAGCTAATATTTATTGAGAGCATACTGTTGTAGCAGACACAGTGCTATGTGCTTTAAATGCATTATTTCTTTTAATCCTCACAGTAGCCCTAGGAGATAGGTGGACTAATATTATTATTCCTCATTTTCTACCTGAGAAAGCTAAGGCTTAGGCCAGTTAAATCATTTGCTCACAGTGCTAGCAAGCGCTGGAGCTGGATTCGAACCTCAGCTAACCACAAAACTCATTCTGTTAACCACTGTGTTCTACTAGGATGCAATCCAAACAAAATGTTGGGAAGACTCAACAGAGGGAGAATGCTCTCTCTAGCTGGTAGAAGAGCATTCAGGAAGGCGCCACAGAAGTGACTTTTGAGTTATATCTTTAAGGATAGGAAGTTCACCAGGTGGACAAGAGGGGGAGACAAAGGGCATTGGCTCACGAGAGAGCTCCTAATAGAGGAAAAGTGATTTTCTAGCACAATGATTTTAGCTACGGATGCATACGTGTCAAAGGGCCAGGGGTGACTGACAGAAGTCAGATCTTTTTTTTTTTTTTTATAGAGACTGAGTCTCGCTCTGTCGCCCAGGCTGGAGTGCAGTGGCCGGATCTCAGCTCACTGCAAGCTCCGCCTCCTGGGTTTACGCCATTCTCCTGCCTCAGCCTCCCAAGTAGCTGGGACTACAGGCCCCCGCCACCTCGCCCGGCTAGTTTTTTGTATTTTTTAGTAGAAACGGGGTTTCCCCGTGTTAGCCAGGATGGTCTCGATCTTCTGACCTCGTGATCTGCCCGTCTCGGCCTCCCAAAATGCTGGGATTACAGGCGTGAGCCACCGCGCCCAGCCAGAAGTCAGATCTTGAGTGCTTTCTTGCTAGGGTGCTTTCTTCTAACCCCAGAAGTGATGGGGAGCCATGGAAGGTTTTTATACAGGAGAGCCATATGATTGGCTTTAGAAAAGTCACTGTGGCAGTGATGGATTTGGGGTGGGGGATCTGAAAGCTGAAACAATTAGTTAAGGAAGGACCAGTGGGATTAACGAGAGTTAACAGATTCAAGAGAGATTTAGTAAGGCTGGGCCTTGTGCCTGATCGGCCTTGGGGAATGAAAGTAGGAAAGGTGGAAAGGCAGGATATGGAGAATAAGAGAACTCCTAGCCTAAGAGAATAAGTGAATGGTAGTGTTATTTGATGTGAGATGAACAGAGGAGAAGCAAGCTTAGAGAGAAACGTGGCACTGGTTTGAGGTGTCTGTGAGATATCCAAATGGAGATATCTAATAGGCAGTTGGATATAGAGTAAGAGCTCAGGAGATAGGGTAGAACTGAAATCACCTACCTAGGATAAGATTCTTGGGAACATTTGAGTGGTGCACTCTCATGTCCCACTTTAAAGTGCCTCATCATGAAATAACAATCGAGACCCCAAGAACCTTCTCCCATCACCACATTTTTCTTATCCTTCCAGATGCCCAACGGAGAATGGAGTACAGTCACTTAAGCCCCAAAGTCTTACTGAAAACTTTGAAGAACGTCCTCCAGAATTCTAGAGGCCATAACTGTGGTACCTTCATTTCCTTGTATCTTCACACATTTCTAATAATTTTTTAGTTAGAAAAAAAATAAATCAAGGGGAATGAACATGGATTTAGCAATTATCTATGCAAGGAACCACCCTGTGCATGGGCACTTTCCGTGAGTCAACTCAAGCAGTCCTTACAACAGTCATGCAGTCTTATTTTCCCCATTTTGTAGATGAGAAGTTTAAGGCTCAAAGAGGTCTCTTGGCTTCCTTAAGGCCACAAAGCAAATGGGTTGCTCACGTATGTTTTGAAGCCGGATCGACCTCATCCCAAGGCCTTAGCCATGACATCATGACTCCCAAATGTCTGCCACAAAGTACTGCTAGTCTACAATAAAATGAGCCAAATGTCTCATACTCTTGCATGACTGTTAACCACCTTTTCTTGAGATGGACTTTTCTTTGAAATCATGCACTTCCTATGAGCAGGAAGCATTAAAACAATTCTGCTGCAATACGGTTGTTTGATTTCTTTTTGCTTCATGTCCTTACTTGACAAAATAAAAAGCTGGCAGCCGACCAAGCATGGTGGCTCATGCCTGTAATCCCAGTACTTTGGGAGGCTGAGGCAGGCAGATCACAAAGTCAAGAGATTGAGACCATCCTGGCCAACATGGTGAAACCCTGTCTCTACTAAAAATATAAAAATTAGCTGGGAGTGGCTCGCCTATAGTCCCAGCTACTCAGGAGGCTGAGATAGGAGAATCACTTGAACCAGGGAGTCAGAGGTTGCAGTGAGCCAAGATGGTGCCACTGCACTCCAGCCTGGCAACAGAGCGAGACTGCAGCTCAAAATTAAAAAAAAGAAAAAAAAACGTTGGCAGCCTTGTGTTGGTCCTCAAAATATTCTTTTAATATTCCCTGGTCCGTGAAGTCCAAAATGTTGGAAACTACTGTAGGACCTCTTGCTGAAACCTTGACATTTGAAAAAGAGCAGGATAATCCAGCCCATCATTGTGACTGCACATGGGGGTAGCAGAGACACATGGGATTCTTGCTGTTTTAGTAAGGGCCACTTCACGCCTGCCATTCCAGGCCTCAAACCCAGAATGAATTGGCAAAAGCCTTTATATGCACCAGCAGCTTGCTGTGAACTCCTGAGGCTGAAAAAAAGCTTATCCTCCAAAGATTTTTTTTTTTTTTTTTTTTTTTTGAGACAGAGCCTCACTCTGTCTCCCAGGCTGGAGTGCAGTGGCGTGATCTCAGCTCACTGCGACCTCCACTTCCTGGGTTCAAGTGATTCTACTGCCTCAGCCTCCTGAGTAGCTAGGACTACAGGCACATGCCACCATGCTCAGTTAATTTTTTTGTATTTTTCGTAGAGACGGGGTTTCAACATGTTGGCCAGGATGGTCTCGATCTCTCGACCTCAGGATCCTCCCGCCTCGGCCTCCCAAAGTGCTGGGATTACAGGCATGAGCCACCGCGCCCGGCCCCAAAGATCGTTTTTTAAACTCCATTCCTTGTTAAGACAAGATGGTGGGAATTAAGAGATTAATATTAACAAGGAATCTGATATGCCTTTTATATCTGCTCTTTCCCAGACAAGTGCTCTACCCAGAGCCCATGGAAGGAGAGGTTTTCTCTAAAATCTTTGAGGTCAAGAAACAGGACTATTTTGGGATTCTAGGACTGAAGGCTCCTTTGCTATTCCCATCAGGTGGGAACCCCACAGTGCTCTGATTTTTTTCTCCTCTGGCTGGCTGTGGCTTTCTGTGCACAAGCTCTTCTCCTCCCTTTCCTTCGTAGAGAAGAGTCCGCATCTGTAGGGAAACATGCAATAACTCCAAGCATAGTCCTATTTGTAGGCACTGGGTGGGGGTTAGGACTCTAGCATATAAATTTGGCTAGGTTGAGGACACATTTCAGCCCATAACAAAGGTACACTCTGCACAGACCTGCTGCTGCTAGTTTTCAGGAATGGTTGGTCTTTCTGGTCAGTGATGTGGTCTTCTACCTTGCATCTCACTGTCTGTTTTCACTCTCCCTACCTTCCTTGCCCAATTGATGCAACAAAGGAACCCTCTAGAGCTTTTAGAGTACAGTATAAAGTATCAAAGTCCAGGCTCTGTATACAGTGGCCTCATGGCCAAATCTCATGCCTCCAACCCAAGCTGAAGGAAAGGAAGGAGAGAGTAGACCACTCTGTGTTAGCACTTTACTGTGAGCTGGTGGCTTTCCTGTGCCCTACCTTGTGTGATCATTTATATAACCCCATTTATAAAGACAGAATCAGAGAGGCCAAGCAATTTACACTGTGTCATAAGGCTGGAAATTTGATGGAGCAGCATTCAAATCCAAGTCTATCTACCTTCAAAGTACATGTTATTTATTGACTCCACTTTCCTTGAAGAATTGCTATCCCTAATCTTCAAGAAATGTAGGTGAATGAGAGAGATTCCAGAAGTCTGGAGCATGAAAATCACTGCCCTCAGTATAAGTATAGATTCTGAAAACTGTAGACATGAAAGTCTGGCAACTGGAGTTTTCAGAAAATTCACTGACATGTTCTCTGTTTTCCAGCAGCTTCTCTATCTCAACCTAACCCAGTTCCTAGTCTCCCCTCAGATAAGGAATCTCAAAGATTGGAGTCATTCTTTGAATGGAAGAGAGAAAAATGCTGCAGGAGAAAACAAAACGGTGACAACAGTCCCTATAAATGGTCCCCTTCTCTTGCTCACTCTGGTGTTTCTTCCCAGAGCAGCCAAAGGGTCTTTCAAAAAGGCAGCTCTGAGCAGCTCATTCTTCTGCCTGAATTTTTCAGTAGCATTACACTGTCATTCAGAATAAAATGCAAATTTTTCACCATGCTCACCAAGGCCCCTTTCTATTTGACCTAGACCCAGCCTCTGCCTTATCTCTCTCTGCATCTCTTTTAATGAACACACACTCCAGTTATATCTGAGGGCAGGGACCATGCCCTCCCCTGCCAGTTCCTAGAAGAGAGAAGGCACTCAGCAGGAACTGGAAAACAAGTGAATGAGGGGGGGAAATACATGAACTGCAAGAGAGCAATGTGGGTATTTCTGGCTTAATCGTTCTCCTCCAGGTCATGGCTGAGGGCTGAGAGCCCTTCCACCTGTATCTCTGGCCTTCCTGAGATCCTTAAAGTCCTCTCCACCCAGCCAGCACATGAAGAAAGAGAGGATGGAGCTTTGCATGTGGAGCTGTAGGGTCCAGAAACAGTGTACATCACTGCCACCCATTGTCCATCAGCCAGAATCAGACCATGGCCCCATCTAGCTACAAGGAAAGCTGCAAGCCTAGGAGATAGAGGAATTGGGACTGGGTAGACACATGGCAGGCTCTGGCAAGGTCTCAGAGTTTTCTATCCACACCTAACTCTCCAAACTCCACAAAAGCCTCCTCAGCACTTCACCAGAGTGGACTCTTCTTCTCTCCCCTGGCCCTGTGTCCACAGCTCTCTAGTCCATTTTCTCTGCATCTTGACCTTTCCCAATGCAAAACTGTTCTTATCTGTGTCATAAGAGGTGGGAGGTAAGGGAGAGAGCAGCAACATCATTTCCTTGGAGGGCAAGGCATGAACTATCCCCCTCCGCACCCTCCCCCTGCCCACTCCCAACACAGCTGTCTTAGTCCACTCAAGCTGCTGTTAACAAAATACCATCAACTCGGTGGCTTATAAACAACAGAAATTTATTTCTCACCGTTCTCGAGGCTGTGAAGTGCAAAGACAAGGTGCCAGCAGACTGGGTGTCTGGTGAGGGCCTACTTCCTCACTGACAGTGCCTTCTCCCTGTGTCCTGACATGGTGGAAGGGGTAAGGCAGCTCTCTGGGACCCCTCCTATAAGGGTGATAATCCCATTCATGAAGTCTCCACCCTTGTGACCTAATCACTTCCCAAAGGCCCCACCTCCTAATGCCATCACCTTGGGCATTAGGATTTCTAAACATGAATGTGAGGAGTAGAGGGACACAAACATTCAGGCCATAGCAGCAGCCAAGTGTCAGGTGGACACACAGAGGAGTTCTTTGCAGCTTCCCTCACACCAAAGTCTAGATGTGTCTAGACCATATCACCAGCCAGACTGGCCACATCAGCGTAGATATGTTTTGCACAAGAATGTCCACTTTCTACCAAGAGGCATGGGAGGTTGACTGACACCTTCCCCACATGCCCTGACAGCCCAGCCGATAAGAGGGAGTGGAGGGACTGAAATTTGACTTTCTCAGAAACAGCAGATTCAGCAACTGTGGCTGCTACAGGAGACACAGATCTGCACCAGCTTAATTTCTCTCAGCCTTTATCACCATACACAAAGCAAGAGCTATTATGCCCTGTCCGGCAGCCAAGGACTCACCTCGTCTGGCTTTGGGGAAATGATATCTCAGCCTGCAGGGGCCCAGATAGCTTCTTCCTCCAAAACCATTGTGGCTGGAACACTCACCTGCCCAGGGGAAGCTGTTCCCATGCAGGATAGACACTGTTCTTGCCATCTGGGGCTCTTGGAGAACCAAGTCTCTTCCAGAAACTGAGCCAGGTTTGGGGCCCATAGAGAAGACTGTAGCAGGGCTAACGTGTTCTAGAGACTGAAGTCCCCATCCCCACACTTGCCTGAGCCCTGAGAAGTTGGGGGGAAAAGCCTCTCCAGGAGCTCCTGGGATAGTTTGAGCTGCTGCTGAGAAGGAGTGACTGCCTTCCAGAGGGGGATTTTAGTCTCCAAACTCGGCGATCCTGCATCTGTATTAAAAATGCAAGACTCTAGTCAGAGCCTACCAGATCCTGCCAGCCTTGGTTGGGACCCTGAGGCTGGGTGAAGGAAGGTGAGGGAAATCAGGGAGACAGGGAGGAAGGATGGTACTTCCAGCACCACCTGTGCACAGCTGATGTCCTGCCTCCAGGACTCCATCTCAATCTGGGGCTGAGCTTCTGGTTCCTACTGTCAGGGCTCCCTGAACAGTCCATATATTGTGTGCAGCTCACCTTTGCCCCAGCCCCTCCTCACTCCCATAATCTAAATCCATCCTCTCCCCCACCACCCTGTTCTTTCCCTACAGCCTGGGAAAGGACCCTCAGCTTACCTGGTCTGAGACATCCTCCTTCTTACAGCTTCAGGCAAAGATCCATAGGGCCTGTCTGTTCAAACCCACTTACTGAGTCCCCTGGAAAGTCCTAAATGTTTTTTCTTTCTTCATTCCTTTGACAAACCCTGCCTGAACCCCTAATTTGTACACAGCCCCATGCTCAGTTCTGAAGGTAAAAACCTACCAGTACCCACCCACTCTCTGCTCTCCACAAGCTCTTAAACTCAAAGAAAGGAGATAAATGCAAAAAGAGTGACAATAATGAAGTCACGTTCAATATTTTTTGAGCACCTACTATGAGCCATAACCTATAAAATATGCACCACAATATAAAGATGAACATGACTCAGTCTGTGGAGAAGAAACATCAACATCTCTCACTCTGCTGCAAGTTCATCCCAAGAAACTATGGAGAGTAAAGACCCACCCTTGCTCCAAAACCTTCCAGGGGGTTGTCTGAAGGATGGAAGACACATTTTCTGATGGTTGGGAGTTCTCTAGCAGTGCTATTGGTGCCTCACTTGTGTCTGTAAACATCAAAGGTCTCTTACTGCAAGTACTTGAGATGCTCTCCTGCGCATCTTCCCTGGTCCTAGGTAGGGTAGACCAGAAGTACCAGAGAATTTATGTCCCTCCCACCCCAAACCAGCCCTCAACTAGTGATGGGAAGAAGTTAGCAACGAAGTGTTCCAGCTTAATCCCTCCCAGTGGCAGACGGCTGGGGCAACTCTGCAGTGTGTTCCAACTGGCAGTCCCCAGCAAGATCATGTCCCAGTTGCCCAAAGCAACAACCTGCTCATTAATTCACCTTATATTGGCTTCTGTTCCTTCCCTGTCTTACTTACAACTCCCAACCCATGCTTCCTGGGATCACCTTCCAAATAACTCCCTTGCACCTGAATCCTTCTGTCAAGGGCTGCTGTGGCAGGAGCCCAGCCTAAGGCAGATGCTGAAGACGTCTCCATATCCTGGTCTCCACTCATATGGTCCTTTGCCCCAGCTGGCTACATTCTCCTACTTCAGGACACCAAGGGCATTGCCTGCGCTTGGACGCTTGGACTGAGCTGTGGATCCAACCTGGAGCCTCCACCCCAGCCCCTCCATACACCACTTACAAACACTACTCAAAGAATCCTGTAGGCTGGGAGCGGTAGCTCACACCTGTAATCCCAGCACTTTGGGAGGCCAAGGTGGGTGGACCACTTGAGGTCAGAAGCTCGAGACCAGACTGCCCAACAGGGTGAAACCTCGTCTCCACTAAAAAATAAAAAATTAGCCAGTAATCCCAGCACTTTGGGAGGCCAAGGAGGGCGGATCATGAGGTCAGGAGATCGAGACCATCCTGGCTAACACAGTGAAACCCCGTCTCTAACAGAATTACAAAGTATTAGCCGGGAGTGGTGGTGAGTGCCTGTAGTCCCAGCTACTCGGGAGGCTGAGGCAGAAGAATAGCGTGAACCCAGGAGGCAGAGCTTGCAATGAGCCGAGATGTCACCACTGCACTCTAGCCTGGGCGGCAGAGCGAGACTCCGTCTCAAAAAATAATAATAATAAAAATAAATAAAAAATTAGCCGGCATGGTGGTGATGCCTGCAATCCCAGCTACTCAGGAAGCTGAGGCAAGAAAATTACTTGAACCCGAGAGGCAGAGGTTGCAGTAAACCAAGATCGCCACGCCACTGCACTCCAGCCTGGGTGACAGAGTGAGACTCCGTCTCAAAAAAAAAAAAAAAAATCCTGTATTTCCTCTAAGGCAAGTTCTAGTTCTGTTGCTTCCACAGAGTCATTCCAGCCACTCCTGTCCTGGAGCCGTAATGCACATGTATATGTGTGTATATCTGCAGGTGTACACTTATCATCTCTCTCGCATCCCAGCATGCTGAGAATGCTAACCCTTACTGCACAGATTGAAGACACAGGGATAGCTGTTGGGGGGGGGGGGGTGAAAATGCTGAGAAACATGTGATTTCCTTACTTCTAAAACCCTTTCTCGAGGAAGAGAAAAGGATAGATTTAGGAGAGGGAGAGAAGGGCCAGAGCCAGTAAGGGCTTGGGAGGTGGTGTGTGGGTGAATGGGAGATGAGGTGGAGGAAGAGGAGTCAGGGATCATTCTCAGCCTGAAATGATTGACTCTTGGGGAGAAAATAAATTTTTTTTTAAAGTTTTGCCTCCTGTGAAGCCAGCCTCTCTTTGTTACTTTTTGAGGCTTCCATAAAAAGATCCTCTTTATTTGTGGACATTGGCAATGCCACGGTCACAAAACGGGTCAGTTTTATGTGACCCCACATCTTGAAATCTTTAAATGGAGGTTACAATCTCTATTTTCACCAGAAACAGAGGCCTGATCTTCCCCAAGTTCCTAATGACTTCACCATCCAATTGTCCTGCCTCCCTCCTTCCTGAGCTGAGGGAGAGGAGGGGCAGTGGGCATCCTGGGCGCATGTCCCTTCTCCTCAAGCCAGAGCCAATGACGCCCACACCCTCCCAGCCCCTGGTCCCAGCCCTCTCCCACCTCGCCCTGAGTCTGACAAGCCACCCTAATGGACTGACCGTGGCCTCTGCTGGAGGGGCTAAGTATAAAACTTTCCTGCACTCCTCTTGTCAAAGTTAAAAGCTTTTCATGTCTGTGTTAATGTTTTTTTTCTGTCTGCTGGCTCCAGTGACAGATGCGGCATCTTGTGCTGAGTAACTGGAGAGTGAATGGCTGGCAGGGGCCGGGGAGGTAGCAGTAATTTATCTCCAAGAGTTTAAGCAGGATGACATGGCTGGGAACAGAAGGGGGGTGAGGCTGTCACCTGATTACTAATTCCAAGATTTCTCCTCCAAGAGGGAAAAGGAGTGAGCAAGGATGAAGGGTACAAAAAGCAAATCAATAAACAGGTTAGCGTCTGCGTCATTATTAACTCTCAGTCTGTCAGCACCCCACTGAAGCGATCGCTTGAGGCGGCCTCGGATTTAATGGTCAGTGCAATAGATTTACTGTAAATGTTATCAAAGGCAAGGGCAGGGGCAGGGGGTTTGAGGAGGCCTTCACTGACAAATCATTGGATTGCACCTGGATGCGTGAAGCCATTTCTGAACATGCATAAATAACCTAGAGCTTAGGTCCTGGGTGGCTTTCCTCCCTCTGACTTAAATGCTGCTACTCGCCTTTCTCTGTATTCTTCACTTCCGGAAAGTTCAAACAGCCAGGTTTTCCCTAAATCTTTCCAGGGGCCTCATCTTCTGGCCCTCGGCAAATCTGGAGAAAGGTCAAGCAGCAAGTCTGCACCAGGAGCCTCTGGGATCCAGAGAGATCAGCGAGCCAGGAAAGAGCCCAGACCCAAGAAAGGCAGCCAGCCAGGAGTCTGAGGCTTCGCTGCAGCAGGTGAGATGCCACTGAAAGGTCAGTCCTAAAGGAGGTATTCCCTGAGCTCAGCATCTAGGGACTGGGGATGCCTTCTTGAGGTTCCTCCTGACCTCTCCAGTGAGCTTCTGGAGCCTCTTCCTCTGAGTCTCTCACCTGCTATGCTTACTAACAACAAATGCTGGTGGGAGGGCTTTTAACAAGTTCATTCATCAGAATTCAGGTTGCTATCCTACCCTCATGCCAGGAGTCATGGCACAATGAGAATCCAGAAGTAGGTAGAGACAGCAGCCAGAGAGCACAGTAAGGTAGACTACTGTTTTCAAAAGCAGGGCCACTGTGTACAGTTGTTCAGGCTGTACACTGCACAAGTCTAGGGGATGTCATTCACAACATAACCTATGGGAATGGTACTCTCTGGAGCTGTGAAGCATGACAACTTCACAGGCACATGCAACAGTCCCAACAAAGAGACCCTCTCTCTCCTCAACTCAGACTTGGAGCAGACAAGGCTGGTCTTAGCTTGAGTTCCTCCCAAATGGAGTCCCTAAGACAAGGCCTTGGAAGGAGGTCTCTTGTCTGGCAGGTGAGCCCAGAAAGCAAAAGTGAGAGAGAAAAGCCAGCTAAGGGCAGGTCGATGGTCATGCCCAGAGCATTATTCTCTGACACACCCTTCAAAGTGGAGCCTGTTGGAGGCTGAGCAAGTTCCTCTGGAACCAGGGAGAGCCCCCAGGCATGGGAAAAAAGAGACACAGAGGCTTAAGAGATAAAGGGAACAGTCTACAGCAGCAAGTGGATGCAGGGATGGAGGGGACCACGGCTATCTGAGGGGAAGACATCAATCACATCTTCCATAGAACCCAACCTCAGCATCCACCAGGCCTGCCTGACTACCCGCCCTGTTCTTCTGCTGCAGAAACACCAAGCGCCTCAGAAAACCATGGCTCTGTTTGGGTTCGCTGGCTGCCATCTCCCATGGAAAGAGTCAGGTGAATCTGAAATTAGAGCCGAGTATGCCTTGAGGACTTTCCAGCCAATCTGATGCTAAGAAAGATCCTTTGTCCAGGACTGGCCCATAGTGGTAGGCTCAGAGATATTTCTTTGAGGCTGGGCAGTGGGGGGTGCAAATCCCTAGCTATGTATGCAGAACCATTTATGTTCATGGTCCGCTTGTGAGGCCGGTGTTGTGATCTACACTTTCCTAATATAGATATCGCGGTCCAAAGAGATGAACTCCTGTGTGGCAGGGCACACCTAGGAAGCTTCAGTCAAAACCTAACGGCACCCTAAAGCTGCGCCCAGGGTGAAAGTTACCTGTAGCACTAGACTCTTGAAAGCCACCTGGGGATGGCTATAGCCCAAGTTACATTCCTGCAGGCCTAGGAGTGGGGGCCACTTCCCTCTGTTGCTGATAGCCCAAGGGGTATCCCTGCAGGCCTAGGAATGGGGGCCACTTCCCTCTGTTGCTAATCTCCAATGGTCTTGAATTCCCTGTTGGGAGTCGCAACTCTTCCCTCAGTGAAACCAATTCCCTGTTTTAAATTCCGTGAGCACTTTTGAACCAGAGTGTTTGAAATCCCAAGAGTGATTTCTGCTCTCCTGTGTGGCTCCTGGATGATTCTCAGCCCTGTCTAAACTATGGCTCCTGCCCCAAAATATTATATGCCCTTCCCTGCTTAGCGTGATCACTGTCCAACATTCTATATATTCTACTGATTTCTTTCATTTATTTTCTGTCTCCCTCACTAAAACAAGACCAGAAACTGGATGCAGTGGCAACAGTAGTAGCAGTAGTCCCAGCTACTTGGGAAACTGAGGTGGGAGGACCACTTAAGCCCAGGAATCTAAGACAAGCTCAGGGAACATAGTGAGGCCCCGCCTCAAAAAAGGCAAGACCAGGATTTTCCTCTGTTTTGTTCACTGCTATATCCCTAGAGCCTTAAACATTCCCCCAGCACACAGAAGATGTTCAAAAAATGTTTGTCAGATAATTAAATGCACAACATACTAGACACTCCATTTTGGACCCACACTGGAACCTGGGTGCCTCATGCAGGTTCCCACTGCTGACTCACTGCCCAGTCCAGCTGCCCCTCTGTCTCCATGCTCTGGTACTCCATGCCCAACACCGGTCACCAACCTATAGTCTCCTGACACACCCAAGCCGTGTGTGAGTGCAGTCAGGGAGACTCATCAGGGATACCAGTGACCTTTACCACCCTGCCGTGGAGGAAGCACAGAAAGCCAGAGAGAAGCAGGACAGAGGAGGCCTGTGAAAGGCGAGTCAAGCTGCTGGGCTGCTCCAGCCCTGAGGGGCTTGGTGTGTGCACATGTATGCACATTCTCACACATGCACACAAACCTCGTGCTATGGTTTAGATGTGTGTGTCCCTCCAAAATGTACATGTTGGAACTTAAATCCCAAGGCGATGGTATTCAGAGATGAGGCCTTTGGGGAAGTGATGAAATCGTGAGGGTTCTGCCCTCATGAATGGGATCAGTGCCCTTAGGAAAGAAGCTTCAGGGAGCTGCCTGGCCCTTCGGTCACTTCTCCATTGTGAAGACATCAAGAGGGCGCTGTCTTTGAGGAATGGGTCCTCACCAGACACCAAATCTGCTGGCATCTTGATCCTGGATTTCCCAGCCTCCAGAACTATGAGAAATAAGTTTCTGTTGTTTATAAATTATCCAGTTCAAGGTATTTTGTTTAATCAGTGAAAATGGACTAAGACACCTACACGCATGCATGTGCACACACACATACACATACCTACAGGTGTATGCACACATGCACACGCCCACACTCATGTGTGCACACCTACACACATGCATGCATACTTATACATATGCACACAGCTACATGTGTGCACCTGCATACATGCATGTGTGTCCCTGCATGCATGCACGTGTGTGCACACATATTGCACACATGCGTGCACACTCACACAAGTGTGTGCACACATGTGTGCCATTCAACACATACACATGTGCACACATACCATGGGTTGCACGTGAAGAAGATGAAGGAGAAGATCTAACCCTCTGCACAGACCTGTGGCTTCCTGGGAGCTCTTGGAGGCAGGTAGGAAAACCTCTTTCTCCTTGTAGATTCACTGTTCTGACTCTGAAGATTAACAGAGATACTCTGGCAGGGGGTCATATAGCTGTGGCTGGGATATGTGTGTTTGTGTAGATGGCGGGTGTGTTTAGGTGATATGTATGTGATATGTCTATTTACATCTGTGGTATGTTTGTGTGTATGGTATGCATATCTATGTGGGTAGGGGTGTGTGTTTGTATACTATGTATGGTTGTCATATGTGTCCATGTGTGTCTGTGCTTGTGTGCATTCAATGTGTGTGTTTGTGTGGTTTGTGTGTGGTGTGTGTGGCATGTGTATATGTGCTTGGTCTAACACACAGAAGTACCTCCCACTCATAATGAAAATAACAAAGGAGACCCCACTGGGACAGCCCACCCAGATGAGGACAGAACTGGGCCCCCAAAGCACCCCCAAATTGTTCAGTGAGAGCTGGAGCATTCGAGGCCATCGCTGCTGACTAAAGCTGCTAGGGGAGCTACTCCCTCAGACTCAGTCTGGGGGAACAAACTCCAGGGAAAGGGGATGGGGCCTGCAGACAGAGTGGGTGGGGGTCTCTGAAAAGTGGGTGGAAAGTCATGCAGGGAACATACAAGAAGATGGCTCTCTGGATGAGAGGGCAAGCCCACAGAGGCCCACAAGGGACCCAATTCAAAGGCACTTCTCCAGAGCTTCGCTCCGAGAGTGGGACAGAGTGGCACTTGGTGAACCACTTATGTAACCCTCCTCTCATAATTCCTCTAAGGAGCCCTGCCCCACAGCATAGAAAATGGGCAACGCCACGCAGGCCTACTCTAGTGGGGAAGGTGAGGGGAGCTGGCGACAGAGAAGTGAGGCCTACTGCAGCCCCCACTCCCTGCCAGCACCCAGGCCAGAGCATCCCTGGGAGGGGACAGTGTCCAGGGGGTGCTGCCCCACACAGATGAAGAGTGCCCATTGCAAAGCTGGGAGGGGTAGGGAAGAAGGCAGACCTGTGGATAACTTGGGTGGGAGGACGGTAGAACCCAAAGTTTGGCCGACATATGAAGCCGAGGAGTGCCTCCCGGGTGAGAGTAAGCTGCAGGGGAGTGCCAGAAGTGTCAGACAAGGTGACCTCCCCCACCTGGCACTGGTCTCCTTATGGGCCCAGAACCCCCACCAGTCTCCCCTCCTGAGTGGGGCAGCAGCTGAGCCAGGACATCCTTGGGGGATGTGCCAAACAATTACTTTCCTTATTGAATATCTGATTAATTATTCAGGAGCTGAATCAATTATTCATATCTCATTTAAGCAAGGGGGGAAAAGCCACTGCCCCTTGAAAGAAGCTTCTCAGCGCCTCCCAAGGCCCTGGGGACGGAGTCATCAGCAGGAGAAATTGTCACAGCAGGAATGCGGCACTGGCATGGCTGCTGCAACCACCACGGGCCTCCTCCTGCACACGCCGTCACTTGTGCATGCACACACCCGCTCACCTTTCACACACACACACTGAGCACTCAGATATATAAAAGGGAAGAAGTGTGGGATCACACAGAGGAAGAGCCAGTCCCTCAGTCCATCAAGGAAGTCCCCAGTAAAAATGACATTTGAGTTACAACTTGTCAGAAGAAAAGATAGAGAAAGTGGGGAAGGGCAGTCCAAGCATAGGGGACTGCAGGAGCAAAGGTACGGAGGCGTGAAAGCATGAGGCCCCCAAGGGCACTGGGATGGGAGAGGGCGGCAGAGAGGGATGTGGCAGTGAGCAGAGACTGGATGACTGAGAGCCTTGGGCTTACCCAGTGGGGAGCCAGTGAGAATGTGGGAATGCCCCTATGGGACACCATGGCTGAAATGGGCTTGGCGGGCCTGGGAGCCCACTGGGGGAAAGTGGGTCCCATTCCATTCCAGACACTGGTTTACAACCTCCTCACCTGGTTCTGTCCAGGGCGCCCCTTGGCAAGAGGCCAGGGACCACCTCAGCAGGTTCATGAACCATAAGGCTTTTGTAAGTGGCAGGGGCTTCGCCATTTTTCCCTCCAAGGTTTCCCAGGAGAAACTGAGGTCCAGAGAGAGGAATGGGCTGACCCTCGGTCACCCAGGGCCAGGACCAGGACTCAGGCCTGCAGCCCCCAGGCTTAGCAGTACAATGCAGGCTGGGAGGGTCTGTGGCTGCCAGCCCCACCTCAATCCAGGCCCTCCCTGAGCCCTCAGAAGGAGGCCCTGCGTAGGTACCTCTGCAGAAAGGTCTGAGCAGGGTAAGGTGTTGCCCACGCCCACTCTGTCTGTCCCTTTGCCCCTCTTCTTCTCTGTCTTTTCCTGTCTCTTTGTCCCTTGCTCATTTACTTGCTCTCTCTCTCTCCCCTGTCTCTCTCTCTCCGTGTGTGGGGGGGTTGACTTTCTCTCTTTCTCTCTGTCTCCACTTCTCCCATCTTACTGTGTCTTCGTCTCTCTCCTACTTTCTGTCTCTCTCTTTCTCATTCTCTTTTTTCTGTCTCTCTCTTTCCCTTTCTTCTCTCTATCAATGTATCTCTCTCTCTCATTCTCTGTCTCTCTATTACCTATCTTTGCCTTTCTTTCTTTGTCTCCCTCACATTCCCTACTTGTCTCTTTCCCGCTGTCTCCCTCCCTTTTCTCTCCTCTCACTTTCCTCTTTATCTTTCTTTCTCTCCATCCCAAGGCTGATCCAGGGCTGTGACACAGCCTCTTCCTTCCCCCAGCCCTTCAGCCTGACCAGACCCAGGCGCCCCACACCCACTAATCAAATCTGCGACCTGATTCAATTACACCCAGCAAAAATGCAGACGTGTAACCTTGTTAATATCACGTTTATTAGAGGGAGGGGAGGAGAAAATTAAGATAGACTTCGTGTTGCTGCTAATTAGAAAAATTGAGACTTTACATCTGCGTAGCGCTGAGCAACATGTGGTGGTAACAGATGTGGGCTCATTACACAGCTGCACGGGGCAGGGGTGGGGGCGACAGGGTGGGGGTGTTGTGTGGAAAATGTTCCCAAGCCAGCAGCATTCCCAAGCTGTAGCCCCCTCCACCCAACGACCCAGGCCTGATGACACCCTCAGGAAAGGCCAGGACCCAGGAGAGAAAGCGTGTGGGACAGCGGCTGAGAGCTCAGCCCTGGGGTCAAGCGCTGACTCTAGCATAGATTAGCTGTGTGACTTGGCCCAGCCCTTAACCTCTCTGTGGCTTGGTGCCCTCATTTACAAAATGATACTAGGGTCCCCAGCCTCATGCGGCTGCAGCGTGGGAGGATGAACAAATGCAAATGGGACAAAGCAAGTCACGTGCTGAGTACAGAGTTCGCGCATGCCCAATTCTTGCTGAGCACAGGGTTTGCGCATGCCCAATTCAAGTCATGGGTCCCTGAGGCCAGCTGCAGGGTCGGGGGCCAGCCGTGCTATCACAGTCATTGCCCAGCCCCCACTCATGAACCTCACCACCCTAACCCTAACAAAGGCCAATAGGAGCCATGGCTCAGCCCCTCAGCCCCTGGGGGCTGCGTGGGTCTGAAACGGCCCCATCTCAGAGCTCTTCAAGCTTGGATCCTGAATTTCACTTATGGGGGAACCACGAAGGAACAACAAGATGCAGTGAAACCCCTACTTCTGGGGGCCCATGGAGGCAGGAGGTGGAGGCTGGAGATGGCACTGGACAGGGTTGCCAGATAAAGGAAAAAAAAACACAGGGTGTCCAGTTAAATTTGTATTTCAGATAAATAACAAATTACCGTTTAGTGTATGTTCCATGCAACCTTTGAGACATACTTATGCTAAACAATGATTCATCTGAAATGCAAATTAACTGGACAGTGTATATTTTATCTAGCAAACCTAAGTGGAGTGTCAGGACACGCTGGAGCTGGGAGAGTAACCAGGGCTCTCTTGAGCCCCCTGGACATGGGCAACCAGCCACGGATGGGTTGGGGAGAGGACTAGTAATCTCTCCCTCCTCGTGCGGGCTCTAGGAGCTCAGCCCAGGCCCACTCTCTACCCCCCAAATCCTCCATCAGAGCCAAGTGGAAAAGGACTCTGGCCCAGCTCACTGCACCCCCAGATCCCTTCGGCTGGCTGGGTCCTGGGACTGGGAGGAGCCCAGCTTCCACCTGCAGGCCAGCGTGGCAATCAGAGCCATGACAGAGGAAGCGTGGAAGTTCATGAAATGTTACCTCCTTGTCCCTCTCTGCCTCTCCCCACCTCTATGGCAAACCCTTCTGGCCTTGAGTCCCTTAATGGGGCATCCCTAAAGGCAGCTAGGAGCACAGGCCACACAGAGCCGCTTTGGGACTCACCATCCTAGTATCTGCAGGCCTACACAGAAGGGACCCACGAAAGCGAAGGAAGATCCCTTCCATGAACTAGGAAAACTTCAGTCCTGAGGGGCCTCGGGAAGACAAACGCTGCCCGCTACTTCCCCCAAGGGAGGGCTTTCCAGGCCTCCCAGGCTCTGGCTCCAGATTAGAGTCATAGCCAAAAGGCATGAGACGTGAAGCCAGGGGAGGGAAGGGAGTGCCATGGCTGAAGCCAGATGGTGATGTCAGGCCAGAGTAGGGAGGCCCAGGGCAGGGAGGCTCAGGGTGGGCTTCTCCTGGATGTGTCTATGGGGTGGCAGGCAGGGGCTGCCTAGGCAAAAGTCCCCCAAGGCGGCCACACCACAGTCAGCCCAAACTAGTCCTCCACAGACACAAACTGAAAAGCCCTGGACTTCCCCAGAGGAAAGCCCTGTCCTGGGCCCAGGAGGGGCTGCTGAAGTTTATTTACTATGTCTTGTACCCCGTAGAGTCTAGCACAGGGTTTCATTTCACAAGCACTTATTACATGCTGAGCACTGTTTTAAGGATTTGACAAATATCCACTCATTCGTTTTCCTAACAACTGCTGGTGACTCTCTGCTTGCCCCACTCCCACCCCACACCCAGCTCTAGTCTCTGACCTTCTCTGACATGTTCCATGTTTTGTGCAGGGAAAGCTGACCTCTACCTGCTGCATCACCCCTCACTCCCTCACCCCCAGCTGTAGGTTGGGTTCTGGGAGCCCACCAGTTGTGACTCTAGCCATGACTGCATTTCTCTGTGGCTGCTATCTGGATGGGGCACGGAGGAGGGGCTCCAAGACTCCACTCTCATAGGCCTCCTGAAACAACCGTTCCTTCCCTTGCCCCTTCAGTCTGGCAGGAGGCGGGGGTCATTGTTTTCTGCTCTTGCTAACCAAGGTATGCCTCACTATCCCTATTTCCTTAATTTGCCTTAATTTGAAAATAATCCCTTCATAATGTCCTTTTTAGAGAAATCCTTTTGAATGTGCCATTTGTTTCCTGCCAAAATCCTGACTGATCTAAGAATCCTATAAGAGAGGTTACCATTATCACCCCCATTGAGAAGATGAGAAACTCAGACACAGAGTTCAGTAACTTGCCCAAGGGCACACCAAGAGGTGACGACTCCTGGTCACCTAAAGCCCGGTTTCTTCTCCCCACACTGCCTTGGAACCCTCCACACACAGACTTTGTCCTTAGACTCCTAGGATCCCTCTCTCACTCCAAAGGGCTGGGCTTCCAGCTGTCAGGTTCAGACTGTATCAGATCATTGAATAAATGACAGCCCAATCCCTGGAGCAGGAAAGGCTTGGAAGATAAGATGCCACTACCTTATGGAGCTAGGATAGTGCAGGCCCAGGCCTCCAGCCTCAGAATGAGGATCATAGTGCCTATAACCAAGCTGGAGTCTAAGAGAGTCCTGTGAAAGGCCTGGCCAGCCACATGGTGATTCTTAACCATTATTTTAAATCAGTAGTTCTCAACTAGGGTGGTTTTGCTCCTGGGAAGACATTTGGCAAGGTCTAGAGACATTTTTTTATTATCAAAACTGGGGAGAGAAGATGCTACTGGCATCTAATGGATAGAAGCCAGGGATGCTGCTAAACATCCTACCATGCACAGGATGGTCCTCCACAAGGAATTACCCTGCCTGAAATGCCAACAGTGGCAAGGTTGAGAAACTTAGGTTACAGAATCTCAGGACTCATAGAGAACATTTGTTCTATTACATCTATTACAGATGAAGATACTGAGGACTCAAGAAGGCCTTAAAGTCACTGCCAGGATAGAAATAGCCAGGATCCAAGTCCAAGTCCATATTTACCTCCAGAGTCTGGTACAGCACAGAGCAGGTGCTTGGCTTGACCCAGCATCTGGCTGCTTCTAGAAGGTCCTCAACTTGTCATCAGCTGCCTCCCCAAACCAGGACAAGGTGAGATCTGGATGGTGGGTCCTAGGGACTTTCTTCCCCTGGAAGATCTGAATGAATCCAGAGAGCTTTCCTTCAGTAACCTCTCCCTTCCCTTCAAGAGCTCTTATCAAGAGTACACACACTTTCAGGCACAGCCTTAGCTGTGGTTACTTGGTTAATAGCCACAAGCTCATCCATAGCCCAGTATTGGCCTCAAAGGGATCCCCTTGCAAAGCCCTGAATTTATTCTGACAGTGCTGCCGGTGGCCTTTGGAGTTTTGCAGGAGGCCTTGTCAAGGGCAAACATTGTTCCTTTGAGAGGTGACGTGCCTTTGGAAACAGCTTCTGGTGTCTAGTATGGTGAGCTCAATGGAGTACAGACTAGATCGGTCCTTCTCAGGAAAGTTCTAAGAAGGAGTCATATATGGAGGTGAAGGTTTTGTGAAATGGTTCTGGAGGTGCGGATAGGGACCTAGGGTCACCCCTGGCTGGGACCACAGGCACAAGATCCCATGCTAGGGATAGGGCCAGAGAACCAAGAGTGGAATGGGGGACTCGGATAAGCGAGCCATTTCTCATTGGCCAGAAGCAGTGTGCCAAAGACCACCCCCAAAACCACCCACTCAATGGAAAGGAGAAGCCAGATGTCCATGGCTCAGCCTGTGGGCAAGAGTGAGTCCAGAATCTAAAGGACAGTTGAATCTTTGGGGGCCATTCAGCATCCATTCTCCTTTCTTTGAATAATGACATCAAAGGATTGCCTTTCAGGGAAGCGTGTAAGAAGTGGAGTCAAAGGCCAAGTCTTTAATGAAGGGACTACTTGCAGAGGTGCAGACAGTGTTAAGGAAGCAAACACTGGCCCAAAACTAGCCCTAGTGGCAAGCAGTTACCATCTGTATTAGTCCATTTTCATACTGCTATGAAGAAATATCCAAGACAATCATGGCAGAAGGCAAAAGAGGAGCAAAGGCACATCTTACATGGTGGCAGGTAAGAGAGCATGTACAGGGGAACCACCCCTTTTATAAAACCATCAGATCTCATGAGACTTATTCACTATCAAGAGAACAGCAAGGGAAAAACCCACTCCCATGATTCAATTACCTCCCACCAGGTACCTCCCATGACACATGGAAATTACAGGAGCTACAATTCAAGATGAGATTTGAATGGGACACAGCCAAACCATAGCATCACCCTTAGGACTGAAGGAAGAAATGCGACTGTGGAGACAGCCTGTCCAGCAGGATACAGAGTCAGATGGGGACAATGATTCTAGAACTAGTGCAACACCAAGCAGGAAGGGCGTAGGGATGAAAGACCCCATTCTCTCTCTTCTTCCACCCTCTGATCTCCTGTCAATACCTCCCATTGGCCAAACCCAGTGGGAAGCCAGAGGGCAAGTTCAGGGGCTAGTCTTCTGGGGTACAGAGAATGACAAAGAAACAAACTGAGAAGAAGGGGAGGAAAAATGAAGAATAAGCAGCACATCTGTCCTCTTTGACTGAGAGAAGGGCACTAATCCTAGATGAGGCTAAAGAGACCTTGCTCCTCCATGATTTTTAATCCCAACCAGCAAGACAGAAGAACAGTGGGGTGGGAGGTAGGAGAGAATCCATTTATTCCCAGAGCAGTGCCCACACTACAATCCACAGAGTGGGTATGGTGAAAGGATGCCAGCCAAAAACTCTCATCCTGTCCTATCCATTCTCTTCCTTCACTATCAGGTAGAGCTTGCCATGAGTGAGAGATGTCTTGGAGCAGCTCCCAGTGATGGCTTTATAACAGGGTCACTTGGACACCTTAAATCACACTAATGAACCATGAGAACCCCCCGCATGGGGTGCTGGCAGGAGACCATGCCATTGGAATGGCCAAAGGGGAGACCTTTTTATTTCGTTTCCCCAGAAACTACTCGATAAATGCTTTTAGCATCTTTTTTAAATAAAAAAGAAATGAAATGTAAGGGGCATATTAGCGCTGCTCCCATTTTCAATTAGTCCAAATGATCATGTTAAAAGCTATTAATAAACCACCGCAAGTGGAGGTCACTGGTGGAGGAGTTCATCAGGGAGGAATTGGCAGCCCACGATGGAGTCTTATGCACTGCTGAGGTCTCTCCTCCCTCTCCTCGCCCACTTTGCCTCCAAAGTCTCTGCCATGAGACCCACTACATTCCCACGATGTAGGGAAGGGCAGAACCACAGACTGGAAAAATCTGCTAAGATCTGAGAACCATGTCTGCTCAGGCCAGAAAAGACACAAGACCCTGGTTGGAGGTTAAATAATTGACTGATTCTATCAGTTTTATCAGGCTCAGGTCATCCTTGGTGGTCCTACATGGTCTGTGCTGAAAAGGATCCTAGGGGTTTTGACCCTCATGGGGAAATGTGGCTTGAATGATTAGTGATGTCTGCCAGGGCAATGACTTAGAAGGTGGTGGCATGCTTGTCCTGTATCCACCATGCCTGCCTAACCCTCTTGGGAGAGGAACTCCCAACAAATGGACAAATGGACTCCCTTTGGTCCATTTGCTGTCCAAAGGCCAGCCCCCAAACCGCCCACTCAATAGAAAGGAGAGGCCAGATTCCAACTATGCTCAAGTGAGCTAAACTCTTCCTACCTGCCTCCTTTTGTCTAGAGCCTTGCTTCTGGGCAGACAGGGCTTGCAGGACAGGGACTTGGACTCAGCATTTCTTCTCAGCTCACACCTGAGCACAAAGACTCAGTTTTATTGTTCCCAGCTATGCCAGAACTAAGATAAGGGATGGGATCTTTTTATCCTTTGCCCCAGAGACTTTCAGGCCAGGATTGGTACTAACCTTCTCTGGTCTCCACTGGTATCACAGTCTCAGCCCTGTCTTCCCTGACTCAGGCAAGGACTCTCCATGTTTCCCTGTCTCAGAATGATCTCCACAGAGCACAGCCCTGGCCCTGAGCCTCTCCTGCTCCTGCTGAAGATCTCCCATGGATCCCCAGTGTCTCCACATAAAGTCCCCTCCCACCCTCACCTCTAGTCTCTCCCCATGCTCACCATGCCTTCCAGTCACTCTGCACTCCCTACATTCTCTGACAAAGCCGTGCGTGGAGACACCTCCAAGCCCTTCGCTTGGAACATCCCTGTCCCCTCCACCCTGACAGCTAACTCCTGCTTATCCTTGAAGGTCCAACTCAAGAGATAACCAGCTCCCCTGTGACCACTGTGATCCCCTAAGTTGGCACAAGCTGCTATCTGGGCTTCCAAAACCTCTTGTGCCTGGATCCTCATTGTCCATTTGCAGATCTTCCCCACATGACTGTGATGAATGACACAGACCACACCGTCTGATACAAAAAGGGCAGTAAATTCCCCCACTGGATCCCAGAGGCAAGGCCTACACTGACCTCACCCCCTGTCTCCCACACCCACCCAGGTGGGGGCCCAACAAGAAGGGACACCAAAGGGACCCTAGTGGTTCAAAGGGAGGTTTCAGAGGTCTCCCTAACTGGGACCACAGGGGCATTTTACCTGTTGTCCTTTGGCTACACCCCTAAAAAGGAAGAAGTCACCCCTGTGGTCTGGACTCAAGCTCCACAGTCCCCACACCCCCTTCTCCATCGCTCACTCTACTTGTCAGAACAGAAAGCTGATTCCAAAGCTGAAAGAAGAGCTGCCCATGGGCCAAAGCCTGGGGACTAAAGTGGAAGTAGATGGCCAAGCAGTGTGGTCCCCAAGAGGGACCCAGCCTGAGATGGACAAGAGCTCCATTCCTGGTTCCTAACAACTCCCACTCCCACCCCATGATTGATGGTGAGCAGATGCATCCTGCCCCCTCCCCTCTCCTCCTGTGGAGTTTTTTTTTTTGTTAGGTTTTGCTAAAGCAACCTGCAAATTAATTTAATATCCTCCTTTGGTTGGGAGCTATGAAGCTGGGCTCGAGGCTGATGATGCATGAACCATCGGTGGCAAGTATTTAATCTCTGGACAATGGATAGAGATGTTAGTGCACGCCACACTAAATTCTATTTACGCTGCCTATTAAGGGCAGTCAAGCTGAAGGGAATCGGTGCACATTACAGGCCCTAATGGGAGAGGAAGCTCCACAACAGTACATTAAAGGCGGAAAATGAATTAGGAGGGGACTGCGGAGGAGAAAGCAGGCAGGCCGAGGGGCTGTCTGGAGATAACTCTTCCTGACAGCCTAGCACACATGCCCAGTCCCACTGTTCAGATATGCTGAGAAGAGAAGCTCCAATGGCCCTCCCAAAGACCTTGACTGTGGGTACCACCCTGCCTAGAGCCCAGGAACCTACATGGGCATTCCTGTCCTGCAGGTGAAGAAAGAAAAGGGGTTGGAAGATCTCAGGCTACCAAGCCAGCCTCCCTGCCCAGTCCAGGTGGATCCATCTGAAAGCCTGGGGCATTCTTCATCTCCACAGACTCACCAGTACTTCTGGTCCTTCTATAGGCAGGAGGAATCTGGCAATGACCACAGAGAGTGGGTCTGTCTGCTGTGGCTGCTATCACATTATTGGGCAGACCTTGGGAACAGTGGTTACAGTACACGGGAATAGGGCTACAGGGACTTTGGGCAAGTCATGTAATCTCTTTAAGCCCCAACTTCTTCAACTGAAAAGCCATAATAAGGTACACTTATTAATAACGTGTCATGAGGGCTTAAGTCTCCCTGGGTTTACACAGCTCCTAAGTCCTCCTTTTTTCTGTCTTTCTGCCCTAGAGTGTCTTGTCCCTTCAGAGCCCAGCATATGGCTGTGCACAGAGAAGGCATCATCCAGTGCTTGCCTGTTAAATAAAGCATTTGCCTAAGGTCACCCAGCAGGTAAGCACCTCAACCAGCATTAGCACCAGATCCATCTGACTCTCATCACACCTCCCTCCCCAACAAGCTTCTCCTAAGCAGGTGATTCCTGGGGTAGTTGGGAAAATGTGAGCAAACATTTTCCCTTCAAAACCAGACGGCAGAGTCTGGGGTCTGCAGGGGGTCCCCAGCTTCCTGTTTCCTGCAAAGTAGAGTGTGGAGCGAAATTAAGCAGCCGCACAGAAAGAAGTGATACCAGTCAGAGGATGGTATTGCTGGGCTATACAATTGGGAAGGGGAATCAGGGCAAGATGGCACAAGCTTCATCTAGCAGGGTGAAAGGTTAAGAGAGTACCCTCGTAGGAAGGTGTCCATGGTCACCCAAGCCCTGCACCCCCAACACCTGCAAAATCTCCAGAAGGACCTGGGGTACTGGGAAGAGGACTGATGGCAGCCTTGGGGAACTACCCAAACTACCAGAAATGGATGTCTAAGTCATTGTCTTCAGAATAAGTCCCAGCTCCTTAATTCATCTGTGGGCCTTACAGTCAAGCCTGCCACATCTCTCACCATTCTATTTCTTGACTCTATGCCCTAATAATACTGAACAACTCAGAGCTTCCAGAATACAATCTGATGTTTCACATCATGCCTCTTCATTCACTCTTTCCTCTATTTGAAACACTTTTCCCCACATCTCCTAGCCTATCCCTAGTTGTCCATTAAGACTCCACTATCTCCTCTAAGTCTTCCATGAACCCCAGGGGCCCACCATGTATTCTGCTACAGTACCCTGTACTACCTCCATCATAGCACTTAGCGTATTATGTGATTAAAGTCAAGGTACATCTCTCTGATTCATTCTATTTTTCCAGCTCCTAACATGAGACAGGCACTTAGTAAGGCCTGGTGAATATTTGTTGAACTGAAATGAAATGACCATTTGTTCTGGTCAGCCATTCTGAGCAGATGTACTATAGCCCTTGTCATAAATATTAAATTTATACAACACCATAACCAGATAAAAAAGCTTCGCATTATGTAGGTTATTCCATACCACTGTCACTGAATAGATATACATGTCATGAAGTGAAAGGATTATACATTAGCCATGCTTATTGTGATGGTGAAACCAAAGCAGTACTCAGAGGAAAATTTGTATTCTTGAAAGCATCCATTAAAGAACAAGAAGGACTAAAAATAAATATCTCAAAGGATTTCTGGGTAAGCATGATGGATTGAAAATATATATCCAGCTTCCAAAATTTTGTTGCTATTGCCTTTCCTATTCTCCTCATCTTTGTGGCTTATACCCTTTAAGAAAATCCCTTTGCTGTTGTTTCACTGGAAGTTTGGGGAGGAATTAGCACACCTGACATGGCTATGTGGAAACCACAAGAATATGCCTTTCAGATCGCCAACTTCAATGTAATTGATCAACTGCCCCAGGTGCTATGCTCTGACCCCACCACCACATTGACTCCCAGCCTCTGGCCGAGCACAGCTGAGATAGTAAGGCATTAGGTCCATTGTCGGGAGACATGAGAATCCTTTGACAGATGATTCCAGCTGGTGAATGCCTCATCAGCTTTGCTGAAACTTTCTTGGAACTGCGCAGCACTCTAATAGTCTTTTCTACCCAATCTTCCTCCCTTCCCTCTCTCCTCCAAAATGTTAGACATGCATCATAGTCTGACAGCTCTCCCAGCCTCCCCCAGCTTTCTCCCCGTTTTTTCTTCACAATTGTTTTTCCCAATAAAGCTTTTGTGCATTTAATCCCATGTTGGTGTCTACTTCTTGAAGGGCCCAAACTGACACATATGAAATAACTGGATCTTAACCCAGCAGTGGGAGAGCTGAGAAAAACCTGATTCACTGGAATTTCTGAAAGGCTTAGGAATTAAAGGCATCGGGGAGCACCGCAAGTGGAGAGTGGGAACAATATCAAAGAAGGAGAATCTATCAGCAATTTAGAAAAGTACCTGGCACACAGTAGTGGTTATATAAGTGTTTGATGCATAAATATAAACAAAATTGGTGTAAAATATGTTTAAAAGCAATCAGATTACTAGATCTTCTCCCCTACTCTTTCACAGGGAAGCAATTGCCCCTCCCTCCTCTCAGCAGATGAGTGGAGAATTTTTCTCCAGGGAGTTTAAGGCAAAGGACCAGGCACTGTTGAAAGCAGGGTTCCTTATGGAACATGGAATCAAGTGAACATTCACACATTAGATATTGACATCTCCCCGTGATTTTCTCTCACTCAGTTCTCAAAGCATTGACAGTCAGAATTTTGCCTCCAAGCAGGAGACTAAAATAATTTTATCTAGAAATCCAACCATCCTAAAGAGATTTAAAAATGATGACCTCGGACAATGCTCTACCAAATAAGCAACAGGTCACCCTATGGGGAAGCTCAGAGTCAGCAAGCCCCACCCATGCTGGTCAGCTGGTTTATCCCTCCTTTTTCAATCAGAACAAACTTCCAAGGATTAACAGACATCTGAGGAAGGCCCCTGACCTGGAAGACAGAAATCAAAGCAAATGACCGCAGGGCAGGGAGCAACTAGGAAAAAACAGAACTATGCTATTTAAGAAATGAAGAAATGCCATTCCATGCATGTGAAATGTCTAGCACAGGCAAAGATATAGAGGTAGGAAGTAGATTAGTGGTTACTTAGGCAGAAGTAGAGAGGAGGGAATTGAAGAGTGAGAGCTAAAGGGTACAGAGTTCCCTTTTGGGGTGACAAAAATATTCCAATTGATTGTGGTGATGATTGCACAACTCTGTGATTATACTAAAAACCATTGAACTGCATACTTACATGGATAAATTCCATGTTGTATAAAGCATATCTCAATAAAGCTGTTTTATATATATACATATATACACACACACACACATATATGCACACATATATTATATATATGCATACACATATATCTTCAGAGAGATAACAAAAGCGATTTCATGAAATAAATGTAAAATAATATAAAAAAGAACATTCAGCACACATAAAAAGATGTCTTAGAAATTCTGAATGCAGCAGAGTTTAAATAAAAACTCAAAAGAAGGATCCAAATATAAATATATTCTCCAGAAGACTGAGAAAAAAGACAAAGATGTGGAAATAGGAAAGATGAGAAAATTAGATAATCAGTCAAAGATGACCAGCATCCAAATGACGGGAGTTCTAGAAAGAGAAAGCAGAGACAACGGAAAGAGAAAGTCACCAAAATTACTCAAGACAACTTCCCAAAACTGAAGAATATAAATTTCCAATGAAAGGGTTTCATAGAGAGGATGAACATAGTCTCATATTAGGCATATTAAAATGAAATGTCAGGAAAATGTGCAAACTCTGGATACAAAGGGAAGATCCTACAAGCTTCTAGAGAAAAAAAATACAAAGCAAAACAAAAGAAATCAAATAAAGAATTGAGAATCAGAAATGCTTCAGACTTCTCAACTAGAAGACAATGGCATAGTAGGTATTGGTTATCTATTGCCACATAACAAATTAACCCGAAACTTAGCAGCTTAAAGTAATTTTTTTAAATGTATGTCATACAGTTTATTTGGTTCTGGCTCAGAGTTTTCCTTGAGGTTATAATTGAAATGTCAGCCAGAGTTGCAGCCATTCAAGGCTTGACTGGGGCTGATGAATCCATTTCCAAGTTGCCTCACTCACACAGCCAGCAAGTTGATATTGGCTGTGGCTGGATGCCTCAGTTTCTCACCATGTGAACCTCTCCAAAAGGCTGCCCAGTGTCCTCATGACATGGCAGCAGGCTTCTCCCAGAAACAGTAATCCTAGGAGAACAAGCCACAGTGTCAGAAGCCACAATGTCTTTTGTGGCCATTATTTCTACACTATTCCATTGATAACACAGGTCATGACTATTAAATGCAGGAATGGACTCTACAGGGCATGAATATCAGAGAAGAGAAGTATTGGGGGCTATTTTGGAAGCTGGTTACCAAATAATGGCTTTGAAATTATGAAGAAAAATGAATTCTAAACAAAAAAAATCTACTGCCAGCCAAATATTCATCAAGTGTAAGAATAAGATAGGGATATTTCAGACATGAGAAGTCTTTAAATATTTTATCTCTCAGGTACCTTCTCTTAAGACACAATTACAGAAGGTGCTCCACCAAAATCAGTTTGTAAAACAAGAAAGAGGAAGACGAGATTCAGAAAATAAGAAATATAACTCAGGAGTGAAGTACAGAGAATTTCCGGTAGGATAGGGGAAGGAGGCCCCAGGTCAACAGCTGTGCATTAGGCTTAGAAGGCAACCAGGCCAGATTGGAGCAAGCCACAATCACTGGGAGGGACTTATCCAGGAGAAGAGATTGACAGAATATCTGATGTGTCTGAGTGCCCCGGATGGGTGAATTAGGTAACTAGCAAGGAGTCTGGGGTTAAACTAATGATTAACAATAGCAAAGCAAGCTTCAAAAACCAAACAGACAAATACTAGCTTTAGGGAAGTTAAAAGTTGCATGGGAAAAGAAAAGTAATAACAGTTTACTACTTGCTTAGCTGTGAAGAGTGTTTACCCAGCAATAACAATATAAATGTTAAGAACTGGTCTTAGCAAATCACAATATAAAATCATGATATAACTATACTGGGAGGATGGGGTAAGTAAGAAGGATGTAGAAGTGTGGTAGGACAGGTAAAGGAAAGAAAGCTAAACCCTCATCTTCCATGGTGGGAAATCAAGATGTAATACCTAGACTTGAAAAAACAACAAGTACTATTGCAAACATGTTTTGTCGAAACACAAAATCTGCCCAAGGTGGGGAAGGTGGTTGCCTCTAGGGAAGGTGAAATGTGGGAGAAATTGCTAAAGGGGTTTGTAACAAACCCTGTAGAACTTCTGACCCTTTAAGTGCATATAAAACTTGAATCAAAAAAAAAGCAAACTTGAAGAGAAAACTGAAATTTCCTTCAGAAAATGACAATAAACTATATTACAAAAAATTGACAAAAATAAAATTTGTTTATAGGCATGTTCTCTCCTTATAACGCCCTAGCCAGTACTTCTTCATTTTCTCATTTTCTCCTCCATCAACCAGGCTTTGGAGTAAGATAGACTGAGATTCACAGTATGTCTTAGCTGCTGACTAGCTGTGTATTCATGGGTTTGGACAATTCTACTTCCTTAGCTTTAGTTACTTTATATAATAATATAAGGAGAGAGAAAGAGAGAGAGGGACTGCAAATGTCTATCTAGAAAGAATCAAATGAGGTAACATTTATGAAAGTGCCTAGCATACAACATGTTCTCAGTAAATACTAGCTTCCATTCTTTTTTTTTAATGTAGTTGAGAGAAATGATGTTGATGAGGATGATGATGGTAATGATGATGGGGCTGGAGATGGGGTCAGGATGATAATGATACTAAGCTAAAATTTTTGCCATATTATGGCATTTAATCCTGCAGAAATCCTGTGAAGCAGATGCTAGTATTATACCCATTTTATAGATGAAGACACAGAGGCATAAGGAAGTTAAGTAAGCCATCCAAGGACACAAAGTCCGTCATAGAACTGAGATTGAACCCAAACAGACTTCAGACTCAAGGATATAATCACTTTTAAATACTGCTAGCTTTGCTGTAGTACAATATCTTAGGTATATTTTGCTGTTGATGTTGGCAGCTCCAGAAGACAAGTGGCCACCAGGGCAATAATTAAATGACTGGATGGGCAATAAACTGGTGAAACAAGTAAACAGATCAGTAGAGACAATGTTCCACTCTAGTTATGGTGCATCCAAGCAACCAACCTTCTATGGACTAAACTGTGCACCCCTCTTCCCCCCAGAATTCGTATGTCCAATCCCTAACCTCCAAAGTAGCTATATTGGAGATAGGGCCTTTGGATGGTAATTAAGGTTAAATGAGGTCATAAGAATAGAGCCCTGACCTGACAGGATTATTGTCCTTATAAGAAGAAATACCAGAGAGCTGGTTCTGTCTCTCTCTCTCTGAGTGTGCACACCAAGAAAAGGCCAGGTGAGCACATGGCAAGAAGTCTGCAAGCCAGGAAGAGAGCCCTCACCAGAACCCGATGACTCCAATCTCAGACTTCCAGACTCCAGGACTGTGAGAAAATACATTTTTGTTGTTTAAACCACCCAGCCTATGGTATTTTGTTATGGCAGCCCAAGCTGACTAATACACAGCCAACAGTCTTATTGAGCTGATTCAAAGCAAATAGCCACTAAAGGGGCAGTGTGGTACAATGGAAAGAATAACAAACCCCATGGGGAAATATTCAGGTTCTAATACTGGTTTTGAGACTTACAAGTCGTGTGGTCTGATAAAAATCTCCTGGTATGTCTGGACCATCATTACCTCTATGAAAAAGGAAATCCCAAGCCGGGCGCGGTGGCTCAAGCCTGTAATCCCAGCACTTTGGGAGGCCGAGACGGGCGGATCACGAGGTCAGGAGATCGAGACCATCCTGGCGAACACGGTGAAACCCCGTCTCTACTAAAAATACAAAAAACTAGCCGGGCGAGGTGGCGGCGCCTGTAGTCCCAGCTACTCGGGAGGCTGAGGCAGGAGAATGGCGTGAACCCGGGAGGCGGAGCTTGCAGTGAGCTGAGGTCTGGCCACTGCACTCCAGCCTGGGTGACAGAGCGAGACTCCGTCTCAAAAAAAAAAAAAAAAAAAAAAAAAAATGAAAAAGGAAATCCTAGAGATTAAAGAAACCTGGAGTCATCTACTTCCACATGTCAAATACGAGGAAGCAGCAGTAATGTTAACACGCACTGAGAGTGCCTTCTGTACACTTCACATACAATTTCTCACTTAATGCTCACCAAGACCATATGAGATAGCCACTATCATTATCCCCATTTCATAGATGAGGAACTGAGGCCCCAGGAGAGATTAAGTAACTTGACTAGGGCCATATAATGAGTTAGTGGAAAGGAAGAAATTAATTAAAATCACAATATAAGGGCGCCAAAGTAAGAAATTAAGACCTCAATACTACAGACCATATGTAGGTGCTCTCAATGACAGTTCCATGAGAGCCCAGCCATCAGCCATCCCAGCCCAGGAATTGGACCGCAGAGTGCAGAAGCCATCTTGGGAGTATTAATAGCTCCTGCCATTCTAGTCATCCCAGCTAAGGCCCCAGACAGCACAGAGCAGAGAAAAGTCATCCTTGCTATGCCTTTTCCTAATTTCTAACCCACAAAATCTGTGTGCAGAATAAAATAGTTGTTGTTTTACACCAATAAGTATTTGGGTAGGACACAGCAATAGCAGCTGGAACAGCATCCCAGGAAAAGGGGTCAGCCCAGACCAAGAGGAAGTGTGCCAGATTCTTCCAGATCTACCTAGCTATAGGGATCTCATCAGTCTGCTATTTGAAATCATTTTATAAACTGCAACATCACGGCCACAGAAATGTGACAGGCTGTGGCATCCTGGGCTGTACTCCTGTCCTCAACAGAGGGAAGCAAGCTGCCTCAAGAGAAGCCAGTACTCTTCTGGAAACTGGCTCAAAGAAGTGAATTCAGGCTCCCTTTGATGTAGACAACCCTAGAGCATCTCTCAAGGGGTGGCCCAGCTGAGGGCAGCAGGCATTCCGAAAACAAGCTATGGGGAGAAGGTGGGGAAGCACAGCAGCTCACCACAGCATGCCATCCCTGGTTCCTAGGTCTAGGATAACCCTGGCATGGTTCCTCCCCGCTCCTGCCCCCCATCCTAGCCTGTCCCTGACTCAACAGTGCTGATTGTGGTGCCTCATGCCTCCACCTGACTCCCCTCACTCTGCTGAGGAACACTCTGTGTTCTAGAGGTGCCCTTATCATTTGCACCCAGTCATCCCCATGCCCATTTCTCTCAAGACACTTCTCCAAATCTCCTCCTCTCTGAAGTCCTTCCTGACAGCCCTCCTCACCATTGCCCTAGGAAACAACCACTTTGCATTTTGCACTCCACTGTACTCTGTCCATCATAGCACCTCGTTAATGCAATTCAACAAACATATATTAAGCATCAACTACGTGGCAGGCACAGTGCTGGGCACTGGGAACATAGAAATGAGTCAGACAGTCATGATCCCTGTTCCTGTAGGGAGTCTGACAATAAACACATTATTACACACACTAATGTGGGCACTCGGACACAGGTAGGTCCTCCATAGCCTAACGCAACCTAATGCAGCCCAACACAGATCTGCAAGGGCCTGGGGGTCCTCCACTGCCTGACAAAAGGACTTCTGCAATCTACACATGGGGAGTCAGCCAAGTAAAGGCATTGGAAGATAGATGATGGGGAGCATAGAACGTGATCCTAGTAGAAGGGACATCTTGTTCAAAGACCTGAAGGTTTAAAAACAGAATGTGGTTGGTTCTAAAAAATTTAAATGAAGAAAAAAATAGGTCCCAAAGTGTGCAACTGAGAGTGGTAAGAGATGGGGCCACAGGAGTCAGTAGGGTCTTACAGACTTTGGAAAGGATGTTTGCCTATATCTAAAGGAAAGTAAAAGCCCCCAGAGAATTTTAAGCAGAGGAGTGACGTGGTCAGATGTACACTATAGAAAGATCATGTGAGGTGCTGTGTGGAGAAAGAATTGTAGGGCCAAGAATGGTAGCAAGGAGACCTGCCACGTGGTTTTTGAATTCTTCCAGGGGAGAGTAGGTGGGGGTGGAGCAGGGCTGCTGGAGGAAATAGAGCAATGTGGACAAAGTCAAGAGGTAGAAGGCTTGGGAGACAAACTATCTAGGCTTTAGAGATAGAAGAGATGATGGAAGTGAGGTCTAGAGGAGGTGAAGTCGAGGAAGATGAAAAACAATGATGGAAGTTTCCAGATTGGGCCTATGGGAGCTTGGGGATTATGTTCCAGAAACTTCCTTCAATTCACTTATAGGCATTATTGTTCCACCAGCCTGGAATATTCCCATGGGCAGGGCGTGGCCTAGAGAGACAGCAAAGGGACAAAGGGATGAGGAAGAAAAGAATGTACCCAGGGTGAGGTCCCTGCCTTTGAACACCCCTTCTTCCCTCTCAGCCTTCCCACCATCCGTCCGTGGCCTGTTCCTTCAAGGACAGCCTCTGTCGCAGCTGCCGGCGGCTCCCATCCACCAGCTGCAGCCCCACTGCTGAAAATTAAGCTGTAGTGTTTACGGGACTTAATTAACAAAATCACTCATCATCCCGGGAGCTCACTGACTACCCAGACATGACACCATTTGAAATAAATTAGCCCGGTGCCCAGTGAGGTCACCCTCATTCCAGTCTGGGGTCCTAGCTTGCCCAAGACCCCCTGACCCACCTCTGAGGCCTCCCCTTCACCTCCAGATCCCAGGAGCCCTTGCAATTAATAGCTAATTAACAAACAAAACAAACCTACCAGGTGGAACAGCAGAAAGACATTCTCGGCCCACAAAAGCAAGTAATTATTCGGTGTGGGCAGGTCCGGAAAAAAATCACTTATGAGATAAATCACTGGCTCTCCCCCATCTTGAGGGTTTGTTAGGATGAAGGAAGGCTCCTCAAGATCAGAAAATTGATTTAAAGGAAAAATTAAGCCTGGTCCATTTCCCCTACAGCTAATCACAAATGAAGACATTCCTAAGTCTTCATTTTTCCAGGCTTGCTGTGGTCGCATTGGAGATGGAGGTAAATTGTTCACTTAAAAAATATTTATTGTGCACCCACCACAAATCAAGGGATAGAGAATTGGGCAAGAGAGTCATGACTCCTGCTTTCTTGGGTCTTTATATTCTAGGGGTTTGAAGATAGACAATACACAAGAAAACAAACAAGATATTTCAGATCATGATTAGGGCTATGAAGACAACAAACAGGGTGATGTGAGAAGGAGGATTGGACTAAGGGCTGCTTTACAGGTAGGATGATCAGGGAAGGTTCTCTGAAGAGATGACATTTAAGCTGAGCCAGTCATGCTAAGAACTGGGGAAAGAATGTGCATGGCAGGGGAAATGGCTGGTGTAAAGACCCTAAGGTGGGAAAGATGCCAACAATCCAAGGAACAGAGAGACCAGTGTGACTGGAGCATAGACAGTGAAGAGGAAAGTATGAAGTAGGAAACTTGGGGAGCAGACAGAAATGGGATCTGGTTGGCCTTATAGGCCACCGTAAATATTGTTTTTATTCTAAGTGAACTGGGAAACTGTTGGAGGGGGTTAATCAAGAGTGACAGGATACAAATTTAAGTGGAGGGGCAGTGGGTGCTCGGGGCCCTTTGCATCCCTCCATGTGAACCCCTGCCCCACCCTGGAAGTCCTTGCATGCCTCAGGTACCAGCCTTTGTGAATGATGGCAGAGCACTCATTTCCAAAATGCATCACTCTCACTTAGTGACTCAAACTTTACAGATTCAACAGATGGAGAAACTGAGACATGACCACTAAGTGAGTACCCATCCAGTATGAGCCAGGGTTTTACACACATAATCTTGTAGAAACCTCACAACAATCCACTGAGGCGGTAGTAGTATCCCAATTTAACACATGCGGCAACTGAAGAACAGGGAAGTTAAGTGATCTGCCTAAGATCCCACAATTGGCAAGTACCAGAGTGGGGATTCACACACAGTGCGGATTCACACATAGGCAGTCTGAATCCAGAGTCAAGCTCTTGCTTGCCACTCCACCTTACAGCCTCCACATTGTAAGTTTTTTCCCTGAGATTTCACAGCCCACTCAGGCCTGGAACTCAACTCTCCTATGGTCACTTGCACACACCTGTTTGAGATGAGGTTCCCAAGTGTCAGAAAGTCCCCTCTGAAGGTCACCAGGTGGCTGTCATAGAGCTAAATAAGCAACATATACAAAGCCGCCAGCATGCAGTACCCAGTGTGATGTCTAGCACTTAGCAGGAACTCAATAGATTTGTTTTTTTTAAGAAAATAAACACTTCTATTTATGTTAAGGTGGAACTCCATTGGCTCTGAAGCGAGGTGTGCAGGGGATGGTAAAGAAGAAGGGAGCCATTCCCCTCTGGGGATCAGCAGAACACAGCAGAGCACAGCAGAGCACAGCAGAGCACAGCAGAACACAGCAGAGCACAGCAGAACACAGCAGAACACAGCAGAACTTTACAAAATAGACTTTATTTTAATAAAATTTTTAAAGAAATTATTTGACTTATTTTTAAACAAATATGTTAATTTTATCTAAAAGTGGGTCAGATGAAAACTAATTTAAAAAAAAAAAAAAAACTTTAAACAGGGGTTCTTGTACTATCTTAGAACTCCAGTGGGTCAAGCACCATGGTGCAGCCAAGTAGTTGCCTTCTGGAGGCTGCCCCAGGGCATCTGGAGCAGGGCCCTGAACAGAGAGCTAGTGTCTGTTCCATTCCCATCTAAAAGGTGTTGCTGGCGCATAAGCTTTGAGAGGAGGAGACCATCCCTTAGGGAGCAGAGAGAGTGGCTTTCCCACTAAGTTGAAAGTGTTCTGGCTGAAATCTCAATGGCTTGGTGAGACTCATGCCACCAAAGTGGTCCTTTATGGCCCGAAGTCAGAGTGAAAGAAGAGAATCCAGACTTCCAGGGCTTACATCTGAGACCAGAGCAAAGTCCAGGCATAAGATGGGGCCCATGTTCCCGGACCACTGATTTGCAGAAAAGCAGGAATCTTCCCTGCAACCTGGTAAGATGAAGAAGTCTGTTTCCTCCCCTTTGAAAGCTCTTAATCATATGATAGGTTCTCAATTAAATTGGCACATCCGCCACCCTTCCTCTTCCCTTCTTACCTCCTCCTCTTTCTCTTCACCCCATCTCTGGGCTCCACTCCCTTCCAGACCTTTCCATCCTGCCCCTCCCTCAATGTCTCCTTAAGAGGCCTTTCAGGGGCTGAACCAGCAGTGCCTGAGTCAGTGGCAGAAGGCACAAGAGGCTACCAGTCTGACTCCTCTACCTCGAGGACACTCGGGTACTGTCCCCGTATGCAAAACAGCAGGCGCCTGAATTCATAATTGGACGTTCCAAAATGTAATTATGAAAGATGAAATGCTCCTCTCAATGAGAAGGCTGTAAATAGAATAATTAATTTTGTGTTTGCTTGAACAATTCTGTATTATGGACCTTACAGTGGAACTGAAATTAATTAAGTGCACCAGGATTTATGGAGGAGGTGAAGAGAGAGGGAAAAAAAGAATTAATCCAAAGTAAAAGATAGATGAGTTTGGAAGTGTAATGATGTGTTAGCCTGGGGTATTCTTTAACAAATTTACCAGGCACGTTCTGGGTACAAAAGGCATGCATTGACAGAATTATCTCAACTAATACAGCTGCTGGTCAAAAATTGGGTAAGAGGGAGGTGGATGGATTGGGCCTGGGAGGTCCCTGAAGGAGCTGGAGATGGTGGCTAATTTTGAGTTGGCCAGGAGGGGGTGCCACCAGGAGAAGAAAGGGGCCCAAGCAAGCAGAAGCTTCAACCCCCACCACAAAGCAGGAAACAGCTGAAAGGTACTAGGAGGTGCAGAGAGGTAAACCAGGAGGGCCAGAATGTGAGGACTAACTGAAGGAGAAGCTCCTCAGCACTCCTGAGCACCTCCCCACACTCCGCCAGGTATGTTCATTCCTAGCCCAGCAATATTTTCAGCCCCACGTACTCATCCAGTCTTTTTCCACTACCCTTAAACCTAGACGGGAAGTAATATCACATGATTTCCAGGGCCAGGTTGTGAAAGGCAATGCTTCTACCTGTGCCATTAGAACCTGACCACCATGCTGTGAGGAAGCCCAACTAGCTCACACAGTGAGACCCCATGAAGGAGAACTGACAGCCAGCACCCTCTGCCAGACCTGTGAGTGATTCCAGCCTGTATTCCAGTCTTCCAACAGACATCACGGAGCAGAGGCAACCTATCTCCACTGTGCCCCACCCAAGTTTCTGATTCACAAAACTTTGACAGATTATAAATGAATATTGTGTTTTAGGCCCCTACACTTTGGGATGATTTTTTATGTAGCAATATATAACCAGAACAGGGTCCCCACTTAACCAGAGTGGTGCCGCCTTTCATCTGCCCTTTATATCAGAATCCCACATCAGATTTCTTTTTCTGGAGGAAGGAGGGGTTTGTGGCTTAAAAGGTTTGAAAACACACTATTCTGGTAGGGAAAAAATAATAATACAGGTTGGGAGTCACATAGAACTGTGTTGAAATCCAGGTCTGAGCTTCCTGGCCCTGTGACCTTGCACTGCTCCCATCACCTCTCTGAACTTCCTTCTCTTTATAGATAAAATAGAGGCAATAACACTGATGGAGTTGTTGGGAGGATTTTAGGTGCACTGTGAAGGTGCTTACTTAGCCTGTGAAGCCAGCAAAGTGTGCCCAAATAAGAGTTAGGCTCCAGAGTCTGATGAACCTGGGTTCAAATTCCAGCTCTGTGTTTTCTGGCTGTGTTATCACACACAACTCACTTCTTTGGACCTCAGTCTTGCCATCTGTGCAATGGCAATAATAACTGCACCCAGTTCCTAGCATAGTAAAGGCAAAGTGCACATAGTGAGTGCTCAGTAAACAAGAGCCTGTAGTTTGATTGATGTTCACTTTCTCTCCAGGAGCCCAAACTCATTAAACTCCCACAGGCACCAAAGCAGCTACCAGTGGTTTTCAAACGCCTTTCTCTGAACAGCCAGACATGTGTGCTTAGTGGTGTTCTCATCAAGCCTGCACATTCCTGACCCTGTGTCAGAGGCAGATGCATGGGACAGCATCGTGGAAGCTCTGAGTAGCAAAATACCTGTTCCTACTCTGACATCTGTCTTCTGCAAGCAGTAAAATGGCAAACAGGAACTTCAGTGTGTCTACTCCAAGTGTGCTTCGGTGCTGTTTGTCAGACCACAGCCTCCCAAGCTGCGTGATCCCATACCCAAGCCAGCCAGGCAGAGGGAGACCCTGAGCTGAGTTTGCATCTGGATTGCACCAAGGCCCCAAACCATGAGGCTGTTCCTGACGTACAAGCACCCTGGCCCCCAGGTGCTGAGCATCCCTAATGCAGACTCACACCCCCCAGGGTGGTATTAAGCAGGCATTTAGATACCTGGCATGGAGAAGGGTGATGGATGGCTTTATTAACCCACCGAGGCGAAGCCGCTGACAGTGAAGGACTCCCCTGTCAAAGGAAGCATTCCTTGCCTGCAGGCCCCCTCACCAGCCTGCCTGACAGTCTGAGTCCTTGACAGATGGGCAGCTCCTACGAGAATGGGAGGGCAGTGTGGGGATGGGACAGTAGCCCTCCAAATGCCATGCCTCCTTCCAGACCCTACCCCATAAGACTGACTACCACCAAGCCACCTAGCCCAAAAGACCATGCCTCCCATCCTCACTGTCTGGATTGTGTAGTTCAGAAGGCAGCATTCACCTTGTATTCCATATGAAAGATGTTCCCTGGGGCTGCAGAGTGCAGCAGCCCTACTGGTATTTCTAGATGACATCCACCGGCCAAACTCTGTGCTGTGCTATGTATTCCACATGCACTATTCCATCATCCTCTCCCCAAAATCTTGGAAAAAGGTAAATAAAATCATGCATACCCATTTTGTAAAGGAGGAAACAGCCTCAGAGGGGTGGATTGACTGACCCCAACCTAACAGAGCAGGAGTTGAGGGTCCCCTCCCTGTCCTAGATGCCATGCAGAAAGGACCCTGCCTAGGGTGGCTTCCATGACTCCCTTATCCTCCTCTACACTCTGGTCCTCCCATCACCCCCTTTCCACTTCTGTACTGTCATGGACCGAACTAGGAAACTCTTCCATCAGTTATCTGAGGCTGAAACCAAGAACGAGAAAGGAAGGTTCTGCCCACTCCCTCTTCCCCAAAGTTCCCAGAGAGCCCCTCCAGCCTCCACAACTCTTTCCATCCCTCCATAGCCCTAGACAAAATCTCCTTTGGGCTCCCTCAGGGCCTGAGAGAACTCACACCTCCCCTCCCCAGCCTGTACTGCTCTCACCATTGCTGTTGCCTGGGTCTTTTTCACACTTGTCTCCACTCCTGCAGCAGCTCCAAGTCCCCACCCTAAACTCCACACACAATGGGAATAGTCCTTCTGTAAAATCCAAACTCCATCCTGCCCACACCTCAGATGCTACAGGGGCTCTCCCGACCCTCAACATAAAGCCCAGACCCCTCAGGTGTGCCCCAGCTCCTGCCCTGACAACCCCCTGCATTCCAGCCATGCAGACCCTTGGGCAGTTCATTGCACAAACCTGGGCCACTCAGAGCCTTCCCTCCATGGGGAAGACCCTCTTTCCTCATCATCTGGCTCCTCTGCTCACCCTTGTCCCCGCTGGCTCCTGGCCCCCACCCCTTCTCCCTATGTAAGACCCACAGGTCACTCTGCACTTAGATTCATCACACTCCTCAGTGTGTGAGGTCACTTACCCATGTCACCTGCCACTTCCCAATTTTTCTGTGAGTCCCACCCACCCAGGCTTATCTCATAGTAGATGCTCAATTAACTAGAGTCCTTATGAATTAGAGCTATAATTATTGTTTCAAATAAAGCTTCTGCTGCAGCAGGGTTTGCTCTGGAGCAAGCTCGGGCTGGCCTCTACCCTCCCCTCCGCATTATCTCAACCTACAGCCTTTCCCTCCATGTTCCAGCCATGCTGACCTGTTTAGTTTCTTGATTCTATCCAGTTCACTCCCACCTCAGAGCTCAGAGGGCGCATGCTCTCAGCCTGGAATGTTCTTCCTCTCTCTTTACTTGGCTGATTCCTACTTACCCTGCATAGCTCAACTGAAATGTCACATCCTCAGAAATGCCTCCCATGACCACCCTTTTTAAATCACCTGCCCTATTACACAGGATCAGGATATGTTGTACTAGATGAATCACATCGACGTCCCTGGGCTTCCCCATGCCCTCCCATCCCTTTGCCTTATGACTTTGCAGTTCCTCTCACTAAAGAGATGGAGTCTATTTCCCTATTGCAAGCTGATCTTTGTAATCCAAATCACCCCTTCACCCAGATCAAAGGAGAGTGAAGGGGAGCATTTTTTTGCAGTGTTCAGAGATCTTACATTGGATCAAAATGCACCTCTTCTCACTAGTGTCCCCCACAACCACACCCATTCCTTTGGCTACAGTTTGAAGTCCTTGGTACAAACCATTCTGGAAATGGAATAACCCAGTATTGCTTTTCTGGCACCTATAAAATCAGGCAGGGAGCAACAAAGAAGAAAGAAATTCCATTTATTCCACTTATTCATGTATGTATAAATATGCTCAACAAATATTTTATTGAGTATCTACTAGGTGCCAGGTTCCTGGGTTACAATGGTATGTGGGAAAGAAATGGGACACCATGAAGCTTATAACATAGTGGAAAAGGCAGGCAATGAGCAAACAAGGAAATATAAACAAAAATATCAGATAACAAAAGAAATAAATTTAAGCAAGATTTTCAAAAAGAAAAAAAAAAGCAGTGATTGAGTAGGAAAAAAAAATCCAGGTAGGCTGCAGAGAGAATGGCAAATCTACAACTCACTTTAGAAGGTCTATTTGGCAGAATTTTTATCTCCATAAGCCAAAGGGATAGTTGATTTTTCATTCAACATATATTTAGAGAGCACCTACTGTGTGCCTGACTGCTCTAAAGTGGCAATGTTAAAACTTAACCTAATGTCTACTGGCTTCAAGTGAAGAAGGAGGAAAGGGAATATAGGAAAATTAGCATTTTTGAAGGCTTGCTATGTGCCAGATATGAGCTGCACAATTCCATGCATGTTTGTTCACTCAATCCTCATAGTACTGCAGGGAGCTAGTAACTAGAGTAATTCCCATTTTTACTGCAGCCCAGGGAGTCATCACCACACATCCAGGAAGTAATGCAGCTGGAATTGGGACCTGTGCAGGTGTGGCTCTTATCCCCATTGTCACACTCCTTCCTCAACCTTTTACAAACTGAATCAAATCATCCGAATTAAAATCTTTTTTATTTTACTGGGATATGAGAACTTAATTCTAAGATGAATGATTGATCATAATAATAGAGGCAATTGCTCTTGAGTACAAGGAACCCTCCCTTCCCCTCTCCATCACCCAGCCAAAACCTCCTCCATGCAGCTTCCTTCCCCTACAATATATAGTCCTCAGGTATGGCCAAGTCTAGATGCCTTGCCAAGTGGCCCCCATCAAGGAGCCAAGGCACATTTTTGTGTTTTGTTTTTTTGTTTTTTGTTTTTTGTTTTTTCAAGACAGGGTCTTGCTCTGTCACCCAGGCCAGAGTACAGTGGCATCATCTCAGCTCACTGTAACCTCTGCCTCCCAGGCTCAAGTGATTCTCCCACCTCAGCCCTCCAAGTAGCTGGGGCTACAGGCAAGCACCACCAAGCCTGGATAATTTTTGGTTTTGTTTTGTTTTGTTTTGGTTGGTTGGTTTTAGTTTTGGGTTTTTTTGTAGAGATGGGATTTCACCATGTTGCCCAGGCTGGTCTTGAACTCTTGAGCTCAAGTGATCCACCCGCCTTGGCCTCCCAAAGTGCTAGGATTACAGGCACAAGCCACTGTGCCCAGCCCCAAGGCACATTTTCTACGTGACACCACTGTGAGTCTTTAGGGCAGGTATTTTTTTTCATGCAATAATGTTTGCCATAAGGAAAGCATGATTAAAACATCTTTTTACAAAATGCATTAATTCCTAGACAAAGATAAAAATTCCGTTTGATACAAATAGATTTTCCATGGTGAGTTAGCCCTGCATTGAGGGTAATGGATGGGGGAGGGGGAGGCGTCCAGCTCATAAATCAACAGGGGGATGGGAAGGGGGAAAGGAGTTGATGGAGGGGAGAAAGAGCCACTAGTGAAATTTCAACCTGTGAGAGTGATGCCTCCCTCCATTCCCCCAGTTCTTAATGATCTCATCAGGGGTCCAAGATCGATTCCCAGCCATGTTCATCTATCCCCTTCTGCATTCATTATTTTAATAGCATCCACATAAGGCCACTTGACATTTGCATCAGACAAGCATTAATGGGAAGTTTGTTTGGAAAGCTTAGGAATTGAGGAGAAGCAGGCACCTTGGTTGTTGGCCAGGGCAGTCTAAATGGAACAAACTTGGAGATTGGGGAAATATGAGAGGCAGAAAATGACAACCAATGGTTCTGTTCAAATCAGACCAATGTTACTGAGATTCCCCTTCATGTTACAGGGCTTCCCAGCCCCCAGACCTCTTGGTAAACCAATTAGTACAAAACTTAGACATGTGAGCTTGAATAAAAGGATCCTAGATCTTTGAGCTGAGTCAAAAAGACTGCCATTCTAATTCACCTTACAAACATTTCCCAGGTGTACATCTGAGCCAAGTGCTGTGTTAAGCTTGATGAATGCAGTGTGAAGGAGACCCGGGCCTGCCCTCAAGGAGTTCTAGTCTAGAAAAATAAACGGCAATTTCAGCTCAGGACAGCAAATGTTGTGTTATAAATAAACAGGAGAGAGAGACATGGTCTGGGGCTTTCAAGAGGCAGGAATGGTTGAGGTGAAACTTGAAGATAAATAGGAATTTCCCAAGCCCACTGGGTAGATGCATTTTCCTGGCAGAGGGAACAGCACGTGGAAAGGCATGGAGCATGAGATAGCCTGAAAGAACCTGGAAGTCCTGGAGGACACAGAACCAGCAAAGAAGTAGGAGAGACTAAAGAAGATGGCCAGAACATTGTGTGCCAGGCTGCCGAATGAGGCCTCATCCTGCAGGTCAAAAAGTATTTTAAGCAGATTAGAAACATAAAAATAGAATTGCATGTTGAGAAGCCTTGTACGAAGTAGATGGAAGTGGAGAGATTCAGGAAAGGAGGGGAGGCAGTTAGGACACTGTTTCAACAGTCCTTCTGGGAGGTGATGAGGCCTGAGCTAGGGTGGTGGTCTCAAGGTTAGAGAGCAGGTGTGAAGTCCAGTGGTATTCTGGAGGGAGATACGAGCGCAGGGCCCCTCCTGGGTGCAGCACTCCTCACACCATGAGGCATCCAGAGGACAAGGAAAAACAGAAGGAAGGAGGCTCTGAGGAACAGGATCAATGAGCCTGGGCCTGGAAGCTGGGTCCTAAGAAGGATGGTTGAAGGAACAAGGGAAATAGTAGATACTTTCAGAGCTCCAAAGGGCTGTTGTCTTAGGTTGAGTGTCCCCAAAAGCAGAATCTAAGACAATAACTTATATGCAAGTAGTTTATTTGGGAGGCGATCCTTTCCGTGAGGAATGGAGATAGTCAGAGAAGGATAGAGAGCCAAGGCAAGGTGAGTTTGATTGAGCTAGTTACCACTGTGGGCAACTGGAGCTCATTTCCACAGAGGACTCTCTGGAGAATTGTCAGAATGCGCTCAGACTTGTCCCTCCGAAGGACGGGAGGCTGGGCATCTACTCAGGACTCCTGAAGGTTGCCCACTAGAAATGTTTTCTCTCCTACACTTCCAGGTTGCGCCTGGGCAGGGGATCAGGAAGCTTCCCCAGGCTTTAGAGCAAGACCTGAAAAAGGAGAGCTCAGAAATACAGCAAGCATTTAAAATGGGACCTTGTCAATGTACATGGGAGCTCCCCTACCCCACCATAGATACAACTGAAGCAGAAGTTAGAGATGGGACAGTTATGTGTCATGGGACACCAATGGCACCTGCTGAAGCTGTCCACTGGTAGAGGGAGCAGACAAATCGGGAGTGGACCCAGAAGTAGAGACAAGCCTATTCATTGTCAATCTTATTCATCGTCACAACCCTGGAGAAGGCAGAGCCAGTGTCAAATCCCATTGTCATAACATGTAGCATTATACAACTAGGCATTCCTGTACCACTAATAGCAAAAGTTATAATTTATTGCATGTTTATTGGCTGCCAGGTGCAGGGGCAGGCATTTGCATGGATTATCTCATTTAATTCTGAAACAATCTCGTAAGGAAGGTTCCATTATCACTTCCATGCTATAGAGGAAAAAAACAACGGTAGGATGAAATATATTATTTATTCAAAGTCTCCAGATTAAACAGGAAAGAAGGCAGGATTAGAACGAGTTCTCCTTAACCTCAACCCCAGCCTAGTGCTGCTCCTTAAGGGGCACTTAATCTACATTGGTGGGACAATTGGTACAATTGGTATAGGTCTGTAGATTATAGTGCTGTATAAATGTGAATTTCTTGATTTTGAAAATTCTACTGTGATTATGGTTATTATAAAACAATATCCTTGTTTTTATGGAATGCACACTGACATATTTAGAGGCAAACTGGCATTATGTCCACACTTACTGTCAAACAGTTCAGAAAAAATATATGTATGTATGCACATACACATAGATAAAATAAATGTGGTACTACCTTAACTTCAAGGAAATCTCAGTAAAGGGTAAATAGTAATTATTTTAATTATTTTTAGAACTTTCCTATAAATCTGACATTGCCAAGTTTTTAAGTTTTTAAAAATTACCTAATCTTGCTGAGACTTACCTGTCTCATTTTTCAAAAGAGGAATAAAAACTTCCAGTCCATTGCAAACAGCAACAAAGAAACAGTCACTACTAGCACAGGAAATGCCTCTGAGGTGCTTAGCAGGAAAGGGTCTTGGCCCTGAAGGGTTTTCTAGGTATTCTCCTCCTCAAGAGCTTAAATTCTCTTGGTAGCTGAGACTTGGGAAGTAATACCTGACATCTGTCCCTGGAGTGGCAGGATATAGAACTTCTAGACATGGCAGCCTCTCCCTGGACCTGCCAGGCACAACCACCAGGAGAATGGAGCCTTCAGCCCACCCCTTCCTGCTGTCTCATAACATGGGCAATGAACTTTTGGAATCTCACCTCCTGTGTATCTCAAGGCTGATTTTGGCCTCAAGGTTCCCTAGACTTGATTGGGAAGAGGCTAATGCTGAAAATTGAGTGGTGAAATGCCAGGGGTTTGGAAAAGGGGCTGGAGGAAGTTATTGCTGGAGGGCATCAGGGGTCAAGATGTGGGTTCCAGCCTAGGTTCCACCACTTGGACAATTCCTTCTTCTGAGTCTCTTGGCCTCATTGTCCCCATCTGTGACAGTACCTATCTTACAACCTTCCTTTACTCACTCACTCACCCAACAGCATTTACCAAGGACCCTCTGTGAGCCACACCCTGGGTGAGTCCCTGTGGGGAGAGCAGTGAATGAAACAGATATGGTCCCTCCCTCCTGGAACTTACCACCTAGTGGGAGAAGACAACAAAAGCCAGCAGATAAGTAACTGAGAGCATTACAGACTGTGGTAAGTGGTAAGTGCTGTAGATGAAACAATGGCAGAAGATGACAAAGAATAAGGGGTGGTGATCATACTTGGATGGGTGCTCAGGGAAGACCTCTCTAAAAAGGTGAAACTTTACCAAGACTGAAGGCTTGGTAAAGAGGAAAGGCATTCTTGAGATCATTAGAGATGCTTTGTAAATGGTCATGAGATGATTAGTGCCTTCCCTCTCCTTCCTCCTTCCTTCTCACCTTCACCCAATGTGGGCAGCTACTCAACTAAGGCAAGAGCCATTTTGCCTGAAAAGTCCACAGCCCCCTGGGCAGGTTGGGCTGGCCCTCCCCAGGGGCGTCCTTGCCTTCTGTCCCAGCACGCCTGAAGGCCCTGCACACACAGGGGCTGTGCCAGAATTCAGAGAGAACAATGAAAACTCCCTTTCCAGATGGTTGCAAGATACTGTTAGTTTCCAGTGGTGACACTGGGGAAGGTGCCAAGAAAACTGCTTCCATTGGTGTCCCTCTCACTCCACAGCCAGGGAAGCCTCTCTGAAACGTCCTTCAAAGGGACTGACAGGAGTTGTGGGATAAATACCCCAGCTCCCTCACCCCCCAGATGGAATAACTTTGAGATGTGTTCTCCACTCTCTCAGAAGGCCCTTGTGGGACTGAGTCTCAGTTGCCCTGCTGGCTAACACTTTCCATATTCATTTTTTTCCCTTCCCCATCCTGCCTCTCTGGTCTCCTGTACTGTTTCATGAGATCACATCCGAATCCAGAATCCTGTCTCAAAGTTTGCCTAGGGGGAATCCAACTTAGGATAGCGCTTGATGACTATTTAGTAATCTAAGCGGAATTGTAAGCTACTAAACTTGTGAGCTTCTTAAAGACTCTTTTAGCTCATTGTTGTACCCCACTTCTCACACAGAGCCTGGAACAGAGAAGATGTTCCATAAATATTTGTTAAATGAGAAATTGACCTCACAGAACTAGGCAAGTCCCCACAAGGGCAGACATCGGAGCCAACCCTTCTCAGGATAGCCCCGGGGAATATCTGACCCCTGGGCTTTAGACACTTGGCCTCTGAACCAAGGAGGCCCCACTAAGAAGGCCAGAAAGGGGGCACTGCCAGCAATCAGGGCAGTGAGATGGATAAGCAACACAGGGCTTCCTGGGCTGGTGCAGCTTCCACCCTGTTCTGCTCTGCAGAGGAGCACGGCTCTGCTGGGCACAGCTCACCGTGGTGAGTATGCAAACAACCACAGCACAGGGGCCATTTCAGTTAGTTCAGGAAAGGTACAAGAGCATGACAAATATATGTAATTTGTAAATTGGCCAGTCTTTTGCAATAATTTAGAGGCACTAGTTACGAGCAATAGAAACCCCCCAATTACTGATGCTTAAGGCTGGCACTGTTGCTGGCTGAATATTTCATGCATAAATGAACTTCCACTAGGCCACCCGCTGCTTCTGATGAGGCTCTTGCGGGCTTTACTGCCCGGCGCCCAGCAGGGTCCCGCCAATGGGCCCCATGACGGATGATGCATCGTTTTGCAGCTTAAATAATGCAGCGTGGGACAGGCTCAGTGCTGGTGCACTTTATTTACATATCAATTGAGTGGCCACTCTGAATATGAAGAAATATGAGAGGGGAAGTGGCTGGCACTGAATATTTCATGGCCGTGAGCCCTGCAGGAAGCGAATGTCCCCAGCCCAGAGCTAGGTCTGGCCATGTGTGCAAGAGAGAACTGGCATTAATAGTCCAGGAGACGAGGCAAGAATAATCTCCCAAGCCAGGAGGGGAGCCACTAACTGGAATTGATGAGCCCCCTATCATCTGGACACAGCCTGCTGGTGCTTTTTCAAGTCAGCAAAATATCTGCTTCCTGCCTCTACCTTCTGGTTCCCAGAAACTTCTGCAGAGAAGGGAGTTCGTTCAAGCCATCACACACTGACTTCCCAAGTCATGTGGATGGAACAGAAGTTAGCATGGGGTGGAAAATAGCATAGTCCATCGAGAAGGGGCCCCATCCTTTCTGAGAATTTGCTGGAAGATGAATCAGGAATCCCAGCCTAGCCCCTTCTCCCTTCAAAGGTACTGACAGGAGTCATTCACTTAATAATTATTTTCTGGCTGGATGAGGTGGCTCATGCGTGTAATCCCAGCATTTTGGAAGGCTGAGGCCAGAGGATCCTAGTATTTTGGAAAGCTTGAAGCCAAGAGTTCAAGCCCATTCTAGGCAACACAGCAAGACCTGGCCATCTATACAATAAAAATTTTTAAATGACCTGGCAAGGTGGCGCATGCCTGTAGTTTCAGCTACTTGGGAGGCTCAGGAGAGAGGATAGCTTAAGCCCAGGAGTTCAAGGCTGCAGTGCACTAGGATTGTGCCACTGCACTCCAGCCTGGGTGACACAGTGAGACCCTGTCTTGAAAAAGTTATCTTCTGATCCTCTGCCATGTGCTAGGCTTCTAACTAAGTAATAAGGATACAATTATGAAAAAGACACAGCCCCCATCTTCATAGACCTTCCAGTTGAGTGGGAAAAAAAAAAACAGAAAAGAAAATGGGGAACCATAATGATTGGGTGTACTAGGTGTTTACGATTGCTTAACAAACTACCCCAAAACTTAGTGGCTTAAAACAACAGACACAGTCTCAAACACAGTTCCTGCGAGTCAGGAATTTAGAAGCTATATAACTGTGTGGTTTTTGCTTGGGACTTCTCATAAGGTTGCAGTCAGTATATCGGCCAGGCCTGCAGTCTTCTAAAGGCTAGACTGAGCTGGTGGATCCCATTCCAAAGCAGCTTACTCACATGTGTGAAAAGATGCTGTGGGTTGTTGGCAGAAGGCCTGAGTTCCTCACCATACTGACCTCTCCATAGAGCTGCTTGAGTTCCCTCACAATATGGCAGCTGGCTTTTCCCAAGCAAATGATCCAAGAGAATGAAGTGGAAGCAGCAATGTCTTTTATGACCTAACCACAGAAGTCACAATACATCACTCCATTCACATTTTGTTTGTCACATGGATAAACCCTGATAAATATAGGAGGGCACTACAAAGCATGACTATAGGAACAGCAATCACTGGGGACCATCTTGGAGGATGGGTACACATGCAGCAAGTAGGAGTGTACGGAGGGGCAGCTAGTCTGGTACAAGGGAATCTAGTCAGGCATCCTTGAGGAAATGATATATGATTAGAGGCTGAAAAAATAAAACTATCTCAGCAAAGAGAAAGAGGGAAGAGTGTTCAGCAGAGGGAACAACCTGTGCAATGGCCCACAGCTTGGTGCATAGGAAACCAGGCAACTAAGACAAAGGGTTCCATTTGGCTAGAGCTTCTAAGCTCTAGAAGGGGCTTTGAAAACCAGGCTTCATCCTGCGGGTACTGGGGAGCCTTTGGAGGCTGAAAGGAGAAGACAGTCTTGTGAATTTGGTGGGCCTCAGGTCTGTGACATCCCTTCAATAGTGGGCGAGTCTGGGTAGGTTTGAGATAATGCTCTGGAGAGATGGAGACAGAACCCCAAGTGAGCCCTGGGATATACCATACTCTAGAGAGGATTCAGTTTAGGGTTAGAGTTAAGTTAATGTTAGAGTCAGAGCTAGAGAACTGGAGAGAGGTCACCAGAGGCAGCAGATCTGTCTCAAAGGTCAGTCCCCCACTCACTTGCTGGCTATGTGATCTTGGGCAAGTCACTTACCCTCCACGGGTAACAATCAGTGGGCCTCCATTTTCTCATCTGTAAAGTGAGAATAATAGTAGCACCAGCCTCATAAGGTTGTTGGGGGTGTTGACTGAGAAAAATCATCTGACACATGTATCCACTCAGTAAAGTCTAGTGCAGTGTATGAGGCCTCCATCTGTGTCAAAGATCTTCTCTCCGGGACCTGGGATCCCTTCACCCCCTTCTTACTACAAACCTTCTCCCCCACTTTTCTTTTTTTTTTTTTTTTTTTTGAGGCAGAGTCTCGCTCTGTCGCCCAGACTGGAGTGCAGTGGTGCAATCTCGGCTCACTGCAAGCTCCGCCTCCCGGGTTCACGCCATTCTCCTGCCTCAGCCTCCCGAGTAGCTGGGACTACAGGCGCCCGCCACCTCGCCCGGCTAGTTTTTTTTTTTTGTATTTTTAGTAGAGACGGGGTTTCACCATGTTAGCCAGGATGGTCTCGATCTCCTGACCTCGTGATCCACTCGTCTCGGCCTCCCCAAGTGCTGGGATTACAGGCTTGAGCCACCGGGCCCGGCCCTCCCCCACTTTTCAACACCACCTGAGATTCTGCTCCTGAGAGTCTTACTGCCCGTCCTCCGCCACACTGGAAGCCCCAAGGAGTGGGCAAAGCCAGACTAATTCCCCGCTTGTGGATGGACCATCCCTCTGACAGCCCAGTGCTAAACCCGGTGAGTTTTCTGACTCCACCATTCTCATTCCCATCATGCAGTCATTTTCATTCCTAGAAATTACCACAACTTGTATATTTTATTTAGCTAGCTGTGTACTTTATAGGTTTTGTTGTTTTGTTTTGTATTGCTTTATATTTTCTTCTTGCTCTTTGTCCCCCAGAATGAACACTCTGTGAGGTCAGGAACTGCCTGCCTTCTTTACCTCTGTAGCTCCAGCACCAGCACAGCACTTGACAATAAAACTCAGCAGATAAAAGCGGAGAGTCTGGGCCAGGCTTCCTGGGTCTGAATCCCAGAGCTGGTGCTATCTAGCTGTAGAGAGACAATTTGGACAACAGTATCTCAGTTTTCCCCTCTGTAAATGGGGCCAATAATAGTAGCGATCTCATGGCTGAGCGCAGTGGCTCACGCCTGTAATCCCAGCACTTTGGGAGGCCAAGGCAAGTGGATCACTTGAGGTCGGGAATTCCAGACCAGCCTGGCCAACATGGTGAAACCCCATCTCTACTAAAAATACAAAAATTAGCTGGGAGTGGTGGCAGGTGCCTGTAATCCCAGCTACTCAGGAGGCTGAGGCAGGAGAAGCGCTAGAACCCCCCAGGCGGAGGTTGCAGTGCGCCAAGATTGCACCAAGATCGTGCCATTGCACTCCAGCCTGGGCAACAAGAGTGAAACTCTGTCTAAAAATATATATATACATCATTAGGAGGATTAAGTGATACTATGGGTAAAGCACTCAATAACAGTGCTGGAACACAGGAAGTGCTATATAAGGGTTTGTTTTATACATAGATATAGGTAGATGTAGCTAGAGATAAAATAGTAGGTGTTCAAGAAATATTTGCCAAATTAATATGCTAAGTCTAAGAACGGGACAAAGTCCTAACTGGGGCAGAGCCTCAGACAGGGACAATGACCCTCCCAAGGGCAAGTTCCTTGATCTGAACAGAGAAGAACTTGGAAAGCTTGGAAGCTAGAGGCAGCTGGGAAGGGCAGCTACAAGCAAAGGCCTGGTGGGGTGGAGCAGGGGCCACAAGAGACCCTCCATGGAACCCCCACCTGGGATAGCCAGCCCAAGTACTAACACACACTGAACAGCTAAATCATACATTATTGATTTGTCAAACGTATTTGCATATAAATAAGCATGATCATTCATGGAGGCCCGAGCAGTGGCACCTCCCCTCAGTGCCATGATTACAGATGGATGGCCCTAGTTAGACACAAACCAGGGATGCTGCTACCCCTGCCGCAAAGTCAGCGGCTGATTTAAAACTACATTTATTGGAGCATGTACGTGTGACAGCCTAGTGGTGAGTTTGGGATAATTAGTCTAAAAGACAAGATAAACGACTCCTAAAACTGGTATTGTGACGAAGATCCCACCCTACCCCCCCCAACCCGCCACAGCCAGCTCAGCCCTGATGCCAAAAATACAGCCGAAGATAATTAACTAGGAAATGTTAACAGGCAGGATTATGTTCCAATTGCGTTTTCCAGAGGACTTTAGAATTTTACACCCAAGTTGATTGTGTTCCCCTCCCCCTGGTGATTAGGCAGGAGAGGGGGATCTTAGCTAGAAGCAGAGGCTGGGTGGGGGTGGGCAGACAGGCCCAGACGAGGTCTCTAAGGCCAGGCAAGCAGGTGGCTCCAGTCAGCCTTCCCCGAGCCTGAACCGAGATGGATCTGCTGGGTGAAGCACGTTGACCCGGGTAAATTATAGCTGCCATGTTAATTCATTCCACGTGGGAGATCAGCCGTGCGCTCAGAGGCTGGCATCGGCTGCCTCTGATGGATCAAGGGACCCAGCTGCTCAGACACAATGCTGGAGACTTGTCATTGCAGGGGAAACACGGCTTGCTAATGCTTTATTTTAATTGTCTTAAATTACACGTGAAGATGCACAGCCCAGGAGGCCAGCCAGCAAACATCAAACGTTACCTTGAGGATCAGCTTGGCCTGAGAGGAATCTGCAGTCCTAGGACTGGGGCCTCATCACTTTGCTGATACAGAAGAGAGAGCCACTGCCTTTTGGTTTCACCACCTGCCTCCCTGCTCCCAAGGAAGGGGTAGAGAATATCCTGAGACTTCTGACGCATCCTATCAGTAGGTTTGAGGGTTTCTTCTCTGAGAGTTAAGTCTAATGGACCTAGACAGAAAGACGGGGGTGGGCCTTTGGAGTTTGTTTGAGGCGATCAAAGAAGAATCTAAAAGGAAGGCAGCACAGCAGAGGAAGCCATGGCAGGCAGGATAATGCCCCCTGAAAGATATCCTCATCCTAATCCCCAAAACCATACATGACAAAAGGGACTCTGTAGATATGATTAAAGATATTGAGATGGGGAGAGTGAGTAAAGTGATTGCAATGTCATTGCCATGTCCTTAGAAGAGGGTCAGGGAGAGAGATGAAAATGCTATTAGGCAGCTGACATTGAAGATGGCATTGAAGGTGCAGGTGGGCTCCAGAAGCTGGAAAAAGCAAGAAAACAGAATGGGTGCAGCCCTACCAACACCATGAAACAAGTCCAGGAAGTCCTATTTCTGACTGCTGACCTCCAGAATGTAAGATTTGCATTGTTTTAAGCCACTCAGCAATTTGTCACAGCAGCAATAGGAAACTAACATGGAATCCCAGTGTTCTCAGCCTGGCCTCACTACATCCTGGCTGTGTGACTTTGGGTAAGTGACTGAACTTCTCTCCACATCAGTTTCCACATCTGTAAAATGGGGATTATAGAAGAACCTAATGTGTGGGGCCATTGTGAATATTAAATGAGCCAATGCCTGGAAAGTGCTGAGCTCACTGCCCAGCACTTAGCAAGTGCCCAGTAAGTAGCACTTACTGTCGTGGCTGTCGTTGTCATTATTGCCCCTTGCTGCTCTTCCTGATACCTGGCAGTGAGGACAAAATTAGTAAGAAAATACACATTGCCAAACTAAAAGTTTATTTATTCATCAAGTATTTATTGATCATCTTCTATATGCAAACTATTATATCAGGCATTAGGAATAAAATAGTGAATGAACAGGGACCTCGCCCCTGCCCTCATGGAGTTTATAATATGGTAAGGGAGATGGATGGATCTTATTATATAATTATATTATGAATAAAATACAATCATATACGTTATATTTATATTGAATAATCTCCCAAACAAGTGCTAAGATTGAGAGATGCTGAATAAATACATATGGAGAGATGCGTCTCATCAGGGAATTCATGGAAAGCTTCCTGGAGGAAGCTGACCTCAAAGGTTTGAGTGGAATTGGTGCTTTGAGAAGACAAGGGCGTGGACACTTCTAAACTGTGGGAGGAAGGACTCTGCCTGCATGTCTGGAGTCATGCTCCAGCTTCTGGGGTATCTGGAAGGAGCTTAGACCAAACAGAACGCCTGCAGATGCCCACTATGGTGAGTCTTGGGAAGGCAGAGAAACCCCCATAACAGGCAGGTCAAATGGAGGTAACATGACCAAGTGGGGCCTTGAGCTATGTAAGGTGAGTCAATCCCTTAGGTGCTGAATCCCTATGTGATTCCAAACACAAGGCTGGAAATATCACCTTATACCTTGTATGTGGGCCCTGACTGTGAATGCAGGGGTATATTCTGTCCTTCGTGAGTCCAAAGCAAGACACATGGCACAGTCTAGTTCAATGGAGCAGGTAAGTATACCTCTCCCATGGACATGGAAAGGAGGGAGGGAAGAAGGAAATATTTTCCTGACCACTGTGTAATCTATCACATGCCTTAAAATTCTGCCTGGGCATAGTGGAGTACTCCTTCCTCCTTGGGATAAAGGGGAAGGTCTAGGGATCACTCCTCATTCATGCACAAGATTCCAGGCCTCAGACCTCCACTCTGTGTATCTATCAGCCTTTCTGCATACCATATCATTTATATAATGACTCAGAATTGGCCAGATCCCAAAGCCCCTGGTTTTAGATGGTGAATATCCACACCTGGAAACAAGTAAGTGAATATCAGGTAAAAAGGCCTCCGCACGGAGCTCTAGACCTAGATGAGGCACACAGATCCAATCTTCTAGCAGTAGATACAGACAAGCACCATGGGGAAAAGAGATATTAAATTAAAAGCACTTTTACAACATCTCCACCTCCCAGACTGCTAAAATTCAGCTTATCTTTGGCCATTCTGAATCTCTTTCTCTCTTGCCATCAGAGGGAGGTCTGCCTATAATTTCCCTGGGATTTTTTTTTTTTACTTACATTTAGGTGTGGGTGTTCACCACCTAAAAGTCTAGGCCTACGCTGGACTGCCAGACACATAGTAGCTATGCAAGAATCATTTGTTGAGTAAATGAATGAATGCATGAATGAATGAACAAATGCCCAGCCCACCCCTTGGACATCATTCATTGGTTTATTTGATGCCTTCTATCTATCAGACCTCCATTTCTGCTGTACACGGAGCTTGGGCAGAGATATTGTAGCATACTGTAAAACCCACCCACCCCAGACAATGACTATGCAAGCTCCAGACCCTTTCTTTCTCAGCTTTCACAACAGTGGCCACGGCGTTGGCAGAAATTCCAAAACAGCCTACAAAATGTGGATGTGGGAGACCATATCCCCAGAATGTTTTGCAAAAAGCAAATATTGTGACAAACAATTGGAAACATGGTGCATTTATCTGCACTTGCAATAGCTGCTCATATGTTCACATTAAAACCGTTGAAAATGTATAATTAAAAATCTGTTTGAAAATGCAAAGAACATGTAAAAATAGTTTATCCATTCACAGATTAAAAACAAAAACAAATAAGTGTGAGTCATAAAAAAAAAAAAGAAAAGAAAGAAAACTCCAACAGGATGCAGGCCCCAATGAATGGTGGCTGAAACAAGTCTCAGTATACATATGCCCCATCACCCCCACTACAGAAACCAAGGGATGTGAGCTAGACTTGTATCCTTTTCAATTTGCATAATTGATGCTTTAGTTTCTCTACGTGAGAGGAGTTGTGGGAACGAATAGTAAGTGAATATCGGGTAAAAAGTCCTCTGAACGGAGCTCTAGACCTAGTTGAGGCACACAGATCCAACCTTCTAGCAGTAGATACAGACAAGCACCATGGGGAAAAGAGATATTAAATTAAAAGCATTTTTACAACATCTCCACCTCCCACACTGCTAAAATTAAGCTTATCTTTGGCCATTCTGATTCTCTGTCTCTCTTGCCATCAGAGGGTGGTTCTGAGTCTGCCTGTAATTTCCCTGGGATTTTTTTTTTTTTAACTTACATTTGGGAAGGAAGGAAACACCACTTAAGAGAAAAGAAGGACTTGAGAGAGAAAGGGGAGTAACTAGAAAGCCAAGAGCCATGAGTGGTTTGGCCTTGAGAGAATTTTAGTTGGGAGTTAATTATAAGAGAAAAAAGAGAAGCCTCTAGGCAGCTATGGAGGGAAGGAGAAGTTAAAACCCAGAGAAATGAGGAAAGAAAACCTTAAGAAATGTTGCTGTGAATTATGATTTGGATCCTCTTTGACATTCTTTGAGAGATACCAATAGAAGATTTAAATTGTTCTAAATTCCTTTGATTGCTGTATGTGATTCTTTGAATATGACACCATGCTGGCACTGGACCACATAGGGCCTTGGTTTTATTTGGGGTTACTTGAGTCAATATGAATTTAAGCTGCTCTGTGAAACACGTCCCCGATAGAGGTGTGGACATAGTGCTTTGAGAATATGAGAATAAGGGAGTCCCAGAAGAGAAAATAAGGTTTCCCAGAGGAAGTCATGTTTGAGCTGAATGCAAAGGAATATGTTCACCTTATTGGCATGAATTGCAAGGGCGTTTCTGGTGGAAGAAATAATATCTGCAAAGAAACAGGGTATTCAGGAGAAAGTGAAAAGTCTAGTGGGGTGAAGAAGAAACCAGAAAGCTCTGTGGGTAGACAGGAGCTGTATGGTGAAAGGGCTCAAATGCCATTAGCAGATGGCCTTTATTCTGTAGCCCACAGGGAGTCATGGTTTTGAGTGTGGACGTGACGTATTAGAGGTTTTACATTCATTTAACACTCTTGCCAGAGACACTGGACCCCTGAAGCAGCCTGCCCTCTTCTGAATCCCATCCCCAGGAGTGACCAGGAGAAATGGAATCAAGTGTGGAGCTGACTCCAGAGGTTACAAAGGCACTGGCAGGAAGTTCACAGTTCCCAGTGAAGAGAAAGACGCACTGAAGAAAATAAGAAGCCATTTGTCATCATCTGAATTCATGTGTGGGAAACACATTTGTTTCCAAGGAGAGTGTTCCACAAACTTGTTTAAATGGAAATGGACTTGATTTCAATAGCAGTGCAGCCTTGGTGGCAATATGATATTTTATTTTATTGTTTGCAATTAGTGACAAGTGAGGAAATATCTAAATCACTCCACATCGCACAGGGTGTGCGTTATCCAAGTACTTCGCTCTGATGAGAAGATGGGGGCTGGGGAGATGCAGCCATGAAGAACTTGAACCCCCAGAGAGGAAACTGAATGAAGTACATGGAGTCTTCAAGCTCTTAACCAGTGCAGAGGCATTACTGAAAGGCAGGAAGTACAGCTGACTGTTGGGATGCAGAGAAAACCAGTGAAGGAAATTTCCCCCAAAGACAGGACAAGCCAGGAGTCGAGGAAACCCAGATCAGTTGCAACACAGGAGCAGCTTTGGGGAGAAATTTCCTGTGGTTTGCAAAAGAGAGACCTCTGACTGCTCCAGTCACCAGCTGGTAAAAAGCCCAGTGGCCACTGTCCAGTATTGCCTAAGGCAGAGTTCCTCAGCCTCAATACTATTGGCATTTAGAGTTGGATAATTCTGTGTGAGGGGTACTATACTGTGCATTGAAGGATATTTATCAAAGGACATTTTGGCCTCTACCCACTAGATGCTAGTAGCACTCCTCTCCAGTTTTAACAATCAAAAATGTCTCCAGACACTGCAAATGTTCCCAGAGGAACAAATCACCTCCCATTGAGACACTCTGGCTTGACTTCAATTACCAGTTCTGAATCTTGGTTGAGTTGGAAGAGGAGTCCAGGATTTTCAAGAGAAAGTTTTGTCCAGCTTAGAAATGCTTCATTCTGAGGAATCTGAAGATCCTCAGCCTACCTCAACAAAGCCCACCATTGCCTTCCCAAAATGGACCTGGGGAGCAGAGGAGCACAGAGTCCCTTAGCTTTGATCTGCCCAGGACTTCAAGAAAAACTAAAGAAAAACTTCTGAGATGCCATGGGGCCATGGAATGAGCCTGGACTTACAGTTCTATAGGCCTGGCTTTGAGTCTAAGCTCCTCACTTTGTCACATGTGGTCTGTCCTTTGCTGACCTGGACACTCCCTTTCTCTCCATGCTCCAGCCACACTGGTCTGCTGAAAATTCCTCATATATCTCCCATCCGAATTACTAAATCAGGCCTGACCATGCTTAGCTTGCAAAATCAGACAAGATCAGGTGTGTTCAGGGTGGTATGGCTGTAGGCTTCTCATACATCTCACGTGCAACCTCAGGGCCTTTGCACATGCTGTTACCTCTATCTAGAATATTCCCTGCACTAGACACACACACACACACACCCTAGTTCACTACTCATTCTTCAGGTCTCAGATTAAATATTACCTCCTCACAGAAGCTTTCCCTGAATCCCTGGACAATTCGGTACCCATGGTACGCACTGCACCTGTACTATTCACGATTAAATTACTATTGCTGGGGGGAAAGGTTAAGGGAATTGGGGGGAAAGAGAAAAAGAAGTAAGCCTAAGAGAATCTGGCCAAGAAAGATTAAGGGAAATAACTCCACTTTAAATTTTAAAACCATACAGATTAAAACCTATCAATGGCAACAGGAAGGTTTTTCCTCATTGTCTGACATCTGTGTATGTTCGTGACTGCTTTCCTTCTGGTATGGAACTAGACCTGTACAGCCTTCCAGATGCGAAAGGGGGATGGCATCTGCATAATCTTATTTCATGCCTGTATCAGCCCCAAGTGATAGGGGCCATTCATATTCCCGTTTTCCAAGTGGAGAAACTGAGGTCTCAGTCTGTACTCTCATTCAGAATGTGTGTAACTTTCCCAGAACTGTATCACTTGTGAGCTGAAATTTGGATCCAGGTGCATGAAATTCCAGAGTCTGTGCTCCTGGCCACCCATAGGGTGAGCCCAATGAACTTGGCAACCAGGAGTGAATTGGCTCAATGCTGGGCTGGGGCATGAAGTTGACTTTCAATAAATATTTACTGAATGAGCAGAGGCAGCAGTGGGATTCACTTCGGAGAAACTTGAATCCAGCCTGTGTGCAGTGGAGCTTAATCCCCGCCTACCCCATCCCACCACCACCACCCCACCCCCGCTCACTTATCACCATGTAATTGAAATAATGCCTATCGACAGAAACTCACAAACAACTGCTCAATTTTCCTCAAAATTCAATTAAACTTCGTTTATTCTGGGGATCGATCCAATTAAAAGAAGGAAAATTTCAGATGGTCTGAGCAACACCATCCATCTTCAAACACAGTGTCTACCCTAGTGATGTAATAATTTGCCCAATCAATGCTTTAAAAGCATTTAGCAGTCTTGATAATGAACTTTTGTCAAAACAGCCTTGCAGAGCAATAAGTGCCTGCAGATTAATATGAAGTCATAAAGGGCTAATGCCTTGGGGTGGAGGGGGGATGCCGACATGAATCAGTGGGAGCTGTGGGCTGGGGCATCATCCTTCCACACCTTCTCAGAACTAGGTATGAGCAGTGTTAGCAGGACCCAGAAAACGCTGAATGTACTTCCTTGTTTCTGCTCTGTCTGCAGGTTCCTCTCCCTTCCACAGTCTCAGGACCCAGACTCCACCAGCCAGCCAGGTGCTGAGATGCTCGGACCACCCTCAGGGCATTTCGGGCACCCCACTCTATTGGGAAAAATATCCAAAGGGAGGAAGCTTTGCATGGAAGAAAGTCTGCCTCTTGGCCATCTACCATCTCTGAAAGCTCTGGCTTCAAAAATGGTATTTGAACTGCAAAACTTTCTTTTCTCCTACCCCTTTTCTTGGGGTATTCAACTTACTAGCTGTATGACCTTGAGTGTGTTACTTAAGGCCTCTGAGCTTTTGTTTCTTCATCTGTAAAATGGTGATGATAGCATTTGGTTGAAGTTCAGAGGAGGGAGGTTGCATTGGATTTCTCGGTGACAAAGATGCAAAGATTAACAAGACCCAGGCTTTATCTGTAAAGACTTTAGAGGCACCAGGGGAAAAGCAGGTGCAAACAACTACAATGCAAGAAGCTAGCACTGTTAAAGATGTCTGAACCTAGTACTAGAAACAGTGCCCAAGAGAGGGCTTCACCAAGGCATTGCAGTTTGAACAGCTCTTGACCAAAGAGCAGGTATTTGGCAGGTGGAGAAGAGAAAGGAAAGGTGTATAGGCTGAGGGGGCTGCAAGTGCAGAGGCCCAGAGTCATGACAAGGCTTCCTCAAGGTGCACAGAAGGCCCAAGTCAGAGTCAGGAAACAGAGCGGAGCAGGCTAAGCCAGAGCTTCGAAAGTCTCATTGGCTAGGCTGAGGAGCTTGTCCTTTATCCTAAGAGAAATAGGGAGCCATGGAAGGTGTTAATCAAGGGATTGATATGAGGAGAACAGCACTTGGAAAAGTTCAATCAGGCAACCTTGAAAGGGACAGGCTGGTGGGGATGAGACAGTCAGAATGGTTTAGGTGAGACATGATGTAGCCAGGTTGGTGGAACCACACAACTGCACTCCCCTAGGAATTCCCCCAACCACTCTCTCCCCACGCTGAACACACCCACCCCAAATTCCCTGTGCCCAACCATTGTCCACATGCCGCCAGACAGGAAGCCCAGGAGTCCCTCTACACACCTTCCTTTTCCATTCCCTGCAATTTCTAGGATTTCCTCAGAAACCTTCTGCCTGAATGCTAGATCCTGTTTGGACAAACATGGTTTCTCATCCCAAAAAGTTACGCTCACTTTAGTCCCCCACGAGGCCCCCTTCACCCTTTCAGAGGAAGGTCAGGGTACAAAGTTCCTTGCAACCAGACAGGGGCATGCCCAGAGCTGTCCGTGGTACTGGTTGTGTTGGTTCCAGAAGAGGAAGGGAAAGGTGCTTCTCAAGATAGGTCAGAAACCTTCATGTGGAGTTTGGGGCGTTCACCTCCAAAATCAGTCACTTCTAGGGAAGCTGGGCCAGTCTGAGCTGGGATGGCCAAGATGGGCTGAACTGGGTGATATGGTTTGGCTCTGTGTACCCACCCCAATCTCATCTCAAATTATAATCCCCACATGAAGAGGGAGGGACCTGTAGTCCCCACATGTCGAGGAGGGGAGGTGATTGGATCATGGGGGCAGTTTCCCCCATGGTGTTCTCATAATAGCAAGTGAGTTCTCACAAGAGCTGATGGTTTTATAAGGGGCTCGTCCTCTCTCGCTCTCTTTCCTCTCTCTCCTGCCACCTTGTGAAGAAGGCGCTTGCTTCCCCTTCACCCTCCGTCATGATTGTAAGTTTCCTGAGGCCTCCCCAGCCATGGAACTGTAAGACAATTAAACCTCTTTCCTTTATAAATTAGCCACTCTTGGGTATTTCTTTATAGCAATGTGAAAATGGACTAATATACTGGGCAAGTCCCTGGGCCCTGGAGTGGTCCACGATTCCTTAGAGAGCCTGCTTCTCCTCTCTCACGCCAGCCCTCTAGGTTGGGGCTACCTTGCGGGGTTTGTGCGCTGATGTGGAGAACCAGGATACAGCTTCAGCCTCCAACACCAGCAATTCCTTCAGCATCTCCTCACCATACCTGAACTATCCCTTTAAAAACCAGAAGAAAATATCAGGGGCTGGCTGGTGCTTTAAAAGCTGGGGATCTGGGTGGCCGAAGGAATGAAACTCCTGCTCCACTCACCGGAAGTCACTGCTCCCCTCCGGGATGCCAGGCCCTGACCTGCCATCACAGAGGCTCCAGATTTGGAAAGAGAAGGATTAGGAATTAAAGCGGGGAGAGGGAGGGGAACTTGCACTGCTAGATCACGGGGAGTATTAAATGATCCCAAGCCCAGAAATGCCTTTTCAAAGACTTCTGCCATTAGGACTTAATATTAAATTTACCCCTTCTGTGCCTTAAAAAATAGCTAATTTTTTTTTTTAAAGGTGCTTTTGATGCCAAAGGTATGGCTTAGGCTGAAAGGCACCAGCACATCAAACATCATTTGGGGGATTTCAAAGGGCTGTTTCAGCAGGATCCTGTTCTCTTCATCCCCCTCCTCAGCTGATGAAGTTTCTGAGCCTCCTGAAGTCGGATCTTGTGTTCTTGGCTATCAAAGACCCCAGCAACATCGCGTCTGTCTGTCTGTCCCAGTGAAACTTTCGCAAAGAAAGCCTCCCTTTTACACAGAGATCTGAGGGCAGAATAAAAAGGATGCTGATTTGTGAGGAAACAGGAGGGAAGCCCTGCTGGGCCGATAGGAATCTTTTGACTTAACCGAGGCCAGATTTGAATACATTTGGCCCAGACAAGGGGGTTGGGGGGGAAATCCATTACTTTGGAGAAAAGCTTCATGGGGTTTCAAAAGGAAATATGTAAATGTTGGGAGAAATCATTTGTGTGGGTTTGTGTGTGAGTGTTTCAGACACCCCCAAGTTTAACATCGCCAACCAGGAGCAAAAGGCAAGAGCCGTGGAATTAAGTCGCCGCTGTTCAGGGGAGGCATAAGGAGCTGGAGGGCTGGGTGGGCTCTGCAACTTCCCTGGCCTTGCCCCTGCATACCTCTCCCAGCTGGGACTAGGGTCTGAGACTCAAACCGATGGGGAGACCCAGCCCGAGGCACAGTGCTCAAAGGGCTTCCCTTTCCTTAAGATCCCACTCAGAGTCCAAGACCAATGTTCAGAGAGATCTCCCAGGTCATTTCCAGTGTCCAGATGCAAAGACCAGAGCCTGGGAGGGGAAGGGCATTGTCACAGGGGCTTTGCAGGTCGGGCCGCTGGGCTCGAGTCTCTGACCCACACAACTTCTCCCCATAGTCTTGCTCAACAAGCATTTGATCTGCTCTCTGAGGACTGCACCTGGGAGGCAGATTATACTTGTACTCATGGTACTCTGGAAATGAAGTGCCTGTCACACCCAGCCCTGAGGACAGGCATCCCTGTGGCCTGCCTTGTTCAAGGCCCCATAAAAACAGAATAATTACTACCAGATAATGAGTTGGAAATTCCCCCTGTGGTTTCAAGAGATTCAGGAGCCCTGAGTCCTGGGCTCAGTTTGGTCTCTCTCTGGTCGTCACTTCCTTCCTCTTCCAAATGAGGACAACTCCATCAGTCCTGTCTCTGCTTTGTAAGACCACTGAGAAATTCCACTTAGGTCAGGAATAAATGCTGTGAGCAGGGAGTCCCCAGAGCAGGGCAACAGGAGCCTCTCCCACCCTCCAGTAGGTTCAGACACAGCAGGAAAAACGGAGTAGGTTGTTTTAAAGGCTGTTCTGTGTGATTGTAGCAAGTGCACCTGAGTCGCTAAGAAGCCTTGCATTCTCACATCGGCCCTGGAATTTCACCACAGTTTCAGGGCTCTTTTCTTAATTAGGAAAATGGTTGATAGAATTTGAAGATGAAAAGAAGCCTGGGGACTTGCTTCTTTGGGTGGAGATGAGGGATGGGGTGGGAGTTAGGTTCTGGGGCTGCCTGATATGGACTCCCATCTGAGCTTATTTTACCCAAGGAAATGGGGGCCAGCAAAACTCAGCACTTGAATCTGATCATTGTCCTCCTGCTGCAAAAGAGAAGAGAAAAAAGGGAGATGATAGTTCATCACTAATAGTCTTGAATTAATATAAATTAGTTGAGCCCATCTTGGCTGCTTCCAGCCAGGCAGAGCATAGGGCTGCTGGGGAGGAGCCTGGAGGTTCCTTTTGCCTCACAGTCCAGTGGCCACCCATAAAGCCACTGCTGACCGTGCACTCTTCCCTCCCGCCGATCACTCCCCTCTCCCCACCACTACCAGCAGCTCCAGGCTGCAAGGTGTCAAACAGGATGGTGATGGGACCACTGGGATGAGGGGCGGCTCCCCAGAGCCTGCAATCTTTGGAGCATTGTCATTCAGAGGGTCACCATTATCAGGAGGAGGAGGGCATCCTGAGCTCAGCCACAGGCCAGACTCCCATATCTCCCATCCCATCTTCTTGTCCTGAGCCAGAGAGGTAGCAAACATGCACATTGGTGCCCAAGTCAAGCTCACAAACCAGAATAATGCCTGATAACATGGTATTTGAGTATAGCAGCCCTGGGCAGCCCAGAGCTACCAGAGTGTTGCTTGAGTTCATGGGCCGTCCAGGACTCTGCCATGTTTGTTTGAACTCAGAGGACTATGAATTCTTTCTCTGCAAGTAGTCCAAGTCAGGCTGTGGCCGTCTATGACCACATCAGCGCAGTTATCATTCAGTGGATGCAAACTTCCCATCAGGTAGCACAAGGCAATTTAATGCCAGCAAAGGGGCAGAGGGCTGAGAATCTGTGGGTTGGGGGGGCATGGGTTTCCTGTCTCAGGATGGCTCACTTAGCCATATGGGACCCTGTGGCTCAGGACTGACCCCCCAGAGACACACTGAGCTCCCTGAATCAGGATTGTCACACTGGGGCATGCTAAAACTTCCTAACTCAGGCCTGGGCCCCCAAGTCACACGGGGACCCTCTCACTCAGGGCTGGCCCACTGCAGCTCGCTGGGACTTCCCCAAGACCAAGCAGAACATTGACTGCTTAGCTCAAGACTCGGAGGCCAAAGAGCATCCCCAGAATCCCTGGGAGATAGGACTTTTAACCCTATTTATAGGTAAGGAAGCTGATACTTGGAGAGGTCAAGTAGCTTGGCACGAGGACACAGAGCCAGTAAACAGCTTTCAAGTAATAACAAGAGCTAACTTCACAATACGGGGACTAAAGCTTTCCATGAGACTCCTCCTACCATCCTCACAACTTCCATGAGGCAGGACCGGTATTGTCCAGTTTTGTACACACAGCAATTGAAGCTCAGAGAGGTCGAACCACATTGCCCCGTCACACAGCTGGAGCTGGAATCACAGCTCATGGCTGCAGAGCCCCAGCAGCCAGGCATAGTGGTTAAGAGCCCAGACTTTGGAGCCAGCCTGCCTGTGTTCAAGTCCTGCCTTTATCCATTTCCCAGAGATGTGACCTTGGATGAGTTCTTCAACAGATTCTCAGTTGTCCTACCTAATGGAAATAATCATTGTAATATAGCAACAGTCAGGATCTGTAATAGATATTCACAGAACACTTCCAACAGGGCCTGCTAGGTACCAAGTTGTGAGTTTGTTAGATGAGTCTTTCTTCTGTACAACCATGATTTCACTCATTCTGTACAGAGTAGGATTAAAACTGGCAAACTGGGCATCCTTCCTCTCCAGGCTGTCCCCTGTCCTCTTGGGTCCAAGGTCCAGCAGAGGCACACCGCCAAAAGGCACCCCAGACCCAGCACCTGTAATGCTTCTGTCAGAGCAAACGAGGCTATTAACTGACGAGCTCTGTGATGGAATTGTCCCCTGTGGTATTTATTATAGGGTCCTTTCCCTGACACCCCCCCGGGAAAGAATATTAAATATTTAATGCACGCGAGGCTGCTCGTTTTTCATCCCCACTTCAGCACTCAAGTCGGCTCCAGTCTGGGGGCGAGCCAAAGTCCACCAGCCTGGCCCCCTCGTGCCTTCCCTCTTCCTGCCCGCTGCCCCTCTCTCTAGGGCACAAGGCCAGACACAGCCTGGGATGGGAATGTAATGAGGCCCCCACCCCAGGGACATGCAGCTGAGTCCCACATGAACCCTGGGAAGGGCTCCTCCATCAGTCACCCTGGGCTGGGGGCCTGCGGAGTGTCAGGGGAAGCAGCGCTTCTCATCTAAAGAGTTGCGATTCGTTTGTCACCAGAGCTTAGGAGCCTCAGAGCACCCTGCCTGCATCTCCTCCTCTCCTCTGCACACATTTCTGACTCCCCCACCCACCTACCAGTTCTCATTCACCACATGCACCTCTGCCAGAGGTTTCTTCTGGCTACAGAAGCCTGCTCAGCCAGCAGAGCAACAAGATAGTGTATGAAAACCCCAGCGCCCGTGCCTTTCATGTGGGATAACACAGGGGTGTGTTCTATGCTGACTCCTGAGGTCTCTGGCAGAGCCCCACAGCGACCACTGCCCATTAAAACACCCTATCTTCGTTCCTTTTCCTCTCTGCTCTCATTTCCCCTCTTTCCTCTGCGTGCATCCTGGGGTCACCTCCCAGATAAACTTCTGCACTCAAATCCTTGTCTCCGGGGCTGCTTCTGCAGGAACCTAAATGAAGACAATGGCTTGGTCAGGTTGGGGACTCACTAGAGAACGTAGGAGGGTACATCTCAGGCATGTATTTATTCTTTCATTGAGCATCTACCTGCTCAGGGTCAGGCCCTGTGCTGGGGGCGGGGACATAGCAAGAACTCGAATCTGGCTCCTGGACCCCAAGTGCTCCCAAGATGACTGGGGCACTGTTATGAGACACTATATCCACAGTGCAGTGTGATCAGCACTTTCTACCATCACCCCTGGCCCTGCGAACCAGCCCAAGTGATGCCACATGAAGATAAAGTCATGTTTTCATCTCAGCTCATCCCTTAGTGGAAACACCAAGCTCCTCTACAAATGAGTGCATTGACCACCATGGGCCAAATGCTGAAAGGGATCCTGTCAATCATATTCATGTGAATTTCCCAGCTTTTCTTCTTCCTCTCTTTCTTTTCTGGGTGACCTCCAGCCATCTGTGATGCACGTGGGTGCTGGTAATTGAAACAGTGAGAGGGGGAGAGGAAAGGGCATTTTACAAGCATCAAGGCCCGAGGGTGAGGCAGGGAGGTGAATTTTCCATTCCCAGAATGTTGACCAAAGGCATGCTCCCGGGCGTCGGGCCCTGTGCTTTGGACTTCGCTGTATATTAGGGACAGGGTGGCTGAGGAGGTCCAGTGTCTGACAAGAGAGGGATGGAAGACCTAGTGATCAGGGGAGGGTAGGAAGCTCGGCATTTTTCCTCTATGATCTGTAATCCTCACAGCAGCCGTGTGCAGGGCTATGGTTTCCTTCCATTTTACAGATGAGAAATCTGAGTTCCAAAGAGATTATAACTTATTCAAGGCTACTCAGCTAGGTATGCCTCGGAGTTCATTACATACCTTCTTCCCACCTCTGCAGCCCGAGGAGGAAGATAAGAAGCCCGTCTTGGATTTTGTCCTGAGGTCAATGGGTAGCCATGAAAGGACAAGGTCAGAGTTGCATTTTGGAGCCATCATGATCTATTTAGCCCATCCCGGCTGCCAGGCTAGGGGTCTCTATAGACCCATCCACCCCTCACCCCTGCCCTGGTCAAGACAGGCTCTGGGTTGAGAAGCTGAGGCCTACAGGGGCACCACTAGGATGGACAGCATAACCACACTCTTCCTTTTGCAGGGCTTTGCTCTTGCAGGGACTCCTGCCTGGAGCAGTCTTACTCCCTTTTAACCTCTTTTCCTATGGCTGGCTCACTACCAAGTTTCATGATCAGCTTAACTATCACCTCAAAGAGTGTTTCCCTGACCCCTGTTGTGGGTTGAATTATGTCCCCTGAGAAGGTTTGTTCAAGTCCTCATTTCCCCCCCTCCTGAACCCATGAATGTGACCTTATTTGGAAATAGTCTTTGAACATGTAATCAAGTTAAAATGAGGTCATTTGGGGTTAGAGTGAACTCTCATCCAATGACTGGTGTCCCTACTAGGGAAGGGAAATCTGGGTGCAGAGACACAGTGAGAACACCATGTGAAGATGGAGATGGAGATCCAAGTGATCCTGCCACAAGCCAAGGCAGGCCTGGGGCCACCAGAAGCTGGAGGAGGCAAGGAGTCTCCCCTAGAGCCTTTGGAGGGAGCATGCTGACTCCTTGATTTCAGACCTTTCGCCTCCAGAACTGTGAGGGAATCAATTTCTGTTGATTTAATTCATGCAGTTTGTGTTACTTGGTTAGAACAGCCCTAGAAACTAATACAGCTGCTCACTAAGGCCAGTCTCTCTCATCTTTCCTATCACATATCTTCCTCTCTTCCTCCTTCACCCCAGTAATAACAATCTACAATGATCATTATAGATGTTATATTTATTGTCCATCCTACTCACTACACTGGGAGCCCTGAAAGGGGAGAGGCCTTGCCTGTCTTGTTATCTGCTATATTCCTAGTGCCTAGCCCTGCACCTGTGGTGCATGGCATATGGTAGGTACTAAATAAGTGTTCACTTACAGAGACTTAATGAATGTCTATCATGTGCTAGCACTGCTCTAAGTGAACAAAATAAAGAGTGGCACTTACTACCACATTCAACAAGGAACATAATCAGTAAGTTAAGCTTATAGGCTGTTAGAAGATGACGAAGTTCCATGGACAGGGAGAGGAAAAGTAGGGTGGGGTAAGGGAGATGGGACATTGGGGTGGAAGAGAACAACCTGCAAAATTAAACAAGGTGGTCTAGAAGGCCTTGTTGACAAGTGGCACTTAAGTAGATTTTGAAGGAGATGAGGGAGTTGGCCATGTGAGATTCTTGAAGAAGAACATTCAGGCAAAAGGCACAGCCACTGCAAAAGCTCTCCAGCTACGGGAATCTGCACCACACTTCGAAGAACAGAAAAGAGGTCAAGGCAGGTGGAACACAATGAGAAAAGGGGAGAATAGCAAGGGATGAGGTCAAATATTTGTTGGCTGAAGGAAGGGATGGAGGGAGGGAAGGCAGGAGGGATGGGTAGAAGGATGGGTGGATGGATGGATGGATGGATGGATGGATGGATGGATGGATATGGACAGATAAAAGGAAGAATAGAAAAGGGAGGAATGCTTCATATCTGGGAATCAAAAGCAGGGACTAACTCTGTCCTCTGGCCATATGTTAAGTCAATAACTAAAAATAAAGGGGACCCTACCCAAGAAAAGCGGCCAATTGCAGATCAAAAGAAGTCAGTTCTCCACTCCCTTTATAGCAATAACACAGCACTACAGAACAGAGATGAGGATGCCTAAGAAAGTTGACTTTAGTTTCTTGGGGACCCAGGATCCCAAACGAGGGCTCCTTCAGAGCCTGGGATCTCACCCACCCAGATGGCTGGAGCCCCCACATACAAGGCCTCAGGCGCTCCCTTAGAGCCACAAACCATGAGGCTGAGCTGGCTGGGACTCCTGACAGCTAAAAGTGGATTTATTCCAAACGAATCACTAATGAGGCACTTTTTGATACAGAGGCCCTGGAGGGTGCCCATAAAATCCATGACAAACCACTGAGATATGAAATGGTATCAAGTTGGTTTCTAAAAATTAGGAATTTCCTCTTCGTCCTCCAGCCACAGCTCCAGCTGGATTGGGTCAGCTCCCCAAGGGGCCTGCAGAGCAGGCACACTGCTAAGAAACCCCTGGGTGAGGATGTGACCCAGAGGCCGGGGATCAGAGAAGTCCTGAGCAAGATAAAGAGCAACCTGCTCCTTATCTTGTTCCACCCATCCCCATCTTGCCTGTTCTAGGAAACCTTCACAGCCCTCCAGACAGGACACATTGAGTGTGTACAGACTTTAAGGCTCAGGTTGCTCTTTTCCCACCTGTCTCATCTGTCTCCCTCATGAGACACTCTGGCTCTCTCCCCTGCCCTCTCAGCAGCATTCAGCCCAGCTTGCTGCTTGGCCTTGTAGTCTCTTCTTTTCTTGCTTTGTGTAGCATCACACGGGCCTCGTTCTCCTCCTGTTTCTCTGGCTGCTCCTTCTCCACCTTTGCAAGTGCTCTCTCTTCTCCCATGCAACTTTTAAGTGTTGGAGCACCCAGGGCTTCACCTTCAGCTTGCTCTCACTCTCCCTCCATAAATTATCTCATCCATTCTCAAAGTTGAAATATCATCAGTATACTGACAACTTTTTTTTTTTTTCATCTCAGGCTCCAGCCTCTCCCCTGAACACCAGAATTCCAACTTTATGTGGACTTCCAAAAAGCATTTCAAACTTAACATGGCCAAAACAAAACTCTTGATCTTCTCTTTGTTTCCTATCTCAGTAAATGGCACCACCCTAACCACCTAGTTGCTCCAACCAAACACCAAGGAATCTTCCTCAATTCCTATCTCTCCTTTTCCCTTAGCCCTCACATCTGCAGGTCTTCTCTGCTCCTGTTCTACCACTCACCTTGAATCTGGCTGCTTCTATTCCACGGCTTCCACTCTAAGCCAGGCCTCCTTCCTGCTTCCACTCCAGCTGCCTCCAATTCACTCTCCACCCACAGTCAGAGAGCTCATCTAAAAATGTGGGCTGTGCTGCTGGCAGAAGAAACAACAGCAACTGTGCACATGCACAGAGCCCCAGGGACCCTTTGGGGAAAGGCCAGATGCAGCCTCTTCAGGAAGAGACCCAAACAGCAGTCCAGCAAACAGCCTGCCACCTCCACGCTCTCTATATGCTAAGAGGCAGGAGCTGGTGCTGCCCAGAGCCCAGCACAACCTAACTGCTGATTACCAGTGACAGGTTGAATATCCCTAATCCAAACATCTGAAATCCAAAATGCTCCAAAATCAGAAACTTTTTGAGCGCCAGCACGACACTCAAAGAAAATGCTCTTTGGAGCATTTCAGATTTCAGATGTATAGGTTAGGGGTGCTGAACTGGTAAGTATACTGCTAACATTCCAAAATCAAAAAAAAAAAAATCCAAATCTGAAACACTGCCGCTCCCAAGTATGTCAGATAAATGATACTCAACCTATAGTTGCATGTTCACTGATAATATATAACTCTTTGCCTTTTGGGCTCCCTTTGCAATTTACAAAGTAATGCCAGGGGCATTACTATCATGATGCCTTCAGCAACCCCCCAGGATCAGTGTGATACCCCCAGTCACAGTGGGGGTCCCTACAGTGTCAGAACAGGGACTCCATCCCAGGTCTTCCAAATACAGTTAAAACTACAGGTTCCAGAACCACCCCCACCAACCCACCAATGGGGTCTTCTTGAAATAAACACTTCCATTACCGTCATAAAACATCCCAGAAATTCCACTATTCTGACACTCAAGTGGCAGCTTCCAGTTAACTCGGGGAACACGGGCAAAAATGCTTTGTCAGTTACCAGGTCCCAGTTTGGGTTTGGGAAAATCCTTAGCGCCCATCATTCTGCCCAGTGGCCCCATACTCAATCACACTGTTCTACAAGAGTCTTGTCTGAGCAAAAGCTGTATTGTATTTTGAGTTCAGCAGTGGAGCCCCTGTTTCACTCACTCATTCTCATCATTCCTAACCTTAATTACACCTGAGAATCTTCTGGAGACACCATGCCCAGAGGCCACTAATCTATTGGCCTGTTGTGGGAATGGGCTTTTATATTTTGTAAGTACCCCAGGTGATTCTAAAAGACAGCCACGGTTGAGAACCACCAACAGTTGATCCACAAACACATATGGAACATTGGTTGAAGACTAGGCACTGGGTGAACAGAGATGCCCTCCAAGAAAAAGCTTCTACCTAATATGGAAAATATAGAGGTAAACAGATGATTTAAATTAGCTCATTTCAAGTGTTTTTTTTGTTAATTTTTTAATTTAACAAACATTTATATCACTGTCCAGTTGCTAGGCAATGTTCTAGGCACTTTATAAATTTACAGATTTAACCATTTTAGACCTCAGACCTTAGAACAGTGATGAAGGTATTATTACTATCCCCATTCTCCAAATGATGTAACTAAGACAGATAGAGCTTAAGTAACTTAGGTAAAGTCACAACATCTCATCAGTGACTGAGCTAGGGTTCTAACCCAGAGAACTGGACTTCATGTTTCTAACCACTATTCTCTGAAGGCAGCAGTTACCATCTCGTAGTGGAATTTGTACAGAACACAGATTCTTGGCCCCATTCACCTCCCCACATGCCCCCTCCACCCTTAGGTTTTGGTTCAATCAGCTGAGATGAGACATAGGAACATACATTTTTTTTACATGTCCCGGGTGATTCAGACACAGGTGTCCTGAGGACTATCCTCTAAGAAACTCTCTTATTAAATAAGGTGCGGTTTTAAATTGTGTCTACAAATGCTGTGACACTCCTTCTAAAAAATGAACCCTCCCCTTAAGAATCAGCTGAACTTAGCAACTTGCTTCTAACAAACAGAATACAGAAGAAATGATATTAAATAGTACGTGGTATGTGTCTTCCAAGAGGAAAGGGCAGAAAAAGGACCAGCCCTTGAGCCAGATGAGATATGAGAAGAACCAGGATGTACCATGCAGAGCATAAGAGACACTGCGGCTTCCTCATTGCCCTCTCTCAGGTCACTCATTTTGGGGGAAGCCAGATAGCTGCCCTGCTATGAGGACACTCAAGCAGTCCCATGAAGGAGGCTGCATGGAGAGAAACTGAGGCCTCTTGCCAATAGCAGTACCATCTTGACACCCATATGAGTGCACCATCTTGAAATTGGTCCCTCCAGCCCATCTGGCCTTCAGATAGAGTGACCATACATCCCAGCTTGCCTAGAACAGTCCTGGTTTATCCTGTTGACTGTGCATTCCATGCAATTTACCATTTGTCCTGGATAAAACTATCCTAGTTTAACCAATAGTAAGTTATATAATTATCCTGTTGAGGAACCCAACAGGCAGGCTAAGACATTTGGACTTTACCTGGGAGGCCGTGGGGAGCCAAGGAAGGGTTTTAAGCTGGGGAGTGATCTAATTCCAATTGTGTTTTAGAAAGATTCATTTGCAGAAAATGCACCAGTGTGCAGGAGAAACTGGTATGGAGGGTGGACTGGTTTGGAGAATGGGTGCAGAGGCTTGACCAGGGGAAAACAAGATGAGAAGCCAGGAAGGAGATAAACACAGTCCCTCAGCAAGAGTGGTCAGTGACCATGACCGCTTATATGAAGGCTAGAACAGTGGAAAATGGGATCACAGTAAGTTTAGGAAAATTTAGGAGATATTAAACAAACTTGGCTCAGTAAGAGACAGAGAAGCAGCAGCCAGGGGTGATTCTGAGGCTATCAAGGGGGTATGGCCCCCACATTTCAGGGCCCAGAGCTCTGTCTAAAAATAGCTCTCAAATGAGTCACCTCAATTGCAGCCAGCAAGGAATTGGCTGGTTTGTTATTCAATTGCAGGATTTTTGGCCAAACGGACTGAAACCATGTGTAGCCTTGGCTCAAGAAGTTCCCACTGGACCCAGTCTCTTGCTAGGGGCAGTGCCATAGCCCTGATGCATGCATAATCTCACTTTCCTCTCACAACAAATCAGCGTGAATGCCATAATTTCTTTTCATTTATCAGGGCTGAGAGAAGCTGCCAAATGTTTCCAGAATGTAAGCTCTGTAGGCGGCGCAGCCAGAATTCAAACCCAGACCTCCCCAGATATTTGGTATCGGCTGGAAAGAGGTTTTTCTGGGTAAAATCCCTAGAAACATTCTCTTGCCTCCTTCCAGCTGGGATACATTGGCTGAACTCGAGTCACCCTCCTAATAAAAATTCCATGTTCCATCAGCAGAATGCTTCCATCCCAATTAGATCAATTTTCTCTAAGTAGCAATAAATGTGTTTTTCTTTCAGAGGCCAGCCCGACACATTAAGCAGGCTTGGGGCAGCCATTCCCCAAGCCTCTGGCTACGAGTGTGTGGGGTCAGGGGTCACAGCGCCACCACCTCCGGCTCATTAGTGGGGCCCATTCATCTTTGCTGGGACACCAGCACTCAACATGGTGGCAGGGCTTAGGGTGGGGGTGTGTGGGCAATTCATCAGGGACTCTGGTTCACCGGAGACAGGAGCAGAAAAGCAGGCCTGCTCACAGGCCGGCAGGAGCCCTAGGCCCAAGAGCTGAGAACCGGAGCTGCCTGGTTAAAGATTAACCTGGTCTAGGATGTCTGTCTGTAAGGACTCACAGCCAGCTTGCAAGGAAGGAAGGGCCCAGGGCAGGCTCCTTTCAGATGCACCTGGCTCCTGCCTGCTAACAGAGTTTCCCTTCCGGCCACCTCCCCAAGCCAATCCCTGAAATCCATCTAAGCAAGGCCTACAGGGGCCTGGAGAATGATACTGTCACTCTCCTGTGGTGCAGAGACCTGCCTGAAATAGGCCCTTTGATGTGCAAATCCAGACACTGGAAATAGGAGCCTAAGAGAGCCCCACTCTATCCTGCCCTGCCTGGGCCACTGGGCCTGGTAGAAGCTTGACCAAAAGAATGAGACCTCTCAGCTTCCCCAGGACTAAAGCTCAGCCTCCATCAACCTGTGAGCCCACACACACAGCCCAGGCCACCCTGAGCCAGGCAGAGCTGCAGCTCTGGACATGGGATTCTCAGAGTGGCATAGTAGTAGTTTGCTAGGGATGCTGTATTGATGTACCACAAACTAAGGGGCTTAACAGATATTTATTCTGTCGCGGCTCTGGGGGCTAGAAGTTCCAGATCAAGGTGCCAGCAGAACCATGGTCCTCTGAAGGAGCTAAGGAAGGTTCTGCTCCAGGCCTCTCTCCCAGCTCCTGAGAGTTCCCTGGCCTGTAGCAGCATAACTCCAATCTTCACCTGGCGTTCTGCATGTGTGTGTATGCACCTGTGTTCAGATTTCTCCCTGTGTGGTGTGGTGTGTGCGTGTATGTATGTGTGTGCAACAAGGTCTTGCTCTGTCGCCCAGGCTAGAGTGCAGTGACACAATCTCAGTTCATTGCAACCTCTGCCTCCCAGGCTCAAGCAATCCTCCTGCCTCAGTCTCCTGGGTAGCTGGGACTACAGGTGCATACCACCATGCCTGGCTAATTTTGGTCATTTTTGTTTTTGTTTTTTGGTTTGTTTTTGTTTTTTGTAGAAACGGGATTTTGTCATGTTTCCAGACTGGTCTCCAACTCTTGGGCTCAAGTGATCTGCCCACCTCAGCCTCCCAAAGTACTAGGATTATAGGTGTGAGCCACTGCACCCAGTCCAGATTTCTCCTTTTTCATAAACACACCAGTAATACTGGATTAGGGGTCCAACCTACTTCTGTATAACTTCATCTTAACTAACTACATCTGTAACAACCTTATTTCCAAATATGGTCTCATTCTGGGGTACCGTGTTTAGGGCTTCAACATATGAATTTGGGGGTACATACAACCCCAAAGAGCCCCATTAACTCTTCCCCCTCTGGGCCATGTGAGAGGCAAGCCTTGGGGATCCTCATTCATTTGGCAAATGTGTACTGAGCACCCATCAGGCCCAGTGCAAGGTGCTAGGGGTACAGTGGTGAGCTGGTGTCTGCTCTGTGGGTTCACAGGTGGCAGGGGAGACAGGCACAATCAATTATACAAGCAACTGTACAATTACAAATTGTGCTAGGAGCTCTGAAGCAGAGGTGTGAGCAGCTACAAAAGCGCAGAACCAGGTCGCACTCCAGGTAAGAAGTCGAGCTGGGGCTGGCATCACAATAGTGTAAGCATCCTCAGCTTCCCTGGGCTGTTCTGCAATGCAGCTGACCTCCACCCACAGCTCCTCCTCTCCTGGCTATCTGGCCCCTTGGTACCCCAACCCCTACCCAGCCTGATGCCTTTCCTGGAAGCCAGATTAATGGCATCTGAGCAAACTGCCCAGGAACCACCGCTGGAGGTAATCTTTCTGCAGAACCCAGGGCACTGGCAGAGGTCTCCCTGATTGACACTCATCCTGGATGAGCCGTCCTTTCAGCAGCAGCTCCAGCGGCATCTCAGTTCAGCCCTGGGGCTCCAGGATGGAATACACATTCAGATAATGACCAGTAGGTCTTGGACCCAAATGTCACCTCCTCATGGAAGCATTGCTGACCTGACTCCTCCAAGCCCAAACAACTCCTCAACATCCCCTCCTCAAATGAAACTAAACAAGGGATTACAGAATTAGCTGTAATGTATCTGTCTCCCGTGGAGACCGTAAGCTTTACAAGAACTGAGACAACTTTCTCATCTACCTCCATATGTGCCAAATCCACACTGTGCCTGTCACATAGTGGTGTTTTGTAAATGTGAGCTGGGTAAATAAACAAAATAATTGATTATTTAGTCAACCTCCTACTTCTTTCTACCAAAACCACAAATTGAGCCACAGGCTTGATGCAAGTCCACAGAACTCCTGACAGTACCAGGAAAACAAAGACATGGAATGAGAGAGATTGTGTTCAGGATGGAGGGAACAGCTTGAGCAAGGACAAGAGAGGGAGGAAATGCTAAGTGGGTTTGGGGAACAGTGAGTATTTGGTTTGGCCAGAGCAAGACTCAACTGTGCACGGCCTTGAATGCTGGACTTGGGTGGTGGTCACAGGGTGCCATGAAGGTTTTTGAGAGGTGGTGGCATGATCAGAGTTGGGCTGTGCTGATGGGGAGAGCAGGTAGCTCCACAAGAAAGTACAAAATGTGGGGCCGGAGATCAGGAGAGAAGTTTGGGCTAAAGCAAAGGTTTAAGAGCTGTCCCACAAAGAAGGCAACTGAGGTCACTGAGGGAGAGCAGAAAGAGGGGAAAAATTGTACAGAATCTGGGGACAACTGTAGTGCAGAGAAGATGGGTTCAGGAAGGGCAAAATGATCAGGAAAGCAGAGGAGTGACCAGAGAGGAGGGAGGAAAGCCAGGCCTGCCCAGCATGCTTGAAGGGAGGCCCCACCTTTCCTCATGTCCTTCTTCTGTCTGCCCACTATACAGAGCAGGGAGAACCAATTTCAAAATCTGGCCCCATCAAGAACCAGCTGTAACACCTGGGCAAGTAGATGTGCCTCCAGAAGTCTGTTTTCCCATGTGAAGACTGTAGCTAGACAAACTCAACCTGCTGGGGTATAAGGAATGTGACACATTGTAATATTATTGCCAGTCCCAGCACACAGCTGCCTCCTGGGTTTTCCAGTCACACAGTCCTGGTGGAAATCAGCAGCATTTCCCAACCTTTGCATTGTAGACATTTTGTGCTGCATGAGTCTTTAATGCCCACATGCATTGTAGGGTGTTAGCAGTCCCCCTTGGAATCAAAAATGTCTCCAGTCATTGCCAAGTGTCTGACCCCTAGGGAGCAAAATTGCCTCCAATTAAGAACCACTGGTGTAAACCACAAAAGCTGTAGGCAAGTGTCTCCTACTGCCTCTGTCTCCCAGAGGAGGTCCTATGTGCCCATGCCCTCGTGCATTCAATCAACAAACATTCTCAGAACACTTATTCTATGCCAGACTTGGGCCTATGTGTTGAGCCCTGAAGACGGCACTCAATAGAACAGTGATCCTGCTTGCAGGGATTTTACAGTTACTGGAGGAAACAATTTTGATACAATGAGATCTCTCAGCAGGGAACAGGATAATGGCCCCCAAAGATGTCCATGTCCTCATACCCAGAGCCTATATTACTTCCTATAGTAAAAGGCACTCTACAGGCGTGATAAAATTAAGGACCTTGAGATGGGGAATTATCCTGGATTATCTGAGTTGGCCCGATGTAATCGCAAGGGTCCTTATAAGTGAAAGAGGGAGACAGGAGAATCAGAGTCAGAGAAGGAGATGTGGTGATGAAATCAGCAGTCGTCCAAGTCAGAGAGATGAAAGTGCTACACTGCTGGCTTTGAAGATGGAGGAAGGGGCCATGACCCAAGGAATGCAAGTGGCCCTAGAAGCTGGAAAAGGCAAGGAAACAAATTTTCCCCTCGATCCTCCAGAAGGAAGGCATCCCTGCCAACACCTTGATTTTAGCCTAGTGAGACACACTTCAAACATCCGACTCCAGAACTGTAGTCTGTGGTCATTTATTACAGTAACAATAGGAAACTAATATTCACAGTCACACAGTTAAGCACAGGGAACTGTGGGATCTCAGGGAAAGGAACAGGGCTGCCACGTATGATTATCCAGGTAGCACACTGCCAAAAATTTGCCAGCTGAGGAGATGAACGGGGCTGAAATTTAGCCCACACTCCACTTGACAAGCCATGAGCCCTTATGAGGACTGTGTTTCTGAGACAAGGAGCATCTTTTTCTGATGTACACACAGGCATTATGGGGAGGAGGTCTTTCTTAATTTGCACAAAGAGAGCTACCCAGGTAACGATGGCCCTGGCAAGAGACTTTGACTCTTCCTGGGGTGGGCAGAGAGGTCTTCACAGAGGAAGTGACATCCGAGCTAGATCTTAAAAAACAAACATGGAGCCTGTAATTCCAGCACTTTGGGAGGCCGAGGCAGGCAGATCACTTGAGGTCAGGAGTTCAAGACCAGACTGGGCAACATGGTGAAATCCTCTCTCTACTAAAAATATAAAAATTAGCCGGGGGTGGTGGCAGGCACCAGCAATCCCAGCTACTCGGGAGGCTGAGGCAGGAGAATCAGTTGAACCTGGGAGGCAGAGGTTGCAGTGAGCCAAGATCATGCCACTGCACTTCAGCCTGGGTGACAGAGCTGGGTGACAGAGTGAGACTCTGTCTCAAAAAGAAAGAACAGACGTGGAAAGAAAGCAGAGCCATTCTACGAAAGAGAATAGCACAAAAGTCTGTAGGGGCCTGATTCACTTGTAGGAAGAGGAAGGAGCTCTGCCCGGCTGAAGCATCAGGTACATGGGGGAGATGATTGGGAGATGCAGAGTTCAATCTGCGATGTGCAGAGTCTGAGGGGACTGCCGAACATTCATGGAGAGATGTCTAGGAGGCGGCCAAATGCCCATGCCTGGAGCTCTGGCAACAGGGCTGAGCTGCTCCACACCACTCTCCTGACACCATTCCAAGGAGCCCAGCTTGGACAAGATTAAGGCTCGCATCCCACCAGCCCAGCCCCAGGGACTGCTCCCTGGCTCTCAGGGATGCCTGGCTGTTCAATGACTTGCTTTTAGGGTCTGGTAGTGTCTGTCCCTGTAGTGGCTCCACTTCCTAGCACTTACTCTAAGACAGGTATTGATGGTGCCTTGACCTTCCCTAATATATTGCTACAAGGTAACGTGGGCCAGTCCTGCAGTTCTGGTCATCCCATGGCCCCCCTCTGGGCCTGAGCAAAGAACAAGAAAAAACCATCAAGCTGGACGTGAGGTTTGCAATACAAATGGCATTGAGTTGTTTTCAGGAGGCAAATGGGCCCCCACAGACTAATGGCTGTCAGTGGCTCCCTCCCCCTCCCTCCCTGAGCTTCCCCCAATCCAGAGCTGGCCCAGCTGGGAAGCTGCAGTTGCTCCAGCCACCCCCGCCCCCCAGCCCTTTTGCTGACAGTATAACCTTCAGGAACCTGAAATTCCTGAGTGGTCCCCAGAGCTCCATGCATCTTGAAAGAAAATTTGTGTAATGTCATTTCAGGCTGTCCCTAATCCAGAATTATTGAGGGGGGGCTGGGACCTGGGAATTGCCTCTGACACTTGACAAATACTTGGCTTTGTGTAAATGGACAGGCTCCTGAAATAACTGCCTTTGGATGTCACATGAAGAGAAATTAATTCTTTATTAACTTCCTCAATGATAATCTAATAAACCCATCAGGCCTCCAGGCCCCAACATTTAAAGAGCTTGGTGGTTTGGATGCAAATGTCTCCCGACCCCATTTTGTCGGGAATATGTTCATGGAGAGGAGGAATAATCGGCTCTAGAGGTCAGATGTCAGCTCAGAGTCAAAACGGGTGACTTTCATGGCTCCATACAGACCCGAGACTCAGGAGGTTCAGTCTTTCCTGTGGTCACCAGCTCTTCTGGATTTTCTGCGATGGTCCTTAATTTCAGATATTCTGTCCCTTTGCTCCCTAAAGAGCATTTGCTCTGGTCAGAGAACAGTCTCTGGTTTTCACTCAGATTGTGAGGTCACCAGAGCCCTCACCCACAGTGCCAAAGGGTCGTTCATGTATTCTTTAACTCTTAGGTGCGGCCAGGTGCTGGAAGGGGGAACACAAGGCCTCTGTCCCTGGGGCTTATTGTCTAGTGGGTTGTGGGGAGGGAGGAGCAAATAAAAAAATTAAAGTTATAAATTGAGGGATGGCTGGGCACAGTGGCTCATGACTGTAATCCCAGGGGCTTTGGGAAGCTGAGGCAGGAGAATCACTTGAGGCCAGGAGTTTGAGACCAACCTGAGCAATAAAGCAAGACCCAATCTCTACAAAAAACAAAAAAAAATTTAATTAGCCAGGAGTAGAGTAGTATAGTGCCAGTTACTTGAGAGGCCAAGGTGAGAGGATTTCTTGAGCCCAGGAGATAGAGGCAGCACTGAGCTATGATCAAGCTACTGCACTCCAGCAGCCTGGGAGACACAGCATGACTTTTTATTCTCTCAATAAAAAAACAAATGGGGGAAATGCTATGAGGGCAAAGGATATCTGAGAAAGTGGGAAAACTCCACTTCTCCTTAGAGCTGAGCCTGGATCTCAGTCACCACATGGGTCCACAGTGTGAGTAGGCAGCCCGGCCAAAAGACCTCTTGGGTCCCTCAAGCCAGATCTTTCTGGTGAAGTCCAGGCTCCATATCCCTACCATCAGCACTGACAGAAACAGAAATCTGCATGTCCATCCTGGAGGCAGGAGAAGATGACAGGAGGTGTAGAGGCCTGTCAGGACAGAGAAACCAGAAACCCCAGAATGCCAAGGGCGGAAGATCCCAGCCTGATCTAGTGTCTGACCAGACCCTGCTTTCACACCTCCCACAATGGTGCACTCATTACTGCTCAAGGAGGCCCCCCTGGAAATGAGTGACCGCACAAGTTCTTCTTGAACAGACGAATGTGTGTGTGTATGTATATATCTTATATGTAAATATACACATATGTAATTAGCACATAATAAAGCTGTATCACAAACTAGTGAATAAATGAAGAATTATTCCATCTGTGATACTAGAACCAATGGTTTAACCATACGGGATCCCATAGAAATTTAGAAACTCGGTAAAAATGTAGCAAAAACTAGAAAAAGAAAGTGTATATGAATGACATTTGAGAGTAGAAAAAGGATTCTCTAAGCATTAAAACACTCGAAGAACTCATGAAAGAAAAGATAATGAATGTGACTACATAAAAATTTTAAATTTCTCTCTTATAAACTTGAGCATAATAATCAATACCACTTCTTAAAAGGGGCAAAGGTCAAAGCAGATAATTCACAAAAGAAGAAATACAAACAGCCAATATACATGTGGAAAAAATGTTCAATCATGCATATAATCACAGAAATGCAAGTTAAAACAGCAATAAGATGCCATCATTCACCTATCAAATTGATTTTTTTTTAATTGCAATGATATTCAATGCTGGGGATGACAAGGTGTACACTCTCTCACATTGCTGGCAGAGGCGCAAATTGTTACAACTCTCCCGGAAATCAGCTTTCTAATATGTACCAAGGACTGTAAAATCCTTTCTACTAGATTCTTTAACATACAAAGAGCATGGTTTCAAAAGGAGGGAGAAGTGGTATAGATTAAGAGAGATTTGCAAGTTGCATCAACCAAATGCAAAATGTGGACTTTCATTTGGATGCTGATCCAAACAAGTTGGCTCTAAGAAGACATTTCTTGAGATAATTGGAGAAAATTGAACATGGCCTGATATTAGATAATATTCAGGAATTACTGTTCGTTTTTGTAGGTATGTTAATGACATTCTGGCTATGTTTTTAATAAGTTATTTTACCTATGGAGAAGTAAAACAACTTTTGCAGGGGAAATGATACAACATCTGGGACTTGTTTTAAAATATTCCAACAAACTGGGGAAGAGATGGATAAAACATGATTGTCAGAATGTTAGTAATTGTTGAAGCTAGGTGATCCAGGATGGGGTGGCAGGGCCCATTATACTATTCTCTCCTATGTATAGCCAGAGCTTTCCTATAATAAAATATATTTTGAATATGTCAGTTGAGCCAGCCATCCTTCTTTGAGATTCTATCCTCAAGAAATTATCAAAGATCTACACATAATTTGCAATTGCAAAAATATGGACCCGGCCTAAATGCCCATCAATTCATGAGTGGATAAAGAAATGTGGTACATATGTTTGTGTATATATATACACACACACACACCATGGAATACTACTCAGCCATAAAAAGTAATGAAATAATGGCATTTGTAGCAACCTGGATGGAACTGGAGACTATTATTCTAAGTGAAGTAACTCAGGAACAGAAAATCAAACATCATATGTTCTCACTCATAAGTGGGAGCTAAGCTATGAGGATGAAAAGGCATAAGAATGAAATTTTGGGGACTTGGGGGGAAAGGGCCGGGGGGTGAGCAATAAAAGACTACACATTGGGTACAGTGTACATTGCTCAGGTGCCAGGTACACCAAAATCTCAGAAATCACCACTAAAGAACTTATACATGTAACCAAACACCACGAGTTCCCCCAGAACCTACTGAAATTTTAAAAAATAAATACAATGTTAATTTCACAATAAAATGTGAAAAATATGCAGAAAATTTTTAAAAGTGCACAAAGATTTATGTACATAGATACAAATGAGAAAACTGGTCATGAAAGCAAAAAAAAAACAAAAACAAAAAGAATCAGTTATAAGCAAAATATCCCATAACAAGTTATGGTACAGACAAAGAGCTGAATATTAAGCCACTGTGATAAAAAGATATTTTTAAAATATCAGAAAATGCTCATGTGTTAAGTGGGGAGGAAAAAAGCAATATACAAAATTGTATATTCACTATGATCCCAATTATCTTTAAAATGAATATAGTTGTGCACTTTTTAAAAGGCCAAAATGTTAACTGTGGTCATCTTTGGGAGGTATAATTACAAATGATTTTTATTTGCTTCTTTAAACTTTTCTCTATGCAATAAGGTGGAAAAATGTAATTATCTTAAGAGCTGGTGCCAACATTCCTCTTAAGAAAGAAACTAAGTTGGAGAAACACTTTGATGAGCACATGGGCTAGAAGCTGAATCCCTGAGGCCTGGACCATGGGGAAAACTGATGCCAGGCCAAGTTCTGTCTCAGGGTAATGTGAGCAGGGGTCTAGGAAGAGAGGAAAGCTTGCAAAACATAAACCACCAGGAAATGCACAGAATTCCTGGCAAGTATACTGAATACCCTCCCCTTACAGAATGGAGCAGTCTAGCTCATTTCACCTGGAACTCTGAAAGGTAATGTCTCTCTTCCTACACCTTAGCTGACATCTCAGTAACCTGGATGTTCCAAGTTCTCTACAATAAGCAGGCATTGCTTCTACAATCAGAAGAAAGCAGTGTTTTATTTTTCTTTTTGAAGGAAAACAAAGTTTTCTTTATCCCAAGCTGGAATCTGCCTTTCTGGAGCCACTCCCTATTGTTATTTCCTGGAACTATCCAGACCAACTCAGTTCTGTCTCTCACCTGCAGCCTCAGTAGTTTGAAGACAACATTCACTTTTTCTGTCTACTGTAGTTCCTCTGATCATGTGTTGCTAATACTGCCGTGGTTCTGAATCTCGTCCTAAGGTTAAGTTATCTTCTCTACATGAGCTCTAGAAGATCTGGAACCTGTTTAAATTCTAGTACATACACCTGAATACAAGAGATCTGACCAGTTCAAGGTAAAAAGTAACTATCACCTCCCTCAAACTAGGCTCTATACTTCTAATGATACAGCCTATAGCTATGTTACATTTTTATTGACTCACATTATGCTAATTATTAAGCTACTGTCTACCAGCTTCAAACCTACCCTTCCAAGCTCTGCTTTCTGATGCTAGAACTGAGACTCTGTAAACAACATTTTTTTCTTGGCCAGAAGGTTCCGTGTTAGGCTTGGCCAACAGGGGCCCTAGAGGGAGACTGGAAGGCTGGAAGAGGAAGAGACATGCTCCTTCATGTTTCCTCTTTGTTCATGGTTTAGCTCTTGTTCCAGGTAGCTTTGTCTCAACATGCTACTTCACCCTGGCAGCAGCATTTAGTTCTAGCAACTGTAACTGACTTCAGTTTTCAGTTTTTCAATCCTTGCAGAACCAGTCTCATTACTTCCCCCAAAACACACTGGCACTTGCCAGCTGGCATTTCCTCCTCAGAGGTCTGAGTCCCAGCTCCTTGAGGCTCTTCCTCCCAGCTTCTAACTTTTAATAATACCAACCTCTTCCCTTTGTTCCCTCGGCCCTCAATGGCTGCTTCCTGCAGTTGCTCTCTCATAATATCTCAATGTGCAAACATTTTGCCTTTTCAGTTTTCTGATGATAAACTGGTCTTTACACAAAATTCTTCCTGTTAAGATGCCTGACGTGGTTTCTGTCTCCTGATTGGACCCTGACTGATACACTGCTACTGAGTCTCATCTTCCCCCACTGTATACCTAGTGGGTGGTTTTCTAGATGCAACTGTTAGATTTCCTCCTGGTAGGTTTTAACACAGCTTCAGACTGTCAAGAGATAGTCAGATCCTAATCCTATCTTCCAACGTCTTTACTCTCCCTTCCAGTATCATGTCATCTACCAGTGTGATTAACCTATGCTAGAGCCCTGATCCGCATCACTAATTAAAACACCACCTAGGGTTGGACGCAGTGGCTCATGCCTATAATCCCAGCACTTTGGGAGACCGAGGCGAGTGGATCACCTGAGGTCAGGAGTTCGAGACCAACCTGGCCAACATCGTGAAACCCCATCTCACAAAAATTAGCCAGGCATGGCGGTGGGTGCCTGTAATCCCAGCTATTCTGGAGGCTGAGGCAGAAGAATCACTTGAACCCAGGAGGTGGAGTTGCAGTGAGCCAAGATTGAGCCACTGCACTCCAGCCTGGGCAACACAGCAAGACTGTCTCAAAAATAATAATAAAAAATAAAATAATACCCAGGACAGAGGCCTCTGTAAACTGAAGAACTCCCTCACTTTCCCCCAAAGCATCCCCCAAGAGGCTTGCTTAATACCTGGGTGCTAGTGAATCACATCAGAGCTGAGAGCTCTAGAAAGCCTTGTGTGTGTGAATCATCCTGACACTGCGATGACAGTGAGTGGGGCCTGGCTGGTGTCAGCTGTCATGGCCTAGGCTCCCTCTGGAGAGGATGGCTCTCCACAGTGAGAACCTGGTGCATCACCTGGAGAGCCACCCCCTAAAAATCTGGAATCACTAGGCCTCTTTCTCTTGGAATTCACTGACCCAGGTCCAGCATTCATGCACCTCACTAATTTCACAGCAAAGCAGCAGTGTAAATAATAGCAAAAGTCTGTTTTGTAAATTGCATCAATTATATAATTTTCCCAGGAATGATTTTTACATCTAATTAGCACAAATTGTCTTACAAAAACTAAAAGGAAGTTGCATCCAAAAATAGCGCGTGGGTTTTGGTTTACCTTAATTAGAAATGCTTCCTTTAAAATGGAAAAAAGCAATCTTGCAAATCAAAGAGCTCCAAAGTCAGGTTTGGGGACCCCAGCATCTCTTGGGGAATCCAGGAGGTTCTTAGAGGATAGATCTTCTTGGAAAGAGGTTTTTTATTTAGGCAAGAGAGGGTCACTCCAGGTGGTCTCTGGAGTGTTGGGGAGCTGGTGTTGGGCAGCAAGACTCTCAGAAAGAAAAGAGACACAAATCATCAGCACACACGCCCTTTCTGCCAAAAACTATGCTCCGTCTAGACCGCTCCAGGTGGCTTACGTGGTCCTCACAAAGACTCGCATGCCTTAAAAGTGAGGCAGCTGAGCTTTCTGAGGTTGCCATGTTTGCCTAACACTACAAAGGCAGGAAGTGTCAAGGCCTAGAGTGCAACCCAGCTTTCCCCCCTCCTTCCTCTCTAAACTGCCGTGATAACCACAGAATATCAGTGGCTTCGCACAATGACATTTATTTCTCCCTCAACAAAAGACTCCCAAAGGCATAGCTGACTGAGCAGCTCTCCAGGGAAGTTATCTCCAAGCAAGGACTCCAGGATCCAGGCCCCAGGTTCCCCTTTTTTTTTTTTCCTTTTTCTTTTTCTTTTCTTTCTTTCTTTGTGTGTGTGTGTGTGTATGTGTGTGTGTATGTGTGTGTGTGAGAGAGAGAGAGAGAGACAGGGTCTGGCTCTGTCACCCAGGCTGGAGTGCAGTGGCATGATCTCAGCTTACCGCAACCTCTGCCTCCTGGGCTCAAGCAGTCCTCCCACCTCAGCCTTCCAAGTAGCTGGGACTACAGGCACATGCCACCACGCCCTCTAATTTTTGTATTTTTGTAGAGATGGGGTTTTGCCATGTTGCCCAGGCTGGTCTCGAACTCCTGGGCTTAAGAGATCCTCCTGCCTCAGCCTCCCACAATGCTGGGATTATAGGCGTGAGCCACCACGCCCAGCCCCCAAGTCCTCTTTATGTCAAGGCTGTGTCCTCTGAGTCCCACCTACTCAGCCAATTAGGAAAGGAGAGGAAATGTGGAAAGGGCACACTCTCTCTTAACTACCTCTGCTCAGAGGCAGCACCAATCTCTTCTCCTTATCCATCAGCAAGACCTAGTCAGACGGAAGGGGCACTTGGAACAAAGCTAGACAACATTCCCAGAGGCCTCTGAGTCTGAGTAGGTCCATATGATTAGTGTTTGCTAATGGAATATAAGCAGATGAGATGGACACAGGTGAGCCCCAGACGTCTCTGCTCTGAAGCCCACCATAATAACCAGGTCTTACTAGCTCCTTCCCCCTAGACTGGAGCCTGCTTCCTCTCCCTTCAGTTCCTGGCTGGATTCCTGGCCCAGAGCCAAAGATAACTCATCCCTGGGGAGGCATGTCATCTCTGTCTGTGACAAAACCTCATTCACCTATGGGCAAAGATGGCTTCTGACTTGGCCTGGATCAGGCCTGCCACCAACCACCCTCGGGCATTTGGCGGGGCCAGGTTCCTGGTCCTTACCCAGTACCTCTCCATCCCTCTGCCCTGCTTCCATCCCACCATTGAGTTCTGTACCTGTTTACTAGGGCTACTGTAAAAAAGTATTGAGTGGCCAAGAAACAGAAACTTACTGTCTCACAGTTCTGGAGGCTATAAGTTCATGAACCAGGTGCCGGCAGGGTTGACACCTGGAGTGTGGTGAGGGGGAATCTGTTCCGTGCCTCTTCCCTAGCTTCTGGTGGTTTGCTAGCAATTTTTGGCATTCTTTGGCTTGTAGATGCATCACTCTGATCTCTGACTTCAGCGTCATGTGGCGTTCTCCCTGTGTCTTTGTCTCTGTGTCCAAATTTTCCCTTTTATAAAGACACCAGCCATACTGGATTAGGGTCCCCCATAATGGCTAATGACAATAATTTTAACTTGATTATCTGCAAAATTTCTATTTCCTAATAAGGTCACATTCACAGATACTCTGGGGCAGGACTTCAGTATCTTTCAAAGGTTACAATTCAACCCACAACAAGGCCCCAGCATGTATTAGGGTCTTGTCTGAAGATGCCTTGACAGTCCTGGGCAACCTTACCTACCTAATAACCAGACAGGAGGAAAAAGTGCTCCTCGGACAGAAACACCCCCCAATCTCCCATCCCCAGGCTTGGAATGTGAGTGGTATGGACAGCAGTCACGTGAGAAGAGGAATGCAGTAGCCACTCAAAGCCCTGCAACATCATTAGCCTCATGATTATTAATAAGTATTAAGAAGTTATTAATAAAGATTAATCAGGACCTTTCCCAAGAGCTACAGAGGAGGCTGGCTAATAGCACAAAACAAACGAATGAAAACAACTGGGAGAAAACCTGAGTTTTCACCAGCCTGAGAACCAAGTGGCTCCCTCTCACCTCCTAGAGCATGTGAGCCCCAAAGCAGACTGACATATAAATCCTGCTTTGCCACTTTTTGGCTGAAACATCTTGGGTCACTCATCTCCTCCCCCAGGGTTGGGTGAACATCGTATAAGAGGTGTTTGCACCACATGAGTGCTCTGTAAGCATTGGTCAAGTCTTGGAGGGAAGGCCTGAGGCTGGAGCCTTACTACAGCTGATCCCTGAGCCATGGCCACCCCAGGCCCAGCTCAGCCTGAACAGCTAAGCAGAGGAAGTGAGCCCCAGATGAGGAGGGCAGCCTCAGAGGTCTCCGTCCCTTAGAGAATCTGATGGTGGTGACAGACCCAAATGGTCAGCAACAGCAGTAACAATGATGGCTCATCCCCCTCTCCAAGAGCTCCCTATGTGCCTGGCACCACAGGAGGCAACGGCTGTTATCACCCTCACTTTACAGAGGAGGAAATTGAGGCTCAGAGAGGTTACAAGGCTTCTCTTAGATCATGCAGATGGGGAATGGTAGAGTCTTAGGATATGACTTGGCACAGAGGCAGGACAAGACTTCTTTCTGCTCACCCATGCCTGCCAAGGCCTGAGCCAGTAACACCTATAATGGACACAACATGGCAATGGAGTCGGTAACACACACACACGCACACCTGGGTCTCAGAACACCTTTAGGGACTAGGACCATCATCCCCACTGCATCCTATTTCACTTTTCTCCTGATGCTCCTAGAACCTCCGCTTTTGAGGTTCTCAGCAAGTTTATATTTGGGAATAATTGTAACGTAATTTGATAGGTAATTAGAGCAGAATAGAAGACCATGTTTTTAACTACCCATACATTCCCATCTCATTTAAATAATTCCTAATATATCCAAGCCGGCTGCTTCGTGCAGCACTGATGTGTATTGAACTGAGGATAATGAAATAAGGGATGGAAGAGGAAAAATGCTATTTCAGAGTCTGAAGATCACCAATTAATGACATGAAAAACCAAGAGGGACTCTGTTCACTTAATGTCCCCTGTGTGGGACACAAATGCAGGCCCCCCTAGCAGGCTCCCTGTTCAGCACCTCCAAGGCAATCATGACAGGCTAGAGGGACCAGGTAGAAGAGAAATGGCAGGGGCAGCTCTGAGAGACCGAGCTGGTCCAGGGTCTGCCTCTGTACTCCCCCGATCCCCCAGCAGGACCAGCCATCTTGACATCCCACCACTCTGCAGTTCTGACACAGCTCTTCCCATAAAGCCTCTACTCATTCTCCAACACACCTACTGTTTTATGCTAACACTGAGATTTTGTAACAAACTCAGAAGCCTTGTCCTGCTAAAATAATGCATACACTCAACCCCTCTGCTCATCATGGTGCTGGAGCCGTGAAGGATCTGGTCTCCATCTGCACTTCCATCTCAGGCCACATGCCACTCACTCACTCTCAACTCACAAGTTGTCTTTTAGTTCTTCAAAGACTGCAAGTTCTAGGGCCTTTGCATGTGCTGTCACCTTCCAGCCCCCTCCCCTATATAGACATACACATACATACATATACATCCTCCTCTTGTTTTCCCACGTTGGCACCACAGCCCAAGTGCTGAGTATGAACTTGATATCCAGAAAATTCTTTGCCCTGAAGTTCTCCATCAGCACAGTCCCCAGGAAAGAGAGTTCAAGTTTGGATTTTCTCCCAAATGACCTCTGAAGAGGGGATTTAACTCATCAGATCTGAATTGCCTTCCCCTCCCTGGACAGAGCCTGGCTTAGGGACAACTGGATCACACCACAGCCCAGGATGGTAAACCAGGCAAGTGGTTCCTGCCCAGGAACACTACCGCAGCCCTGTCCTGCCTCATCTGCCATCGTCCAGGTGCCTGCCCATGGCTAGGGTGTAGCACCTCTTTGCAAAGCATCCCACACTGCTCCCCCTCCTCCCCGGCTCTCTGAACCCTGCTGAGGTGTGGAGTCCCAACACGATTGCCCTCCCTGACCTTCCCCTCTGGTCCTCATTGGCCTAGGAGTTCTGGCAAGGACCTCAGGGTTCAGTAACCACATTCCTGGACAAGCATCAGAGCCCAGCTCACACTGAAAACATTGCACACCTTGAGGACAGGCTAGCTACTCCATTGCTGGCCCCTCTGTGCACCAGAAAGACCACGGACTTGGAGACAGGCCCTGTCTCAAATGTTGGGTCCTAAAAACCAATGAGCACATCAGACCTCATTGTCCTGATTCTTGGTTCAGAAAACCTCACCACACTAGTGTTCTCTCCAGGTTTCCAGGCAGCAAAGTGGAGAGGCTGGGAGCTCAGACTTCAAAACCAGACTTCAGATCCGGGCTGTCCCACTTACTAACTTTGTGTCCTTCGGTACATAACTTTACTCTTTGTGCCTGTTTCCTTACTGGTAAGTGGAGGTACATGGCAGTGCCTGTTTCCCAGAGTTATTGTGAGATTAAATGAATTCACATTAGGTTCACCAACTGTTCTGTTTTGCCCAGCACGGTCCCAGGTTTAGTACAAAAAGTCCTGAATCCCAGGAAACCCCTCAGTTCCCAGGATAGCCACCTGAGATAGATAGATCTGAGAGAGAGAGAGAGAAGATACAGTGCCTGACACATGGCAAATACTAAATCATTTTTTTTTTTTTAGTTTGAGCTAAATGTCAATATACCACTTAACAAAATGTGCCCCTCCCTTGCCCACATCCCAGCAGGCTCACAAGATTGATTTGGGGACTAACCCAGTGCCTGAAGCAGACTTTTCCAGGTCCCTGTGTGAGTCAGACCCTTTCCCACTGGCCCAGGATGCCTGGAGGGATCCCCACACCCAGAAACATCCTGTCCCATGGCTCCCCTCCCCTGGTACCAGAGTCTTTCTGCTCCAAACAGATGGGCCCCTGCAGGGACGCCTCCGCATCCTCGGAAGGGCCGCTGTTTGGCCAGGCCCCAGCCCCTTTCACACTCAGGTAAAACTTTAACCAGCGGCCTTTGGCAGCATTGCTGGGCCCTGTGTTCCCATTCAGGGCATGATAAATGACTGCTGTCACCACGACATGAATGCTCATATTGAAAAGCCCTGCTTTCTGTCTTCCTCCCTTTCAGGCCGCCAACTTCTCCTCTCTTAAGTCGCCGGGCGTCACTCACGTGTCACCCTGACCCTGTCCTAAATGCTTCCCAATCCAGCACCCCTGCTCCCTCTGCCCCTCAATTCCCACCTGCCCCACCCCTGCCCCTTCCTCTCTGGTCTCCTGCCTCCCCGCCTCCATTCTCTCATTCCTCCTCCCCATCCTGCAGAGCCCCCACCCCACCATTTCCTCCTCTTTCAGCCCTGATTTGCCCATCCCCATCTCTGGACAGGGGAAGCTCATGCTCTTGTCCCCATCACGCCTGCCATCACTGCCCCCACAGCCGATCCCCACACACAAGCCCTCCACCACTGTGTCTCACCATCACTCTCCATGCTGGAGTTGCCTTGGCACTGGCACCACTGATAACATCCTACAGGGAAGGAAAGTGACACCCATTGGGACCCCTAAAAGTAAGAGAGCAGATTCACGGTGCCCTAATACAGTGTGGAGACACTGGGCTATTGTGTCTCTGTGAGTCCATATTGTGTTTTTCTGGGAACAGGAAACAAAGATTTCATCAGATCCCCCAAAATGGACCAAGAATCACTTCTCAGAGGCTCTGCTCATCCTGTAAAGGCTTGATGAACGTCTATTGGCACTGGAAACACCAAACTAACTCCACATCGTGAGGATCAAAGCCATGCTGCTGGGACAGGGGACACAAGTCTGATGCCTCATCCCAAGGGGCTTCTTTTCTTCACCAGCGGGTTCAGCTGCCGTAAGAAGAGCCACACCAGTACAGCCCAAGATGGCTGGGGACAAAACCCACTACAGAAGAAAACATCGTGTGGCATTGTTGAAGCCAGGAAAAACTGCTGGGTTTTTTTTGGGGGGGAGGGGTGGTGAGACACTGAAATTTGGGGGTGGGAAATGGCTAAGTGCAGTCTCGTCTGGGTCAGTGTCCTGAAAAGCTCCAGCATCCATCAGTCTGGCAGCCGAGTAAGCTAAAGATGGTTCTGCCTGGCAGAGTCTGCCCAGTAAGCTACCTCATTTGGCATGTTAAATATAAAGGTGTATTTTGGCCAGGCACGGTAGCTCTCGCCTGTAATCCCAGCATTTTGGGAGGCTGAGGCAGGCGGATCACTTGAGGTCAGGAGTTGGAACCCAGCCTGGGCAACATGGTAAAACGCTGTCTCTGCTAAAATTCAAAAAGAAAAAAAAAAAAATTTGCTGGGCATGATGACACATGCCTGTAATCCAAGCTACTCAGGAGGCTGAGGCATGAGAATCGCTTAAACCTTAGAGGTGGAGGTTGCAGGGAGCCGAAATTGCGCCATTACACTCCAGCCTGGGTGACAGAGTGAGACTCTGCCTCAAAAAATAAAAATAAATAAATAAATAAATAAAGGTGTATTTCATTCAGTAAATTGCTGCTCATTTCATCATAGAGATGACTTTCTTTTTTTTTTTTTTTGGAGACGGAGTCTCGCTCTGTCGCCCGGGCTGGAGTGCAGTGGCCTGATCTCAGCTCACTGCAAGCTCCGTCTCCCGGGTTTACGCCATTCTCCTGCCTCAGCCTCCCAAGTAGCTGGGACTACAGGCGCCCGCCACCCCGCCCAGCTGGTTTTTTGTATTTTTTAGTAGAGACGGGGTTTTACTGTGTTAGCCAGGATGGTCTCGATCTCCTGACCTCATGATCCGCCCGTCTCGGCCTTCCAAAGTGCTGGGATTACAGGCTTGAGCCACCGCGCCCGGCCGAGATGACTTTCAAGTGGTTTTCATTGTGGTAACAAATGGAACAGTAAGGCACTGGGTATCAGAAGAGCATGGTAGCCTCCTATATGCCAGGGTTCCTCAGGACTACCTTCCAAGTCCTTTTCCAATTCCACACCTATGCTGGGGGCCCAATGCCCAGGGCTGTCTTGAGACATATGCATGTTAGGAACCCCTGTGCATTGTGAGAAATACAGGCGAGCATACAGAAGGCCATTGCTAAGTCTTGTTTCCCAGAATTCACTGAGTGTGGGAGAAAAGGCAGAGCTCCACTCATTCTGCACAGGGTCTCCCCTCTGCCTCAAAGAGAAGAGCCACCCTCAGGTTAAGGAAGTACCAGATATGGGCCTACACAGGACATGGGTAGCCACACTTGGCTTCCCAAATGCAGAGCTGAGGCAATGGATTTAGTTCCATGAGATGCTGTATTAGTCTGTTCTCAAGCTGCTAATAAAGACATACCTGAGACTGGGTAATTTGTAAAGGAAAGAGTTGATTCACAGTTCCACATGGCTAGGGAGGTCTCACAATCATATCAGAAGGCAAAGGAGGAACAAAGTCACGCCTTGCACACTGGCAGGCAAGAAAGAGAGCATGTGCAGGGGAGCTCCCCTTTATAAAACCATCAGATCTTGTAAGACTTATTCACTGTCACAAGAACAGCACAAGAAAGACTTGCCCTCATGATTCAGCTACCTCCCACTGGGTCCCTCCTGTGACATGTAAGAGCTACAATTCAAGATTTGGGTGGGGACACAGCCAAACCACATCAGATGCCCTCCAAATAAGATTCTAAGGTCAAATATACTAAGGAAATACCACTTGCTAATATACCTTTCTTAGAGGGTCACAATGAACATTACTGTTCAGAGTTTATTCAGAGTTCTGAGGGATCCTGCAGTAAATAAACTTGGATGACCCAGGGTTTCCCTGACTTACTTCACTCTTCGTGCAGAATATCCATTGATATTCCCAGAAATATTGTCTTCTCCAAGGCACATTACCCACATGACCTCACTCTGTACTGATAACACCTCTAGGAAGTGGACATAATTATTACCCCATGAGACAGATGAAGGTAGTGAGGCTCTGGAAGATTAAGTAAACTATATAAGGTTCCACAGCCAGTAACTAGCAGAGCTGGGATTTTTCTGATTGCTAAGCCAATCACCTGACCATTTGATTCTTGAGGCATGTGAGGGTGAACTTACAAAAAGTAGACACCATCCTAAATTAGAAGCAATGAAAGGAAGTAGCATTTTCTCAATTTGGTGGCCTCTGTGGTGTAAAACAGACATAGGATGTGCTCAGTGTCAGAAAGGGAGAGGAGGTGGAAGAGGAGGAAACCTCCACTGCTGGGTCCTGAATACTATCATAATCTACCCCAAGGATTTCTGAATGCAATTGTCCCTACCAACAGTTTCCTCTTCTGAGCATATTCCCAGGTTGCTGCAGCCTAGGGATTTGCCTAACTTGTGATATATTTCATGTATTGGTTTATTCAACTTCCTGATGAAATCTGAGGACCTCCAAACATAGACCAGCTTCCCTCACCCAGCAGCAGAGGAGACATGAGGAAGTCAGAATCAGAAGGACCTAGAGTCAACCATCAGGGGACAGGAGGGTTGGGTTGGGCCAAAACTCAGAGACACTACAAGAATCAGCTTTCAAGGTTTCCACCTAACGCAGCTCCAGAAAGAGATGCCAAGCAGCCTGCGCCAATCAGTACGTGGCAATCTATCCTTACTTTAAAGCCACCACCTCCTCTCTCCCTTTTGATGACACCACCCAATCTCAGAGACAGAGTCTAGCTGCTTTAGGCTCTTTGGTCCTTGACATCATTAATTTCCCCACTGAATAGGCCACTTTGAATTTGATCATTTATTACTTGCAGCCAAAGGCTTTCTGACAGACACAGATTTTTAAACAGATTGTTATGACACAATGTGGCAAGTGCCGTAATCGAAGTATTCACACAGTTTTCTGCTGAGACAGCAGAAAAAGAGAAATTCAGCTCACTTGGTTTGGGGAAGACCAAGAGAGGTGATCCCTGAACAGAATCCCCAAAGAAGGTTTGTTCACAGGCAACAAGGCAAAGAGGCAGGAACTAAGAAGGAGATGTTATTGAGCACCTACTATGTAAGACCTTCAGGTACATTCTGCCACTGAGAAAACAGAGGGTATATGTACCCTCCCAAGGGGTCATCACCATTAACTGGCTGAGCCAGAATTTCAGTCTGTTTGATTTTGAAGTCCCTGGTCCTACATGCTGTCTCAATACTGCCAACCAACAACAAAATGAACATTCACTACTTCTGTGAATGAGTCATTTAGTAAGGAGCTCTCACTCCGATAGCATCAGGAACTGTGACTGAAAGAGGAAAGGTCCTTAGAACCTTTTGGAAGTTCCACAATTCAGCCTTGAAGGTGTTTTCTACAAGCACAAATTCCTTGGGCTTCTAGGGACTTTGAGATCCTCAACTCCAACTATTACCTTAAAAACTTCTGTGATTTTTCCTCCATTCTCAATGCCCAGTCGCCTGTAGAATTTTACTGTGGAATTTCAGTGTTCTCATGGAACTCTTTGTGCTAGAATAAACAGGATCTTTAGGGAAAACAGATCTATTTTGAAGTTCTCCTCCACCACTTGATAGCCTGGGTAACCTCTTCACATTGAGTAAACTCCCTCAGGCCCAGTGAGTTGGTCACTTGATGTTACACAAATTATTTTACCAGCTTTTGATTTCCTGAGCTGGGAAATGGGGATAATACTCCCAATCATGTAGGACTTGGAGAATTAAATGAGATCGTGACTGGCCCATAGAAGTTTCTAGATACATATTAACTTTCGTCTTCAGTCTACAGTCTTTTCTGATTACCTTCTTGAAGAATATGTCAAATCAAAGCAAATAATCTGCCCAGTTTGGCTCATCAGGATATCCCCAGGCAAGAGTAATGTTAAAAACATTTAACAACCAATATCCCTGAGGCATTAATCAATCATACTGTACGCCATTGGTACAAGGCTACAATAAATACTGCTTAAATATTTCCCCTTTTCCTAAGGAAAAAGGGAATTATTTCTCTCTCCTAACTACACATTCTCCACCTAGAAATGAAAACTGGCCACCTCAGGGCTGCTGATGAGGCTAGTGTCGTGATTATAAATCTGGGATGAAGCTCAAGCCAAAAAATAATAATACCTTGAGGCAAATAATAATAATAGCTAGCATGCACTGTGTTCATGTACTTTACATGCATGAGAATGTAAATGTATGTATACATTACATACATTCTTTCTTCACCCCCATAACCATCTCATGGAGTAGCTATTACCATTATCACTATTTTGCAGCAGTAAAAATTCAGGCCCAGAGACGTAAAGCAAACTGCTCATGGCCACAGAAAGCATGTCAGTGACAGGTCTGTCTGGCACTAAAGTCCCTACGCGTAACAGTGGGGCACTATTGTGTAAATTTCTCCATAATTGGAAGTCCATTACTTCAATGTCCCCCCATTCTTTACCCCATAGCTGTATATCTGGTTCTCAAGTCACACAAACTCTTCAGAGGCAGCACCCATTTCTGTAGATGTTCATGTCTTAGGTCACATTCTGCACAAGCAGACTCTGAGATCTGAAACAAACATTTGGGTGCAAGTAATGTATTAGAGAAGTGCTCCCCAGACATACTGGTAAGGGATTGAGAGAACAACATGATAGGAAAGAGGAACAAGCCAAGCAAGGTGTGGTTCCAGACAAAAATCCCACTCAGAGTAGCTTCAGCCTATTCTGCAGGGGAGCTCTACAGAGTAGGTTACACAGCAGCATGGGCCTGACCCAAGGCAAGAGAGCTCCAACAGGAGATGAGGGTGAGGACGGAAACTGTAAACTCCCAGGAACATTCTGGCTCTCTGTTTATGTGAATGAAGTGACTCTAGTAGACCAAAGCAATTTTCCAAAGAAAAAAGACACAAAGGCTAGCCACTGAGAACACACCCAAGTCAGGACAGCAGGTAGGGATGTGCACTGAAACAGTAAACTGATGACCTGGACAGAGCACCATCATTGCTACAATCAGACAGCCTGTGGATGCACACTGCTGTGTTGAAGTCCATCTGCTTTCATGACTGCAATCCTTGAGCTGAGTTGAGAGCATAAGTTGGAGCATGGGCTCAGCTCTCAAACACCAGAAAGAGTGGGTACTTGCTGGGACAGGCTAGAACTTTTCCTCCTTCTGGATCAGGACAGCAAATGGGTCTCCTCAGACAGTGACCCCGTGCTAAAGAGTGATCCAACGCCTAGACTGATCACTGTGTGTAATTTTATAGACATTGCAAGACCCCCTGCAACTGAAGTCATGATTGCAGTGCTATTGTTGTTGATTTTTATTTTACTTTATTTTACAAATTAATTTCTATTTCCAGAGTACAGCCTCAAAAATGAAACCTTCAGCCTCTTTTGCCAAGTAGTTCTAGATTTCTATTATAAAAACCTATCTTGCGTCATTGGGGGAAAAAAAAAAAAGCCTTGACAGTTCTGCTGTGTGTTTTCAATGCCATGTTTTTGTACATTCAGACATCAACTTTTAGGAAAATCAAATGCAAAAAGAGGGAAAACTTAGCAAACTTGAACCTAAAATGAAAATCTCTTTATTATTAGTGAATAATCACTCTCACATTAGTGAATTAACTTTAAAATATCAGGCTTAAGTACTGACTAACCCTCAACTGATACTTTAAATTGTATTACAGTTACTTTCAAAAGTAAAAATATAATTAATAATATATATATTCAATGTTATACATTTTACACATCTCAAGATTAAGAGTATTTTTTTAATTTTTCAAACTTGCTGTTTTTAAATGCTAATCAGGGATAGGTTCAGGGGTGGGGTAGGGTGAGCAAGCATCAGATTACAAAGGTCCAGCCAGGTCACTTAGATCCTGGGCAATAACCCAAGCACTGAGTCTGGTAAACACACAGCATCTACCCTGTTCAATAGAAAAAAAAAAAAATCATTTTGGGATATGTTAGGTTTAGGGCCCAAATAAGCATCCCTGAGTTCTTCCTGTTCCCTGACCCAGCTGCCACAGAGAGATAGCCAGAGCCCCAAATCCAGATGGAATGGAACCAGGCACTCAGCTCATGTCCTGGTTACCAAGAGACTTAACCAATCCAGCTCCCTTTCTTCTCCAGGGCCTTCTTCCAAGAGTGGGGAGGGGTCCTCCCATACAATCTCAAATCCAAGCCACTCAGCATATCCCTGAGGCTTGGAGAACCATGGGTTTCATTATGAAAGGGTTACCATGTACCAGATCCGCTAAAAAACAGCTTCCCAACATTATTTTATTATAGTCGCATAGTGACCCTGAGAGGTAGGTAGGGCAGGGATTGTAGTGCGAAATCCATGTGCTCCTCTACATTTCCCACCTTCCCTCGCAACTAGTGTGGGATCATTAGACTGAGTTGTAGCCTGTGAGCTGCAATGGAAGTGATGTCCACTTCCCTGACCACTCTCAGGCGGAACCACAGACTTAGAGGTCAGGAAAATTTTCTGTAAAGGACCAGTTGGGCAATATTTCAGTCTTTGCAGTCCATATGACCTCTGTCACAACTAGTCAACTCTACCACTGTCATATGAAAGCAGTCATAGATAATATGTAAAGAGATGGGTGTGACTGTGTACCAATAAACCTTTATTTACAAAAATACACTGGGGATTGAATTTGGCTCATGAGTGTAGTTTGCTGATCCCTGCCCTAAAACCTGGCTGGCTTATTTCACAGGATACAGTGGGGAACCCTGAGGGGGCCCTGTGGAAAGACAGAGCCACAGAATGGAAGGGCCTGGTTCCCCGAGTCACTGCTACAAAGTTGTCTAACCCGTATTACACTGCCACAGAAGCAAGAAATGATGTATTGTGTTAAACCACAGGGATTTGGGGACTGTTTGTCACAGCAACTTCATTGATTAACCTAACAAAATACGTTTAACTGTTCCTTTTTGACAGCTATGGGAAATGAGGTTCAGAGAGGGAAAGGATCCATCCAAGTTTACAAAGCAAAGAAAAAGTAGAGCCAGGGCTTAGGATGACCATCTCATCCCGGTATGCCAGCATTTGCCTGGTTTTAGCACTGAAAGCCCACATCCTAGGCAAACAAGGTCACCTAGCTAGTTACCCAGCCAGGACTCAAACACAGGCCTGTCTTGCTCCAAAGCTCATACTCACAGCTCATGAGGAAGGCTGCTTTCTGAAAGGAAGTGCAGTGAGGCTCAGCTTGGCTCAGGAGGCCCCCAACCCTGGTGTTCATTCCAGGTGTGCTAGAGCTTGCAGGTGAGCATGGAGCCTGCCATCTTCTCCCTGCAGGCCTCAGGCTTTTTCCTCAAAGGCAGTAAGTCAGGCATGAATTTTAAATATATACCAGCTTGAGTGTAGAAGTCAGGCCTGACATCTATAAAATGGCATTAAATCCTGCTTTTATGAGCTCTTGCTGCATTCCGCTGAGTATTTTATCACACTCACTGAAAGTTTACTAAGGGGGGTTAATAACCCAAAAACTCTGGGGCCTGCCTGTCTCTGGATTCAGAAGTGGAATCCCCAGCCGTGGATTTTGGAGATGTTAGCACTTGTGCTAAAGATGCCAGCACCTCCAGACACTGGTGCTCTGCCCTGCCCAGGTCCTTCCTGCTGCTCAATGTTAGCCCCAGGCTGGTGGCACAGGTGGTTGGGGAAGGACTCTCTAAGAGGGTAACCTTTGGGCTGAAACCTGAAGGTTGAAAGAAGATGGTCATGCTAGAAATGAAGGGGGAAAGGCCAGGCACAGTGGCTCATGCCTGTAATCCCAGCACTTTGGGAGACCACAGCAGAAGGATCACCTGATGCCAGGAGTTTGAGACTAGGTAGGGCAACATAGTGGGACCCCCATCTCTATAAAAAATACTTTAAAATTAGCTGGGTGTGGTGGTGTGCACCTGTAGTCCCAGCTACTTGGGAGGCTGAGATGGGAGGATCACTTGAGTCCAGGAAGTTGAGGCTGCAGTAAGCCTGCACTCCAGACTGGGCAACAGAGAAAAGACCTTGTCTCAAAAAGAAAAAGAAATGAAAAGTGTCCCAGAGAGAGAACAGCAAAGGCTAAGGTTCTGAGTCCCGTGACACCTAACCCAGACAGAGAAGGCTTTCCAGCAGAGGACTGCAGAGGACCAGGACACATCCCTGAAGAACCACAGCCTATAACAGATGTCCAAAAGGGAGATCTCAGCACAACAGTCAGAGAGGTGAGAGGGAAGCCCAGAAACCCAGGAATCATGCTAAAAGATAGTTCCATGCTAAAAAGAGGGGAGCATTTCAAGGAGAGAGAGTTTGGCAGCATCAGATGCTACAGAAAACCTAATTTAAAAAGCACAGAGGTCCCTTGGCTTTGGCAATGCCAATGTCACAAATATTTAAGTGCTTACTGTGTGCTCCAGGGTCCAAGCTCCAGGGAAGTGGAGATCAAATAAAACAGCAGTTTGGGGGCAGGGAGGGTAGGACAGAAAATCTACAGATAATTCCAATGACACATGTTCTGTTCTGTACGATCCCAGAAGTGGGGCGAAGTTACTGTACCAAGGAGTCGAGAGGATTTCTGAAAAGTCATACATCTGAGTTGGGCTGTGAAGGGTGAATAGGAGTTTACTAGTAAGGTGATGAGATAGAGGAAATATGGGCAAAAGCATCAGAGAGATATATTTAGGAATCCAAGGAACTCCCTTAGCCTAGGAGAGATGAGGCTGAGATAACTGGGAGGAGGTAAAGAACCTCCCAGCCCTGCCAAGAAGTTCGAGTTTATTCTCCAGGCAACAGGGTGGCATGGAGGGAGACATCAGATTTACACTTTGGAAAATAGTTTCTAAAACCCTGTACACTATGGTGTGTGCCTGTAATCCCAGCTACTTGGGATGCTAAGGTGGCGAGATCACTTGAGCCCAGGTGTTCAAGTCCAGCCTAGGAGAGCTAGTAAGGCCCTGTCTCAAAGACAGAGAGAAAAATAAAAGAAAAAAAAAACAGTTTCTAGCTTTGAATCCCATCCCCAGCTCTAACACTACCCTGCTGAGTGATGCTAGACACATCCCTTCCATCTTCTGGGCCTCAGTTTTACCCACTTTGAAGTAGGAAGATGAAACTATCTTTTCCAGTTCTTATGATCTGAGGGTTCTGTGGTCCTTCCCCAACCACCTGGGCACCCATGTAGGAGTCAGATGTTCTGAGACAGCCTTTTGTTTGTCTGCATCTGATACAAATAAATTCGTCACATAGGTTCCAATTTCAGAGTCATAATTTGCCCAGCACTTTTCAGAAGAGCAAAATGACTCTCAGGGTCAACCATGCCACTAGCGTGTCTGAGAGGTTTTTTCCCAATTCCCTGGTGAGGAGGAGAAACAAGAACTCCATCGTGGCCCAGGGGAAAGGCTGACATTTGGTGAGATGTCTGTATTTAACTCCCACTGCTTGACATCTGTTTTCAATTAATCTGCCTGTGTTAAGAGAGATGCTGCCCGGAGCACGCGATTCAACCTCAGTTCTGGAGGGACAGAGAGAGGCAGTCACAGAGAGTGAATGCAGATCCTAGCCACCCACTGCCCCCAGCCCACATCCCCACGGGCTCCCTGAACCCCCAAGACCACCTGGCCTGCAGGCACCTGAGGGGCTACTTCACTCCCTCTTCACCATTTACACTTCAGCGATACCAACCGGGACATGTTTGAGGGACTAAAAGAAAGTCAAACTGAGGTCACTGGAGACACTGACAAGAGAGGACAGTGGCTTAGTGAGGGAGGCAGGGGGCAGATCACACAACACCTTACAGAGCATAGGAAGGAGTTTCTGTTTTTATCCTGGGTCTGATTAGAAGTGACAGGGTTAATTTACATATTTAAAATATGTCTCCAGGTGCTCCATGGAGAATGGGTTGGACAGAGGAAAGATTGGGAGAGGAGATGGCTTCCAACTGTACTGTAAAACCCAGCAGGCACCAGCCACAGGTGAGCACTTGAAAGGTGGCCAGTGCAATCGAGGAAATGAAATTTTTTGCTACAGTCTTCATTTTTCATTTATATTATTTTTGCATGCGTGTAAACTTATGGGGTGCAAGTGTAATTTTGTTACATGCGTAGATTGCATCATGGTAAAGTCAAGGCTTTTATGCTGTCTGTCACCTGAATAATGTATATTATACCAATTAAATAATTTCTCATCATCCACCCCCTCCCACCTCCCAACTCCTTTGAGTCGCCATTGTCTATCATTCCACTCTCTACATCCACGTGTACACATTTAGCTCCCACTTATAAGTGAAAACATGTGGTATTTGACTTTCTGGGTCTGAGTTGTTTCACTTAAGAAAATGACCTCCAGTTCCATCCATGTTGCTGCAAAAGACATTATTTTATTCTTTTGAATGACTGAATGGTGGAACTGAATATTATATTTTATTTAAATTAATAAAAGTAAAATACTTAATTCAGCTATTTTAAAACTTTGAAGTATGTTTGGAACAACATAGGTACATAATTCTACTTTCTCCAACTGGAAATGTTATGAAATCTAAATATGAATCAAGTATTTCCAATGGAAATTTGTCATCCACATTGAAATACACTGTAAGTGTAAAATGCACAATGGATTTTGAAGAGTTAGGACAAAAAAAGGCAAAAGATCTTAAGTATTTCAGTCATAGTGTATATTGGCCATGTTAAGATGACAATAGTTTGAATATATTGTGTTAAATAAAATAGATTATTAAAATTAAATTCACTTGTTTCTTTTTACTTTTTTAAAATTTTGTCACAAGAAATGTAAGCTTTTATGTGTGGCACTTGTTGTGTTTCCAATGAGTTAGGAGGAAAGATGGTGATTTAGACTACAGCAGTGATAGATCCGAGATATGTTTTGTAGGTCACATTGGCAGATCTTGCTGATAAACTGGATATTGGGAACGAGTGAAGGAAGAGGAAGTATCAGAGATGATGGCTAAGTTTCTGGCTCCAACATTTAATTGGATGATGGTGTCATTTCCTTGAATGAGGAAGACTTGGGGAGGAAAATCTGGGGATAGGAGTGGGGACTAAGAGTTCCTACGGGACATAGTGAGTTTCAGATGTCTGTAAGATGCCAAGTGGAGGGCTGGGTGCGATGGCTCATGCCTGTAATCTCAGAACTTTGGGAGGCTGAGGCGGGCAGATCACCTGAGGTCAGGAGTTCGAAATCAGCCTGGACAACATGGTGAAACCCCGTCTCTACTAAAAATATAAAAATTCGCTGCGCATGGTGGCGCACACCTGTAGTCCCAGGTACTCGGGAGGCTGAGACAGGAGAATCGCTTGAATCCTGGAGGTGGAGGTTACTGTGAGCTGAGATCTTGCCACTACACTTTAACCTGGGCAACACAGCAAAACTCCATCTCAAAAAAAAAGATGCCAAGTGGAGATGTAAAGCAGACAGTTGGATGCAGGGGCCTAGTATTCAAAAGCAAAGTCTCAGGAGAAGATCTAAATTTGGAAGCAACCACTTGGAAAAACTAGGTTTCTCCTCTGTTTATGCATTTCACAACAGACAGAGAGACAGACAGACAGATGGAAAGCAATGTTACTGCAGTCCCCTGCTCTCTGTTACAGCAAAAACCTCCTGAATATTCAAATGTCCCCTGGAGCTTTGAGTCTTCTCCGTATATCACAAGCCACCAGCTCTCTGTTCTTCACTCCCGCCTCCCACCCCCCTGACTCATATAAGCCTTTCCTTGGCTCACTTACCCCCGAAACTTGCTGGGCAAAACACTGTGGCAAAGGTACCCATTGCAGACAGTCAGTGGTAGCAAGCTATGGGTCAGGATGTTTGCACAAATGCCTCACAGCATCATTTATCTTGAGGGATGTCAACTCGAAAAATGTTAGTTCATGTCACTGTCAGGGTAAATGCCAAAAATTAGCTTTCTTTCATCAGAAAACGGAATAATTAACTTTGCAACTGTTTCCAAAACTGCTAATTAATGGGTTTTACCCACTTGATTTGTCAGGCTACATTGTGAGCCGAACAGCAGCCTGAGCCCCTGGAGGATTCCCGTCCTCCCCTTCTCTCTGTCCCCGCAGAAGCTGGAAGAAGTTACAGGTAAACAAGTAGAGAATAGCAAGGCCAGAGGAAAATGCCGCCGCTTTGGAGTCAAGAATTTTCCTTTGCCTTTCAAAATCAGTCTCCTACCACTTTTCTTTCCCACATCACTCCAATGGGAGGTCAAAACTCCCCAGCTGATCTCAAAATTGTGGTGCTCAGCTTTAGCTGATGGGGCCACCATCTACCTGTCCCCAAACCTGGAGGTCAAATCAGATTCCTGCCTGTCTCCCTCCACAAGGTGGTGGGCACAGGGGTTAAAGACAGGCCTTGCAGGCAGAGGAGGCTTTGAAAGCCAGCTCTGATTCTCACCAGCTGTGCAAACTTAAGACCCTTCCCTTCTCACTACCTCAGTTTCCTCATTTGTAAAACGGGATCCATGGTAGAGCGATGTCATTGAGTGGCTGAACGCTCCCAAATCTTACTCCACTATACCAAGGTTATAATCCACACCTTTTGCCTTTCAACTTTGCAGGGCATTCCATTGTGGGAAGTGGGAGTACGTCCCATTGATTTTTTTTTATTGTGGTAAAACACACATAACATAAAATTTACCATCTTCTTCTTCACAAGGCTGCTGTAATATTGGCTGCTAACAGCGTTCACCTTTTCTGGGGAATTGCCATTGGCTAAACAGGATCTGTCAGCTTGGAGCCAGTAATGGATTAGCAAGGGAGGGGTATATCAAAGGACTTTAAGGTGAGACCAATGTTGGGGTGCAATCTTTCCTCCAGAGCTCTCCATGGAACCAGGCTGAAGCTTATGTCAGGCTAACGCTTCATCTTTACTTAACTTTCATCTGCTTGATCATGATTTCTTAACTCCTCTTCTCTTGAGAGCAGATCCCAGTAAAACAATTCCACAATAATCCTCATGAGCAGTAATAAATAGTTGTTGTCTTCTTTTTGTTTTTGTTTTGTTTGGGGTTTTTTGAGACAGGGTTGCCCAGGCTGGAATGCAGCGGCATGATCACAGCTCACTGCAGCCTTGACCTTCTGGGCTCAATCGATCCTCTCACCTCAGCCTCCCTAGTAACTGGGACTACAGGCATGTGCCACCATGCCCGGATAATTTTTATATTTTTTGTATAGACAGGTTCTCACTATGTTGCCTAGGCTGCTCTCAAACTCCTGGACTCAAGCGATCCACTCACCTCAGCCTCTCAAAGTGCTGGGATTATAGGCAGGAGGCACCACACCCAGCCAATGGTTGTTGTTGTAAGCCACTGAATGTTGAGGTGTTTCGCTACAAAGCATTATAAACTGACACAATTAGAACACATGAAATATGAAATACTCTCCAGCCATTAAAAATCATGGGAGCCCTATGTAATGACTACAAAATGTGTCAACAGGCAGTTTTGCTGAACAAAAAAAAAAAAAAAATCACAGAAAAGTTTTATAGCACCATTTTTTTTTTTTTTTTTTTTTTTTTTGAGATGGAGTCTCACTCTCTTCACCCAGGCTAGAATACAGTGGCACAATCTCGGCTCACTGCAACCTCTGCCTCCAGTTAAAAGTGATTCTTGTGCCTCAGCCTCCTGAGTAGCTGCGATTACACACATTGCACCACGACGCCAAACTAATTTTTGTGTTTTTAGTAGAGACGGGGTTTCACCATATTGGCCAGCCTAACCTCAAGTGATCCACCCACCTTGGCCTCCCAAAGTGCTGGGATTATAGGCGTGACCTACTGGCATCCAGCCTATAGCAGCATTCTTTTTGTTAAAGAAAGTTAACACATGCTTCCATGTGGATATTCAGTGTCTAGCAGGATCCAAAGGATGAACAGTGTTTAGTCCCTGTGTGGTGGGACTATGGACATATATTACTTCTGTCTTTGCATTTATTTTATACAATTTCATGTTTAAATGGAACTTTGGTTTTATTTGAATTAAAGTTGTTTTAAAAAAAAATTTTTTTTTTTTTTTTTGAGATGGAATCTTGCTCTTTCACCCAGGCTGGAGTGTAATGGTGCAATCTCAGCTCACTGCAACCTCTGTTCAAGTGATTCTCCTGCCTCAGCCTCCTGAGTAGCTGAGATTACAAGCATGTGCCACCACACCTGGCTAAATTTTTTGTATTTTTAGTAGAGATGGGATTCCACCATGTTGGTCAGGCTGGTCTCCAACTCCTGATCTCAAATAATCCACCTGCCTCTGCTTCCCACAAGCCTAAGCCACCACGCCGAGCCACAATTTTTAAGTGTACAGTTCAGTAGCGTTAAGTATATTCACACTGCTGTGCAACAAATCTCTAGAGCCCTTTATCTTACAAAACTGAACCTCTATACCCATTAAACAGCCCCTTATTTCTTCCAAGGTTTGCTGATGAAAATCCATTCATTGTTTCATTCAATGTACATTTGTCACACACCTACATCCCAGGTGTTCTTGTAGGCCTCGGGGATATAGCAGTGGATAACACAGACACCATCCCTACCCACCTGTCACTTGCTTTCTTGTCAAGGAGATGGGCAATAAAACAAACAGATACATAATATACAGCAAGTTAGAAGGTAAGTACTATGAAAATAACAAGAAGAAGAGCTAGTCATATTGAGTCCTCACTAGGTACCAGGCATTATTTGAAGTGCTTTAAGTGAATTATTTGGTTTAATACTCACCACAATCCTAAGAAGTAGTTAGTATTATTATCATCCCCTTTTGACAGAATTAAAAGAAATAGGAGGAAGAAAAAAAAGATTAAGCAATTTGCCAGTCATACAACTGGGGACCAGCAAAGCTGGGATTTGAGCCCCAGAAGTCTGACTCTGGCACTCCCCTGCCAAACCATTACCCACTCTGCCTTGCACTTATTCACTTACTCAAACTAATGTTTGTGGAGTGCCTATTCTGCACCAAGCCCTAGAGATCTGTGTCAGTGAAGGAAACAGGCAAAAATCTCTGCCCTTCATGATCTTCCAGTCAAGTGTGGGAGGGCAGACATTAAGAAAATTCAAAGATTAAATTATGTGGTATACCATAATATTGTAAGGGGATGTTCTGTGGAGAATAATAAAGGAAAGTCACAGGCCCAGGGTCTGCTTTTTTTTTTTTTTTTTTTTTTCCCGAGATGGAATCTCACCCTGTTGCCTAGGCTGGAGTGCAGTGGCACAATCTCAGCTCACTGCAAGCTCGGCCTCCTGGGTTCAAGTGATTCTGCCTCAGCCTCCTGAGTAGCTAGAACTACAGGTGTGCACCACCATGCCTGGCTAATTTTTGTATTTTTAGTAGAGATGAGATTTCACCATGTTGGCCAGACTGGTCTCGAACTCCTGACCTCAAGTGATCCACCCACCTCGGCCTCCCAAAGTGCTGGGATTACAGGCGTGAGCCACTGCGCCCAACCAGGGCTCCTCTTTTAGGATGGTCAGGTTGCTACTTATGATGTTCCAGGAGGGCTTCTCTGTGGAGGTGGCTTTTAAAGAGACTTGAAGGAGGTGAGGGAATCATTCATGCAAGTCCTGAGAGAACAGCATTCCAGAAGGAGGGAACAAACAAAGGCAAAGACCCAGAGGCAGGAATATGCCTGGTGTGTTCAGGGAATAACAAGGAAGCCTGCATGGCTGGAACAAAGTGATCAAGAAAATAATGAAAAGAAATGAGGTCAAAAATAGTGGGGGACACTTTATGAAGTTTTAGGGGCAAAGAAAATGACTTTGGTACATGGAGAAGCCTTAAATGTATATTACTAAGTGAAAGAAGCTAATCTGAACAGGCTACACACTGTATGATTCCAATTATATGACATTCTGGAAAAGGTAAAACTATAGAGACAGTAAAATGATCAGTGGTTGCCAGAGGTTCAGGCTGAGAGAGAGAGGGAGGAATAGGTGGAGCTCAGGGGATTTTTAGGAAACTCTTCTGTATGATACTGTCACGGTGGATACATGACATTATGCATTTGACAAAGCCCATACAATGCACAACACAAAGAGTGAACCCTAATGTAAACTATGAACTCTAGTTCATAATAATGTGTCAATATTAGCTTATCAATTATAACAAATGTACCACACTAATGCAAGATGTACATAATAGAAGATGCGGGGAGGGAAAGTGGAAATGGGTATACGGGAACTCTATTTTCCACTCAATCTTTCCATAAATTTAAAACTACTCCAAGTCATGAAATCTATTAATTTATTTAAAGGACTGGATTTTCTGTGAGTGAGATGGGGAGACATTTGAGGCCAGGAAGCAGACAACGGACTTTGCTCTAACAGGATCCTCTGGAGGATCCTGCTATGCAGAGAGTACACTGAAGGGGCCAAAACTGAGGCAGGGAGATGAGGAGGAGCTATTGAAATAGTCCAGGCAAGAGACAAGGGTGTTTTGGACCATGGTGGTGACTGTCATCAGGTCAGAAGTGGCATGGATAGAGCCAACAGGATTTTCTGATGGACTGGAGGGTCAGAGGTTAGGGTGGAAGCCTCCACCCCCAGTGACCTGTGGCTAACCGGAGGCAAAATGAGCACATACTTACTGTGCCCAGATAAAGTGGAAAATAGCCTGGACAAATTTATCTCTAATTGCACATTAAAAAGGGCTATTAAGGCTGAGGCAGGAGAATGGCCTGAACCCGGGAGGCAGAGCTTGCAGTGAGTTGAGATCTGGCCACTGCACTCCAGCCTGGGCGACAGAGCAAGACTCCGTCTCAAAAAAAAAAAAAAAGGGGGGGGCTATTAAAAAGCTTTTTTAGTTTCCACATGCATGTGAGCTCTGAGGTTTTGAGTTCATTATTGTTTTTACTCTGAACTGCACATGAACAGGGGCTCTTCCGTCTCTCAGTGCATTGAGCCTCTAGAGGTCCCAATACCACACTGCCTAAGGGGTACAATCCAGGAAAAGCCACCATAGTCACCATCACGGCTGAGGAGGGGCCATGAGGTGTGGTTTATTATCTCACCTTGAATGCAGAAGGCTTCCACGCAGGTCTGTGTCCAAGAAGTCAAGGTTCTGGGGTCTCTGTGAGCCCCTAACAGTCATCTGGTCGAACCCTGTATTGTACACATGAAGTAACTGATTCCCAAGAGGTGCAAGTTACTCTCCCAAGTTCCTTCAGCCAGGTAAGGGCCTGAGTTGGGGCCTGCTGATGCCCAGACTAGAGTTCTGTCCTCCTGCAATTTGCTGTATTCATTTCCTGTGGCTACCATAAGAAAATATCACAACCTGGTGGCTTAAAACACAAATTTCTTCCCTCACAGTTTTAGAGGCCAGAAGTCTGAAACCAAGGTGTTGGTTAGGGTCCCACTCCCTGCAGAGGCTGTAGAGAAGGATCTGTTCCTCACCTCTTCCAGTTCTTGGTGGCTGCAGGAGTTCCTAAGCTTATGGCTGAATCACTCTAATTTCTGTTTTCATATTCTCTTCTTCTCCCTGTGTCTCCCCTTGGGGTATCCCTTATATGGACACTTGTCGTTGGATTTGGGACCCACCCAGATAATCCAGGATGATCTCATCTCAAGATCCTTAATAATATCTGCAAAGATCTTTTTTCAAATAAGGTCACATTCACAGGTTCCAGGGATTTTACATGGATATCTTTTTGGGGAAATGGGTCATTTTTCAGGCTATGTTTGTCAATGCCCATAATATAGATTAAGCTCTCTAGCTGCCATTTGCCACCCACATCACAGGAGAGAGAGAATGGCCCATGTTCCCTCAAAGACCTAGCCTCAGAGCAGTGAGACCCAGGCTCCTTCCTCACAACTGAATGTGTGGTACACAGACTCTTGGGTGGCCCCATGATCCCCCCTCTTAATGTTCAGGCCTTTGTGTGATCTTATCCCCTTGAGTGTGGGCAGGACTCTGTCTTGCCTCTACCCAACAGCATACAGCAACAGTAATGATATATGTGTGACTGCATGTGCATGCCTATCTTGCTAAGAGACTCTCTCCCCTGTGGGATTTGAAGCACAAGTCTGTCATGTTATGTGCTGCCGACGGAGAGGGCCACATGGCAAGGAACTGAAGTAACCTGTGGATGACCGCCAGCAAAGAGGCCAGCAAGAAACTGGGCCTTTGGTAAGCAGTCTGCAAGGAACTGAATGTTGCCAACAAACACACGAGCCCAGAAGTGCATCCATCCCCAGTCAAGCTTCAGATGAGACCACAGCCCTAACCAACCCCTTGATTGCAGCTTTGTGAAACTCCAGTATAAAGGGCCCAGCTAAGCCATGCCCTGACTCCTGACCCAGAGAAACTCTGAGATAATAAATGTGTTATTTTAAACTACTAAGTTTGTAGTAATATTATAACAGAGCAACAGATAACTAGGTGGAACCTATCATTGTCTCCCCAGGCCGACTCCTTCAGATGATTGCCATTCCACTCACTCAAATGACAAAAACCTGGGTATCACCTGGGGCTCTTTCTCCTCCTCTCAGCATTCCCCCTCCACATCCAATCCATCGGCAGGTCTTGGCAAGTCTTCCTTCTAAATGTCTTCCTGTCTCATGGAAAATTATCTTGATGCAATGGTGGCCCCTAAGAACACCATCAGGCAACTAAATCAGAGGCCATGAAACTGAAAACCTCACAGACTAAATTGAGATGCTCAACTCACACCATTCATCAAACCAATTAAAACCCAAAGTCAAAAAAAATCTAGGAGGCAGGGCATGGTGACTCAAACCCGTAATGTCAACACTTTAGGAGGCTGAGGCAGAAAGATCACTTGAGTCCAGGAGTTCAAGGCCAGCCTAGGCAATATAGTGGAGACCCTTTCTCTACAAAAAAAAAAAAAAAAAAATAGAAAAATTAACCAGGTATGGTGGCACATACCTGTAGTCCCAGCTACTCAGAAGACTGAGGTGGGAGGATTACTTGAGCCTAGGAAATTGAGGCTGCAGTGGGCTATGATCACACCACTCCACTCCAGACTGAGTGTAAGAACGAGACCCTGTTTCAAAAAAAAATCAAGAAAAAATGATGAGGTTGGTTGGCTCATTTAGAATGCGTACATACAAGTGGGTAGAAGGAACAAATGACTCTGGATCCCTGGGGTATGCAACGTTCATGTGTCCCGTTTCTCTCTCTCCCTCTCTTCTTTGTCCCCCACCCCATACACACACACACACATACACACACACACACACACACACACACACACACACCAGCCTGCCCTGCTGAAGCATAGATTTGGAGGAGCAGAGTTGAGGTTTGAGCAAGGGGGCATCCAACAGATAAAGATGCCTGGGGCCAATCACACACAACTCTACTGGACGGGAGAGACCTAGAAAAATATATACTCTTGGCCACTGCTGTAGTTTGACCACTAGCCTGCCATACAGCCAACGGCTTTATCTGCATTTCTTGGATGGAACATACGTAAGGCCAGAATGAGACTAGGATTGGTGACTCCAGTGGGTGGCCAATCTAGGGATGACCTAGCTGTCAAACCAGCAGTGACACCATCACAACTTGGTCTTTTCACCCATTTCTATTTACAACATTCTTATTTGCTTTGCCATAGAAGTCATTTAATCCATCTATGATTAGCAAGTTACTAACATTCTTACTATCTATCAACACATTTAACACACCTTATGAATTCTGCCTGAGTTGTGTATGCTTAACCCTTCCTCTAAATTTTGTCTCTATTTCATAAGCTCCTAGCTTATGAACCATATATATTGAACACTTCTTAAGAGGTTCATCTATCCTATTTGCTTTTTGTCCTTTATAAAAGAACTACATATTATCATGTAATGCAGCAAACACATGTTACACTTCCCAAACCATCCACTTTCTTGCAACTCCACCTCCACCACAGTCCAAGCTGCCACTTTCTTTCCACTGCAACCTCTTAATTGGTCTCCTGCTACTACACTGATCATCCCCACAGTATCCAGAGGGTGGCTTCTAAAAGGGAAATCTCTTTCTGTCCAGCCTGGCCATAAAACCTCAACTCCTGAATGACATTAAAGCCTATGATGATATGGTCACAACACCCTCTCCTCTCACTTCAAGTCCCACTATTGCCCACCTCCCACACCATGCACTCTCAGAACCAGCCCTGCCTCTGCACATGTCCTGCCTAGAATGAGCTCTTTCCAATGTGCCTGCTCAACTCCTACACTCCAGTCAAGACCCAGCTCAGGCGTCACCTCCTCTAGGAGCCATTCTCTGATTCTCTCCCCAGCAAAAATTCAGGGAGGAGACAGGCAAGGAGAAGAAAGGATGAAGAGAGAGAAGGAAGAATGGAGGAAAGCCATAACCATTCCACTATTAAATGGAATAAATCCAGAGGTAATAATTGCCCTGCCCCTCAAAGTATTTAAGCAAGACTGAATGACATCTAGGAAAAATGATTGCAGAAACTGTTCAAATACAGAATATGCACTTGCACCAGAAACAATCTACAATTTTTCCTTGGAGTCTGGGTGTTCCAATTATCTTTTGGGGCAAAGCAAATGGCCCTAATACTTAGTGGCTTAAAACAACCACCATTTATCATGTCTCATGATTTTTAGGCCATTTTTCTCTTCTGTGGCACTGACTATGCTCACTCAGTAGTATTTAGCCAGCAGCTGGGCTGGGCTGAAGAGTTCAAGATGGCATCATTCACTCATGTGCATTTTGGCAGGAGCCAGGAGCCTAGGCTGAGCCTAGGCTCCATGTAGACTCTGGTCTGTCCAACATGTCCAGCAGTACAGTCAGACATCACATGCAGCATCTCAGGCTCCAGGAGATCAAAGTAGAAGTGGCCAGTCTTTTTAAAAACGGCTGGGCGCTGTGGCTCATTCCTGTAATCCCAGCACTTTGGGAAGCCAAGGCAGGCAGATCACAAGGTCAGGAGATTGAGACCATCCTGGCCAACATGATGAAACCCCATCTCTACTAAAAATACAAAAATCAGCTGGGCATGGTGGCACGCAACTGTTGTCCCAGCTACTTGGGAGGCTGAGGCTGGAGAATAGCTTGAACCCAAGAGGCAGAGGTTGCAGTGAGCCGAGATCGCACTACTGCACTCCAGCCTGGGCGACAGAGTGAGACTCTGTCTCAAAAAAAAAAAAAAAAAACAAGGCCCAGAACTGGCATGGCATCCCTTCTTCAATAGTCTATTGGTCAAAACATTTACAGGCCAGCCCAGATTCAAGGAGAGGGGAAACAGACCCCACCTCTTAATGACAGGACTGTCAAAAAATCTGCAGCCATCTGTAAATTCCTAATGTGGAACTGAAGACCACACCTCCAGAAAGATTCACCAGCCCTGGGAACAGTCCAGACAAAACAGCTACTGAACCCCTGACCATAGCAACTGTGAGAGATAATCTATGTTTATTGTTAGGTAAACCCACTTTGTTTGGGGTTTTTTTTTTTTTTTAAATGGAGTCCTGCTCTGCCACCCAGGCTGGTGTGCAGTGGCGCGGTCTCAGCTCACTGCAACCTCCACCACCCAGGTTCAAGTGAGGCCGCCTTGGCCTCCCAAAGTGCTGGATTACAGGCGTGAGCCACGGCACCTCCCTGGGGATAATTTATTACATAGCCGTAGATGCCAAATACATTCACCCTCTCCAAAGCTGTCCTTCCATCCATATTCAAGACAGTATCCTGGAAGGGAAACATCCAGGGACAGGATGTGTGATGGATTTCAGGGTAAGAACCTAAAGTTCAAGACTTTAAGAAAGTTATGAGACCAGATCTTCAAAATCTACTATCTCGGAGCCAATTCTCATTCATATACTCATGTAATAACAAATATCTCTGAGTTCCTACTCTATGCTGCGTGTTAAGCGAAGTGCTGGAGGTAGAAGGGTAAGCAAAAACAAACATGGTCCCTCAAATCACGGGTCTCTCTAAGAATACCCCAGTCTGGGCCCTTTCTATAACCTGGAAGTTTCACTCCCAGGGCAGCTACTGCCAAATGAAAATGGGCTCTGGGCCAGATGCAGTGACCCATGCCCCTAATCCCAGCACTTTGTGAGGCTGAGGCAGACAGATCACCTAAGCTCAGGAGTTCGAGACCAGCCTGCCCAACATGGCAAAACCCTGTCTCTACTAAAATTATAAAAAATTAGCCGGGCATGGTGGCGGGCACCTGTAATCCCAGCTACTCAGGAGGCTGAGGCAGGAGAATTGCTTGGAACCGGAGGCAGAGGTTGCAGTTAGCCAAGATCACGCCACCGCACTGCAGCCTGGGCGACAACAGCGAAACTCCGTCAAAAAAAAGAAAAGAAAAGAAAATGTGCTCTGGGCACCTCTAATAATTAAGAGCCCCTGTCCCTAGCCCACTCTGCTCACTACTCTTGCCCTCCTTCTTGACTTCTGACTTGGCTCATTTCATGTTACCCATTGCTTGGACCTAATACTCTGGCTTGGGGCTTTTCTAGCAGACCACATTCCTGTTCACTCCCAAGATCCAAACTGGGGCCAGGTACAGTAGCCGTGGCCTTTGTATTGGCCCTAGGAGTGACCCAGAAGTCCATGACACCAGTCCGGACGTCGTTCCAGATTCTTTCCTATGGCTCCCGGTCCAGTTCTTTCTTCTTTGAACGCTGAGAAAGTCGTCCCTGTGCAAGGGAAGCTGGCTCTTTGCTTCCCCTTGGGCCCATGAGCCATTGTCCCCAACCAGCGAGGCGCATCTCAGAAGCACCATCTCCTCGGGCTCTTTTCCTCCTCTGTCTGGATTGGGCTCATTTACTAAAAATTAGTTGGGAATGAAAAAAGCCCCTAGTTTATTAGCGTGCTATTATTCCCCTCCCGCCATGCCCCTGCAGCATGATGGATTGCCTGGTGAGGGGACGCAGCCCCAGCCGGGGAGTGAGCAAGCTCTGCTCGGTCCCCGGCGCAGACAGATGGGGAGGCCGAGTCCTGACCATGATTGATTAGCTCCGCAAAGCCTGTTGAGCGGAGTTCCATCAAGATTGATGCTTTCTCCTCATAACAGCATTTCCAAAAAGTTTCTATTACATTTTGATTATGTTTATAGAATCTCGCTGGTCCGGGGGAAGATGCAATCTCGTTCTTTCCCAGTGTGTGTCTGCGTGGGCCGCCACAGCGCCTCACACAGCCCTGCCGGCTTGGCCTCTGCAGAGTGACCTCACTTTCTGGGCAAGAGGAAGGACTTGGGTTGCCTCCCACGATCAAGGTGGAAGAAGCTAATGTCCACTCTCCCAGTGCCTAGAGTTCAGTCTCATGACAGTTTGGGTTTTCGAAGCCCAACCAACTATTTCAGGTGTTCTCAGGCCTGGGCCTGAAGGTAAAAGAGAAAATCAGAGTGAAGGCATTTCCTGAGATTGGCAGGCTGTTGGGGAAGAGACTGGGCAGCCTTCATTTTTCGACCTGGTTCCCAATGACACAGTAAGACCATGTCAAATGTGTGGCAAAATATATGTTTAAATATGTGCACAAATGCATTTATTTGTGTGTCTGTGTGTATGTTTGTGTGTGTGTGTCCCATTTACCCCACAAAGGATTCAAATGATGTACAAGAAATGTGGAATATTAGTAAAGAACAAGAATTAGGACCAGGGAAATGCAAATCAGGCTAGAATACTAGAATATCAACACCAAAAGGAAAAACTAAATATATATGCAATATGTAAGATGCCACAGTCTTTATGCTTGGGCCTTTAAGTTGGTCTGAGTTTCCTGACAGTCAATGAAAAAAGGGAAATAAAATTGGTTAATTGGTTACTTAGTTCTTTTCTAGCTGTTATTAATAAAAAAATTTTCTGAAACGCCAATTCTTTGGGAGGATCTTTGGGTTTCTTCCAATTTTATTTTAAAGGAAATTTTCTACTAGAAAGTTCTAAATAGGAGACTACAATAAATATGTTAAACCAGTACTGACATTATGGGCTAGAAAATTCCTTGTTTGGGGACTGCCCTAAGAACTGTAAGATGTTTAGCAGCATCCTTGGTCTATACTCACCAGATACCAATAGCAAAGCCTCTTCAAGTTGTAATAACCAAAAATGCCTCCAGATACTGTCAGATGTATCCTGGGGTTTGCTATTGCTAGATTTAACAAGAATTCAGAATGCTCAGTTAAATTTGAATTTCACATTTTTAAAAATGAATAATATTTTAATATTATTATAATATTATGTCCCAGGCAATATTTGGATATACTTATACTAAAATTCTATCCTTTTTTATCTGAAATTCAGATGTAACTCACCATCCTGCATTATTATGTCAAGTAATCCCACCTGATGGGCCACACCCTCAGTGGGAAGATCTCCCAGGAACCTTCCAAATATGATGCACTGCAAGGAGCTCACTCTCCACACCATGTTTTTAAAAGTGTAACAATGTGAAAACATGTTTTTCTTCAGTGCTTCTTTTTTTATTTATAGATAACAACAGTTTGTCTTCTGTTTTGTATCTTTTTTAACTATAAAATTTAATTGTGATCTATCTTGCAAATAAATGATATACTTTTGAAATAAATAAATAAATAAAAATAAATAAATAAATAAATAAATAAAAATTTAAAACTCCAGACATTTTGCAGTGGCTCACACCTGTAATCCCAGCACTTTGGGAGGCCAAGGCACGAGAGGATGGTTTGAGCCCAGAAGTTCAAGACCAGCCTGGGCGACAGAGTAAGATCCCATCTCTTAAAAAAAAAAAAAACACCTCTAATTGAGCACCACTATGTTAAACAGTGCCCTCAAAACAGCCCTTTGGGGTAAAAATGATAATGTATCCAGAGAATTCCATAAGACTGGGTCTTGTAGCATCCACAGAAGAAATCAAGGGCATAACTCTACAATAAAACTTTAAAAGAGCAATTCTGCACAGTTCTAAACAATATTATCCTTCCACAATATTTTTTGACGATCCCACTTGATCCAATGTTAAAACCTAGAGACACTTTGCTGCAACCTCCCCCTAGTCTAACTGCCCAGATTCCCTTTGCAAAAGGCAATGAGGTGAGTCTCACCTGCTGGTCCCGAATGATCCCATGCTGGTGCTGCTAGTTCCCTTTGGCCACGGGGATTACAAAGTAGACTCAAGCAATCTCTAGAAATTACCCATTCTAGGGTTACTCAATTGTAAAAACTGACTAGGCATTTGGAAAATAGCAGTTGGATCCCTTCCCCATTCTTTGTACTAAAATAAATACCAGATGTATCAAAATTTGTAAGCATAAAACAATGAAATCAGATTAGTACCAGAAGAAAATGTGGGATAACTTTTTGGAATTGCCAGGATAGGAAAGGACCTTTTGTGTCACCTTCTGGACACAAAATCCAGAAACCATTGCATAAAAAAAGACTGAGAGATTTTACCACATTTTTTAAATGTAAGTTTCTGCGTGGCAGACAGAAAAAAGAAGACTAACAAACTTGGGAAAAAATACAGGCCATATAAAGGAGGACTAATGTCTCCATTACAGAGAGAGTTCCCAGAAAAAGAAATGCAAATGGCTTTTAAACACACAAAAGAGTGGTCAACCTTACTCAGCTACAAATTAAAACCACAATTAAAAACCTATTTTTATCAATCATATGGGCAAAGATCAAAATGTTTAATAACATTCCATCAGTAAATAGGGGGAAACAGACACTAACAGAGTCGTTGGAAATGCATGCTCACTCTTGGAAGGCATTTTGGCATTGCGTATTCGATTTTAGCTGTGCACTTTCACTTCTGATATTTACTCCACAGATATGTGTGAGTGCAAAGATGTATATATAAAGTTAGCCATTAAAGTACTTGTTGGCAAAATTTGTGAATAAACTGAATATATCCACCACTACAACTTTTCTTAAATAAATTATGGTACACTCATGCAAAGAAATGCTATGTAGCAATTTTACAATATAGAATGGCTATAGAACAAGAAGTAATAAGGAATGATCTCCAAGATATATTGTGAAGAAAAAGAAGGCACTGAAGATGTGTAGAGGATAGTAAGACAAAGTAGATAGATATATAAATGTGCTTTTCTTGTTCATATATGTGTGCTTATGAAGCAATACACAAGAAACTGGTTATATTGATTGCCTCTGGGAAGTGAACATAGGAAACTGGTATGAAAAATGAAAACAAGATTTACTTTTGATGAATACTTTTTTTAATCGTTTGGATTGTTTTAACCATGTGTATGTATTAACCTTTCAAAACGACATCAACTGATCTTTGACAAGAGCACCAAGAATACACAATGAGGAAAAGATTATCTTTTCAATAAATGGTGTTGGGAAGACAGGATATCCATGTGTCAAAGGATGAAACTGGACCCCTATTTTACACCACAAAAAATAAACTCAAAATGAATTAAAGATTTAAACATAAAGACTTGAAACTGTCAAACTCCTAGAAGAAAACATAAGGGGAAAGCTTCATGACATTGGTGTTGGCAATGACTTCATGGCCATGACACCAAAAGCACAGGCAACAAAAGCACAAATAGAAAAGTGAGACTACATCACATTTAAAAGCTTCTGCAGAGTAAAGGAAACAATCAATGGAGTGAAAAAGCAACCTATGGAATAGGAGACTATATTTTCAAGTCGTATATCTGAGAAGGGGTTTATTTCCAAAATATATAAAGAACTCTTACAACTCAACAGAAAAAAAAATAGTACAATTGAAAAATGGGCAGTGGCCTGGTGTGGTGGCTCACGCCTGTAATCCCAGTAATTTGGGAGGCTGAGGTGGGTGGATCACGAGGTCAACAGATCAAGACCATCCTGGCCAACATGGTGAAACCCCGTCTCTACTAAAAAAAAAATTAGCCAGGCATGGTGGTGCACACCTGTAGTCCCCACTACTCAGGAGGCTGAGGCAGGAGAATTGCCTGAACTTGAGAGGCAGAGGTTTCAGTGAGTCAAGATCACACCACTGCACTCCAGCCTGGCGACAGAGCGAGACTCCATCAAAAAAAAAAAAAAAAAGGCAAAGGACTTGAACAGACATTTCTCTCAAGAAGAAATACAAATGGCCAACAGGTATATGAAAAGGTGCTCAACATAACTAAGAATCAGGAAAACACAGACTAAAACCACAATGAGATATCATTTGACACCTGTTACAATGGCTATTACCCAAAAAATTGAAAAACTAGCAAGTGTTGACAAAATTGTGGAGAAATTGGGCCCTTGCACACTATAGATGGGAATGTAAAAAAACAATTTTTAAATTTAAAAATGCCCAGCTTAACTTAAAATAATTTATCTTATGAAAATAACCAGAGGCAGTTGCTAACATTTGTACTCCAAAATATTTATTGCAATATCATTTATGATAATAAAAAATTGGAGATGACTTCAGTGTCCAATAATAGACAATTGGTTTAAATGATATATGGTATATACATCCAGTAAGATCACTTCGTAACTATCAGGAATCACATTCATAAAGAATGATTTGGGGCCAAGCATGGTGTCTCACACCTATAATCCCAGCACTTCGGGAGGCCAAGGTGGGAGGATCGCTCGAGCCCAGGATTTCTAGCCCAGCCTGGGCAACATAATGAGATTACAACTCTACACAAAATTTAAAAATTAGCCGAGCATGGTGTTGCATGCCTGTAGTCCCAGCTACTTGGGAGGTTGGGATGGGAGGATTGCTTAACCCTGGAAGGTTGAGGCCACAGGCATGATTGCACCACTGCACTCCAGTCTGGGCAACAGAGCAAGATTCTGTCTCAAAAAAAAAAAAGGGAATGACTTTGGATATGAGAAAATGATAATGATATATTATTAAGTGAAAAAAACCAAGCACAAAATCATATGTACAGTATGATCATGATTGTTTTCAAACACACACTAGAGATGTTTATGGGATAGGAGAAATGTTTTCCAAATGTTAGTAGCCATGTTCTCTGGATGGCAGATTTGTAGGTACTGTGTATTGTCTTCTTCATACTTTTCTATATATTCCATAATTTCGGAGAAGAAATATTAATTTTATAATTAAAAAAGCATTCAGGCCGGGAGTGGTAGCTCATGCCTGTAATCCCAGCACTTTGGGAGGCCGAGGTGAGTGGATCACGAGGTCAGGAGATCAAGACCATCCTGGCTAACACAGTGAAACCCCATCTCTACAAAAAATTAGCTGGGCGTGGTGGCTGGCGCCTGTAGTCCCAGCTACTTGGGAGGCTGAGGCAGGAGAATGTCATGAACCCAGGAGGCGGAGCTTGAAGTGAGCCGAGATTGTGCCACTGCACTCCAGGCTGGGCGACAAAGCGAGACTCCGTCTCAAACAAACAAACAAAGCATTCAATATTATATGAAACGGAAATAAATTACCACTGGCCCTACGCTGACATGAATGCCAAGTTCCCTAGTCCCTCCATGAGGCTTAGGGTCAGCTTTATTTAAAAAAAAAAAAAAAAAAAAAAGACCTAGATTCCAGTAGGGGGACTATTTGGGACACAGTCTAATTCTGGCTGTAAGAGTCAGTGATCCCAATTGGAGGGCCATATTTCAGTCCCATGAGATCCACACGATAAAGGAAATGGAGGGCAGAGGTCCTGAATTCTTGATACTACCTGGAATTCTTTCTACATATTTTTGGCTAAAACCACTCTTTATTTCCAGGAAAAACCTCTACCAGCTCCTCCAAATCCATCAAACTTTCAAAGCCCACCACATCCAGGAAGCCCTCTCTGATACCATCCCCTCTGCTGACATAGGACATAGTGTGGACATCTCTCCCCAGCCCCTAGTTATTTACTATACTGTAAAAATATTTTAAAATTATTAATCACAGCTGTGACTGGGCATGACTCACACTTGTAATCCCAGCACTTTGGGAGGCCAAGGCGGCCAGATCACCTGAGGTCAGGAGTTCAAGACCAACCTGGGCAACATGGTGAAACCCCATCTCTACTAAAAATACAAAAATTAGCCAGGCATGGTGGCAGGTGCCTGCAATCCCAGCTACTCAGGAGGCTGAGACAGGAGAATTGCTTGAACCCAGGAGGCAGAGGCTGCAGTGAGCCAAGATTGCACCATTGCATTCCAGTCTGGATGACAAGAGCAAAATTCCATCTCAAAAAATAATAATAATACAATAAAATAAAAGTATTAATCGCAGCTATCATTTACTCAGCACCTCATTTTGCACCATATGCTATGCAAAACTCTTTACATTTATTAGGTTATTCAACCTTTATAACAATCCTACGATGAAGCCTCTATAAAGGGTACAGTTGAGCAAAATGAGGCACAATGGGACCTAGTTCCTCACTTAGGGTATCTCAAACAGTAATGGCACTACCAGGATGCAAACTCAGTTCAGTGATTTCAAAGACCATAACCTCAACTACTATGAGATGCTGACTCTTTCATGATGTGCATCTCAGAATCAGAGACTTTTTCTACTGGACAGGCCCTGCCAAGTATCCATTTCTCTGACAGCAGCAACCAAACTTGCCTTGAGAAATAGTCCTCTTTGCATGCAATATTTCTGAGATTGCCATTCAAGATGTCCCACCTGTCCTGGTCACATGACCCCACCGAAGCCAATCAGGCTTATTATCAGGACTTTGAGCCTCAAACAGGTGATGCAAGAACAGAAAGGTCAGTGGACTCTTGATCCAATTGATCATTAACCCATGATTAACTGGACTCTATCCCTAGGACTAAACCTATTGACCTCACATGCTACAAAAAATTCCTAGTTTTGCTTAGATTAACCAGCATTTGCTCAGTTTAGCTTGGAATAAAAACCCTACCTAAAAGGACTAGTGTCTAAAATATATAAAGTACTCTCAAAATTCAACCATAACAAACAAAAATTTTCAACAAAATACTAGCAAACCAAATTCAGCAACATGTGACCAAGTGACATTTATCTCAGAAATGCAAGATTGCCTTAACATACAAAAATCAATCAATGTAATACACCATATTAGTAGAATAAAGGACAAAAATCACTTGATGGTCTTCATAGATACAGAAAAGGCATTTGACAAATCCAGTACCTTATTATGATTTTTAAAAAAACACTTCACAAATTAGAAATATAAGAGAACTTTCTCAACCTGATAAAGGCCATCTGTTTCTTTTAATAATCCACAGCTAACAATATATTTAATGATACTTAAGGGTGGAAGATTGGATGCCTTTCTCCTAAGATCAGGAATAAAATAAGAATGTCCACTCTTGCCATTTCTATTCAACATTGTGCTACAGGTTCTAGCTAGAGGAATTAGACAAGGAAAAAAAAAGACATCCAGACTGGGAAGGAAGAAGTAAAACTCCCTCTATTCACAAATGACATGATCTATGTAGAGAGAAAATTCTAAGAAGTCGACTAAAGAAATTGTTAGAGGTTGGCCACAGTGACTCATGCCTATAATCCCAACACTTTGGGAGGCCAAGGTGGGAGGATCACCTGAGTCCAGGAGTTCAAGACCAGCCTGGGCAACATAGTGAGACCCCCTCTCTACAATAAATAAACAAAATTGGCCTGGTGTGGTGGTGCATGCCTCTAGCGTCAGCTAATTCGGAGGCTGAGGTGGGAGGATCAATTGAGTCTGGGAGCCAGAGTGGCAAAAAGCCAAGACTACAACTTTGCACCCCAGCCTGTGTGACAGAGTGAGATCTTGTCTCAAAAAAAAAAAAAAAAAGAAAAGAAAAGAAAGATAGAAACTGTTAGAACTAATTAAGGAGTTCAGCAATCTTGCAGGTTACAAGATCAGGATACAAAAATCAACTGTATTTCTACACACTTGAAATGTATGATCCAAAAATGAAATTAAGAAAACAATTCCATTTACAATAGCATCAAAAAGAATAAAATACTTAAGAATAAATTTGACGAGAGAAGTTACACTGAAAATCACAAAACATCACTGAAAAAAGATGTAAATAAATGGAAATATGTAAAAAAAAAGAATAAATGGAAAGATGTCTGACATTCATGTATTATAAGAAGTAATATTGTTAAGATGACAATACTCCTCATATTGATCTCTGGAATCAATGTAATTTCTATCAAAGTCTCAGTTGTCTTTTTGCAGAACTTGACAAGATGATTCTAAAAAAATAAATATGGAAATGCAAAAATAGGCAAAACAATCTTGAAAAAGAAGAACAAAACTGGAGGACTTACATCTCAATTTCAAAACTTACTATACAGTTACAATAATCAGGACATTATGGATCTAACATAAGGATAGAAATATAGATCAATTAAATGGATTTTGAAATTAAGAAATAAACTCTCACATTATGGTCAACTCATTTTCCTGAAGGGTACCATGACAATTCAATGGGAAAAGAATAGCCTTTTCCAAAAATGGCGCTGGGATAACTGGATATCCACATGCAAAAGAATGAAATTGGGCCCCTACCTCACACCACATGAAAATTAATTCAAAATCAATTAGAGACCTAAACGTAAAAGCTAAATTCATTAAAGTCTTACAGAAAACATAAGGAATAAATTGTGTCCTTGGATTAGGCAATGGTTTCTTAAATATAACACCAAAAACCAACCTGGCCAACATGGTGAAAACCCATCTCTACTAAAAAAATTTTTTTTTTAATTAGCTGGGCTTGGTGGCAGGCACCTGTAATCCCAATCCCAGCTACTCAGGAGGCTGAGGCAGGAGAATCGCTTGAACCCAGGAGGCAGAGGTTGCAGTGCGCCAAGATCACACTATTGCACTCCAGCCTGTAATCCCCGCTACTTATGCCACTTCACTCCAGTCTGGGCGACAAAGTGAGACTCCACCTCAAAAAAAAAAAAAAATACAATGACCTTACAACCCAGCAATTACACTCTTAGGTATTTATCCCAGGTAAATGAAACTTTATGTTCACACATAAGTAAAACTGTATAAAAACCTATACTTGAATGTTCATAGTAACTTTATTAGTAATAGTCAAAAACTAGAAACCACCTGGATGTACATCAACAGATGCATGGTTAAACAAGCTCTGGTATATCTATACCATGCAATAGTACTTAGCAATAAAAAAGGAATTAATTATTGATAAACACAATGTTGATTAATCTCCAGAGAATTACACTAAGTAAACAAAGCCAGTCCCAAAAGGTAATAACTGTACAATTCTATTTATACAGAATTTTTGAAAGGACAAAATTTTAGAAATGAAGAGCAGATTAGTGGGGGCTGGGGAGCAGGAGGGAGGTGGGTGTGGGTATTAGAGGGCAACATGAGAGATCCTCGTGGAAATACAACTGTTATGTATAATATCTTGACTGCAGTAGTGGATACACGAGCCCATACATGTAATAAAATGGTATATAACCAAGTACCCACACACACAAACACAAGTAAAGCTGGGGAAATATTAACAAGTGCTTTGTATTCTATCAATGTCAATATCCTAATTGTGATGTTGTATTAAGTTTAAAAAGATGTTACCACTGGGGGAATATGGCTAAAGGGTATACAGGGTCTCTACTACTTTTTACAACTATATATGATTCAACAGTTGTCTCAAAATAAAGTTTAATTTTAAAAACCTCTACCTGGCTGAGTGTGGTAGCTCACATCTATAATCCCCGCACTTTGGGGGGCCAAGGTGGGCGGATCATGAGGTCAGGAGTTCAAGACCAGTCTGACCAACATGGTGAAGCCCCATCTCTACTAGAAATACAAAATTTAGCCGGGCATGGTAGTGGGTGCCTGTAATTCCAGCTACTCAGGAGGCTGAGGCAGGAGAATCACTTGAACCCAAGAGGCAGAGGTTGCAGTGAGCCAAGATCGCACCACTGCACTCTAGCTTCTGTGACAGAGCGAGATTCCGTCTCAAAAAACAAAAACAAAAAAAAACAAAAATCAAAATGAAAAAAAAAACCTACCTAATATATGATAGAAAGAAGGAAGGGAGGGAGGGAAGAAAGAAAAGTAAATTCATTTACTATGGATTTACCTTGTTTCAGAATCCAGGCTCTTTAACATGTGGCTGGAGATAAATATTATCATCCCCCTTTTATAGATGATGAAACTGAGGCCCAGAGAATAACTGTCTCATTCTCAAAGACATCCTTTGAGAAGTCAGGATTCAAGCCCTGCTCTCTGTCAGTCTGCTGTCATGCTTTAGCCAAACACAGCCATCAATCAAATGTAGGCAAAGACTGCATTACTCACCAGGAAATTGAAGCCAGACTGTAAGATGCAGTCCACAAAATTCATGATTTCTTCCCCCACCCCGGCTCTGTCTACTTGGTCCCTTTTTCATATGGATTGGGTTTTTATTTCTGCATTTATTGCACACGCAAATTACAGATGAGAGCATCGACTACACAAGTCATTACTCAGAGTAGCATCTTCCCAACTGCCACCGGACGAGGACTGAACAGCTTGTGGTTAATTTGCTATATAATCACTGCCTGTGACGGGGGGCAGGGCTGCGCCTGTGCTAATATTAGGAAAGGGGAAGCTGAGCAGAGAGGACTCCTGGGGCATGAAGAGTGAGGGTGGTATCAAACCAGGGAAAAAGGAAGAGCACTGGTGGGGAGCAGGAGGAGAGGGCCCTACCCCACTGAGAGACTCCAAGGAGGATCTGCTCCTCTGCCAAGGAGTAGAAGTGCTCCGTCCCATTCATCATGTCTGCATGGAAGAGCTAACCAGAATCCCAATTCTCCTAACCCCTGCCATTTCCTGGCCACTGCCACTGCTGCCTCCTCACCTCAGAGCAGGGATATTTGTATATCACGCTGCATCTGCTGGGAGGGACACTTAGAGGATGGTTCATGGGCAGGAGGAAATTTACCAACAGGCAGGAGTTGCAGCCACCATACTAGTGTTCTAATAACTCAACATGAAAAATGGCCAACAATCCAATAAAAAATGGGCAAAGGATATGAACAGGCAGATCACAGCTTAGGAAACTTAAATAAGCTCTAAATATACAAAAAGATGTTCAACCTTCATCTTAACAAAATGTAAATGTCAATTAAAACTACAATGAAATACCTTTTTTTACCTATCGGATTGACAAAGATCAAAATGTTTGATCAGACACTGTGCTGGCCAGAGTATAGAAAAACCAGCAGTCTCAAAGGTTGGTGGGATTGTAAATTGGCACAGTTTTCATGGATGGCAATTTGGCACTCTCTTTCACAGTTTTTGATGCACATACTCATTGACCCATAAATTCTACTGCTCTAAAATGTATTCCAGCAGACATACTTGCATATATGTATGCAAAGTTGGATGTGCAAGGCTATTCAGTGCAGCACGGCTTATAATAACAGAAGATTGGAGACAGCTTGAATGTCCATCAAGAGGGGACTGCTTAAATAAATTGGAATAGAGTCATACAATGGAAATCTTTATGGCTGTTAAAAAAGAATGAGGCAGCTTTTTATGTACGGATATGAAACAATCTCCAAGATATATTGTTAAGTGAAAAAAGCAAAGTGCTGAACAGTGTGATTAGAATGCTGCTATTTGTGAGAGTTTTTTAGGAATACATACACATATACATCTATGCTCATATATGCAGAGAATCCCTCTGGAAGGATGACAATACTTGCAATATTTGATTCTGCAGAAGGAAAAGAGTTCTCAAGGCTGAGAACAAATAGGGAGGGAGGCTTGTTTTTCATTGTTTACCCTGTTTACTAATTTGGTCTGTAGTGAATAAGCACATGTCACCAATTCTAATTGATTACTAAGAGTTATATTTTTAATCCTCTCTTGGTTCCTCCTGCCCAAGAATCAAATCTTGGCCTAACACCCAAGGCCCTTCACGGTTTGACTTGAGCCTCTTCCCCTTCGTTTCCTGACATGCCACCCCAGCACACTCCTAAGTACACTGAATTTCTCACGTCCTCCAAATGCACCTTGCTTTTTCACACCTCCAGGAACTTTACACCTGCTGTTTTCCATGTCTAAAGTGTCCCTCCACACCCCCACTTCCTTTTTTTTTTTTTTTTTTTGAGATGGAGTCTCGCTCTGTTGCCCAGGCTGGAGTGCAGTGGCGTGATCTCGGCTCACTGCAACCTCTGCCTCCCAGGTTCAAGCAATTCTTCTGCCTCAGCCTCCCGAGTAGCTGGGACTACAGGCATGTGCCACCACGCCCAGCTAATTTTTGTATTTTTAGTAGAGACAGGGTTTCACCATATTGGCCATGCTGGTCTCGAACTCCTGACCTCATGATCCACCCGCCTCGGCCTCCTAAAGTGCTGGGATTACAGGTGTGACCCACCACGCCTAGCCTCCCATTGGCTTTATACAATATTACTCATCCTTAAAGACCCAGAACAATCATGACCCCCAGAGTGTAGCCTTCCCTGACCTCACCAAAGAGAGTTAAGCCCTCTACTCTGCACTCGCACAGCACCCTGGACAGGCCTTCATAACTGGGGTTGCACGTGGACAAGAATGAACCTACCTCTGACCTATTTGCAAAAGAGGGCTGCTGATTTGGTCTGTCCCCACTGGGCACCAGCATCTGCCAGCAAGTGTCTACACAATGGATGTATACAATGTGCCCACCTCCCCCAAGAATGAGAAACAGAACAGAGTCTCACAGCATGGTTCAGGAAAAAAAGGTCCCCCAGACCCATAAGTGGAGATCTCAATGCACATCAACTTATTGAAGGCTCTGAGCCACTATCTTAGTTTGGGGCTGCCATAACAAAGTTTCATGTACAGCATGAAATTTTTTCTCACAATTCTGCAGGCTGGAAGTCCAGGATCTTCCATGGTGCCAGCATGGTTCTGGTGAAGATTCTCTTCCAGGGTGAAGACTGCTGACTTCTGGTTGTATCCTCACATGGTAGAAAGGGCAAAAGAGCTCTCTGAGGTCTCATTCATTCAACACTAATTCCATTCATGTAGGCTCCACACTCACGACCTAATCACCTCCCAGAGGCCCAACTTCCTAATACCATTGCATTGAGGATTAGGATCTCAACATAGGAATTTTTGGGAGACATAAACATTCTGTCCATAACAGTAGTTCTGCAAAGAAACAAAAACTGTTAAATTTAGCCAGTATATCTCTCACTTTCTAACCAAGAATTTATTCCCTTGGAATGCCTATTAACGTCCCATGGAGCTGTTGTTCTATGGGCAAGAAAACTTTTGTGAAGTGTTGATCTACAGAAATGCCTAGAGGACTTCTCTAATTCAGAGATTAGAGAATTAGTCTCTAATTGGCCAGGTGTGGTGGCTCACGCCTCTAACCCCAGCACTTTGGGAGGCCAAGGCGGGTGGATCACTTGCGATCAGGAGTTTGAGACCAGCCTGGCCAACATGGCGAAACCCTGAGTCTACTAAAAATACAAAAATTAACCAGGCATGGTGGCACACGCCTGTAGTCCCAGCTACTCAGGAAGGTGAGGCATGAGAATCGCTTGAGCCTGGGAGGCAGACGTTGCAGTGAGCCAAGATTGCACCACTATACTCCAGACTTGGTGATAGAGCAAGACTCTGTCTCAAAAAAAAAAAAAAAAAAATTAGAACTTTACATGGATAATAATGGGATCTGGAATGTTGAGACTCATTTTGAATGAGATCTCCATGCAGTCTGCTAACCAGTTAAACTATAAATCCTACAGTTTTAATAAATGCAAAGTGTTTCCAATTTAATCACCCAGTTGCTCCTTTCTGAAGAATTGGTGACTTCCCAACAAATAGAGGATAGGGAATGTCTCCACTGGTTCAGGACTTCTCTGACTCTTTTTTGCCATTAAGGATGTTCAGGATCTGGTGCTGTTTAGTAGATATCCCATCCCACCTGTTGCATGGTAATAGTCTCTGCCTTGCATCAGGGCTTTTAACTCCAGTAACTCCAATTGCAGAAACTTCTCAGACTCAGCTACTCATTACACTCACTCTTGGCAGAGTTTTATCTCTGTGGCTCCAGGTATATCTATCTACTCTCAATGTCAAAAGGGTCAAGAACAATCTCTTCCATCAGATACTGAACAGGACCTACCTCCAGTTTTAGTCACTCAAAAATGGGATCTCTCTTCTTCCTTATTTTTGATCTGTTCCACGTGTCTTCCTGCTGAGTGTCATGGGAAGGGACTTGGTGCCCCACTATTTTGGTTGGAAGATTAACTTCCAAACAGAATCCAACTTGAAGAGGCTTCCCCACTGGGCAGAGGGGGTGAACCTTAGGTGTGTTGAGGGTATCACTCACTTTCCATGCATCTTCAACCTCAGCCTCCATTCTGAACCATTCACCCTAACCACATGCACTCCACTTCTCACTGCAACCAAGTCTGCTCTGGACTCATCATCCTGGTTATGGTCTTGCTAAGCTTTTTCGAGTTAACCTTTGACCTTTCTTTTCAGCTTCCTCACTAAGCCCCCTTTTTAATAACTCTGGGGAAATGCCCCACCTGGCCCAGCCATCCAGGCATGCTGCTCCTCAGTGCAGACTCTCATGGCTTCAGAGTACTCCGCTTCTAGACAGGAGGTGGAAGAAGAGAGGGTGGAGAAGGTAGACTCACTTCTTAATCTCCTCGGCCTAAAATTGACCCAAAGTCTTCCTGCTCATAGTTCACCAATGAAAATGAGTTATGTGGTCCCCACTGTATGCAAGGGAGTCTGGGAGGTATAGGTCCTGTCTGGGTAGCTGCCAGCACAAACTCTATTCTATTAAAGGGGAAGCATGAACTTTTGGAGGTCAGCTAGCCGCCTCTTCCTTACTATGTCATTCCTAATGATGACACAGAAGTAATAACAACCAATACTAATGGCAATAATAATAACTACTCTCCTGTATTAAGCACAGCCTCTGACCCAATCTTTGTGCTGAGAGTTTTCCAGGCATCATGCCACTCACTCTTCCATCCTCCCTGTGAGGTTAGAAGACTTCTGCTTCAGATTCTATAAGAATGAGGTCCGATCCTGTTCCACTCTGTGCTCAGCAGACATACTCACGCCATAGTCAACTCTCATATCTATGCCATAGAGGCAGTCACACTACCTGCCTCTCAGACCCTGAGAAAGGAACACAGAGGCCATCAAAAGGGAGTTTCTGCTCATTTGAATTATATGTCACAGAGGCTAAGACCCCAGCAGGTTGATCAGCTAGGCCTGGGCTCTGAGTCTCTTGAAACTTCCCAGTTGGGGAAGCGTATCCTCAGCCTGCTTGTGCTCACCTACTGTGTGCACCTCTGCAACTGGGCTCACCATCAAGAGCCCCCTCCAGACAGGGGAGATCCAGCCAGAAAAGTTGTTACCATCTTCACTCTCTGTGGCCTCCTCTTCCTATATCAGGAAGTCCCCAAATGGTGACCATAAAAATCCATCTCCCCTCTTTCTACAGCTTATCATTAGTGGAATGAATGAGGACCCACGTCATCCAAAGACCTGAAGGCAGGTGGGGGTTTGCCTTTATACTCAAAAGCAAGAGCTGATTCCCTGTGTCTGCACTTGTTGGGCCAATGATACACACAAATATTACTGCATTTTACAGATGGAGAAACTAAGGACTGACTATGTTAAAGTCAAAGATGGGTTTGGCTCAAGATAGGGGCTCTCAAAGCACCTTGCATGAGTGTCTTGAGCTTCCTACTCAGATGTGTTGAGTCCACACCAATACGTCTTGGGCTTGAAACCCTTCCCAGGCAGATCAGAGGAAATGGGGGAGTGGTCTGCAACCTAGAAGCAGCTGCACAGGCAGCAGATGGTAACGGCTGCCTCTCAGATGGTTTTTTGTCACATAGCTTTTTTTCTTTCACATTATGAATTTTTTTTTCTGAAATCCTCTAAAAACATTGTTTTTATAGTAACAGAGGTGGCTGTATGTGTCTGAGAGATCCAGATCCCACACTCAGTCTGTCAGCCTGCTGAGATCTTTGCTTTGTGACATATGAATAAAGTAAGTTCAAGCTCGCTGCTGCAAACAGTCCCGGGAGGTGGGCTGCCTCCTCTTCCCAGTAGCTGGAGGAGCCCTAGGATTCTGGAGAACCATGCCCCAAGACCACCTTGTCCCGAGCCCCAAAGATAATGGGCAGTAATCCCAGGAGAGCAAGGATACAGGGTACAAGGCCCCTAGAGTGGGTGCGAGTTCTGGGCTCCAAATATGTGTGAGTCATCATAGGAAGGAACCAAGAACAGCATAACCTCAAACAAGTACTTAACCTCTCTGAGCCTCAGTTTCCTCATCTGAGCATGCTAATGCTGTCTACCTCCTGAGATTGTAGGGAAAACTGAATTATGCTTATGAAAGGGCCTAGCACAGCACCTGGCTACCACTGTTTTCTCAATAAAGACTGGATTTGATAATTATTTTGTTTGGTAATTATTTGGCAATTATCCTAAGCCACAGGATAGGAAAAATAAGCAATAATGCAAAGACCAGAGATGATGAGAGCCTCAAGCCCAGATGAAGAGGTCATGGGTAGACAGACTGAGTCAGGGAGGTCCTTGACCTTACCCAGCAGGAAGGAGGGGCTATTCCCAGTTGAGCCAGGGCTGTGAAGGACTTTGGCCTCTAAACCTCATGCCTAGTTTGGCCCCCACCTCAATTCTTGTTCCCACTGCAGAGAAATCTTCTTGTGCAGCCTGGCAGTTTGCACCTTTTAGTAGAGGAAATGCTGGAAACATAGGCATGACATTTCCTATCCCATAAATATGCCCTCTACTCAGAGCCAGATGATACTGAGAAGGACATCCTTCATGCTGCCACACAGCATATCTGTAGCCTGTACAGAGGGAATGGGGGTGGGGGGCCCACTGAGGCATGATAGTTGGCCTCATAAGCAGATTCTTTTCATGGGGATCAAGCTGTCAGTTTTACAGGGGGACTTGGGAACCCTCAGACTGGGGACACTGGCTTCCAGGAACCTGGATGCAATCCACTGACCTACAGAAGGACCACAGGATGTGCTGCTCCCTGGTGAGTGGGCTTGAGGGTATGCCAGCCCCTTAGGTGTCCCTTGGGTCAGGATATGACCCTCAGCTTGTGCTGGACTTTGAACTACCAAATCCTATGGGTCTTCCAGATGGTAAAGTCTCATTTAAACAGAATCTTTCCACATCCCAATGATTGGAATATTATGATTCTCATTTTACAGAGATAGAAAAGAGGGAGGGTGAGAGAAAGAAGAAACTTTTTTTTTTTTTTTTTTTTTTTTTGAGATAGGGTCTCACTCTATTATCCAGGCTGGAGTGCAATCAATGGCATGCTCAAAAGTCACTTCAGCCTCAACCTCCTAGGTTCAAATGACCCTCCCACCTCAGCCTCCTGAGTAGTTAGGACTACAGGCATGCACCACCAGGTCTGGCTAATATTGTGTTTTTTGCAGAGATGGGGTTTCACCACATGGCCCAGCTGATCTTAAACCCCTGAGCTCAAGCAATTCCCCCACTCTGGCCTCCCAAAGTGCTGGGATTACAGGCATGCACCACCATGCCTGGCCTCATTCATTCCTTTATGTATCCAACCAATTACTTCAATATTATAACCTAATTTATTCCAGGTACAGTGCTAGGCACTGAGGCATAAAGAAGTAAACAGGGTAGGCAACGCCCTGCTCTCATGGAGCAGGGAGATAAACCATTAAATAACCAAATAAGAAATATGTTATTAATTATTTAATGTGACCGTGCAAAGGATATGGGGTAGGTTGAATGACTGGCTCCAATTCTCCACCCCTCTGTGTATCAAGTTTTTCATTACAACATTGCAATCCCTCCCACCCATGGACTTTGGCAAATTTGGGCACTGTTTTGGCCAATGAGATGTGAGCAGTCATGACACAAGCAAGAATTTTATATAAGCTTGTACGAGGAGGCTTGCCCTCTTACACTTTAGCCATAGCCATGAGAACATACCCTGCCTAGCCTGCTGATCCCAGGAGATGAACGAGAAGTGGATGAGAGCTGAGCCACCAACCCATGAATGAAATAAATACTTACTATTGAATGTCACTGAGATTCTGTGCTATTTTTACTGTTGTTACACAGCAATAGCTTAACAATGTGGAGCATGATTAGAGATAATGAGACAGGAAGGTAGACAATAGAGAAAGACTGAATTTAGATGGAGGAGAAGAGATGAGTCAGTTTCTCTGAAAAAGAAATATTGAAACAGAAATATGAGTAACTCATAGATAAACAAGAATGCAAAAGTGGGGAGGAGAGCTTCACAGGCAGACGGAACAGCATGTGCAAAGGCCCTGAGGTTAGAAGGAGCAGGATGCATTCCAAAAATTCAAAAACGGCCAGGGAGCAAGGGATAACGTGGTAGCAGATGATGAGATCAGAAAGGAAGTTGAGTAAAGGACCATGCAGACATATGGCATGACATAAAGTTTGCATTTTATCTAAGGGCAGTAGAAAGCTAATGAAGAGTGTTGAGCATAGCAGCACCTGATAAAAATTCCTTCTGTTGTTGAGTGAATAATGGATGGGGGGAGGACAAGAGTGGGGAAAGGGATCCAGGGAGGAGGCTGCTGCAGCCACCAAAGTGGCAGTGTTGGCCCAGGATTGGCAGAGTACTGTAGAGACAGAGAAAAGCAGACAAAGGCAGGGTGTGGTGGCTCACGCTTGTAATCCCAACACTTTGGGAGGCCAAGATGGAAGGATTTACTGAGGCCAGGATTCCAAGACCAACCTGGCCAACATAGCAAGACCCTATCTCTATAAAAGAGAGAGAGAGAAAAGGGGACAAATCTGAAAGGTACTTTGAAGGTAAAGGTAGCAGGACTTGTTCCAAAAATAGGCCTACATACACATGTCAGTTGATTTTTGAAAAACGTGCCAAGTCAATTCAATGGAGAAAGAAGGCAGAAAAGAGAGAAAAACCTCAATCCATAATTTGTACCATAATTAAAAATTAATTCAAGGCCAGGCGTGGTGGCCCACAACTGTCATCCAAGCACTTTGGGAGGCCAAGGTGGGTGGATCACCGGAGGTCAGGAATTCAACACCAGCCTGACCAACATGATAAAATCCCATCTCTACTTAAAAAAAAAAAAAATACAAAAATTAGCCAGGCATGGTGGCACACGCCTATAATCCCAACTACTCCGGAGGCTGAGACACGAGAATCACTTGAACCCTAGAGGTGGAGGTTGCAGTAAGCCAAAATCATTCCACTGCCCTCCAGCCTGGGTGACAGAGCAAGATTCCATCCCCAAAGTAAATAAATAAATAAATAACTCAAAGTTGAGCATAAAGTGACTTCACTGATAGTTTAAATTTCTATTTCAAAGAACAATATCAAGAAAGAGAAGAATTAGAGTGAAAGCAAAAAGACTTCTCTATAGAATAAAAAAAAAAATTGCAAATCGTGCACCTCATAAGGTTCTAGCATCCAGAATATATCAACAGTTCTTACAGCTCAATAATAGAAAGACAAACCACCCAATTTAAAAATAGGCAAAGGATTTGAATAGACATTCTTCAAAGAAGATATACAAATACCCAATAAGCCTATGAAAGGATGCTCAACATCATTAGTCATTAGGGAAATGTAAATCAAAACCACAACAAGATACCATTTCACACTCATTAGGATAGCTATCATCGAAAAGATGAACAATAACAAGTGTTGGTCAGTATGTGCAGAAATTGGAACCCTCATACATTACTGGTGAAGGTGCTTTGGAAAGCAGTTTGGCAGTTCCTCAAAAAGTTAAACATTGAGTTACTATGTGATCCAGCAATTCTATTCCTTGGTATATATGCAAAAGGAAAAAAAAAGTTCTCACAAAACTTATATGCAAACGTTGGTAGCGGCAATTATTCATAATAGCCAAAACAATTGAAACAACAAAAATACCAACCAACTGATGAATGGATAAACAAAATGTAGTTTATCCATACAATATTCCTGAATTTAATATTCAGCAATAAAAAATAATGAAGTATTGACGCATGCTACCACATGGGTGAAACTTTAAAACATCACGCTAAGTGAAAGAAGCCAGTCACAAAGGATGACATGTTATATGACTCCATTTCTATGAAATGTCAAGAATGGGTAAATCCATAGAGATATAAAGTAGATTAATGTCTTCCAGGGGTTGGCAGAAGAGGGGAATGGGAAGTGCTTGCTAATGGGAAGGGAATTTCTTTGTATTTTTTTATCATCTCATAGTAAAGCTTTAATAAATATCAGTTTCCATCCTCCTAGTTCTAGCCAAATTAATTTAATAAAATATATCTGTATATACAGTTTTTTTCCAGTTTTTATTTTGGATTCAAATGGTACATGTTCAGGTTTGTTACATGGGTATATTGCATGATGCTGAGGTTTGGGATATGGATGATCCCATCACCCAGATAGTGAGAGGTACAGAACCCAATAGGTAGTTTTTCAGGCCACACCTCATTCTCTACTCGAGTGGTCCCCAGTGTCTATTGCTTGTGATGGCATTTCATCGGGGGAAATGAAAATGTTCTGAAATTAGAGAGTGATAATTATACAACTGCATGAATATACCAAAAACCACTAAATTGTATGTTTTAGATGGGTGAACTGTATGGTACATAAATTTTATCTCAGTGAAGCGGTTAATGAAAAACAAAAGAGCACAGACCTAATGTAAAGCCTAAAACTACAAATCTTCAGAAGAAATATAGGAGAAAATCCTCGTAAGTTTGAATGAGGCAAAGATTTCTTGTATATGACAACCAATAAGAAAAACAAGTGATAAATTGGACCTCATTAAAATTAAGAACTATTATTCTTTCAAAGAAGACATTGTTAGAAAAGCCACAGAATGGGAAAAAGTATTTGTAAATGACATATATGATAAAGAATTTATATTCCAAATATATAAAACTATCAAAACTCAGTAATAAGCAAAACAGCCCGATATTTTTTAAAATAGGCAAAAATTGTGAATAGAACTTCCCCAAAGAAGACATAGGGATGGCAAATAACCACATGAAAACAAGGTTCGACGTTATTACTCCTTAGGGAAATGCAAATTAAAATCACAATGAGATGAAATGAGGTATTCTATCCCCCACAAAGACTTGTACAGATATTTCCACAGCAACATTAGTTGTAATAGCCAAAAGCTGGAAAAAATACAAATGCCATCAACAGGTAAAAGAATCAACAAGAAGCGGTATACCATACAGCGAAATACTACCCAGCAATTAAAAGGAATGAACTACTGATACATGCAACAGTGTGGATGAGTCTCAAAGTAATTATAATGAGTTTAAAAGTCAGGCCAAAAATGCATACTGTATAATTTTATTTATTTAAAATTCTAGAAAAAGCAAACTAATCTGCAGTGACAGAAAGCAGAGCGGTGGTTCACTAAGGATGAAATGCATGGGAGAGGTGGGAGGGGCAGGAGGGACAATATGAAAGGATCATAAGGAAACATTGGGAAGGGATGGATGCTCTGTGATGCCCTGTCCTATCGACCGCCCAAGGGCTGAGGAGTGCAGGTGCCACTGGGGACTGGCTGGCAGCTCTGCCTGCAGCCCCAGTGCAGGATCCACTAGGTGAAGCCAGCTGGGCTCCTGAGCCTGGTGGGGACTTGGGGAACTTTTACATCTAGCTAAGGGATTGTAAAAGCACCAATCAGCACTCTGTGTCTAGCTCAGGGTTTGTAAATACACCAATTGGTACTCTGTTTCTAGCTAACCTAGAGGGGACTTGGAGAACTTTTATGTCTAACTGGAGGATTGTAAATGCACCAATCAGCACTCTGTCAAAACGAACCAATCAGTAAGATGTGGTGGGGCCAGATAAGGGAATAAAAGTAGGCTGCCCCAGCCAGCCAGCGGCAACCCACTCGGGTCCCCTTCCACACTGTGGAAAGCTTTGTTCTTTTGCTCTTTGCAATAAATCTTCCTGCTGCTCACTCTTTGGGTCCATGCTGGCTTTATGAGCTGTAACAGTCACTGTAAAGGTCTGCAGCTTCACTCCAGAAGCCAGCGAAACCATCAACCCACCAGGAAGAACGAAAAACTCCAGATGTGCGGCCTGTAAGAGCTGTGACACTCACCGCGAAGGTCTGCAGCTTCACTCCTGTCAGCAAGACCACGAACCCACCAGGAGGAAGAAGCTCCAGACACATCTAAACGTCTGAAGGAACTAACTCCGGACACACCATCTTTAAGAACTGTAACACTCACCGCGAGGATCCGCAGCTTCATTCTTCAAGTCCGCGAGACCAAGAACCCACTAATTCCGGACACAGTGGCGCATGCCTGTAGTCCCAGCTACTCATAGGCTGAGGTGGGAGAATTACTTGAACCTGAGAGGCAGAGGTTACAGTGAGCCAAGATGGCGCCACTGCACTCCAGCCTGGGCAACAAAGCGAAACTTCATCTCAAAAAAAAAAAAAAAAAAAAGAGCGGGAGAGAGAACTCATGCAGGGACAGCTGTGAGCCAAGACATGGAGGATGGGAACAAGGGGGAGGAACAGAACGGAGTCCTTCACTGGGGCGGGGTCAGGGCAGGAAGCGGTGAGCAGAGAGGGAGCCCCCAGGTGGCTGTGCTGGGAACTGCTGTATTCACAGGGCAGGGAGGATGACAAGCTGTGGTAGTCCTAGAAAGGGATTTGATTTGCGGTGTTGGGACAGAGAAATGAAGCCATCAGCTGTAGAGCTGCCACATCCCGGTGGGACATTCCACAGGGAGCTGGATCCTGGGATCTGGATGACCAAGGAGAGATGTGGCTGCAGAGCGGGATCTAGGGCTTCCCTGGGAAGAGTATGTTGGCCCAATAAGGGTATGGGTGGGGTTGGTGGTGGAGAAAAAGAGAGACGCAGGATCTCTCAGAGACAGCCCCAGAGAGCACGTAAGAATGGAGACAGCATCAAGGTAGGGGCAAAGTAGGGTGACAGCCAGGTCCACGAAATCCCCAGAGTTCTTACAGGAAGATTTCAGGGCAAGGACCCAGAGCAGTGTGTGCCAAGGACTGGTCACCAGGGCTGAAAAGGGAGACACCCTTGGAAGGAAGGAGATGTGCTGGTCCCTACAAGTCTCTGGCATATACATCTCCTCACTGAGTGCTCACAACTCCTTTGTGAGATCAGTGTAATCACTCGCATTGCACAGACAAGAAAACTGAAAATCAGAGATGTTAGGAGACTTCTCCCAAGGCCACAAAGCTTGTATCTCATCCACATCTGGGGGCTCATATGCTCTTCTTAGGCACTAGGGTGCCCAGAATAAGGTTCACAGGGGCCACCAAGCACCCACTGATGACCTCCAGGGTTACTATGCACAAGCACATCTGAGGCAGTTAGCATGAAGGAGGGAGCGCAGCTAATTGCCCGTACAAATTAACTCTAATGTGGTCAGCATCGACATACTTATCTTTCTTTAATTACATTAATCAATTAATGAAGAAGATGGCTTCCTCTTATTATGATTTCCAAGGCCCATATGTTCTCAGGAGTCCAGCTGGAGTTGGGCTTCTTCTCTGTCCCTGGCTTGAATAGGGAACTGAGTGGAATCAACAGAAGAAATTGTCCCCCAGGTCTTCTCCGCCCTGAAGCTGATCTTCAAGATGAGAGAGGTAAAAAAACAGAAGCAATGATCCCCGGAAGTAGTAACCAGTGGAAGAGGCCTAAACTCCTTGACTCAGCATTCAAGGCCCTTCTCCAACATTGTTCATTGTTCCTTTGACCCAGGTTTATCAGCCTGGGCAGACTAATTTTCTGTAAGCTGCCCTTGCATCCTCCAGCCTCCAATGCATTCATGCCATTTCCCCTACCAGGAAGACCAGCTCCCATCAGTCAGGGTTCAGGTCAGCCCAATGGGTTTGTCATCTCCTCATGAGAACCCTATAGAAGGCCCACCCTGCAATAATCTCCTTCACTTGTTAATTTTTTCAGCCTTATATAGGTATAATTGACAAATTAAAATTGCATACTTTTAAGGTATATAACTGGATGTTTGATATACATATGCATTATGAAATGATTACCATAATCAAGCTAATTACCATATCAGTCACCTCACTTGGTTACCATTTTCTTTTCTTTTTTTTCTCTTTTGTGTATGTGTGTGTGGTGAGAACACTCAAGATCTACCCTGCCAGCAAGTTTCAAATATGCAATATATAGCATTGGTCACTATAGTCGCCTGGCTGTACATTAACTCTCCAGAAGTTGTTCATCTGGCATAACTGAGACTTGGAACCCCTTAACCAACGTCTACCCCCAGCCCCTGGCAGCCACCATTCTACTCTCTGCTTCTATGTGTTTGGCTATTTTAGATTCCACATATTAGCGAAATCCTACAGTGTTTGCCTTTCTGTGTCTGACATTTCACTTAGCATAGTGTCTTCCAGGTTCATTCATGTTGTTGGGAATGACAAGATTTTCTTCTTTTATAAGGCTGAACAATAACTCACATTTATTACTCCCATTTTCTTTGTCCATTTATCTATTGACAGACATTTAGATTGTTTTCATATCTTAACTACTGTGAATATTGGTACAGCCATAATGGAAGACAGTACCGAGGGTCCTCAAAACATTAAAAATAGAGCTACCATATGATCCAGTAATCCCACTTCTGGGTATATATCCAAAGGAAACAAAATCAGCATTGCAAAGAAATATCCACACTCCCATTCATTCATTTTTCATTTAACAAATATTTACAGTCCCTCCTCTTGTGTAACTTCTAAACCTTCGGGACAGACAGACACTAAACAGACAAATAATTACATAGACTGGTGGTTCTCAGTCCACTACAATCACCAGGGGAGCTTTTAAAAATATGCTGCTCATGCGGGCACAGTGGCTCACATCTGTAATCCCAGCAATTTGGGAGGCCAAGGCAGGTGGATCACTTGAGGCCAAGAGTTCTAAACCAGCCTGGCCAACGTGGAAAAATCCCATCTCTACTAAAAACACAAAAATTAGCCAGGCGTGATGGTGCAAGCCTGTAGTCCCAGCTACTCGGAGGCTTGAACCCAGGAGGCAGAGGTTGCAGTGAGCCGAGATCACACCACTGCACTCCAGCCTGGGTGACAGAGTGAGGCTCTTTCTCAAAACACACACCCACACACACTCACACACACACACACACACACACGTGCGCGCGCGTGCGCGCACGCGCAAGTATGATACTCAAGCTTCATCCCAGAGAAAGCAGAATCTCTGAGGGCGCAAGCTAGGCCTCAATAATTTTTTTAATTACCCAGGTAATACTAACTAGTGTGCAGTATGGGGGGATAAAGGAGGGTAATTGTAAGGAGGGTAATCTGCAATGCTGCCACCCGGGCTTGCGTTCCCCAGAGTTTTTTAAAGTATGATCGGTCAATTGTGTTTTTTGTAATTATTTATTTAAATAAAATAAACTTATATTAGCCACCCCATCTTCCATGTATAAGGAAGTCACAAATCACTTAGATCAGTGCTTCTTGAACTATAGCAAACATCAGAATCACCTGGAGGGCTTGTTGAGCCAGATCACTGGGCCCCACTTTGAGCCCAGGAATTTGCATTTCTTACAGATTCCCAGGTGACACTGAAGCTGCTGGTCTGGGAACTCCACTTTGAGAAATACTGAATTGGAGCAAGGTTTAAAGAAATTCGGCCGGGTGCGGTGGCTCAAGCCTGTAATCCCAGCACTTTGGGAGGCCGAGACGGGCAGATCACGAGGTCAGGAGATCGAGACCATCCTGGCGAACACGGTGAAACCCCGGAGTTATACATGATATAAATGATGAATTGATGGGTGCCGACGAGTTGATGGGTGCAGCACACCAACATGGTACAAGTATACATATGTAACAAACCTGCACGTTATGCACATGTACCCTAGAACTTAAAGTATAATAAAAAAAATAAAATAAATTTTAAAAAAGATACCAAACATAAAAAAGAAAAAAAAAATTACAAAAAACTAGCCGGGCGAGGTGGCAGCGTCTGTAGTCCCAGCTACTTGGGAGGCTGAGGCAGGAGAATGGTGTAAACCCGGGAGGCAGAGCTTGCAGTGAGCCAAGATAGCGCCACTGCACCCCAGCTTGGGCGACAGAGCGAGACTCCGTCTCAAAAAAAAAAAAAGAAAAGAAATTCAAGTGGTTGAGCACCTTCCTCCCTCACTAAACATCTGCTATTCACAAACTCTGTTTAACCTAACTCTGCTGCTTTCTCGCAGGCTGATGTAGAAAGCCTTCAGATCCTCTTTGTTAGGGGAAGAAACTGTGAAAAATCTTACCTCTCCATCATACATGCGCCTGTTTTCACTGTAGGATGTTTCACAACCACGGTGCTTCAGAGCAGGCAACTTCTCTTCCTTAACTGCCAATTTCACATCACAGCAGCAATTGTCAGCATCATCATCACCTGGGCACTTGTTAGACATGCAGATTCCTGGCTTACTCCAGGCCCACTTAATCAGAAACTCTGGGAGTGAAGCCCAGCAGGCTAGGAACGAGGAAATCACACAGGTGATTCTGATGAACCTTTAATTATGAGAACCACTGGCCTAGAGAAAATGTGTTAATTGGCCCTTCGAATTCTTCAGGATCCTATTCACTCTGATTATTTGTATCATTTCTTTCATAAAAATTATAATTTGCTTCTATTTGTCAGGTCTTCCTATGTGCCAGGGACTGTGCTAAGTACTTTACATTAAAGATCTTATTTAAACCTTGGAACAACCCAATATTCATTATACTATTCTATAGATAAGGAAACTAGAGCTTGGAGAGGTTGAGAGTTCGGCCCACCTGTTAAGTGGCAAACCCAGGAAAACACTGCTCTCTGCCCCACCCTAGCTCATCTTTTCCAAACATTGAGCATTGTATTAAGTCTGTTCTCACACTACTATAAAGAACTACTTGAGATGGGGTAATTTATGAAGAAAAGAGGTTTAATTGACCCAGTTCTGTAGGCTGTACAGGAAGCGTGCCTGGGAGACCTCAGGAAACACAATCATGGCCGAAGGTGAAGGGGAGCAAACACGTCTTACCATGACAGAGCAAAAGAAAGAGAGTGCAGGGGGAAGTGCTACACACGTTTAAACAACCAGATCTTATGAGAACTCACTCACTATCACAAGAACAGCAAGGGGGAAATCCACCTGCATGATCCAATCACTTCCCACCAGGTACCTCCCCCAACTTTGGGAATTACAATTCGACATGAGAGTTGGGTGGGGACACAGAGCCAAACCACATCAGGCACCTATCACACCCATATGACTATGGTTTATACCTCCATTGTAGTGCTTTCCCTCAATCATAAGATTTTTTTAATACCTCACTACTTTTTTCTACCCAAATACCTGCTTTTTAAAACTAGTGTTCATTTTCTTTTTTTTTTTAGAAGGAGTCTCACTCTGTCGCCCAGGCTGGAGTGCAGTGGCGCCATCTCGGCTCACTGCAAGCTCCGCCTCCCAGGTTCAAGCCATTCTCCTGCCTCAGCCTCCCGAGTAGCTGGGACTACAGGCGCCCGCCACCACGCCCGGCAAATTTTTTTTTTGTATTTTTTTAGTAGAGATGGGGTTTCACCGTGTTAGCCAGGATGGTCTCGATCTTCTGACCTCATGATCCGCCCGTCTCGGCCTCCCAAAACGCTGGGATTACAGACTTGAGCCACTGCGCCCGGCCTGTTCATTTTCTTAAAAAGACTAATTGTTGAAATGCTTTAAAATCATCTGTTTGCTGCCCTAACATTATGCATTTTTCTTTTATGAAAATTGTGAAACTCAGTTAAATGTTTAAAATGCAAAGAGCAGACACACAAGTTTCCTTACTGGAATGAAATTTAAATGGAAAGTGGAACTTACAGGTACAACTACCTTAAAGTCCATATTGCTTTAAAGAGTGGAACTCAAGAGCCAAGAGCCATGACTTGCACTCGAAGTCCCAGCTACTGGGGAGGCTGAGACAGGAGGATTGCTTGAGACTAGCTCAAAGCCTCAGTGAACCATGATCATACCACTGCACCCCAGCCTGGGTGACAACAAAAGAATGGAACTCAGAGTGAAAAGTATGTGACCTCGAGTCCAAACAGTCATTCTCCAATACATTGGAAGCCTATTACATCTAAAGGCGTTTTAATCAGTCAGTCAACCCGTATCTACCATGTGGATGAAGTGGTCAACATGACTCACCTGGAAATGTGCCACGGGATAGAGATTATTCCAAGACATGGCAATAACTACCTGGTGTCTTCAGCAGGAGTAACGTGCAACTACTATGTGTTACAGTCACAGACAGCCTACGGTGACCAACAGGCCCCAGTTTGCCCGTAACTGTCCCAGTTTTGACACTGAAAGTTCCAAGTCCCAGAAAACAGTTGGCCGCCCTAACAGCACCATGCTTGGCTCACATCAAGGTGCATGAGAGGGAGTTTCTGTTTCCCTTTGACCAGCCGGGGCCTGGCTCTAGGGCTCCTGTGGGGCAGGACAATCTGGCCAGGATCAGTGTCAAAGAACTGCCTAGCAGAAGGAATATGTCTTAGTTCCAGCTGCTCTGAGTGGGTTTAAACAATAAGCATTTATTTCTCACATTGCTGGAGGCTAGAAATCCAGTATCTCTCTTGTACCCTCAAAGAGAGAGCTCTGGCGTCTTCACCCCTTCGTAAGGGAGAATGAATCCCAGTAGGATATTTTTCTCATGTCCTAACTACTGCCCTAAAGCCCTGCCTCTTAATACCATCACATTGAAGATTTGGTCTTCAACATAGAAATTTGGGGGGACCCATTCAGTCCATAGCAGGGTACCTGGGGACAGAAGGGAAACTAGTCTGAGCAGTGACCACATCTCCTCCCAACTGCCCTCCCCTCCCCAGGTAAAACTCCAGATGATTCTGGGGCAGGAGCTCCACCCCCAGGTACCTACAAAGCGCAGGCCAGTCCTCACGGATGGGACGGGGGGACATCCACAGAGGACAGAGACAGCTGTAGACTCCATTCCTGGCTTCCTCTCGGCTCTCCTGTGCCACGGACAGTAGGGAAGGTGAGGGAAAATGTCCATCCAGCCCTAAAACCCTGGGCCTCCTGAGCTAGCTGGGCCACCCTGCAGCCCACAGTGGGTCCACAAGAGCCGGGGCTTGGCAGCCAAGATGATGAGCCGATAAGGCCACCCATGACAGGTGGGTGCTTAATGCACATCTAGACAATGTGTAAGTGCTCAGTGAATCTGAGCTGTTTTTAAGCAGCTGTTGCCCTCTGGGACCCAGAACATACTGCAGAATGGGCTCATCCTCCCTCCCATCCACCTCTCCTGTCCCCATTGCAGCCCCACCTCCTCCACTGCTGTGTGGCCGAGTTACCCTGAGGATCAGTTTTCTCACCTACAAAGTAGAAAGAATAATAGTCCCAACCTCACAGAGTCTCCGTGGGGAGTAAATGAAACAGGGTGTGTAGTAGCCCACTTTGGACGTAGTAAAGGCTCAGTGAGATCATCATTGTCACTCTTCTTATCTCCAAGGGCACTGGAGATAAGATTGGGGAGGCACTGAGGGAGGAAGAGGAGGGGAGTGTCCCACATCCTTCCTCAGCCTCGAAGCAGGAGGCCTGAGCTCCGTATCCTATTTGTTCTTTCCACAACATCAGTGCCGACTTCTCCATTAGGCACTGTAGCAACGCAGGGTCCACAACATTTTCCAGACCCACAGAATGTTCTCATGTCCTTCAAAATCAGGGAAAACAGAAACTTTTAGGTTAGACAAATATGTTTCATTTTCTTCTTTCATCAGAGACAAATAGAATATTTACAATCCATGAAAATCTATTCTTGTAGGAGGGAATAATAAAGGCAGATAATAAATAAAGGGAATAATAAAGGCAGAAGTGTCTAGGGCCACAAAAGTCACAATGCAGCCCTGCTCAAAAGACAGAAACAAAAACCTGTGCCTGGATCAGCCGCGGTGGCTCATGCCTGTAAGCCCAGCACTTTGGGAGGCCGAGGCGGGCAGATCACTTGAGGTCAGGAGTTTGAGAATAGCCTGGACAACATGGTGAAACCCTGTCTCTACTAAAAATACAAAAATTAGCCGGGCGTGGTGGTGGGTGCCTGTCCTCCCAGCTACTCGGGAGGTTGAGGCACAAGAATCGCTTGAACCCAGGAGGCAGAGGTTGCAGTGAGCCGAGATCATGTCACTGCATTCCAATCTGGGCAATACAGCGAGACTCAGTCTCAAAAAAAAAAAAAATTCCTGTGCCTCTCTTTTTTCCATCCCCACTGCACCCGTCCTAACTCAACCCAAGTCCACGTCTCACATAGGCAATGACCAGAGCCTCCCAGCAGGTCTCCCAGCATGTCTCTGAAATCCTTGTATCTGTCCTCCACAGAGCAGCCAGCACGATCTGTCGACATCACAAATCAGACTTTGTCTCCTCCCTCCTGAAAACCTGCTGTGCCTCCGGATTGCCCTCAAGACAAAAGTCCAAACTCAGCTGCAAGGCACACAAGTCCCCAGAGGGCAGTCAGCTGCACTCTCCTCCACATGCCCAGCCTTCCTGCTTTCACACCCCCACACCTTTGCACTTGCAGCGCCCTCTACCCAGAACACCCTTTCCCCCTGCAAACTCCTAGCCATCCTTCAAAGCCCAGCTCCTCTCAGAGAAATTGCACTCATTTATCATATTGTGATTTTGAGTGAATGTCACCTCAAGGTCACGGACTATGTTTTCTTCATTTTCATCCCCCCAGCCACCTCCCCAGTGCTGAGCTTACAGCGACCGTCTGGCAGTGTTTACTGTTCCCCTGAGGTCATGGTCAGCATCTGGGTGCTCCTCTAACCCACCACTCTCTGCCCCGGCACCGCTGCAGTCCTGTGATTTCCAAATGCCAAGGGAAGCTCTGTGGTGCTATTCACCTTTTCCCTGTCTGGCAGGCTGGGAGTGCAGCCCCTCTGGGACACACAGACAGCAGAGTAGCCCTGAATGGGTCCACCTTTCACCAACAACACCCACCTCAAATAAAAGCTATCAACTTGCCAGGATTGGAGAGGAAGCTTCAAGTCCCCAAGAAAAACCCAAGGGTCATGTTCAGAGACTTGACCAGAACTGAGCCCTGTTCAGCCCTTGTCTGTGTGTGACAGTGTGCCTCTCTGTGCCTCACTTTCTCCATCGCATAAGAGTGATTGGTCTAAAGCCTCGAAAGAAAGGGTTCTTCCAACTCTGGCTGCACAGCCTCTTCCAGGGCCTCCCGTCAGCCCAGACCCAGTTACCAACGCAGAGGGAAGAGTGCCACCTACTGACTCCCAGCCTCCCTCAACTACACTGAGCCACCAAAGGAGTCAGCAGAATATGCAAAGCTCAAAGTGAGCAGTTGTCTGTATTCTCCCTTTGCAGAGCCGCAGCAACCTCCCCTTTCATGGGGCTGAGGGGCACCCCTCCAGCTTGGACAGAGAGCTTTAGCTGCACTGCTAACACCCGCTGTCCTCTGCTTCAAGCCCCAAGAAAGCCAGGCGCCCCCACACCATCCTGCCCCTGTGCCAGGCCCATCAGCAGGGTAGCCCCCAGCTGCCAGCCCCCCTCACACTGGGCCGGCGGCTGGAGGTGGGGAACAATGATCCCTATTGTGACTAAATTTCCCCCTGAAGATCTCATTCAAGATGTTAGAGTGAGCGATCATAAAAGGAATTAATAGTTGATTCGCTGTATAATTTCCTAGTTCAATATACTTTAGTGCAGCGACTAAATGAGGCGTCCCGGCCGTTCGGTGGGGCCAGATAGCGACTTTATCACTGGGATCTCAGGCTGAGGAATAAAAGCAATTCTTCTGAAGTAATTGCGTCTAATTAAAAGAAACATTTAAAAAGTGTAACCAAAAGGAATTCATTTCAAATGGAAAATTAATGCTGAAAAATAGCCCTGAGCTCTCTTGTCGCAGCTAATAGCCAGGCAGCCGCAGAATAATTAAACTGTTTTGAAATGTCGATACCATCCTCGTCGGGAGAAGATGGGCATGGCTGAGCACATCCCGGGCATCAGCAAAGAGGATGGCTTCCAAAGAGATGGCCAGCACTCGGACTTGAGGTCAGCCACAGACTTCCAGGCGGGGTGAGGCCCAGGTCACCTCAGACAAGGCTGGAAAAGGTTTGTAATATGGTATTTAATGAAGGAAACCCCACTTCCTGGATATCTCAGCACCCCACTGACTCTTCAGAACAACCCTGCAAGTATCATTAGTATTATCATCATCGTCATCATCATCATTGCCATTGTCAGTTCAAAAAGGAGATTCCTTGTGACTAGCTACCTCATCTAAAATCACAGCCAATATGTATTAATAGCAGAGCCAGGATTCAAACTCAGGTCTGCCTGGCTCTGAAGTCCACATCAGTTTCACTACACTGAATGTTAGGATTCAGCATCAGGAAAAAGGCTGTGTGTTTTCTAATGCTGTCATTCTCAGTTCTGCCTGTGTTAGATTCACCTGACACCTGGCATGATCACAACTCTCTGTAGCCTTGATCTCGTGGGCTCAAGCGATCCTCCTACCTCAGTCTCCCAAGTAGCTGGGACTACACACCACCATGCCTGGATAATTTTTTTTTTAGAGATGGTGTCTCACCATGCTGCCCAGTCTGTGGACATCAGTTTTTGTTTTGTTTTGTTTTGTTTTGTTTTGTTTTGTTTTAAGTTTCCCAGGTGACTTAACTGTGCAACCCAGGTCTAGAACCATTAGTCTAAATCCCAGTTATCAGGCAGCTTTCATCCCATGAGCATTCCCTGAAATTTTCCTGCTCACTTCCCCCGAGGAGTTTCACCTTGTGAAAAATCGACGGGTGAACACTTCCCTTACAAGTTTGCAGCCAGGTTGAAATGAACTAAAAGAGACTAACTGAGAACCAGCACTTAGTACATGCTAAATAAATGTTAGTTTTGAAATGGGGGACATCAAGAAGTAAGAACCCGAGATGAAATTGTTATCAGAAAGGAGTCCTGATGCGGACCCCAAGAGAGGGTTCTTGGACCTTGAGCAAGAAAGAATTTGAGGTGAGTCCATAAGGTAAATTAAAAGCAAGTTTATTAGGAAAGTGAAGAAATAAGGAATGGCTACTCTATAGGCAGAGCAGTGGAATGGAATGCTTGACTAAGTATACTTGTAGTTAGTTTTTGGCTATATGTTACCAAGGGGTGGATTATTCATGAGTTTTCTGGGAAAGGGGCAGGCAATTCCTGGAACTGAAGGTTCCTCCCCTTTTTAGACCATATAGGGTAACTTCTGAGGTTCCCATGGCATTTGTAAACTGTCATGGTGCTGGTGGGCATGTCTTTTAGCATGCTAATGAATTATAATTAGCGTATAAGAGGAATAAGGACCACCAGAGGTCACTTTCACAACCATCTTGATTTGGGTGAGTTCTGGCCTGCTTCTTTACCACAAACTATTTTATCTTCAAGGTCCTTATGACCTGTACCTTGTGCCAACCTTCTGTCTCATCCTGTGACTAAGAATGCCTAACCGGCCGGGCGCGGTGGCTCAAGCCTGTAATCCCAGCACTTTGGGAGGCCGAGACGGGCGGATCACGAGGTCAGGAGATCGAGACCATCCTGGCTAACACGGTGAAACCCCGTCTCTACTAAAAAATACAAAAAAATTAGCCGGGCGTGGTGGCGGGCGCCTGTAGTCCCAGCTACTCGGGAGGCTGAGGCAGGAGAACGGCGTAAACCCGGGAGGCGGAGCTTGCAGTGAGCTGAGATCCGGCCACTGCACTCCAGCCTGGGCGGCAGAGCCAGACTCCGTCTCAAAAAAAAAAAAAAAAAAAAAAAAGAATGCCTAACCTCCTGGGAATGCAGACTGGTAAGGTCTCAGCCTTATTTTACTCAGCTGCTATTCAAGATGGAGTTACTCTGGTTCAAATGCCTCTGACAAAATGTCTACCAAGGGTTGACTATAGCTTCTAACTCCTTTAAAACGTGGGGCCAGGGGTGGAAAAGTAAATATGAAAAGTTTAACAGTGAAGATGATCTGGCCAGAAGGGTTTTGTTCCAACGTGAATTCAGAATGTGGGAAGATCACGCTAGTTTTAGCACCAAATCTTACAGTTGTGTTTACAGTTACTTGAACTAGACTAGGAGTTGCCTTTGATCAGTGATTATGGAGCATGCTTTAATGAACTAGAAGAACAATTTGTAATCCATGAGTTGTTTATTATGCTGACAGGGACTCCTAAAGACCTTGAGAATGTTCCCTAAAAGTTTGTCCCCCAAGTAGATTTAAACATTCACCTAAACTTTATTTACACCCTTATGATTTTCAGAAAACACCTTCTTTATACATATGCAAAGATCCCAGTGCCCCTTTTCTGAATTGCAAATACATCCCAGTTTCCAAAGATCATCAGCAAAGCACCATCTGCTTCATTATGGCTAAACTCCTTAAAAGGGAACCCGGGATCTCTAAGGGTGATGGAGGACTTGGGATGAACCACTCATAAGAAAAGCATCATCTTACCTTCTGGTGAAATGGTGCTCATAGTGACCACAGGGGATTGGCCGAGGCTGAGGGATTTTCCCAACGTTCTGAGGTTTTTTTGTAATTTCTTTGCCTGAGGACTTTCTCTGTCCACAGAAGCCACTTTGCCCACCTCTGTGGCAGGCCAGAAGTGCCATGCACACACCCAAAGCAGTTCTCAACCAATGCATGGTGAAAGTTGGTGGACAAATACCCTAACTCCCTCACCCTATGGGTGGAATAACTCTACGGTGTAGTCCATACAGACTCCCACAGTTCCCCAGCACGATTAAGCCTCAACCACCCCGGGAGTGCTAACAGGATGATGGCCTCTTTATTGTCTGTCTTCTCCTCCCTGTCTCACTTCCTCCCTCCCTTACCTGTATTGCCTTTATCTCCCAGATAAACTGCTTGCATTTGAGTCAATATCTACTAAGACAGGGGTAAGAACAATACCTTTGGGACCATTGGGTTAGCAACTGTGGTGGAGATCCACCCCAAACTGGCCCCTGTGCCTGCTACATGAAAAGAGGATGGGCTTTTGGAGCAGAGATGCCTAAGCTCCAAATCTGGTCCAGATATTTACCAGCTGTATGACTTAGGAGAAGTCAGTGAGCCTCACTGAGCCTCTCTGTCCTCTAGTATAAGATGGGAATAGTAATGGAAGCCACTGCAATGAGTTGTTGAAAAGATGCATTGAAATTCTGCAGACTAAGCCCATGGCACAAGCAGGTGTTTATTCAAAACGTATTAGTAGAAGATTTGTTTCATAAAGGGCTCTGAGTGTGGCACAGTGGAGTGTGCAAAGGATGAGTCCAGATCCTCCTTCCTGGAGCTCCCATGGAGATCAGCTGTAAGGAGATTAGTCATGATGTTTCCATTTATGCTGGAAAACTCATGGGCTGGGGGCAGCTAAGGAGCTGCACCAAGATCTCCAAGGGTCTAGCTGTGTGGTCCAATAAGAAGCCACCAACCACATGTGGCTATTTAAATTTACATTAATTAAAATTAAATACAATGTAAAATTCAGTTACTCAGCCTCACTAGCCACATTTCAAGTGCTCGTTAGCCACGTGTGGCTCGTGGCTACCGTACTGGGCAGTGCGGATCTAGAGTATTTCCACCATCATAGAAAGTTCTGCACTGGCCTAGTATCTGACAGACCTGGAATTCAAACCTGGCACTGTCTTGCTGGCTGTCAGATTTGGGCATAGCCCCTTACCTCCCTGAGCCTCAGTTTCTTTTCCTGTGAAATGGGCTGCACTAATCATCTCACTCTGAGCAGCACGGTTATTGCAGGCGCCAAATTAAAAGTTTTCGTGAAACCACTAGACCAGCACCTTGTCTGGAAGACTCTAGAAGCAAAAATAATGTTGACCAAATCTACTTCAGCATTTGGTCTTGCCCTTCTTCATCTTAGATCCAGGGGTCCCAAACCTCCTTGTTTTTCTAGCTGGGCCCTCACCGCACCCCACTTCCATCCCCACTCCTCAATCCATCCTCCGTGATCCCTATCCCTCTCATCTCCAACTCTGCTCACACCTTCAGGCAATCAGCACACAGACTAAGTCCTTACTGGGGTCTGCACAGACAGAACCAAAGGCTTGGACACATAAATAGTGGAGATCAGGGAAAAGCCTTTCCTGGGCTCCAAGGGATGAGCTTGGAAAAGGGATGTCCCTAAAGGCGTGTTACTAAGTGGAAGAAGCCAGTCCGAATGGGTACACACTGTATGGTTCCAACTATGTAACATTCTGGGAAAGACAAAACTATGGAGATAATAAAAAGACCAGAGGTTGCCAGAGAGGGATGAATACCAGAGCACGGAAGATTTTTAAGGCAGTGAAACTATTGCATATTGTACTACAATGCTGATACAAGTCATCAGACATTTGTCAAAACCCATAGACTAGCCAACACCAAGAGTGAACCCTCATGGAAACTATGGGCCCTGGGTGATACTGATGTGTCAAGGTAGGTTTGCTGACTGTGACAAATGTACCACTCCCAAGCAGGATGTTGATCATGAGAGAGGCTCTTTGTAAGGTTGGGGGTAGGGGAATGTGGGAACCCTGTACTTTCCACTTAATTTTGCTATGAACCTAAAAATGTTCTAAAAAAATAAATAAATAAAGACTTCTTAAAAAAATGATGGAACTGACTTTCGGTACCTTGGTCCAGTGAAGATGCCAACAGCAGTAACCAGTTAGAGGATGGATGGGCCATCATTTGCAGGGCAAGTGACACACTCCAAGGCTTAATAATAAATACATTTTTTTTAAGACTGCAAAAGGAAAGATCTTGCCAGAGTGGAAGGGAGCAGCACTCAGCCTAGATCTGTGGCACCCAGGATGCCCTGGTGCCCTCCTGTTCTTAGCCACAGCCCAGCCTGACCCCACGAAGTCAAGCCTTACATGGTAGAACCTTCCTAATCTTCCAGCCATCACAGCTCCTGTGCCTGACACTTTCATTTCTCTTTATTTGTTCTTTCTCTTCCTTCCACCACACTATGCTCAAATCATCCAAAACTTCCCCTTTATCACTGAGCCTCCCTAATTAAGCTAACATTATTAGAAGGTTGGGAAAAAAAGAAAAAGAAAACCCTCCCAAATTCTCTTTGCGTTTCAGTAGCTCTTTAATATGCGAGGCAACGAGAGATGAGCTGCTCCTAATTGCCAGTCCCTGGAGTAGCCAGTCAGAAAATGAATTGATGCGTTTTTTCCTTATGAACAATGCATGTAGCACAAATTGCAGTGGCCGTCACCAGAGATTTAATTACAAAATATCATTACTTTCACACATCATTTCAGATTTGGCCTGATCAAATCAAAGTTAGGGCAAGAGGGAGAGAAAACTGCACTCTTAGCAGGGCGGTTCACTCAGGGGTGGCTGCAACGAGGGTGGGGACTGGCAGTGTCAAAACTTCCTCGGGGCCATTGCAGGGGAAGCAGCTGCCAGAGATGTCTATGCAAAGGGATGTTTCTGGGCTTCAGGGTTTCAGCAGAGTGGAGGCTGTAGGCCTGCAGGAGGGGCCCCAGGGCATGAGAAGCATCCCTCAAGGAAGAAATCAGGCTGCAGAGAGTCTCAGGACCTCGCAATTCAAAGGAGCTACAGAAAGTCCCTTCATCAGTGGCTGATGTCTCCAGTTCATTCATTCCACAAATATTTGTTGAGCACCTAGTGTGTGCCAGATGCTGTGCCAGACCCTGGGGAGGCAAAAATGTCAGCAAACAAATGTGGTCTCTGCCTTCACCAGGTTCACATTCTGGTTGGGAAAACAGATTTGAAACGAATAATCACAGTATAGTGAGAGAGACAGGAGGGGTAGTGGAGCCCAGATTTCCTGGAATTTGAATTCCTTCTCCATCCATCCATCAGCTTACACTCTGAAAATGGAAAAAATATAAATAACATGAATTCCTGCTCCATCCTTTAACAGCTGTGTGACCTTGCCTTGGTCACTCAGCCTCTTGGTACCTCAGTTTCCTCATCTGTGACATGGGGAAAATAATAGGCTGTGTGCAATGGCTCACATGTAATTCCAGTACTTTGGGAGGCCGAGGCAGGAGGATTGCTTGAGGCCAGGAGTTTGAGACCAGCCTAAACAATGTAGTGAGACTCTGTCTCTACAAAAAATTTAAAAATTAGCTGGGTATGGTAATGTGTGCTTGTGGTCCCAGCTACTCGGGAGGCTGAGGCAGGAAGATCACTCGAGCCCAGGAGTTCAAGGCTGCAGTGAGCCGTGATGGTGCCCCTGCACTCCAGCCTGGGTGTCAGAACAAGACCTTGTCTCTAAAAAATAATAATAATAATAGTAATAGTAGTTGCCCCAAAAATGTATTGAAGATTAGATGATTTAATATTTATAATACACTTGGAATAGTGCCTGGTACATGGCAAGCTCCATGTAAGTGTTTGTTAAATGAATACAAACTTAAAACTGCAACTGTAAAAAGCAAAGTTGTCGTATTCTGAGTCTATAATAAAAGGATTCAACCTAGCCAGGGAAATCAGGAAAGGCTTGAGTTGAAATGCAAAGGAGGGGGTACATTAATTAAGGGAAACACTAAAGTAGAGTAGTCTTAGCAGAGAAATCAGCATATGTAGCAGCACTGTGGGAGGAGGAAGCATTTTAAGGACAAGGCACTGGGAAAAAAAGTCCAATGTGGCTGAAACGTGGTGCAAGCTAAGGATGAGGAAGTTGGCAGGGCTAGTTCACACAGGGACTTGTAGGCCATGGTCAAGAGTTTGGACTATAAAAATTACTCGTGAGCGTTAGAATCTTCTCTCAGCTAGCTTTAGGTGTGATAGATTTATTGCAAAGGTGGCCCAAATTTTTTCCTTCCCTGTACCCACATCCCTTCCAATGTGACTACTGCTCCTCCCATCAAGAGGTGAAGTCTATTTTCCCATCCGTTGAATCTGGGCTGGCCTGGTGACTTGCTTTGCCTGACAGAATGTGTGGAAGTGACACTGTGCCAGTTCTGAGCCTGGGCCTCAAGCAGCCGGGCATGATTCTGCTTCTTCTCCTGGAACCCTGCTCAGCCACCATCAGGACAAGTTTGGCCTAGCCTGCTGGAGGGTGAGAGACCACACAGAGCAGAAATGAGTCATCCCAGCCCAGGCCGTGCTAGGTCAGCCAACAATCAATAACACATGAGGGATCCCCAGCTGAGAGTTAGTAAAACTGTTCAGCCAAGCCCAGCAATGATCAGCAGAATCACCCAGCTGACCCACGGAGTTATGAGTTACATAAACAGCCATTGTTTTTAACCATAAAGTTTTGGAATGCTTTGTTACACAGCAGTAGCTAACTGATACACACATTGAGGGGTCAGGAGCATGGTAAGAAATGGGGGCTGGGGAGGGGACAAAAAAAGGAAGAAGAATTAGGAGGAGGAGGAGAAGGAGGGAGAAAGGTGCTATAGCAAGTGGTGTAGGTCACAGGGGCATCCAGGACCCCACAAGCCAAGATCATTTCACCGCTGTGTGGCTGACACATCCAAGATGTACACAGAGCTCTGGGAGCACCTAGGAGGAAGAACTTAGTTCTGCAGGGAAGAACGAAGAGCCAAAGTCAGGAGAGGCTTTCCAGAAGACAAAAAATGAGCACATGTCTGTCCAGAGAAGACAGGTGAGAGAAGAAAGAACACAGGCAAAGGCACGGAGTCATGAAAAGAGAGGAGTCTTGGTCAAGAGCAGGGAAAATGATTGAGGCAGATATGGGCCCTGGGCACATGAGCCTCAGCCTTCTGTAGGCCATGCTAGGGGCAGAGCTAAAGGTGTAGCACCAGCTAAGGAGCACTCAGCTAGGAGGAGGCTGGAAGGACCTGATATGAATGCTTGCTGTGGTTGCAGAAGATGGGGTGAAGGATTTGGACAGAGGGTTCCAGGATAGATACAACCACGGCAAGTGGGGGACCAGGAGGAAGGGATCCTCAAGATCCACATAGCTCCTGGAAGTGGTGTAGGTCACAGGGGCATCCAGGACCCCACAAGCCAAGATCATTTCACCGCTGTGTGGCCTTAGGCAAGTCTGTCCTCTCTGAGCCTGGCCTCTTAGAGATTCTACCGAGAAACTCATAAACGAAGACTGGGAAGGCACTTTGTAAACCAAACCGTGAAGCCCATGCAATTGGATGGGGTGGAGTTACTCGCATTCCTCATTCAGTGTATTTCCTCCAGTTTTATCCAAAAACAGAAGTTTTCCCAGAAGACCATGCATCAGTCAGAATCCCACAGGAAACAGGTAGCAATTGAGGAGGGTTTAATTTTTTTTTTAAGTGAGCAAAACCCCAGCATGGTGCCACACTCCAAGGACAGCAACAGTGGGGAACCCTTACCACACCAAGGCCTGCAGGGACAAGGAGGAGAGCAGTTAGTGGGGCCTGGGGAGAGAAGAGACTGCTAACAGCAGCTGTGGCTTCAGCCACCAACCTAGTAGGGAAGGAGCTGGAGAAATGAATGCCTCAAACCTCACTGTCCTCCCACCCTCCACTCTCCAGCTAGAACCTCCCATTGCTTGAACCCATTCCAGAAGTTGGAAGCTTATAATGCACTCACAGGTCAGCGCCCAGGGCCAGAGCAGGGAGAGGAGGTGGGCAGAGGACCTGGGTGAGCATAGGAAGACATCAGCACTACCTCCATAGAGGATGTATGGGAGAAGAGGAAAGTAGGTTCTTTAAGACCTAGCAAGACATAGGCCAGGGACAGGATTCGGTGTCTCCAGAGGACCACCTCTGTGTCCAGGCCCTTCTCCAGGTTGTTTTCATTTCAGTGGTTCTCAAAGTGGGGTCTGGAAACCCTGGGGGACCCTGGGGGCACTTGGAACCCTTTCAGGGGGTCCACAAGGTCAAAACTGTTTTCATAATAATGCTAAGATACTATTTGCCGTTTTACTCTCATTCTTCCATGGATATATGGAGGAGTTTTCCAGAGGCTACTTGATATAGCTACAATTACCTGAAAAGACTATTAAAATCCTTCCTTCCTTTTCTAACCGCATATTGGAATGAGACCGGATTTTCTTCATAACCTTGAACCAAAACAACTTATCAGAATGGATTGAATGCAAAAGTAGATATGAGGCCAGATGCAGTGGCTCTTGCCGGTAATCTCAGCACTTAGGGAGGCCAAGCCCGGCAGATTTCTTGAGTTCGGGAGTTGGAGACCAGCCTGGGCAACATGATGAAACCCCATCTCTACTAAAAATACAAAAAAAAATAGCCAGACTTGGTGGTGCGTGCCTGTAGTCCCAGCTACTTGGGAGGCTGAGGCATGAGAATCACTTGAACCCAGGAGGCAAAGGTTGCAGTGAGCCAAGATCGAGCCACTGCACTCCGGCCTGAGCAACAGAGTGAGACTGTCTAAAAAAAAAAAAAAAAAAAAAAAGAAGTAGATATGAGACTCTAAAAATTTACAAAAAATAGAGTACAATGACAGTCTTCTCACATTCTTCTTACTTTAGAAAATACAGTTATGTCTTCAATAAAAATGTTATTTATGTTGATATGTATTGGGCTTATGACTGCTTAAGTCAGCAAGTAATTTTTTTAATTTCTCTTTTAATTTCTAATACAGTAAATATTGATAGAGCTCACATAAACAAAAGTTCACGGGGTTGGGGGTGTCTTCAACAATTTTTAGGCGCATAACAGGGTCCTGAAACCAAGAAGTTTAACACCACAGTGCTCAGAACAACTCTCTCTAAGGAAGTTCCTGGTGTCAGGCTCTTGTTCGGGAAGTGGCAGCTGAGGCTAAGAGAGGGGATGACAGCTAGCTGGGGTCACACAGCTGGTTGGTGGCTCAACTGGGATTCAAATCTGGGCCGTCTGGCACCAAAGCACACTCGCACTCTCCCCAGTGCCCCTACAGCAAGAAGCCACAGGAGCAGTGGATGGAGGAACAGCACCTGGCTTCTGCCACCTCTTCTAAGAAGGGAACTTGACAGGGATTGATTGATCTCGATGATCAGCTACAAATGGTCTCTACACGTGGCCATGTTAATCAGCTTCTACCAGCCAGGATCTGACCAGTTTGAAAGGTTTATAGCAACAATGTGGCGCTGATTTATTTCTCCTTAATAAAAAAGTGATCAAGTGAAACCTGCATCTATCATTCTATTTATCACTCGGGATGATTTATTAACTAATTACACTTGCAGTGACCGCTGGCTCTAAGTATGGACGATGGGGGGAGGTGGGGTCAGTCTGGCCATCAGTGCTGCCCTGGACACGTCTGCCGCCTTCTGTGCCGGCCTTGCCATTCACATATAGGCAAGAACAAGCTGTCGAATATGGATGTTCGGCCTCTGAGGGAAGTGGGAGAGAAGGGAGAAAGGGGTAGGTGAGAAACAGAGAGGTTGTCTGATCCCAGCCATTTGTCCCGTCCTCCCCCTTTATCCATGGAGAAGACACGGTGCAGAGAACAGCAGGCAGGGTCGCCAGGTAAACACGGTTGCTCAGTTACTTTCAAATCTCAGATAAACAATGAACAATTTTTTAGGGTAAGAATGTCCCAGATATTGCATGGATGTCCTGTAAAACCTGGCAACCCTGGCCCCAGGGCCATGAGGGACCTGGTAGGGTATTCAGCTGATTTAACTATGAGAAGTTCCAGTGTCCACAACCACAGCCCAGTCTCACTCTGCACGCCTGCTCTCCCTCTGCTCAACCCATGGGCGTCCCACTAGGGGCTCTGGGAGGATGTGAGTTATCGGAGCTGGTGGGCAAATCACATAGCCTCACTGAGCCTTATCTGCAAAACGGAGGCTCCCAGCCTGTCCCAGTTCTTCCCCGGCATGCTGCAGGGGGTGGACAAGTCTGTCCCTTGCCAGTTACATGCTGGGGGGCCTATGGCAAGGGCTGGCACTGGGGCTGGCAAGACTGGGCCCCCATCCATCCAACCTTTAGGAAACTAAAGGTTGAGTTTTCTTTTTTTTTTTTTTTTTTTTTTTTTTTTTTGAGGCGGAGTCTCGCTCTGTCGCCCGGACAGGAGTGCAGTGGCCGGATCTCAGCTCACTGCAAGCTCTGCCTCCCGGGTTTACGCCATTCTCCTGCCTCAGCCTCCCAAGTAGCTGGGACTACAGGCGCCCGCCACCTCGCCCGGCTAGTTTTTTGTATTTTTTAGTAGAGGCGGGGTTTCACCGTGTTAGCCAGGATGGTCTCGATCTCCTGACCTCATGATCCGCCCGTCTTGGCCTCCCAAAGTGCTGGGATTACAGGCTTGAGCCACCGCGCCCGGCCAAGGTTGAGTTTTCTTTAGTCCTCTTGAAGACATAGTAACTATAACTCAAAACTTTTTTTTGTATCATTTTCCTTGAAACCTTGGCTTTGGGCTAGGAAAGGACAGAGGGTCAGCTGGCATGGCCTTGGCAGAAAAGCACAGAATATCTATCAAAGTTAAAAATAAGTGTATGTTGTGGCCTGTAATCCCAGCACTTTGGGAAGCTGAAGCCGACGGATCACCTGAGGTCAGGAGTTTGAGACCAGCCTCACCAACATGGTGAAAACCCATCTCTACCAAAAATACAAAAAAATAGCTGGGCACTGTGGTAAACGCCTATAATCCCAGCTACTCAGGAGGCTGAGGCAGGAGAATCGTTGAACCCAGAGGCAGAGGTTGCAGTGAGCCAAGATCCTGCCACTGCACTCCAGTCTGGGCAATAGAGCAGGACTCCATCTCAAAATAATAATAATAAATAAGTGCCTGTTGTATTTAAAATAGAAGCACTATATGAGGACTTAGTAAATCAATCAACCCATAACTACCCCTTTGACGTAGCAATCCCACGCCCAAGCATCCAAACCAGGGAAGAACAAGGATGTTTCCATTAATCCCCCCAAATCAGAAACAACCTGAAATCAATCAAAAGGGGATGACATGGATGGACTGTGATGTAGTCAAAGGAAGACATAGAAGTCATCAGAATGAGAGAAAGATATTGCCTAACCTGCGAGGATTTCCAAGATATGTTATTATTAATAATCATTATTATTATTAGAAAAAAGCAAGTTGAGAACATTCCAGACCAAGATTCCTCAACCTTGGCACTACTGACATTTTGGGCTGGATCATTCTTTGTAGTGGGCGCTGTCTGGGGCAAGGTAGGCTCTTGAGCAGCACTCCTGGCCTCTACACACCAGATGCCATGAGCACCTCCCTCCCCAGTTGTGATGATCAAAAATGTCTTCAGAAAGTGTCAAATGTCTCCTGGGGAGTAAAATTCCCTCCCCACCCCGCTTTCCCACCCCTCGCAGTGAGAACTGGTCTAGACAGCACTGTCAGGAATGTTTACATGAACCAAAGTAAACACCTAACTAGAACTTCTGTAGGAACTTAGGTAAATATATGAATGCATAGAAGGAAGTCTGGAAGGAGTATTCGGACTGGGAGCTGGGGTTGTCTCTGAGGAGGGGAGTGGGAATGTGGCTGGGGGGAAGAGAGGGATCAGGGGAGACCTTTGTTTTTGTCGTATGATCTGCAGGTTTGACCATGAGAATGCATGCATCTGTTCAGGACTGTTTTTCTTTGTTTGTTTGTTTTCTTTGAGAAGGAATCTCGCTCTGTCGCTCAGTCTGGAGTGCAGTGGTGCCATCTCGGTTCACTACAACCTCCACCTCCCAGGCTCATGCAATTCTCCTGCCTCAGCCTCCCAAGTAGCTGAGACTACAGGTGCCCACCACCATGCCCAACTAATTTTTGTATTTCTGGTAGAGATGAGGTTTCACCATGTTGGCCAGGCTGGTCTCTAACTCCTGATCTCAGGTGACCCACCGGCCTCAGCCTCCCAAAGTGCTGGGATTACAGGCCTGTGCCACTGCACCCAGCCATCTGTTCAGTACTTTCACAGTAAGAGAGAAAGGAGGAGAGGGAACGGAAGGGAGGGAAGGGAAGGGAAGGAAGGAAGGGAAGGGAAGGGAAGGGAAGGGAAGGGAAGGGAAGGAAGGAAGGAAAGAAGGAAAGAAGGAAGGAAGGAGGAAGGAAGGAAGGGAAGGGAGGGAAGGGAAGGAAGGAAGGAAGGAAGGAAGGAAGGAAGGAAGGAAGGAAGGAAGGAAGGAAGGAAAGAAGGAAGGAAGGAGGGAAGGGAAGGGAAGGGAATCAATGGGAAAGCAGGGTCAAAAAGGAGAGAAAGAAGGAAGGAAGGGAGGAAGAGAGGAAGGAAAGAAGGAAGGAAAGAAGGAAAGAAGGAAGGAAGGAAGGGAGAAAGGAAGGGAGGGAGGGAAGGAGGGAGGGAATGAGTGGTAGAAGCCAGAGCTGCAGTTGGGGAACTGTGGGAACTGTTGGCTTTTCCTCTCTGGTCCTCAGTGTCCTCAAAGAGAAAGGCACACAAAAACAGGTCTCTAAAGACCCCTCCTGCCCTGTCCTCTGCTGAGGAGAGCCCCAAGGTGACCTGGCCCCCTCCCTCCCGGCTGTGCCTCCCACACAGCCCAGTCATTGCACAAAGAAAAGAAGTGCTTGGGGCTTCTCCTCCCTCCCAGCATCTCTGATTACGCCTCCTTGTGGGAGGAGGGGAGGTTGGGGCCTGGTCAGCCGCCCAGCTCCACACCGAGGACTTGAGGACTTGCTGGGGCTTGATTAAATAATTACACAGAACCTACTGAGTAATCATGCCCGTCTCAAGAAGCAAGGAGCACCTTCAGAGGGAGGCCCCAGTAGTGATTTGGGGGCGTGTGAGTGTGTCTGTCTCCTGCCTATGATAAAATTATCATCAGAAGTCCTCATTTACAAAATGCATCCCTTTCCCCTATCTCCTTCGATCACCTCCCAAACCCAGAGATGTGTATAATGTAATCCCCACTCCACGGTAGAAGACAGGGACTCATGAGCTTTGGGGCTGGTTCAAGTTCCCAGCACCAGGGACTGGTGGCAAAGGCGGTCAAATACCGGAAAGTGCACACAGAGTGGGGATAAGGCTCAGGACTGAAAGATTTTAGAAGAGGTTTTATTTGTTTTTTATTGTTTTGTTTTTGTTTTCTCGTTAGAATTATTTCTCTCCTTTCAGTTTTTGAAAACAAATCTAAAATCGGCCATGGGAGCCTCCCTAGGTCTTGCTGCCAAGAAAACAGTCAAGCATGGAGGGTAAGGGCTGGTACCCACTGCAGCGGCCCTCATTTCTGATTTACCCACCCCAAGGGGGACTACCGGGTGGACAGGGGGAGCCCAGGCCATCCTGGAGCTCTGCTCTCAGGCCTGGGGACGGGGATCTTCTGTGAGCCTCCTGCCCCCCAGCTCCAGGATAAGGACAACCCTTCCAGCCAAGCGCCTGCTTTAATTGGGAAGGAAAATAAATGGCTAACAAGAGGCTACACCAGGGCTCTCTGTGGCCCACAGGGCCTGGTCCTGAGATGCCCGCTGCCTGCATGGCTTGGCCGGCTACCCACACCGGTCCCTATTGGCTGGTTTACACTGAGCAGTCCAAATTCATTAATAATGATTTGTCTCTCTTCAAGAAAAGGCTCGCAATCAAAAGGCCATTAAAATTAAGTGATGGAGGAGTAGGGGGCAGGGAAAGGGGAGGGGGAAGAAGAGGGGGAGGGGAGGGGCCAGGTAGAGCTGAATGTGAATCTCCACCGGACGTGGATATTCCCTTGTTGAGGACCTCGGCTGGGTCACGGCTCGTCCTGATTTCCTCTTCTCTGAAACAGAAGGGCAGGTGTGGCTACAATCAGTGACACTGTGTATGGAAACACCCAGCAGGAAGAAGAGGGAAGGGACCCTGCTATGAGGCTTCCAGCACTGGGATGCATGGGGAGGGTGATGGATGCTGAGCAGGGATAATGCCAGCCTGCTAGGCCAGATCCCAGGGCAGCTACTCCTCACTGCCAGCTGTCCTAACTCCAGCCCCTGAGTAACCAGCCATTGCCACCTCAACTGGGCTCAACACCCCAGGGCAGGGCCACAGCTCGGCCCTGCTCTAATCTCTGGGCAGGAGCAACAGAAGCATCAGGACACCCAGGACAGCCCTAGACCTTGGAAGAGGCTGGACCAGACAGGGCTCCCCAGCCCTCAGCAGCCTCTCCGCCCTCAGCCTTCCCCCTGCCATCTGGAGCATGGCATCTCAGGAGGCCTCAGGTGCAAAGAGGCGACCCCAGTGTCTCACACCCTCCTACTGCCCTGGGTGTTAAGAGGACAACATGCAGCCCTCTTTTGGCACCCAGACAGCTAACATGGAGTCCTATGCACTGGTGGCTGAGAAATGCACCCCCGCCCCCACCCTGCCTTTCTCAAGAAATAAAATGCAAACAAGAACAAAGAAAGAAAACAAAAGAAAAAAAAATGGAATACTGCAGCCCATCCCACAAGGTCCAGGCCTTCCTTGGGAGAAGGGGAGGTGCCAAGAACTCCAGATGTGCTGATCCCTGGGTTTACACAGCCATCTGATTCCTCTTGAGGACAGGAAATGAAATTTTACAAAGGTGCCCATTATATGCCAAGTGCTTGTTACTTCATAGAACAACCACAAGGATACCACAAGGTTGGTATTAGTCATTCCTGTTTTTAAGGGAAAACTCAGAAAGATGAAGATGCTTGCCCAAAATCATGAGTCTCAGACCTTCACGGTGCCAAAGCCAAGATTCAAGCCCAGGAACATCATATCCTGACTGGATTCTCCCTCCACGCTTCCACATGGTCATCCGGGCACCTGACTCTGGGTCCAGTTCTGGCGTGGGCTGGAAGGAGCCTATCCATGCTGATGCCAATCACAATCATGGCCACCACTTCCCATGCTCCCCCGGATGCCAGGCTGCAGCTCTGAAGGTTGAAGTCATTCCATCCTCCCCAAAACTCAGCGAGGCCAGGATTCTCATTCCCATTTCACAGTGAAGACGCTGAGGCACAGCGATGTCAAATGACCTGTCCAAGGTCACAGGATAAAGTTATGGCAGAGCCAGGTCTCCACCTGATGGGCTGAAAACCCCACAAGGGCCGGGGCAGTGCCCAGCTTTGCTCCCCACTGAGCCCCACGGAGCGACAGCTTAGCAAGTGTGTGCTGGATGGGGAGACTGGTAGAGGGAGGGAAGGAAGGATGGATGGATCAGCACAGCAGCGGAAGAGGATGGCTAAGAGGTGACACTTAGAGCCAAACTGCCAGGGTTCAGCTTTGCCACTTTTTACCTGCAAGTTTCTTAATTTGTCTCTACGTCGATTCTCTTATCTGAAAAATACAGATAATAATAGTTCTTACTAGCTAGGGTTCTGAAGAGAAACAAGTGAGTTCATATGGAGCCTGGGACATGGTGGGTGCCCTATACTATTGTGAATGAGTGGAGGACAGGCAGGTCTAAAGCCATGGACTGGCCGCAGCCAGCCCCAAGGTGTCCTCATGAAGCCTCCAGTGAGGTCAGTCCCACCCTTGCACACTGAGAGTGAGCGCCTCCTGAGCAGCTTGCTGGCCTCACCTAAACCCTTTCCAACCCTGGTCAGCCCATGACTTCCCATCTGGGCTTCCCTAGTCCTTCAGGGTCCAGTTGCCCCAACCCAGAGAATAGAGATGCTCAGACCAGCCCCGAAGCCGTCTCCAGCCTGTGAACAGTGAGCGCCCCATTTCTGAGAGGTTAAAGTAGAGTGGGACGGCCACTTGGGGACCTGCAGACGGGCTTCTGGCTGGGAAGTAGACTGGAAGCCACTTTGAAGCTTTGTGCCAGCGATGGGCTGAGCATCACCGGTGCGAATGGCCACAGCGCCACCTGGTGTAAATATAAGAAATGACCTAACAGGCCCCAGAGGGTGAAACACAAGCAGCATCCTCGCTGCATAGGACAGGCCCCAGCCCAGGTGCTTCTCACAGTGGGGGCACTTGTACATTCAACAAATAAATGAGGCCCCAGTACCAAGCACTTTGGTGGGTTGTTTTCACACGCTATACCATTTAATTCTAACAACACTCTAAGGAAGGCATCCTTACCCTTTTTACAAATAAAGACATTGAGCTCGGAGATGCAACATTTATTTGACCCAGGTCACACAGCTAGCAGTGGCAGAGCCAGGATTTGAGCTCCCGAATTCTGACTCCACAGCCTGCCCTCCTAATCGCTAAGCCTTGGGGGATTCCATGAGAAAGAAAACCAGCACCCCTCCCCTGTCTCGCCCCTTCGTTTCACGGAGCTTATACCTAGTCAGAGGAACAGAAATAAATCAGAAATTCAGCCGGGCGCGGTGGCTCAAGCCTGTAATCCCAGCACTTTGGGAGGCCGAGACGGGTGTATCACGAGGTCAGGAGATAGAGACCATCCTGGTTAACACGGTGAAACCCCGTCTCTACTAAAAAATACAAAAAAAACTAGCCGGGCGAGGTGGCGGGCACCTGTAGTCCCAGCTACTCGGGAGGCTGAGGCAGGAGAATGGTGTGAACCTGGGAGGCGGAGCTTGCAGTGAGCTGAGATCAGGCCACTGCACTCCAGCCTGGGCAACAGAGCAAAACTCCGTCTCCAAAAAAAAAAAAAAAAAAAAAAAAAGAAATCAGAAATTCATTGAGTAGGTACCATGTGTCAGGCACTGAGCTAAGTTCTAGCAATACCATGGTGAAGAGGGTGATCAGGCTCCCTGCTCGAATGAATGCTATGAGGAAGAAATAATCACACAAATATGCTACTATAACAGAGATGTAAAGGAAAGGTTTGGGTTCTGAGACCCACTGTCCAGGCACATACTGCCCTGAAGCAGTGACATACTGAGCTGAGAGCTGAAAGGTGACCAGGCCTTACCCAGGCAAAGATGCACTTATTCATTCTTTGACAAATGAAAGCACTGTGTGTTCCACATAGTGTTTTCCTCTTTCATTACAATATATAAATCCATTAATAATAGACTGTATATATGCTGTTGCAACTTGCTTTCTAATCCTATATAGTTTTTTGGTTCTTTCCATGGCAATACACAGAGATCATTTGTTTTAACTAAGGAGGCTGTCACACAACTGACATCTGCCTTATGCACCACGATGTATTTATCTGTGCCCCTGCTGATGACACTTGAATTGTTTCCAAATTTTAACTCCTACAAACTGCTACAGCCACATCCTCCAAGTCCATAGTCTCTCAAAGTGCATGCATATGAGTTCCCCTGTGTTCCCATGTTCCCTCTAATACTTGTCAACATCGTTTTGCTGGAGAAGAGAAGAAAAAAAAAAGTTTTTTGTTTTTTTTTTGAGATGGAGTCTTGCTCTGTCGCTGAGACTGGAGCGCAGGGGCGTGATCTTGGTTCGCTGCAGCCTCCACCTCCCGGGTTCCAGTGATTCTCCTGCCTCAACCTCCTGAGTAGCTGGGATTACAGGCACGTGCCACCACACCTAGCTAATTTTTGTATTTTTGGTAGAGACAGGATTTCACCCTGTTGGCCAGACTGGTCTCAAACTCCTGACCTCAGGTGATCCGCCCACCTCAGCCTCCCAAAGTGCTAGGATTACAGGCATGAGCCACCACGCCCGGCCAAAAATAATTTTCTATTACTAATAAGTTTATACAAAAACAAATTCATTCACTAGTTCATTTACTCCAGCTGAAGCCAAGTTAAGGATCTAAAACACATTTGCCAAAATGCTTCCCACTTTTCTGTAGGCCTTATTCTTTCTTTGGTTTTCTTTTATAATTTTTCTAAGACACAACTTCTTAAGAGATGCATGTAAAGGATTCTAAATTGCATTTCTTTAAAAAATCACCTGTTTCATACACATTTTGCATTCCTGATTTCAGGATTTCAGCTGACTACTCCATGGCCTACAGGCTGGCTCATCTCAGGGTTGGTGGCACCTCTGTAGTTACACCATATAACTTGTAGACACATACTCCTTACAGATAGGTGAGGCCTGGGAGGAATGGCTTACATTTTTTTTTTTCAACTTTTATTTTAAGTTCAGGGGTACATATGCAGGATGTGCAGTTTTGTTGCCATGGTGGTTTGTTGCACAGATCATCCCATCACCTAGGATTAAGCCCAGTATCCATTGGCTATTCCTCCTGATGCTCTCCCTCCCCCAGCCCCATCCCATAGGCCCCAGTGTGTGTTGCTCCCCTCCCCCCCGCCAGATGTCCATATGTTGTCATCATTCAGCTTCCACTTATAAGTGAGAACATGCGGTGTTTGGTTTTCTGTTCCTGTGTTAGTTTGCTGAGGATAATGGCCTCCAGCTCCATCCACGTCCCTGCAAAGGACATGATCTTGTTCCTTTTTATGGCTGCATAGTATTCCAGGGTATATATGTACCACACGTCTTTGCTATTGTGAAGAGTTCCACAATGAACATACATGTGCATGTGTCTTCATAATAGAATGATTTCTATTCCTTTGGGTATATACCCAGTAATAGGATTGCTGGGCTAAATGGTATTTCTGCCTCTAGGTCTTTGAGGAATTGCCCCACTGTCTTCCACAATGGTTGAACTAATTTACATTCCTACTAACCATGTAAAAGCGTTCCTTTTTCTCTGCAACCTCGCCAGCATCTGTTGTTTACTTTTTAATAATAGCCAGAATGACTTACATTGATATCCAAGGGTGGACCAGTTCCCATGTTTCCCAGCCTGTGAGGTGTCTCCTGTGAAAATCGGAGCTAGCCAGCACCGTATTTCCCATCAATGCCCATCACGTGTATGGCCCCTGACCCAGGCTGCAGGTGCCCGAGTAAACTCAAGGTTCCTAGGGTGTCAGCTCTAAAGGAGACATTGCCAACACTGACCTTGAGGCCTGTGAATTCCATGGTGGTCTCTTTGGAGGAGGTTGAGGGTTAGGGCAGGGTGGCTGCCCAGTTCCCAACAACAGCCTTTTTTCTGGAATTGCCCTTGATTCTCAGAACGATGGTGAACCTGGCCAGTGCCAGGAGAGTGAAAGGCAAAAGGAGCTCTATGGCCAGAACTTGCCACCATCCCTACCAAATTTATTCTCTGGGCCCTCCCTATTGTCCACTTTGTCAGGAGCTGAGATGAGCTGAGCTAAACAGGGTGGAACAGAAAGTGGAGATCCCAAGAGAGGAGGCATCTGATCCAACAGCAGTTCCAAAATCTGCCACCAGGTGACAGCAGAGCTCCTGCTCTGTCTCTGGTCTCTGACCGGCATGGAGTTCCCTGGGACTCTGATCTGCCCGCCCCCTAGTCTTGGCCTTGAGGTTCCTCAGTTTGTCTCAACTCTGCGATTCATTGTTAGCCCTCCAGTCCCCATCAAAAAGTGCCTCTAGCAGGGTAAGATTCTGTGGTCTGTTGGGACACAGGGACTGTCTTGTGCCCCCTGAGAGTCTGTTTCCAAAGGAGCCCGTTCATTTCACTGGAAGCCTAGGGCGGGGCTACCATGCAGCTCTGGAAAACCCAGGAGACAACACAGGGCAGCTCAGGCCAGTGTCCACCAGAGAGACGATTCTAGAGCCCAATAAAGTGTCCCCGCTGCTGTACCCTCATCTGTGGCCACAAGGCCTTGAACCCAGACTCAGCTTCACTCCCTATAGCCACAGGCCTGAGCCCAACCCAGCCTAGTAAGCCGTATTCTGGAATTGTTAAAGAAAAAGATAAAGGCTTGAGGGCTCACGGTCTGGAGCCATATGCCAAGCCCTGCCTTCTCCCCTGCCCATCATTCCAAACAGCCCTGACTTTACTGAACTCAAACAAGGACTCCACACCCCAACACCCAATGTACCAGCACAGGAGTCTCCCTGTAAGGCCCCAGATTTCTGGATGAGCACAGACCCATCTGATGGCCCCTAGGAGGCTGTTTGTGGCCTGAGTTCTGGTTTTTGGCACCCTGTCCACAATCAGGGCAGACCAGCCTACGCGGGAAAATGAGACCTGGAGAGGTTGGAGAGCCTGCCCAAAGCCTGGGGCCTGAAACCTGAGGTCTGGAAGGTTCCTGGCTCCACACTCTCTCAGCTCCCTGTGACAATCCCTTCACTGCACACATCACAGTTATAATTCCATGATGCTTATGCTTACATGGCCTTTTAATGTCCTGCTACCCTCGTGACCTGTAAGCCCCATGAAAGAAGGGACTAAGTTCACTCCTGTAACCCTTTGCAATGAGTGCAATGCCTGGCACACAGTAGGTGCTCAGAAAATAACTGGAATAAGTAAAATAATAAATGGACATCCTCCTAAAGGAGATCTTAAGACGTTTATAAAATGTTTTACAATTTACAAAGCACTTCCCACAGTTTTCCCTTTCGTTCTCCCCACCACCCTGTGAAATAGGTACTATTAGGCTGAGTGCGGTGGCTCACACCTGTAATCCCAGCACTTTGGGAGGCCGAGGCAGGCAGATCACCTGAGGTCAGGAGTTTGAGACCAGCCTCACCAACATGGTGAAACCCCGTCTATACTAAAAATACAAAAATTAGCCAGCCATGGTGGTGGATGCTTGTAATCTCAGCTACTCTGGAGTCTGAGGCTGGAGAATTGCCTGAACCCGGGAGTTGGAGGTTGCAGTGAGCCAAGATCGTGCCACTTCACTCTAGCCTGAGAGAAAAGAGACTCTGTCTCAAAAAAAAAAAAAAAAGAGAGAGAGAGAGAGAAAGAGAGAGAAATAGGTACTATCTATTATTGCCCACATAATGCAGTGTATTCGTTTTCTATCTCTGCAACAACGAATTAACACACACACCGGCTAAAACAACACAAGTTTATTATTTTACAGTACTGGAGGTCAGACGTTCAACTCAGGCCCTATGGGCTAAAATCAAGGTGTCAGCAGGGCTGTGTTCCTTCTGGGAGCTCTCAGGAAAATCTGTCTCCTTCCTTTCTCCAGTTTCCAGAGGCCACCCATGTTTCTTGGCTCATAGTCACTTCCTCTAGCTTCAAAGCCAGTGATGTCACATCTCTCTGACTGAAGCCAGAAGAGGTTCTCTGTATTTAAGGACACCTGTGATTAGGTTAGACCTACCTGCATAATCTGGGATAATCATACATTCCAGACATTAGGATACACATATCTTTTGTGTGTGTGTGTGTGTGTGTGTGTGTGTGTGTGTGTTGTGTGTGTGTGTGTGGTGTGTGGGGAGAGATATTATCCTGCCTGACACACAGAGATTCACAGAGATTCATAAGCAGAGAGGTGAATTAACCAGCCCACCTAGCCCAGCTTGTGACTGAAGTGAGATTTAAAGCCAACATTTTGGGGCTACAGAATCTGAACTCTTTCTCCCCTTTTCCAGAGCCAGAAGGGAAGGACACAGAGGCCCAGTCTCCATAAAGTAAATACACATTTTATTTCATTTCATTTCATTTCATTTTTCGAGACAGGGTCTCACTCTGACCCCCAGGCTGGAGGGCAGTGGTGCAATCACAGCTCACCGTGCCCTCAACCTCTGTGGCTCAAGCAATCCTCGCACCTCAGCCTCCTGAGTAGCTGAGACTACAGGAACACACCACCACACCCGGCTAATTTTTTTTAATTTTTGTAAAGACAGGGGCTCACTTTGTTGCCCAGGCTGGTCTTGAACTCCTGGGCTCAAGCGCTCCTCCTGCTTCAACCTCTCAAAGTACTGGGATTACAGGTGTGAGCCACTGTGCCAGCCCTCACTTTTATTTATGATTAAAGAGAAAGAAATATATATATGCGCTTGTCTGGACAGTGAGATCGTGCGGGAAAACTTTTTATTTGCTTGCCTTTATTATCATTACTTTAACGGTGTATTTAATAAATACAACGTTTTCCACTAGAGGGAAAAAGGATTAACCCACGTCATTGGTTGAGGGTGAAGGTGTGGAGCCCCCACGGCCCTCCTCTCTGCAATTAAGCAAATGGCCAGCAGATGGCGGGGCACGCTCACAGCAGGGCCTTGCTCTCCGGACCATCCCTTTTGTGGGCCTCGGGGCAAAGGTCTTTCCTTTTCTCCAAAACCCACTCTACGAGGAAATCCCCAGAAATATCCCAGCAGTTAAGACAAGGGCATAAAGGCCAGGGGGTCCCCCAGCCTCAGGACAGGCAGTTTGGGGACATGCCCTACTGCATGCCCCATCCCCTGAGCCAGGAACAAAGACCGGAGGTCAAGTCGGCAGGAGTTGAGGAAGAGGGTCAGGTGTGGCTGCAGGGCAGCAGAAGGCAGGATCAGCTGGGTTACAGGACACTTAGGATGACAGGACACCTTACACGCTTTTACACACATTTGTCATTACATCTCCTCTTCCCTGTGGCCCAGTATGGAACCTGGCATCAAAAATACTGAACTGGCTGGGAAGATGGTTGGTAGCAATGCCAGTGCAGTTTTTGAACCCCTCCAAATTTCTACATAAAAATAAGCAGGTTGGCCGGGCGCGGTGGCTCAAGCCTGTAATCCCAGCACTTTGGGAGGCCGAGACGGGCGGATCACGAAGTCAGGAGATCGAGACCATCCTGGCTAACACGGTGAAACCCCGTCTCTACTAAAAAATACAAAAAAAACTAGCCGGGCGAGATGGCGGGCACCTGTAGTCCCAGCTACTGGGGAGGCTGAGGCAGGAGAATGGCGTGAACCTGGGAGGCGGAGCTTGCAGTGAGCTGAGATCACACCACTGCACTCCAGCCTGGGCGACAGAGCGAGACTCCATCTCAAAAAAAAAAAAACAGGTCAGGCCAGGTGCAATGGCTCACACCTGTAATCCCAGCACTTTGGGAGGCTGAGGCAAGCAGATCACCTGAGGTTAGGAGTTCGAGACCAGCCTCACCAAATGGCGAAACCCCATCTCTACTAAAAATACAAAAATTAACTGGGCATTGTGATGCACACCTGTAATCCCAGCTACTCAAGAGACTGAGGCAGGAGAATCCCTTAAACCCAGGAGGTGGAGGTTGCAGTGAGCCGAGATCGTGCCACTGCACTCCAGCCTGGGCAACAGAGTGAGACTCTGTCTCAAAAATAAAAAATAAAAATAAGCAGGTCAGATTAGCAAAAGCAAAACCTACAGACAATGTTTGCTTAAAATTAGATGATAAGGTATCCCCATGAACACCAAAACACAAGCGGGGAAGCACAGCCCTCCCATAGCCGCCTGCATGTCATCAGCTCCCCATACGTTCGCCCAGGGAGGCTTCCTTGGTTTAGGTTCTGGCCCTTGGTGCCCCATCCAGCAGCCAACAGAGGGAAACAAGGAGCCCTCTGATGGACCTAAGAACAGGAGAATCCCAAAAGAGCCAGCAGGTATTCACGAGGAAGCAAGAAGGGACAACTGGAGACAGCAGCAGAAGCTGGGAGGGTCTCACCCAGTCCGGGAGCAGGTGAGAGTCAGCAAGTAGCAAGGTACTGGAGCAGCGGAGCCTTGAGAACCCTCAACACTGACCCGCTTGGCTTCCCTTCCATGACAGAATCACATAGTGCTGGGCATGGGATCAAAATGGAGCAGGATCTGGACAATCAAAAGGGAGGAAGAAGGCCGGGTGTGGTGCTGATGCCTGTAATCTCAACACTTGCAGAGGCCGAGGCAGGCAGATCACTTGAGGTCAGGAGTTCAAGACCAGCATAGCCAATGCGGTGAAACCCTGTCTGTATTAAAAAATACAAAAATTAGCCAGGTATGGTGGCAGGTGCCTGTAATCCCAGCTACTTGGGAGGCTGAGGCAAGAGAATCACTTGAACCAGGGAGGCGGAGGTTGCAGTGGGCTGAGATTTTGCCATTGCACTGCAGCCTGGGCAACAGAACGAGACTCCATCTCAAAAAGAAAAAAAAAAAGAAGATTCAGATAGCCAAGGAACCTCAGGAAGCAAGCCATCATATTTTTGCATAGCATGTGAAAACCACAGGAGAGGGCACTCCTGAAGTTGGAAAAGCCATCCTGATCATCTCATTCTTCAATTGTAGGAACACTAATTCCACCTAAAAACTAACAATGGAAAAGTCTTGAGGCCAAATCCCATGCAAAGTTCATTTAAGCAAAAGGAGAATAAGGAGCAAAATGACATTCCTACCAACAGAAAAGGCATGCCAGCAGGACATATCTCGGAAGAGATCAAAACTGTAACCTTCTATTTTAAAATGACCTAAAATTTCAATTATGCACAATGTGAAAGAACAACGTAACTTGAGAATTAGAAAGTCATATAAATAAGGTGACACAAATCAGGAAAGAACTAAAAACATAAGAAAAAAATTTCAGGAATGAAGACTAGAAGGAACATAAGAGCAAACTGATGCAATTTTAAGATAATGCCTTAAAAGGAAAAGGTGAAAAGGAAGAAATATTTTAAATCAGTAGGAAATGAAGGCTATTTTCTAAAATAGTCTAGAGAAAGTGACAAATATTGAAATGAGGCAAAGAACTTCCAACGTGTCAATAATAAGAGTTATTGAAGAAGAAAACCAAAGCAAGAGGACAAGTAATAAAAACAAAATCAAGAGAACTTACTGAAATTTTTAAAAATTGAAGTTACATATTGAAAGACATACTGCATACCTGAAAAGATCAACCCAGAATAATCAGACATATTCAAATAAAATTACAAACTTCAAGAAAAGTGGGGTGGTGAGGGGAGAATCCTTCAGGCATCTAGGCAAATAATTGACTTTTAAGGAAAAATCAACTATTATCAGACTTCTCAAGAGCAATGCTTTACACCAAAAGAAAGAAGTTACATACTTAAGATGTTCAAAAACAAAGAATATGTTAATAATTTTATGTCCAGCAAAACTGACTTGAAAGTATAATGGGCACAGGCAAATTGTTATTAGTATGAAATAACCCAGGAGATATTGTTCTCATGAGTTCTTCCTGAAAACCTCTTAGATAAAAAGCTTCAGACAAGCAAAATGACTAGAAAGACAAAAAATCAAATTTAAAAAAACTGGTAGTGAACATTAAACATGTAGTTATTTATGCAGCTAAGACTAAATAAGAATTGTAAAGGAAAAAATATAGCAGGTAATGGCTATACACTCTGACAATGTAGCTACAAGACCACATTTTTAATTTTTAATTTTTGTGGATACATAGTGCTTTTCTTTTTTTTTTTTTTTTTTTGAGAGTTTCACCCTGTTGCCCAGGTGGTTGTGCAGTGGCACAATCTCAGCTCACTGCAACCTCCACCTCGTGTGCTTAAGGGATCTTCCTGCCGAAGCTTCCCAAGTAGCTGGGACCACAGGTGCACACCACCGTGGCCAGCTTATTTTTAAGGTTTTTTTTTTTTTTTTTTTTTTTTTGTAGAGACAAGGTCTCACTATATTGCAGGCTGGTCTTGAACTCCTGGGCTCAAGTGGTGCTCCTGCCTTGGCCTGTCAAAGTGCTGGTATTAGAGGCGTGAGTCACTGCACCCGGCCATAAGTGCGTATATTAATATTTGTGGGTTACATGAGATATTTTGATAAAGGCATGCAATGTGTAATCGTCAGATCAGGGTAAATGGAGTATCCATCACCTCAAGCATTTATCCTTTGTGTTACAAACAATTCGATTACTCTTAGTTATTTTAAAATGTACAACTATTTTTTATGATAGTCACCCTGTTGTGCTCGCAAATACTAGGTCTTATTCATTCTTCCTAATTTTTTGTACCAATTAACCATCCTACTCTCTGTCTCCATGAGTTCAATCATTTTATTGTTTAGCTCCCACAGATAAGTGAAAACATGCGGTCTTTCTTCTTCTTCTTCTTTTTTTTTTTTTTTTTCTTGAGGCAGAGTCTCTCACTCTGTTGCCAGGTTGGAGCAATGGCACAATCTTGGCTCACTGCAACCTCCGCCTCCCAGGCTCAAGCAATTCTCCTGCTTTAGCCTCCAGAGATGCTGGGATTACAGGCATGTGCCACTGCATCCAACTAATAGTTTTTTATTTTTAGTAGAGACGGGGTTTCACCATGTTGCCCAGGCTGGTCTTAAACTCCTGACCTCAAATGATCCACCCGCCACGGCCTTCCAAAGTGCTGGGATTACAGATATGAGCCACAGAGCCCGGCCGGAAGTTTGTCTTTCTGTGCCTAGCTTATTTCACTTAACATAATGACCTCCAGTTCCATCCATGTTGTTGCAAATGACAGGATACCATTCTTTTTATGGCTGAATAGTATTCCATTGTGTACATGCACCACATTTTCTTTATCCACTCATCTGTTGATGGATACATAAGTTGCTTCCAAATCTTGACTATTGTGAATAGTGCTGCAGTAAACATGAGAGTGCAAACATCTCTTCCATATACTGATTTCCTTTATTTTGGGTATATACCCAGCAGTGGGATTGCTGGATTGTATGGTAGCTCTATTTTTAGTTTTTTGAGGAACCTCCAACTTGTTCTCCATAGTGGTTGTACTAATTTACATTCCCACCAGCAGTGTACAAGGGGTCCCTTTTCTCCACATCCTCACCAGCATTTGTTATTGCCTGTCTTTTGGATAAAAGTCATTTTAACTGGGGTGAGATGATATCTCATTGTAGTTTTGATCGGCATTTCTCTGATGATCAATGACCTTGAGCAGCTTTTCATATACTTGTTTGCTCTTTATATGTCTTCATTTGGGAAATGTCTATTCAGATATTTTGCCCATTTTTAATAGAATTATTAGATTTTTTCCTATAGAATTATTTGAGCTCCTTATATATCCAGTTATTAATCCCTTGTGAGATGGGTAGTTTGCAAATATTTTCTCCCATTCTATGGGCTGTGTCTTCACTTTGTTGTTTTCTTTGCTGTGTAGAAGTTTTTTTAACTTGATGTGATCCCATTTGTCCATTTTTGCTTTAGTTGCCTGTGCTTGTGGGTTATTATTACTTGAGAAATCTTTTACCACTCCAGTGTCCTGGAGAGTTTCCTCAATGTTTTCTTTTTGTGGTTTCATAGTTTGAGGTCTTAGATTTAAGTCTTTAATCAATTTGGATTTGATTTTGCTATATGGTGAAAGACAGGAGTCTAGTTTCATTCTCCTGCATGTGGATATCCACCTTTCCCGGCACCATTTATTGAAGAGACTGTCCTTTGCCCAATGTATGTTATTGGTACCTTTGCCAAAAATGAGTTCTCTCTAGATATATGGATTCATTCAGGGGTTCTCTATTCTGCTCCACTAGTATATGTGTCTGTTTTTATGCCAGTACTATGCTATTTTGGTTCCTATAGCTATGTAATATAATTTGAAGTCAGGTAATGTGATTCTTCCAGTTTTGTTCTTTTTGCTCAGGATCACTTTGGCTATTCTGGGTCTTTTGTGGTTCCATATAAATTTTAGGATTGTTTATTCTACTTCTGTGAAGAATGTCATTGGTATTTTGATAGGGATTGCATTGAATCTGTAGATTCCTTTGCGTAGTATGGACATTTTAACAATATTGATTCTCCCAATCCATGAATATGAAATATCTTTCCATTTCCTTGTGTCCTCTTCAGTTTCTTGCATCAGTATTTTATCATTTTAATTGCAGCGATCTTTCACTTCTTTGGTTAAGTTAATTCCCAGGTATTTTGTTTTATTTGTAGCTATTGTAAATGAGATTAATTGCTTGAATTCTTTTTCAGATTGTTCCCTGTTTGCAAATAGAAATGCTACTGACTTTTGTATGTGTTTTTGCATCCTGCAGCTTTATTGAATTTGTTTATCAGTTCGAATAGTTTTTTTGGTGGAGTCATTAGATTTTTTTCAAATATAAAGATTATATAATCTGAAAAGAAAGATAATTTGCATTATTTCTTTCCAATTTGGATGCCTTTTCTTTCTTTCTCCTGTCTGATTGTTCTAGATAGGATTTCCAGTACTATGTTGAATGACAGTGATGAAAGTGGTCATCCTTGTTGTGCTTCAACTCCTAGAGGAAAGGCTTTCAGTTTTTCCCCATTCAGTATGGTACTAGCTATGGGTCTGTTGTATACAGATTTTATTATGTTGAGGTATGTCCTTCTATACCCAGGTTTTTTGAGGGTTTTTATCGTGAAGGGCTGTTGAATTTTATCAAATGCTTTTTCAGCATCAATTGAAATGATCTTATGATTTTTGTCCTTCATTCTGTGATACAATGTACCACATTGATTTACTTGCATATGTTGAACCATCTTTGCATCACTGGGATAAATCCCACTTAGTCACAAGGAATGATCTTTTTAATGTGTGGCTCAATTTTGGTTGCTAATATTTTGTTGAGGATTTTTGCATTAAAATTCATCAGGGATATTGGCCTGTAGTTTTTGTTTGTTGTTGTTGTTGTTGTTTGTTTGTTTTGATGTGTCTTTGTCTGGTTTTGCTATCAGGGCAATTCTGGCCACATAGAATAAGTTTGGAAGTATTCCTCCCTTCTCTATTTTTTGGAACAGTTTGAGTAGGATTGGTATTGGTTCTTTAAATGTTTTGTAGAATGCAGCAGTGAAGCCATCTGGTCCCAAGATTTTCTGTGCTGGGAGACTTTTTACTACAGTTTCTATTTCATTACTTGTTACTGGTCCAGTCAGGTTTTGTTTGTTTGTTTGTTTGTTTGTTTTGAGACGGAGTCTCTCTCTGTTACCCAGGTTGGAGTGCAGTGGCCCCATCTCAGCTCACTGCAAGCTCCGCCTCCTGGGTTCACACCATTCTCCTGCCTCAGCCTCCCAAGTAGCTGGGACTACAGATGCCCTGCCACCACGCCTGGCTAATTTTTTGCATTTTTAGTAGAGACAGGGTTTCACTGTGTTAGCCAGGATGTTCTCAGTCTCCTGACCTCATGATCCACCCACCTCGGCTTCCCAAAGTGCTGGGATTACAGGCTTGAGCCACTGCAACCGGCCACATTTTGGATCCTCATGATTGAATCTTGGTAGATTGTATGTATCTAGAAATTTACCCATTTCTTCTAGATTCTCCAATTTATTAGCATGTATTTGCTCATACTGGCCATTAACTATCCTTTGAATTTCTGCAGTATCAGTTGTAACATCTCCTTTCTCATCTCTGATTTTATTTTTTTGTCTTCTCCCTTTTATTCTTCAATTGTGTGTCTAAAGGTTTGTCAATTTTATCTTTCAAAAAAACCTTGTTTATCTTTTGAATTGTTTTTTGTTTCAATTTCCTTTATTTCTGTTCTGATCGTTATTATTTCTTGTCTTCTACTAATTTTAGGTTTGGTTTGCTTTTGCTTTTCCAGTTCTTTAAGATGTATCATTAAATTGTTTATTTGAAGTTTTTCTTCTTTTTTGATGTAGGTGCTTATAACTATAACTTTCTCTCTTAGTACTGCTTTTGCTGTATCCCATAGGTTTTGGTATGTTATGTTTCCATTATCATTTGTTTCAAGAAATTTTTTTATTTCCTCCTTAATTTCATCATTGACCCACTGGTCATTCAGGAGCATATTGTTTAAGTTCCATGTGTTTGTATAGTTTCCAAAATTCCTCTTGTTATTGATTTCTAGTTTTAGTTCATTGTGGTCAAAAAGACGCTTGATATATTTTTCAACTTTTTTGAAGGTTTTAAGATTTGTTCTGTGATCTAACATATGGTATATCATCAAGAATGATCCATGTGCTGAGGAAAAGAATACATATTCTGCAGCCACTGGATGAAATGTTCTGTAAATATCTATTAAGTCCATTTGGTCTACAGTACAGATTAAGTTCAATGTTTCTTTGTTGATTTTTCTGTCTGGAAGATCTGTCCAGTGCTAAAAGTGGGATGTTGAAGTCTCCAGCTATTATTGTATTGGAGTCTATCTCTCTCTTTAGCTCAAATAGTATTTGGTTTATATATCTGGGTGCTCCAATGTTGGGTACCTATATATTTACAATTGTTATATCCTCTTACTGCATTAACTCATTTATCATTATATGGTGACCTTATTTGTCTCTTCTTATAGTTTTTGTCTTGAAATCTATTTTGTCTGATACAAGTATAGTGACTCCTGCTCTTGTTTTGGTTTAAGAGGCATGGAATATTATTTTCCATCCCTTTATTTTCAGTCTGTGTGTGATGTATGTTTCTTGTAGGCAACAGATCATTGGGTCTTATTTTTTTTTAATTCATTCAGCCACTCTATGTCTTTTGATTAGAGAATTTAGTCAATTTATATTTAATGTTATTGATAAGTAAGGACTTACTTCTGCTATTTTGTTATTTTTGTTCTGTGGTCTTTTCTTCCTTCTTTCCTGTTTTTTCTGTCTTCCTTTTAGTGAAGGTGTTTTTTTCTGGTGGTATGATTTAATTTCTTGCTTTTCATTTTTTGTGTATCCATTGTATGCTTTTGATTTGAGGTTACCAAGAGGCTTGCAAATACTATCTTATAACCCATCATTTTAAGCTGATAGCAATTTCATAGTGCTTGCATAAACTAGTAAGCAAAAAGAAAACTAATAAAGACTTTACACTTCATTCCCCTGCTTTCAACTTTTTGTTTCAATTTATGTCTTACTGTACTGCCTATGTCTTGAAAAGCTTTTGTAGTCATTATTTTTACTGGTTCATCTCTCAGTCTTTCTACTTAACAGCAGTATAACACACTACAGTTATAGTGTTATAACATTCTGGTTTTCTGTGTATTTACTATTACCAGAGTCTTGTACCTTCAAATGAGTTCTTATTGCTCATTAATGTCCTTTACTTTCTGATTGAAGTATTTCCTTTAGCATTTCTTGTAGAACAGGCCTGGTGTTGATGAAATTCCTCAGCTTTTGTTTGTCTGGGAAAATATTTCTCTTTCATGTTTGAAGGATATTTTCATCTGATATGGTATTCTAGGGTAAAAAGCTCATTTTTCCTCAGCACTTTAAATATGTCCTGCCATGCTCTCCAGTCCTATAAGGTTTCCACTGAAAAGTGTGTGGTCAGACATATTGGAACTCAATTTTTTGTTATTTCTTTCTTTTCTCTTGCTGCTTTTAGGGTCCTTTATCCTTGACCTTTGGGAGTTTGATTATTAAGTGCCTTGAGGTAGTCTTTGGGTTAAATCTGCTTGGTATTCTATAACCTTATCATACTGAGATATTGGTATCTTTTTCTAGGTTTGGGAAGTTATCTGTTATTATCCTTTTGAATAAACTTTCTACCCCTATCTCTTTATCTACCTCCTCTTTAAGCTGAGTAACTCTTAGATTTGCCCTTTTAAGGCTATTTTCTAGATCTTGTAGATATGCCTTTTTCTTTTTTATTCTTTTTTCTTTTGTCTCCTCTGACTGTGCATTTTCAAATAGCCTGTCTTCAAGCTCACTAATTCTTTCTTCTGCTTGATCAATTCAGGTATTAAGGGACTCTGGCGCATTCTTCAGCATGTCAATTGCATTTTTCAACTCTAGACTTTCTGCCTGATTCTTTTTAATTATTTCAATCTGTTTATTAAATTTATCTGATAGAATTCTGAATTCCTTCCTTGGTTTTTCTTGCATTTCTTTGAGTTTCCTCAAAACAGCTATTTTGAATTCTGTCTGAAAGGTCACATATCTCTGTCTCTCCAGGATTGGTCCCCACTGCCTTATTTAGTTTGTTTGGTGATGCCATGCTTTCCCGGATGGTCTTTATGCTTGTGGATGTTTGTCAGTGACTGTGCATTTGAGAGTTAGGTATCTGTTGTACTCTTCACAGTCTGGGTTTGTTTGTACTTGCCTTTCTTGTGGACAGGTACAAGCAAGCCCAGACTGTGAAGGACAAGTATTGTGGAAGGACAAGGCTTTCAACGTATTCAAAGGGACTTGGGTGTTGTGATCTAAGTGTTTGGTCACTGCAAATGTATCTGCACTAAGGGACACCCCAAGCCCAGTAATGCTGTGGTTCTTGCAGAGTTGTAGAGGTACTACTTTGGTAGCCTTGGATAAGATCCAGAAGAATTCTCTGAATTACTAGGCAGAGATTCTTGTTCTTTTCCCTTACTTTCTCCCAAACAAATGGAGACTTTCTCCTGTGTGCTGAGCTGCCTAGAGCTGGGGGAGGAGTGACACAAGCACACCTGTTGTCGCCATCGCTGGGACTGTGCTGGGTCAGATCTGAAGCCAGTACAGCATTAGGTCTTGCCCAAGGCCTGCTGTAACCACTACCTGGCTACTGCCTATGTTTGCTCAAGGCCCTAGGGTTCTACAATCAGGAGGTGGCAAAGTCAGCCAGGCTTATGTTCTTCCCTTCGAGGCAGCCAGTTCCCCCAGGCCCCAAGCAGGTGCAGAGATGCTGTCTGGGAACGAGAGGCTGGAGTCAAAAAGCTTAGAAATCTACCTGGTGTTCTATTCTACTGCACCTGAACTGGCACTCAAACCACAAGATGTAATCCTTCCCACACTTCCCTCCCCAACATTCACTACATTGTAGTGAATGTTGCCAGGCCCGGGGCTCATCCTTCAGGGCAGTGGGTTTCCCTCCCACCCAAATCAGGTCCAGAAATGGCATCTAAAAGGCAAGGCCTGAAACCAGGGACCCCAAGAACCCTCTTTATGCTCTAGTCCACTGTGGCTGAGCTAGTATCTAAGGTATAAGACAAAGTCCCCTTTACTTTTTCCTCTGCTTTACTAAAGCAGGAGTTCTCGCTGTGGTTCTCACCATAGCCACCACAGCTGGAAATATGCAGGGTCTCACCTGAAGCCAGCATGTCTCAGAGTCTCACCCAAGGCCCATGATAGGTACCAAGGTATCGCTGCTGGGTTTTCAAGGTTCCAGGACTCTTTAATCAGCAGGTAATGAATCCTGCTAGGACTGAGTCCTTCCCTTCAAAGCAGTAGACTCCCTTCTAGCCTAGGGTGTGTCTAGAAATATCATCTGAGAGATAGGCCCTGGAATGGGGACCTCATTACCCTAACTGGTACCCTATCCTACTGTGGCTGAACCGGCATCCAAGAAGCAAGACAAAGTCCTCTTTACCCTTCCATCTCCGCAACTCAAGTGGAAGGAAGAAGTCTCTTTTGGAGTTGCAAGCTGTGCTGCCTAGAGCTGGGGGAGGGGTGGTGCAAGTACTCCCTTAGCTGCCCCAGCTGGTGTCTCAGTAGGTCATGTGCCCTCCATGTCCATTGATTCTGAGCCCAGCTCAGCACTAGGACTTGCCTAGGAACTGCAGTCCTTCTGACCTTGACTGCCATTCAAGTTTATTTACAGCCCAGAGCACTTTACCCCCATGGTGGTGAGGTTTGCTGAAACTCAAGTTCCATACACTGGGTTAGGCAACTCCCTTGGGCAATTCTCCTCTGGCTAGGGCTGGTCTAAATATTCTCGCCATCATCAGCCGTCAGCTGAATTCAGTTCAATTTTACTTTCATTGTGACAAAGCAGCATCAAATTCAATGCAATGTCTCACAATAGCTGCGCTCTCCCTCTTCCAAGCACAGAGATTCTCTCTCCACGCCACACAGCCACTGCCATGGCATGGGGACAGGTGGCATCAGCAACTCAAGACTGTCTTCCCTACCCTCTTCTTTGCCTCTTTCACCGGTATGAAGTTAAAACCAGGTACTGTGAGTGCTCACCCACTTTTTGGTTCTTATGATGAAGGTGCTTTTTTGTGTATAGATAGTTGTTAAATTTTATGTTCCTGTGGGGGATGGGGAGATGGAGCCTTCTATTCAGCCATCTTGCTCCACCTCCTACAACAGCGGTCCCCAACCCCCTGGCCATGGACTGGTACTGGTCTGTGGCCTGTTAGGAACCACGCTGCACAGCAGGAGGTGAGCAGCAGGCAAGCAAGCGAAGCTTCATCTGTATTTACAGCTGATCCCCATTTCTCATTACCGCCTGAGCTGCACATCTCGTCAAATCAGTGGCAGCAAATTAGATTCTCACAGGAGTGTGAACCCTATTGTGAACCATGCATGCAAGGGATCTAGGTTGCAGGCTCCTTGTGAGAATCTAATGCCCGATGATCTATCACTGTCTCCCATCATCCCCAGATGGAACCATCAAGTTACAAGAAAGCAAGCAAGAGCTCCCACTGATTCTACATTATGGAGAGTTGTATAATTATTTCATTATCTATTACAATGTGATAATAATAGAAATAAAGAGCATAATAAATGCAATGTGCTTGAATCATCCCAAAACCATCCCCTACCCCGATCCATGGAAAAACTGTCTTCCACAAAACTGGTCCTTGATGCCAAAAAGGTTGGGGACCACTGCACTACAAGACCACTTTTGAAATAGGAATAATGGGAAGAGCACATTCAAAAAAAAAAAAAATGTTTTAAACTGTTTCCAGTAATTATCTTGATGCTATTACTGCTGTCATCTTGAGACCATTGCATGTGTAATGTGGGATAAAGAAAATAAGTAATTACAGATTGTTTTAATTCTATCATCTCCTGTATTATTGAGGGTCTGATTCTCAATATGGAAGAAAGGAGAGATGTAACATAGAAAAGATTAAGTGAAAAACCTAAGTGTGGCCGGGCGTGGTGGCTCAAGCCTGTAATCCCAGCACTTTGGGAGGCTGAGACGGGCGGATCACGAGGTCAGGAGATCGAGACCATCCTGGCTAACATGGTGAAACCCCGTCTCTACTAAAAAATACAAAAAAACTAGCCGGGCGAGGTGGCGGGCGCCTGTAGTCCCAGCTACTCGGGAGGCTGAGGCAGGAGAATGGCGTGAACCCAGGAGGCGGAGCTTGCAGTGAGCTGAGATCCGGCCACTGCACTCCAGCCTGGGCGACAGAGCAAGACTCCGTCTCAAAAAAAAAAAAAAAAAAAACCCCAAGTGTGAATTGGAATTATTAGTATGAACTCAGGGTACTATCCTCCTGGTTTCTGGCTGAAAGGTGTGTGTGTGATAAAATACATTTCCCAATAACCAAATCAGTAGCCATTTGCATCCCTAGCATCCAGACAGTGGTCATGCAACCCTATTTTCCATTTAAAAATAAAAAGGGGCCAGGCACAGTGGCTCACCCCTGTAATCCCAGCACTTTAGGAGGCCAAGGCAGGTGGATTGCTTGAGCCCAGGAGTTCAAGACCAGCCTGGGCAACATGGAGAAACCCCCTCTCTACAGAAAATACAAAAATTAGCTGGGCATATTGGTGCATGCCTGTAGTCCCAGCTACTCAGGAGACTGAGGTGGGAAGATCAATTGAGCCCAGGAGGTCAAGGCTGCAGTGAGCCATAATGAATGGCACCACTGCATTCCAGCTTGGGTGACACAGTGAGACCCCATCTCAAAAAATATATAAAAATAAAAGGACTTCCTGGAGAAAAAGCTGATTCCAGGTCTGGAGCAGAACATTATGAATGCAGATGAATTTGGTACATCCTGTCATACAGAAAGCACGGCATCAGAGATGACTGTCTCAGAGACGACTAGGGTTATAGTGAAAGGACTCAAGAGCCAACCTAAAGAGGCTCTCATTGGCAAGAATGGGGCCATTTGGGTTTCAAAAAGAGTAATTCTTATAGAAACTGTGGCTTAAATTAATTTTAAAAAAACTTTAAAAAAAAAAAGAATTCTTGGCGGGGTGTGGTGGCTCATGGCTGTAATCCCAGCACTTTGGGAGGCCAAGACAGGCAGATAACTTGAGACCAGGAGTTTGAGACTAGCCTGGCCAACATGGTGAAACCCCGTCTATATTAAAAATACCAAAGTTGGCTGGGCATTGTGGCGTGTGCCTGTAATCCCAGCTACTCGGGGGACTGGGGCATGAGGATCACTTGAACCCGGGAGGTGGAGGCTGCAGTGAGTCAAGACGGTGCCACTGCACTCCAGCCAGCCTGGGTAACAGAGCCAGATTCTATCTAAAAAAAAAAAAAAAAAAAAGTCAATAAAAAAAGAAGAACTCTTTGTTCTCTTTGTTGTTGTTGTTTTGAGACAGGGTCTCGCTCTCTCTTATTTATTTCACTTTTTTTTTTTTTTTTTAAAGAAATGGAGTCTCGCTTTGTCACCCAGGTTGGAGTGCAGGGGTGCCATCACAGATCACTGTAGCCTTGAACTCCTGAACTCAAGTGATCCTCATGCCCCAGCTTCATGTTGTTGTTCTGAGACAGGGTCTCGCTCTCTCACCCAGGCTCAATGGCACCATCACAGCTCATTGCAATCTCGACCTCCTGGGCTCAATCAATCCTCCCACCTCAGCCTCCTGAGTAGCTGAGACTACAGGCACACACCAGTGTGCCCAGCTAATTTTTGTATTTTTTGCAGAGACGAGGTTTCACTGTGTTGTCCAGGCTGATCTTGAACTCCTGGGTTCAAGTGAGCCTCCTGCTTCAGCCTCCCTAAGTGCTAGGAGTACAGGCATGAGCCACTGCGCCCAGCCAAAAAAGAATAATTCTTATAACTGATTGTAATCCATCAAATATGGTTAAATCCTAGAGCTTATAATGATATTGAAAGAGATCTTATTGGTCTCTTTCAAATAATGACAAATAACTAATTAATTCTCTTGAACATTGGTAAATAGAATCAAGCATTTATTCTGCCTTTCCTATATGAATTGTACCACCGAGTAACAGAGTAAGTGAGGGGGAGTGTCACTTTCTAAAAGTATTTCTCCTCATACATGAAAAAGAAAAGATAGGACTGGAATGCTATCACTTTGCTATCCCCGATGAATTAACGGACTTACCCATGACGAGCATCAACAGTTGCCAACATAAAGGGAGGATGATCCAACATAATGTGCTTCCAGATGAAACACAAGCCTACTGAGAATGTGGCCAAAGGGACTGGCCCCAAGTCTGATCAAGCCTCTGAGTCCAGGTGCCAAGTTGCAGGAAGCACAGAGGACAGAGGAACACATAGACCTGCATGGGGACGATGCAGTCAGCAAAATGCAGATGGTGGGAAACTCTACTGGCTAAACAGATAACTGATAAGGAAAAGAAAGGATAGGGGGAAACTTATAGATTAAAAGAGACCTTAAGCAAGGCATGAATGATGGCATGCACCTGTAGTCCCAGCTACCAAGGAGGCTGGGGCATGAGGATCACTTGAGTTGAGGAGTCCAAGGCTGCAATGATCTGTGATGGCACCCCTGCACTCCAGCCTGGATGACAAAGCAAGACTCCATTTCTTTAAAAAGAAAAAAAGTGAAATAAATAATAAATAAATAAAAGAGGCTTTAAAGATATATCTCTTGGCTGGGCACGGTGGCTCCCGCCTGTAATCCCAGCACTTTGGGAGGCTGAGGTGGGCAGATTACGAGGTCAGGGGATTGAGACCATCCTGGCTAACACAGTGAAATGCTGTCTCTAGTAAAAATACAAAAAATTAGCTGGGTGTGGTGGCGGGTGCCTTTAGTCCCAGCTACTTGGGAGGCTGAGGCAGGAGAATGGCATGAACCCGGGAGGCGGGGCTTGCAGTGAGCCGAGATCGCACCTCTGCACTGCAGCCTGGGCAACAGAGCGAGACTCTGTCTCAAAAGAAAAAAAAAATCTCTTTTTTGAGACAGGATCTCACCCTGTTGCCTCTGCTAGAGTGCAGTGGCACAATCACGGCTCACTGTAGCCTCAACCTCTCTAGGCTCAGGTAATTCTCCTATCTCAGCCTCCTGAGTAGCTGGGACTACAAGGATGTATCTTTTCCTTTGTGGGCAAGACTAAGCAATAGTATCTAGAAATACACACTTAGGTGATAAAACAAAGTATTGCCAGAAAGTGATTACTATAAAAGTCATGTTACTAGTTCACGGTGGAGGGAGTAAGGGGGCTAAGATCGGGAAGGGAAACTTGGGGAGGGTGCTTGCAAAGTTTTATATCTTAAATTGGGCAGTGGTTACAAAGATATTTGCTTTATAACTCTTTAAACCATACATTTGTCTTGGTGATTTTCTTTATCTATGTTTATTTTACATTTTAAAAAGCGCTTTTTTTTTTTTACAAGATTGAAATACTGAATAAACACTAGTAGGTTTCACTGTCCTCTCTTGATGGATGACAAAGGGAAAACTCAGAGAAGAAAGCAGTTTTCTCAGGGCCACACAGCTGCTAAATTGCCCAGCTGGGCTTGAAACCCAAGTGAGGTTCATCTGTTCATTGAACAAATAGTTGCTGACACCTGCTGAGTTTGCTGCTAGGGAAACAGCTAAGTTAAAACAGCCTGACTTCCCATCCACCTGCCCTTCCTGTGAGAAAGGGGAAGATGGACATGCAAGGGACACTTGCTGGTCTTGGTACCCACTTGGGCATAGCCCCAGCACTTGTCCCCTGTGCAAAGCCCATGCGCTGCTCTCAGAAGTGGTAGCCAAGCCCACGCTCTTTCACCCCCAGCTCTGAAGATGACAATGCATTCAAATTCACCAGATCATCTAATGAAGTTTCACTTCTGTTTCTTAGCACCTCCCTGACTCTTCTGTTCTCTAGAGTGGAAGGAGCGTCTGGGAAAAGGCCTTTGCCTGAAACTAAGAAGTCAACATGGTACCCCTCGATATCCCACCTGGGAAGGGAGCTGCCACTGAGCTGAAGCAGATGGGGAGGAGATTAAACTGGGCCATCAGCTTTGCAGGTTGGAGCCCCCTCCTGCATCTGCCTTATCTTCTGGTATCCCCAGGACTTGACCCTTGGCCTTGTAGAAAGCAGGAACGCGATACATGTTTGGTGAACGAATGAGTGAATTAATTAATTAATTTAATATATTATTTGTATCTATTTCAAACAGAGTCTGAAGCTCAATTTAATACTTTAAAAACAGGTGGGTGGCCAGGCACTGTGGCTCACGCCTGTAATCCCAGCACTTTGCGAGGCCGAGAAGGGCGGATCACGAGGTCAGGAGAACGAGACCATCCTCGGTGAAACCCCGTCTCTCCTAAAAATACAAAAAATTATCCGGGCATGGTGGCGGGTGACTGTGGTCCCAGCTACTCAGGAGGATGAGGCAGGAGAATGGCGTGAACTCGGGAGGTGGAGCTTGCAGTGAGCCAAGATCGCACCACTGCACTCCAGCCTGGGCGACAGAGCAAGACTCCATCTCAAAAAAAAAAAAAAAAAAAACAGTTGGGTATGGTGGCTCACACCTGTAATCCAGCACTTTGGTTGGGAGGCTGAGGCGGAAGCATCGTCCAAGAGTTTAAGACTAGCTTAGGCAATATGGTGAAACCCCATCTCTATCAAACATTAAAAAAAAAAAATTAGCTAGGCATGGTGGCATGTGCCTGTAGTCCCAGCTACTCAGGAGACTGAGGTGGGGGAATCACTTGAGCCTGAGAGGTTGAGACTGCAGTGAGCCGAGATCACGACACTGCCCTCCAGCCTGGGTGACAAGGTGTGGCCCTGTCTCAAAAATAAATAAAAATAAAAAGACTATATAATCATATTCATTCTAAAGCAGAAGTTATAATAATGCCTATCCCTAGGGCCATTGGGAAGATTAAATCCATGAATAAATGTAAAACACTTAGACTAGCATCTGGCACAACCCATCCATCAACAAGCTACTCATGTCAACTGAGAGGAGGTTGTCCCACTCCATGTGGGATTAGCAGTCAGTATAGGACCAGGGTCAGAGATCAAGGGGAGAATCACACTAAAATTTAGTATGAGGTTAGGATTAGAGGACCAGTTTGTGTCCACCCAACAGTCAGATGTTTTAATTACCATCTACTTGTTTATTTATGTCCCACATTGTTCTAGGAGGAGTCAAGGCAGCTTTCAGGAATTCCAACTACAGAAATCAAGAAAGAGAAAGATCAAAGTTACTATGAACTGAATGTTTGTGTCCTCCCCAAAATTAATATGTTGAAGCCTAATCCCTAACGGGATGGTATTAAGAGATGAGACCTCTGAGAGGTGATTAGGTCATGAAGGTGGGGCTCTCATGAATGGGATTAGTTCCCTTTTAAGAAGAAACACAAAAAGAAAACAAGAAAAGAGAGGGAAAAAAAAGCAAAAAAAAAAGAAAAAATCATGAAAAGAGAAGAAACAGGCCAGGCACGATGGCTCACGCCTGTAATCCCAGCACTTTGGGAAGCTGAGGTGGGCAGATCACGAGGTCAGGAGATCGAGACCATCCTGGCTAACACAGTGAAACCCCGTCTCTACTAAAAATACAAAAAAAATAGCCGGGCGTGGTGGCGGGCGCCTGTAGTCCCAGCTACTCAGGAGGCTGAGGCAGGAGAATGGTGGGAACCCGGGAGGCGGAGCTTGCAGTGAGCCGAGATTGCCTTTCTGCACTCCAGCCTCGGCGACAGAGCAAGAGACTCCGTCTCAAAAAAAAAAAAAAAGAAGAAGAAGAGAAGAGAAGAAACATAAGAGATGCCTCTCTCTCTCTCTTTCAATCAATCAGTAGCTAGCTCTCCCCCTCTCTACCATGTGAGGATACAACAAGAACACAGCCCTCTGCAAAGCAAGAAGAGTGTCCCCACCAGATACTGAATCTTCCAGCACCTTGAACTTGGACATCTCAGCCTCTAAAACCATGATAAATAAAATTCTGTTATTTCAGCCACCCAGTCTATGGTATTCTGTTATAGCAGCCTGAACTAAGACAGAAATGGATGTGTTACTCCCCAAGGGTATTCATGCTGGCACCCTGAGGCCTTCTCAGCACAGAGCTGCAATTGGGCAACCAAATCCCAGGCTTTGCTGGTCACTCTGAAGGTCACACTGACAGCCTACGGTCAAGCAGAGCCAGCTGCACGAAGTCCTGGTAAGAATTCCATGAGATCCCCCATGCAAAGTGTTGGCACAGAGTAAGTTCTCAACACATGCTGCTATTACTGTCAGTGCACAGGCCAAGGTGAATGTGCAGCAGAGACCAGCATTTTACCACTGGCCAGAGCAGTGCATTCTCTCCCCATGAGCAGCCCTGGATTCAGAGCCAGAAAGAATGGATGTTTTCGGCATCAGATTGGGGGAGCCAAATACATTCCATGGGGGCCACCCTGACCAGCAGCTCTAGAGATACTGGAAATCTATTGGCTCCAACCCTCTCTCCTCGGAACGTGCCTGGACAGGCTCTGGCAGCTCTGGGCTCTAAATGACCAAACCCCAGCCCCCCAGACACTACTTTTCTCTATACAGCTGGATATATTTAGCTAGATGAGGAAAAGTCCGCAAGGCATATTTCAAATGCTGAGAGTGTGTGCGTGTGTGTGTGTGTTGGGGGTTGTGTTCAGTTCCCATTGCTGCTGTAACAACTTAACCACTTAAACAATACACAGTATTTTACAGTCCTGCAAGTCAGAACAGGGCTAAAAATCAAGGTTTCTGCAGAGCCGCATTCTTCCCGGCGGCTCCAGGATAAAATGTGTTCCTTGCCTCTTCCAGCTTCTAAAGGCCACCCACATTCCATGGCTTGTGGCCCTTATCCATCTTCAAGCCAGCCATTGAATCACTCTGACCTTTGATTCTACTTGTTGTTGTTGTTGTTGTTGTTGTTGTTGAGACAAGATCTCACTCTGTCCCCAGGCTGGAGTGCAGTGGCGCAATCACTGCTCATTGAAGTCTTGGCTTCTTGGGCCCATGTGATCCTCCCACCTCAGCCTCCCAAGTAGCTGGACTTCAGGCATGCTCCACCACATCCAGCTAACTTTTTGTATTTTTTGTAGAGACAGGATCTCTCTGTGTTGCCCAGGCTGGTATCAAACTCCTGGGCTCAAGCAACCCACCCGCCTCAGCCTCCAAAGTGCTGGGATTACTGTCATGAGCCACCACGCCAAGCCTTGACCTCTGACACTATCAGCACAACTCTTTCTCTGACTTTCATCCTGCCTTCCTCTTATAAGGATCTTGCAATTACACTGGGCCCAGCCAGATAATCCAGGATCATCTCCCTGTCTCAAGATCCTTAGCTTAATCACATCTGCAAAGTCCCTTGGACCATGCTAAGGTAAAGTATTTGCAGGTTCTGGCAGTTTGGATGCAAAATATCTTTGGGGGCCACGCTTCTGCCTGCCCCAGGAGCCTAATGTGATAAACTCTTAAGATGCTGTGAATCTCCCCCGCTGTGCTCTCCTAAGAGACGGACTCTGGAACCAAAAAAATCATTTCTCAGTCCAAAAAGAATTTTGGCCAAAAGTCCCATCAGAAGATAAAGAAAAGGGGTGAATTATCTCTTTGGGTCTTTCCAGTGAGCAAGATATTACGCTCACCTCTCTGTAGTCCCAACATTCACCCGTGTTACCCGTCCGGGGTCTAGGGTAAAGGACAGCAGCCAATATCAAGCTTCACCTGCTGGGAGTAACCCAGGTCACGAAGTACTTCTTACCTCCTTGCTCACTTGTGATTCAAAAGGCCATTTCTTTACGTCCTGAGATGGCCCAAAGAAGAAGTGGCCCAGGGACCCTTTCGAGGAGCTGTCTTCTAGATCTGCAGAAAGTATAAAATGGTTCCAAGCAAAGAAACACTGGAATTCCTGGGTTCCAGATCCACGTTCCACACCGCCCCAATTCCCACTTAACCTGACTTTCTGGCACCGTGTCTCTCTGTGTGCCCCAGAAGAAATTTCTTCCAAATCTTAATGATAGGAATAGGCATTTTCTCTGGGGGAAAACTGTTTTGCTTTTTACCTGACAAGCTTTATGAATCATGTGATGGATCACATTTCCCTTTTCACAGTGGCTGCTAGAAAGCTCAGAGTCAGATTTGTGGCCCATGGTTTCCAAGTACCTAGGAGTCTATAAACTGCATTGCTTGCGCTAACCTCTCCCTTAACGGCTCTTAACTTTTCTTCTCTCATTTCCCCTTTGTCCCTATTTCTTCATCCCCCTGTTTTTTTCACTCTTGAAATTGTTAGTCCTTGAAATGAAATAGAAATGAGGGTGAAAAGATTGCCTTTGAGAGTTAAATGCAGTTAAATGTTGTCAAATGCTGGGACCAGCCAAGCCTGTCCAGAGTAAAGAAGTGAAAAGTCTCCAGGTGAAGAGAAACAGCTTTTAGGTACCAACGCTTGATTGTAACCTGGATTTGATGTGGTCCCTAACAGGGTCTCCATTTCCCAGCCTGGCTTCCTCTACACACTCCTGCCCAGTGATTAATAAACCAGATTTTGATCTTGGTATTTGACCACTTCCTCCTTTAGACTATGAAGGTTGACCACTTCCTAGGTATGCGTTTCCTGTAAGCAGAGACAAAAATCAGCCTGTCATTTAAATAAGAGGAAATGTATGACTTTTAGCTAAAATAATTGTTTTGGCCAGTCATGGTGGCTCACGCCTGTAATCCCAGCACTTTAGGAGGCCAAGGCAGGTGGATTACAAGGTCAGGAGTTCGAGACCAGCCTGGCCAACATGGTGAAACCTCGTCTCTACTAAAAATACAAAAATTAGCAGGCATGGTAGCAGGCACCTGTAATCCCAGCTACTTGGGAGGCTGAGACAGGAGAATTGCTTGAAACCGGAACGTGGAGCTTGCAGTGAGCTGAGATCACACCACCGCACTCCAGCCTGGGCAACAAGGGTGAAACTCTGTCTCAAAAAAAAAAAAAAGAAGTGTTTTCCAAGTATGATACTTGATTGGTTACCAGTTGTGATGGCTTCTGCACACTGGCAGCTGGAGAGTCTTCTGGTCATTTCTGCCTCATCCATTCTGCATGGTCTCCATGCCTCAGAGCCCAGACACGGTGCCAGCAAGTCAGGTAAAGTGGGAATTGGGGCGATGTAGAAGATGGATCTGGAACCCTGGGAACGCCAGTGTTTCTTTGCTTGGAACCATTTTATAGATAGAAGTCAGCTCCCCAAAATGGTCCGTGGGCCATTGCTTCTTTGGGCCAAATAAACAAACACTGTGCTCAGTAAGATCAAGAAAAAATTTGGCAACTAGTTTCCTAAAGCTGTGTCTTATAACACTCTTCAATTAATACCGTGTGTGTGTGTGTGTGTGCATGTGTGAATATAATATAATATAAATGTATGTGTGTGTATATACACACTTCTAAGTACAGAAATGCCTACCTATGTTCATCAATGGACATATGCTATAAGAGTAGTACACTAGTATACTCTTGTATATTACTCATGTATATATACACGCACGCACATACATAAAACAAATAATGCTAAATCCCAATTTAGCAAAAATTTACTCCCTATTGAATCTTCCAAGCTTAAGTGCAACAAAATGTCTGATCAGGTAAGAGTTTTTGGCTGGGTACGGTGGCTCGGTGGCTCATGCCTGTAATCTCAGCACTTTAGGAGGCTAAGGTGGGTGGATCACTTGAGGCCAGGAGTTCAAGACCAGCCTGGCCAACATGGTGAAACCCCATCTCTACTAAAAATACAAAAATTGGCCAGGTGTGGTGGTATACACCTGTAATCCCAGCTACTTGGGAGGCTGAGGATGGAGAATCACTTGAGCCCGTGAGGTGGAAGCTGCAGTGAGCTGAGACTGCCATTGCACTCCAGCCTGGACGACAGACTGAAACCCTGTCTCCAAAAAAAAAGTTACTAAGAATAAGCAGTTAGGTGATGGAAGCAGTCCTTTATGAGTTTATGAATTTCAGAGATTTAAAAAATTTTGCCAAAATGACTAAAATCTTTTATTTGGGTTTTGTTTTTTTTTGAGACAGAGTCTCGCTCTGCCGCCCAGGCTGGAGTGCAGTGGCGCAATCTCAGCTCACTGCAAGCTCCACCTCCCGGGTTCATGCCATTCTCCTGCCTCAGCCTCCCGAGTAGCTGGGACTACAGGCGCCCGCCACGTTGCCCAGCTAGTTTTTTTTTTTTGTATTTTTTAGTAGAGACAGGGTTTCACCGTGTTGGCCAGGATGGTCTCGCTCTCCTGACTTCGTGATCTGCCCGTCTCGGCCTCCCAAGGTGCTGGGATTACAGGCTTGAGCCACCGCGCCCGGCGGGATCCCTTTTCAATGTCAATTATAAGATAGCAGGGCCAGTTCCATTAAAATCCCTTCCATTTAGTAATAATAAAATTGATACATCTGCACATAAGCTCATCTGCATTGCAGGTCCATCCAAGAGTGATATCATCAGTACATATCACCCAGAAAGTCTACAGTAGAAAAGACAAAAAGTCTAGAATGGACAGTGTAAGGGTGTAGAACAAATGGAATTGGCATACCCTGAGTGGGGCATGTAAATTGGTATAACTACTTCAGAAAACTATCTGTTAACATCTACTGAAGCTAAATCAATACAAACCCCACAACCCAGCAATTCCACGTTTAGGTACAGAGATGCTTAGCTCTGTTCACCAAATGACATATACTACAAAATCCATGGCAGCACTACTTACAATAACCTCCAAATGGAAGTACCCAAATGCTCATTGACAGTAGAATAGATAACTAAGTTGCAGTATAAATTCACACAATGAAATACAGCTGTCCCTCAGTATCCATGGGGGATTGATTCCAGGACTCCCACAGATATAAAAATTCAGGAATGCTCAAGTTTTTTACATAAAATGGTGTTGTATTTGAATATAACCTATGCATATCCTCCCATAAACTTTAAATCATCTCTAGATTGCTTGTAATACCTAATACGATGTAAATGCTATAGAAATAGTTGTTATACTGTATTTTAAAAAAATAATGGGCCAGGCGCGGTGGCTCACGCCTGTAATCCCAGCACTTTGGGAGGCTGAGGCAGGCAGATCATGAGGTCAGGAGATGGAGACCATCCTGGGTAACACGGTGAAACCCTGTCTCTACTAAAAATAGAAAAAATTAGCTGGGTGTGGTGGTGGGTTCCTATAGTCCCAGCTACTCGGGGGGCTGAGGCAGGAGAACGGTGTGAACTCAGGAGGCGGAGCTTGCAATGAGCCGGATGCGCCACTGCACTCCAGTTTGGGTGACAGAGCGAGACTCAAAAAAAAGAGAAAAGAAACAAAAAAAAAGAGAAAAGAATGACAAGGGCTGGGGGCGGTGGATCACGCCTGTAATCCCAGCAACTTTGGGAGGCCAAGGCGGGCAGGTCACCTGAGGTCAGGAGTTCAAGACCAGCCTGGCCAACATGGTGAAACCCTGTCTATACTAAAAATACAAAAATTAGCCAGGCATGGTGGTGGATGCCTATAATCCCAGCTACTTGGGAGGCTGAGGCAGGAGAATCACTTGAACCTGGGAGGTGGATGAATGTTGCAGTGACCCAAGGTCGCACTACTGCCCTCTAGCCTGGGTGAAAGAGTGAGACTCCGTCGCCAAAAAAAAAAAAAAAAAAAAAGAGTGACAAGAAAAAGGTCTGTACATGTTCAGAACAAACATAACTTTTTTTCAAATGTCTTTAATCTGTGGTTGGTTGAATCCATGGATACAGAATCCACGGATACGGGGGACTGACTTTGCACACCAAGTATAACCAATCAACAAGGACACACATCAGTGTGGATGAATTTCACCAACATGATGTTGAGTAGAAGACGCCAGACACCAAAAAGAATATACACAGCCTGGCCAACATGATGGAAACCCCGTCTCCACTAAAAATACAAAAAGTTAGCTGGGTGTAGTGGCGCGCACATGTAGTCCCAGCTACTCAGGCACGAGAATCACTTGAACCTGGGAGGCAGAGGTTGCAGTGAGCCAAGATCACACCACTGCACTCCAGCCTGGGTGACAGAGTGAGACCCTGCCTCAAAAAAAAAGAAAAGAATACACAGTATGATTTCAAATATGTAGAAGTTGTTACCCTTGGGGAGGTAGCGAGTAGAAGGAAGTATGAAAATGAAGGCGTTTGGGTTGCCAGCCATGAGCATTCGTTGCATGGGTATGTTTAGTTTGGAAAATTCTGAATATATGTGACCCTTCCAAAAAAAAAAAAAAGTTTTTAAAGTTGTATCACTGGCCGGGCGCGGTGGCTCAAGCCTGTAATCCCAGCACTTTGGGAGGCCGAGACGGGCGGATCACGAGGTCAGGAGATCGAGACCATCCTGGCTAACACGGTGAAACCCCGTCTCTACTAAAAAAATACAAAAAAAACTAGCCGGACGAGGTGGCGGGCGCCTGTAGTCCCAGCTACTCAGGAGGCTGAGGCAGGAGAATGGCGTAAACCCCGGAGGCGGAGCTTGCAGTGAGCTGAGATCTGGCCACTGCACTCTAGCCTGGGCAACAGAGTGAGACTCCGTCTCAAAAAAAAAAAAAAAAAAGTTGTATCAGGTCATTACAGTACAAATGTAAAATTACGGGAATTGTTTAGGAGTACCCCTCTTAGACCCCTAATTAGGAGATGGAGGTCTCAGTCTGTGATCAGGATTAGAGTTTCTCCTATGGCTGGAATCTGGGCTCAGCCAGGATAAGGTTCTGTGTGGATCCAGCACTAATCGTGACTGCGTCAGGGCTCAGCCTGGCAGGAGGGCTCGGGAGCCTTTGCTCTGCGTGCACAGCTCGACTGCTGCCGTTCCAGGATCTGACCACTTGATGTCTCCACTTCACAAATTGCCAAGTGAGGAAAGCGCTCGATAGAGCTGCCTAGACCCATACCGGCCCTGAGCTGGGATAGGTTGGAGGCCGTAGCTCAGGGAAAGACCTGGAAACTGCAGAGAATGAATCCAAGTGGCAGCAAAATGGCTGGGCTGGGGCTGGGGTCCAGGCCCCATGCAACAAGGGCAGCCGTGGGGACCACAGAGGCAAGTCCAGCTCAGAAGCCCCCAGCTTTGTGCCTGTTTCAGCAGCACTGGTTGGTCATTCATTCAGTGCTTCATGAGCTCCTGCTCTGAGGAGGAATCAACGGAATCAATGGAAGGAATCACTGAGGAATCGATGGAAGGCAAATAGGGCACAGTCCCTGGCTTCATGGTGCTCACAGTCAGGCATACACCTCCTCTCTCCTTTCCATCTTGTCCCTGCCTAGTACACCCAGCTCTCTCCAACACAAAAGAACCTCCACTATTAGATTCTGCCCCCAACCAACTCCTCCACCAGGATCCCATTTTTCTTCTTTGTTGTCTGTCTCCCCCACTAGGACAGATGTCTAAGGAGCAGGGGTTTCATCTGCCTTGCAGACCCTGGTGACCTCAGGGTCAGGCCCAGATGACCAACAAATACTCATTGAGCGGAAATTGGATAGCAGTGAGGTGGTCACATCATCTCTGCAGAACCAAGCAGAACAGAGCAGGGAAACTTCCTCTAGGTCTGTGGCACCCAGCTCTCCAGACCTTGCAACTCTGGAGGAAGCCTCAGACAAGGCTTTTTGTGGGGTGGGTGTGGGAACCTGAGTAGGACTGAGAGCTGGAGGTTTCAGGGCTGGGAGGACTGCAGGACAGAAGGCGCTATTAGTTCAGCTCATGAACACTGAGCAGTTCCACTTCCCCGTTTTCAAAGTAAGCATGGTGTGTTGGGGAAGAGACAGGCCTTACATCACCCCTTGATAGGCCCAGGGACCTAGCTATTAAAAACAGGAAGTGAGCCAGCAGAGACTAAGGAGGAACTAGCTGGGGGTGCCCTGTCTGCCTCCAACTCCATGGAGCCTGCCAGCCACCTTAACTCAGTCTAGGCAGATGACAGAGGACAAATAGAGCAGCTTGACTGAAGTCTCCTGAGAGCCTGGGAAGGAGACCCAGGATATGAGTCTGGGCATGACTTTGGAGGAACAGGTTGTAAGAAAGGGGATGAAGAGCTAGAGCTGCAGGCAGTTACTTCCTAGAGGAAGAAGGAAGGAGCAGAAGTCTGACACACAGACTCGGATGGCTGTGTGGATGCAAGCAGCTGTCCAGGACCTTCAGAGGACCATTTTGAGCCCATTTATTGAGAACCAAAAATAAATATATCAGGATGGACCTCCAGCACCAGGGTTTACACTCTGCCACCTACCGTGCACGTCCAATCAACATTCCCAGCACTGTGCAATAGAACAGTGCAATGCTGAAAATTTCTATAGCTAGGTTTTCCAATTTGGTAGCCATTGGACTCACGTAGTTAGTGGCTACCATATTGGACATCAGAGCTCTAGCCCTAAGGTGAACAAAGAGCTGCCTTCCAATATTTCTTTTATTCCCTCCCACTCCTTCCATTCTTTCACACCCTCCTCTTGTGCCTCAGGCTATCAGTCAATAATTATGTTGTAATGAGTTGAATTTCATAGGCCATAAGTTCATGTAAAATGAATATATAAAGGCTGGGTGCGATGGCTCACGCCTACAATCCCAGTACTTTGGGAGGCCGAGGTGGGCGGATCACAAGGTCAGGAGATCGAGACCATCCTGGCTAACATGGTGAAACCCCATCTCTACTAAAATACAAAAATTAGCCAGGCGTGGTGGCAGGCGCTGTAGTCCCAGCTACTCAGGAGGCTGAGGCAGGAGAATGGCGTGAACTCGGGAGGCGGAGCTTGCAGTGAGCCGAGATGGCACCACTGCACTCCAGCCTAGGTGAGAGTGCGAGACTCCGTCTCAAAAAAAAAAAAAGAATATATAAAACACCTTGTTTTTGTATAACTGAATTTCATTTCTATCCCAAGTGCCCATGCAGCCTAGTGGCAGAGATCTACTATGAATAAATTCAGGTTAAATGTGGTCAAGCGACTGCTTCCTTCCTCTCTTCCTCCAGAGTGCATCTAAGTCTCTAGACAGGTCAGAGTGTGTAGCCAGCACTCAAGTATTCGGAAGAGGGGCATTTGGAGCCTTAGGGGCCATTGTCTATGCTAACATTAAGCCATTAGTCCTTGTCCTATTCATTTAATCTCCAAATTTCATTTCTGGGTTATTCGATTCTTCCCTTTCCTGTAGGGGCAGAAGGAACAGCTCCAGAATCCCTTCTTAAAAACTTATAGCAGCATCTAACTCTATTGTTCCACCTGTCCACATATTTCCATACTTTCTATCATTTGCTAATAAAAATAAATGCAACTAACATTTATTGAACATTTTTCATGTACCAGGAAAATTCTAAGCACTTTATTTATTTATTTATTTATTTATTTATTTATTTATTTATTTATTTACTGAGATGGAGTCTCACTCTGTTGCCCAGGCTGGAGAGCAGTGGTGCCTTCTCAGCTCACTGCAACCTTCACCTTCCGGGTTCAAGTGATTCTCCTGCCTCAGCCTTCCAAGTAGCTGGGATTATAGGCACCCACCACCATGCCCAGCTAATTTTTCTTCTGTTTTTTTTTTTTCTTTTGTTTTGTTTTGTTTTGTTTTCCTTTTGAGACAGCGTCTCCCTCTGTCGCCCAGGCTGGAGTGCAGTGGCGCGATCTCGGCTCACTGCAACCTCCGCCTTCTGGGTTCAAGCGATTCTGCTGCCTCAGCCTTCCAAGTAGCTGGGACTACAGGTGCCCGCCACCATGTCCAGTTAAGTTTTTGTATTTTTTTTAGTAGAGACGGGGTTTCACCCTGTTGCCCAGGGTGGTCTTGAACTCCTAAGCTCAGGCCATCCGCCCATCTCAGCCTCCCAAAGTGCTGGGATTACAGGCATGAGCCACCGTGCCCAGCCTATTCTAAGCATTTTAAAACAACTAGCCCATTTAGTCTTCCCAACAACTCCCTGAGGTAGATACTGTTATTATTCTCATTTTGCAGATGAGAAACTGATGCACAGAGAGGTAGGGTGAAAAAAGCTCACACAGATAGTATTCTTGTTGAGGTGGTGGATGTCTTAACTAGTTTGACTTAATTCTTCCACATTATATTCATACATTATATCATCACTTTGTACTTCACAAATTTACAGTTACAAATTGTGAATTTACAGTGAAAGGAATCTTGATAGATTTTGCTATTTAAAAAATAACTGATAAAAAAGAAAGCATTCTTGGGCTAGGATCTCAAAAGCCAATATTACATATGCGTTTACTTAGCAATACAACTTCCATGAGTTGATCCCAGAAATACTCTGGCAAATGTCTGACACAAGGCTCTTTGTTGCAGCACTCATTGTAATAGCAAGGGGCTAGAAACTACCAAAACATCCATCAACGGGGATTATGTGAATAAATTATGGTATATTTACACAGTGGAGTACTATGAAGCCATAAAATGAAATGACAGCTATCTTTGCATACTGTAGTAGAGTGATCTTCAGAATATATTGTTAGGCTGGGCATGGTGGCTCATGCCTATAATTCCAGCACTTCAGAAGCCTGAGACAGGAGGATCACTTGAACCCAGGAGTTCAAAACCAGCCTGGCCAACCTAGTGAAACCTTGTCTCTACAAAAAAAAAAAAATAGAAGGAAAATTAGCCAGGCGTGGTAGTGCACGCCTGTGACCCCAGCTGTTCAAACGGTTGAGGTGGGCAGATTGTTTGAGCCCAGGGGGTTGAGGCTGCAGTGAGCCATGTTCACAACACTGCACACTGGTCTGGGCAATAAGGCAAGACCCTGTCTCAACAAATAAATAAATAATAAATAAATAAAATATAAAATGTATATACATATATTATATATATAGTTAAGTAAAAGAAGAAAAGTGTATGGTATGCTAACATTTATGTACAAAAGAGGGGAAATCAATATATACATTTGCTTATATTTTTTAAATAAAAGAAAATAACTTTTTAAAAAATGGCTAAGAGAAAGGAAGACATCAGAGTACAAAGAACAAGTATAGAAGCTAGACTTACCTGAATATACTTATTTTGAAAATTTGGCTATGGAACGATGTAAATGTTCCACATAATCATTAAAAAAAATGGAATTTTAAATAAAGTAACCTTTAAAATGAAAGCAAAATGAAATGAATGTGTCAAACTATGTATTAAATTGATGGTATAAGTGCTCAGAGAAGAATTATTTCAAATGACTTTAAACATAGTGATTTGTGCATTCCCATCAGGATATACCCAAAGGACAAGAAGAACTGTTTTTAGAAGAAAAGTTTATAATTTTTTTTTTTTTTTTTTGAGATGGAGTTTCACTCTTGTTGCCCAGGCTAGAGTGCAATGGTGTGATCTCGGCTCACTGCAACCTCCGCCTCCAGGTTCAAGGAATTCTCCTGCCTCAGCCTCCCGAGTAGCTAGGATTACAGGCACGTGCCACTGTGCCTGGCTAATTCTTTTTGTGTTTTTAGTAGAGACGGGGTTTTTCCATGTTTGTCAGGCTGGTCTCGAACTCCCGACCTCAGGTGATCTGGCCCCCCTCGGCCTCCCAAAGTGCTGGGATTACAGGTGTGAGCCACCGCACCTGACCAGTTTTTAATCTTAGAATGTTTTCCATAATCATATTATTAATAGAAGTTGTTATTTTATACATTATAAGATAAAGCAAGTAAATCTAATGTTATTGCCACTAAAATCAACATTTTCAGTGTAAGAAAAAATATAAATACAAAATAAAAGTAGTAAAAATGCTATACCCTAAATTGAAATTTAAAATATCAGTATGAACTCAAGATCTCTTAAAACATTTTTCTCTAGCTCTACCCACTAAAAAGGCCTAGAAACAATTACCAATGCAGTAACTACGAGCACCCCTAGAGAAAAGGTTGCAATATCAAAACCATTTCCCACAAAAGAACCAGGGCTCCTAGGAGAAACAGCTGATTTAAGGTCTGGAGCAAAAAATGTACAAGATGAACCAGGAAGATTTTTTCATTCCAGAAAGCAATAAAGCTATAGTGTCATGTCAAAAAGACTCAGAAGCCAACGTGAAGAGGCTCTTGTTGACCAAAGATGAGGCAATTGAAGAATCAGTAGGGTTTAAAATAAAACAGATTCCAAATCCATAAGTTTATAATGATACTCAAAAAAAAAAAAAAAAGAAATGATACATTGGCTAATTATCCTGATTTGATCATTACACATTGTACACATGTATTGAAATATCATATACTGTATCCCATAAATATGTACAACTATCAAGTGTCAATTACAGGCAACTTATTTGCTATATTTTCCTTGTTTTCTGATTTTTTTTTTTTTTTTTTTTGAGATGGAGTTTCACTCTTGTTGACCAGCCTGGAGTGCAATGGTACAGTCTCGGCTCACTGCAACCTCTGCCTCCCGGGTTCAAGCGATTCACCTGCCTCAGCCTCCTAAGTAGCTGGGATTACAGGCATGCGCCACCATGCCCAACTACATTTTTATATTTAGTACAGACGGAGTTTCACCATGTTGGTCAGGCTGGTCTCGAACTCCTGACCTCAGGTGATCCACCCGCCTCAGCCCCCCAAAGTGCTGGCATTACAGGCGTGAGCCACTGCGCCCAGCCAATTTTTTAAATAAGTAGGTATGGAGCCATCCTTGAGTCAAGACAGTAACAGCAGTAGTAATCTTTTTATGATACTTATTGTCAAATTGTATACTTTAAGAATGCACAGTTTATGTTATATAATTTATATTTCAATAAAGCACCTAAGAAAGCAAGAAAGAAAAGGGAGGGAGGGAGGAAGGAAGGAAGGAAGGAAGGAAGGAAGGAAGGAAGGAAGGAAGGAAGGAGAAAGGGAGGGAGGAAGGAGAAGGAGAAAGAAGGAGAGGGAAAGAAAGAAAGAAAGAAAAAGAGAGAAGGAAGGAGGGAGGGAGGAAGGAAGGAGAAGGAGAAAGAGAAGGAGAGGAAAGAAAGAAAAAGAGAGAGAGAAGGAAGGAAGGAAGGAAAGAAAGAAGGAAGGAAGGAAAGAGAGAGGGAGGGAGGAAGGGAGGAAGGAAGGAGAAGGAGAAAGAGGAGAGGGAAAGAAAGAGAAGGAAGGAAGGAAGGAAGGAAGGAAGGTAGGAAGGAAGGAAGGAAAGAAGGGAGGGAGGGAGGGAGGGAGGTGGCTCATGCCTGTAATCCCAGCACTTTGGGAGGCTGAGACGGGCAGATCACGAGGTCAGGAGATCGAGACCATCCTGGCTAACCCGGTGAAACCCGGTCTCTACTAAAAACTACAAAAAACTAGCCGGGCGAGGTGGCGGGTGCCTGTAGTCCCAGCTACTCAGGAGGCTGAGGCAGGAGAATGGCGTGAACCCGGGAGGCGGAGCTTGAAGTGAGCTGAGATCCTGCCACTGCACTCCAGCCTGGGCGACAGAGCGAGACTCCGTCTCAAAAAAAAAAAAAAAAAAAAAAAAAAAAAAGAAGCTCGCAACCTGGATCACTCACATGCGCAGTTCACAAGAGTTTGCACTCCTGCGAGAATCGAATGCTGCTGCTGATCTGACAGGAGGCAGAGCGATGGGGAGCAGCTGTAAATACGGATGAAGCTTCCTTCAGTGGCCCACCACTCTCCTCCCACTGTGCGGCCTGTTAGGAATCAGGCCGAGGACCAGTACAAGGGACTGGGGGCTCATGTGTTAGATGACACCACCGGGATGCAATCCACAAACCAGAAGGTAGAAGACTCTACAAGACAAATACTATATATATATATTACAACCTCCACCTCCCAGGTTCAAGTGATTCTCCTGCCTCAGCCTCTCAAGGACTACAGGCATGTGCCACCACACCTGGCTAATTTTGTTGTTGTTGTTGTTGTTGTTGTTGTGTGTTGTTTTGGGGGGAGGTTATTGGTGGTGGTGGTGGTGGTTTTTTGGTTTTTTTTGTTTTTGGAAGTAATGGGTTTTCACCGTGTTGGCCAGTCTGGTCTTGAACTCCTGACCTCAAGTGATCCACCAGCCTCAGCCGCCTAAAATGCTGGGGTTACAAACATGAGCCACCCCGCCTAGCCCCTTATTTCTTCAATAAACAAACTGAAGACAGAGCAAGGGAAAATCTCTCCAATCCTGCTTATTCCACCTTCCACACTTAAAAAAGAGAGAAAGGGAGAGCCTAAAGGGTAAAAGAGACTTAATTATTACCAATCAGTGGATTATGTGGACCTTGTTTGGATCTTGATTCAAATGAATACAATATGTTTTTTAAATTATGCAACACATTGGGTATATACACACACACACACACATATATATACACACACAAACACACACACATATATGTACACACACACACACATATATATATATATATATTTTTTTTTTTTTTTTTTGAGACAGTCTAGTTCTGTTGTCCAGGCTGGAGTGCAGTGGCACCATCTCAGCTCACTGCAACCTCTGCTCCTGGGTTCAAGTGATTAGCTGGGATTACAGGCATGCACCACCATGCCTGGCTAATTTTTGTATTTTTAGTGGTGATGTGGTTTCGACATATTAGCCAGGCTGGTCTCAAACTCCTGACCTCAAGTGATCTGCCCACCTCAGCCTCCCAAAGTGCTGGGATTATACGCATGAGCCACTGTGCCTGGCCAATTGAGTATAGTTAAACATGGACTGGATGTTGGATGCTATTAAGAATTTGTTGTTTGGTGTTTTGTTTTGTTTTGAGACGGAGTCTCCCTCTGTTGCCCAGACTGGAGTGCAGTGGTGCCATCTCGGCTCACTGTAACCTCTGCCTCCTGTGTAGCTGGGATCACGGGCGCATGCCGCCATGCCCAGCTAATTTCCGTATTTTTAGTAGAGACAGGGTTTCACCATGTTGGCCAGGCTGGTCTCCAACTTCTGACCTTGAGTGATCCACCCACCTCAACTTCCCAAAGTGCTGGGATTACAGTCTTGAGCCACCGTGCCCAGCCAATTCAGTATATTTAAACATGGACTGGATAATGGATGATATTAGGAATTTGTTGTTGGTTTTTTAGGTGTAATAATAGTAATTGTGGCTACATGTTTAAAGTTCCTTTTTTAGAGAGACATGGAGAATTGTTTGCAGATGAAATGATATGATGTTTGAGATCTGCACAGAAATTATCCCATAAAGGAAAGGGTAGATGGGCATATAATTAAAGAAGTTTATCCATAAGTTGATCACTTTAAGCCGAGTGATGAGTAGCTAAGGGTTCATTATTCTCTTTACTTTTGTAAATGCTTAAAATTTCCCATACTGAAAAAGAAAAAAGCTAATATTCGTTTATTTTCATTCTTTTCTTTCTGCACTTCTGCTGTAAAAACAACCTCCAAGGCCAAAGGAACCAGAGAAATGTGATAAGATAAAAGACATTATACGAAAAAAGAAATACATTGGCTAGTACTTCAAACTACCTAGAAACAGATGTATAGACCAATGGAGCATAATAGAGAGATCAGAAATTAATCCCTGCAACTACAGCCAACTCATTTTTCAACAAAGGTGCAAAAAACACACATTGGGGGAAAAGACAGTCTCATCAATATATGGTGCCAGGAAAATTGGGTATCTGTATGCAAAAATATGAAACTAGACCCCTACCTTTCACCATGTACAAAAATCAACTCAAAATGAATTAAACTTTAGATCTAAGACCCAAAACTATGAAACCGTACTAGAAGAAAGCATGGGGACACATTTTTTTGACATTGGTTTGGACAAGGGTTTTTTAGATAAGACCTCAAAAGCACAAGCATACGCTGGGTGCAGTGGCTCATGCCTGTAATCCCAGAACTTTGGGAGGCCAAGGTGGGCGGATCACGTGAGGTCAGGAGTTTGAGACCCGCCTGGCCAGCATGGCAAAACCCCGTCTTTGCTAAAAACACAAAACTTAGCTGGCCACGGTGACACTTGCCTGTAGTCCCAACTACTCTTGGGAGACTGAGGCAGGAAAATTGCTTGAACCCAGAAGGTGGCAGTTGCAGTGAGCTGAGAGTGCGCCATTGCACTCTAACCTGGTTGACAGAGCAACACTGTCTCAAAAATAAAAATAAAGCACAGGCATCAAAAGCAAACATAGACAAACGGAATTACATCAAACTGAAAAGCTTCTGCACAAAAAACAATCAACACATGAAGAGATAACACACAGAATGGGAGAAAATATTTGCAAACTATACATCTGGTTAATAGCCAGAATATATAAGTAACAGACAACTCAATAGCAAAAAACAAATCAAAAACAAAAACAAAAAACAAACCAAATAATCCAACTTTAAAATGGAAAAAAGACCCGAATAGACATTTCTCAAAATAAGACTTACAAACGGCTAGCAGATATTTGAAAGAATGCTCAATATCACTAGTCATCAGGGAAATGCAAATCAAAAGCATAAACATATCATCTCACTCCAGTTAGAACCACTATTATCAAAAAGACAAAAGACGAGTGTTGGTGAGGATGCAGACAAAAGGGAACCCTTACACACTTTTCGTGGGACTGTAAATTAGTACAGCCATCATAGAAAACAGTATGGAAGTTCCCCCCAAAATTACAAATGGAACTACCATATGATCCAGGAATCCAACTATTACGTATACATCTAAAAGAAATTGGCTGGGCCCAGTGGCTTATGCCTGTAATCCCAGCACTTTGGGAGGCTGTGACAGGCGGATCTTGAAGCCACGAGTTTGAGACCAGCCTGGCCAACATGGTAAAACCTTGTCTCTACTAAAAATACAAAAAATTAGCTGGATGTGGTAGCATGTGCCTGTAGTCCCAGCTGCTTGGAAGGCCGAGGCAGGAGAATCACTTGAACCTGGGAGGCGGAGGTTGCAGTGAGCCGAGATGTCACCTCTGCACTCCAGCCTGGACAACAGAGTGAGACTCTGTCTCTAAAATAAAATAAAATAAAATAAAATAAAATGAAATAAAATAAAATAAAGGAAAGGAAAGGAAATCAGCATGTCAAAGAGGTATCTGTGCTTCCATATTTATTGCAGCATTATTCACAATAGCCAGTGTATGGAATCAATCTAAGTGTCCATCAACAAATGAATGGATGAAGACAATGCAGTGCATGTAAACAATGGAATACTATTCAGCCATAAAAAAGAACTAAATCCTGTTCATTTGCGACTACCTGGATGAATCTGGTGACTTTATGTTACATGAAATAAGCCAGACACAGAAAAACAAACTGTATATTCTTACTTATCTGTGGAACCTAAAAAAATTGATCTCCACTTGGCACAGTGGCTCAAGCCTGTAATCCCAACACTTTGGGAGGCCAAGAAAGGAGGATTGCTTGAGTCCAGGAGTTCAAGACCAGCCTGAGCAACATACCAAGACTCCATCTCTACCAAAAAAGTTAAAATTTTTTCTGGGTGGGCCAGGCACGGTGGCTCACACCTGTAATTCCAGCACTTTGGGAGGCTGAGGTGGGGGGATCACGAGGTCAGGAGTTTGGGACCAGCCTGACCAATATGGTGAAACCCCATCTCTACTATAAATACAAAAAGAATTAGCCGGGCGTGGTGGCAGGCACCTGTAATCCCAGCTACTTGGCTAAGGCAGGAGAGTTGCTTGAACCCGGGAGGCGGAGGCTGCATTAAGCTGAGATCGCGCCATTGCACTCCAGCCTGGGCAACAGAGCAAGACTCTGACTCAAAAAAAAAAAAAATTCTGGGTGGGATGGTACATTCCTGCAGTTCTCAGCTACTCAGGAGGCTGAGGCAGGAGGATCATTTGAACCCAGGAGTTCAAGGCAGCAGTGAGCTGTAATTGCACCACTGAACTCCAGCCGGGGTGATAAAAGACCCTGTCTCAAAACAAAAAAATTTTTTTGTTGTTTTAAGTTTCACAGAAGTAGAGGGTAAAATAGTGGTTACTAGAGGCTAAGGAGGGGTTGGCAGAGGGAGGAGGAGGAGAGGCTGGCCAATAGGTACCACGTTACAGTTAGGTAGAAGAGATAAGTTCTGGTGTTCTATTGCACAATAGGGTGACTATAGTTAAGAATAACGTACATCTCAAAATAGCAGAAAAGAGGATTTGAAATGTTCTCACCACAAGGAAGTGATAAATGTTTGAGGTGATGGATTTTCTAATTACCTTGATTTGATCATCATCGTGTATATATGTATTGAAACATCACATTGTACCCCATAAATACAATCATTATGTGTCAATTAAAAATAAAATAATTACAGATGTGAGCCACCATGCCCAGCCTGAAGTACCGTATTGAACATGTGAGTCTAGAGCTCAGACTCTCTCCCTCTCAGTTACCAAACAACCCTTACTTCTTTCACACTGGCCGCCTTTCTTTTCCTGAACAGGCCAAGTTTCCTCTAGCCTCAGGACCACAGCGTTGCTATTCCTGTTGCCTGGCACATTTCTCCCCTAGATGGCCACGTGACTAGCTCCCCCTAAACATGCAGATCTCAGGTCAAATATCATCTAATGAGAAAATCCTTGCTCGGCTGGGCACGGTGGCTCACACCTATAATCCCAGCACTTTGGGAGGCTGAGGTGGGTGGATCACCTGAGGCCAGGAGTTCTAGACCAGCTTGGCAAACATGGTGAAATCCCATCTCTACTAAAAATACAAAAATTAGCTAGGTGTGGTGGCGGGCGCCTATGATCCCAGCTACTCGGGAGGCTGAGACAGGAGAATTGCTTGAACCAGGGAGGCAGAGGTTGCACTGAGCTGAGATCACACCATTGCATTTCAGCTTGGGCGACAGAGTGAGACTCTGTATCAAAAATAATAATAATGATAATAAAAAGAAAATCCTCGCTCAAGACCCAAGCTAAATTCAATGTAAGGGTGAGCCAGGGATCCACATTGGTCAGATTTTGCTGTGATAATGATGCATAAAAGACAACTTCCAGAAGCCTGGTGCTTACAACAGTAAACATTCACTTCTCGCCCAGGGATCTGTGGGTCAAGCTGGGGCTCTGCTGGGCTTTCTGGGGCTGGCTGGGCTGGGCTCCAGGCTGTGGGGTGAGTAGGTGACTGTCTCGTACATCTTCTCATTTGGAGTCCAGGCTGAAGGAGCTTCCACTGTCTGGGACTTGTGGTTCTCATGACCAAGGACGGTTGCTCAAAGGGGTGAATGGAAACACTTTGTGCCTTGGGCCTGGCCTCTGTGACTTCCACACATACTCTCATGGCCAAAGCAAGTCACATGGCCAAGTGCAATATCAACAGAGTGAGGAAGTATATTCCTCCCATGGTGATGGGGGCTGGGGAAAGTAAATAATTCCTGAACAGTAATACAATCTACCAAATGACCCAATTCTTTTTTCCCCCTAGATGGCTATGTTTATTGAGTCATCCCTCCACGCTCATGAAATACCATCTTTTACAATGAATGAATGAATGAAAAATGTGCCTTTCAAGGCAGGAGGATCCTCCCCATGCTTCAAATGAGAAACCTGAGGCTCAGAGAAGGGAGTGAGTCACCCAAGTTCCAGAAGCCACCTGTGGCAAGCCCAGCCTGTCGGGCTGCTCAGTTCACTTCTCTACATAAGACAAATGAGGCAGGAAAGTGCAATTTTCTGGGCAGTGAGGACACATCACCCGTCCTGCCCTCCCACTGAGGCTTGGTTGACAGGCCCATAATCAGGGGGCAAGTATACCAAAGGGTTTCCTTGCTGATTCAACTCAGGGCTCACTCTGAAGCCAAGTAGGACCTTGATTTGTCATTTCCGGGTCTCTGAACCACAGATGTTAAGTACGTATTGAGCGAGTGAGTCACTGGTACCGTGGACGTTTTAATTGCTGATTAAGTGTTCCGTGAATTCTGGGTCCCGCCCCAACTGTGCCTGTCCCTAAGGTACAGACAGTAATCTCTACTTCTTCGGGGACCTGCAGTGTCTAACACCAACTAGGGTACACAGTGACACTCAAAAATGAGGCATAGGCATAGAGGCCGGGTGTGGTGGCTCACGCCTGTAATCCCAGCACTTTGGGAGGTCGAGGCGGGCAGATCACTTAGGCCCAGCAGTTCAACATCACCCTGGGCAACATGGTAAAACTCTGCCTCTACCAAAAAAAAAAAAAAAGCCAGGTGTAGTGGCATGCACCTGTGGTCCCAGCTACTCAGGAGGCTGAGGTGCTAGGATTGCTTGAGCCCAGAAGGCAGAGGTTGCGGTGAGCCAAGATCACATGCCACTGCACTCCAGCCTGGGTGACAGAGTGAGACCCTGTCTCAGAAAAAGAAAAAAAAGTAGGCTGGGCACGGTGGCTCATGCTTGTAATCCCAGCACTTTGGGAGGCCGGGGTGGGTGGATCACGAGGTCAGGAGATCAAGACCATCCTAGCTAATACGGTGAAACCCCGTCTCTACTAAAAATACAAAAAATTAGCCGGGTGTGGTGGTAGGCGCCTGTAGTCCTAGCTACTCAGGAGACTGAGGCAGGAGAATGGTGTGAACCTGGGAGGCAGAGCTTGCAGTGAGCCGAGACTGCGCCACTGCACTCCAGCTTGGGCAACGTCTCAAAAAGAAAAAAAAAAAAGGTACAAGGCTTAGGAAAATTCTGGAAGGACATGCCTCAGATAAACAGTGGGCAACTCTTTTGAAGCAAGTTTACTTAGAACTTTAACTCTCTGCTTTAGGTCTTTATGTAGCATTTGAACAGTCCACAATCAGTATAGATTGCTTCTACAGGTGTGAGTATAGGTATGCTTCTGATTGCATAGGTAACATTCAGAGAACCAATCTGAAACTGGTCTAAGTTCATACTAGCATGCAAAAAGCAATTACTTGCTGATTGGTTGGGAAACTCCTGAAAATCATCTTCCTCCAGAATCCTTCTCCCATACATTGTCAGAAGCTTGCTTTCAGAAACACTGAGTCAATTCCCAACCACTCCTTCAGTTGGTAAGCCCGGGAGCACCTACAACACGCCAAGTGCTGAGTGAGCCACCAGGGTGACAGGTGATAAGCAGGGAAACAGGTGGTAGCCCGAGTCAGTGTGGCCTGCATTCAAACCATAGCTGACATGGATGGCACTGGACCATGGTCCAGACACTGTGCTAAATGCCCCACAAGGATTATCACGTTTAATCCACACGACAAGTTGATGAGGCAGGCACTATTATTATCCTGTTTGACAGCTGTGGAAACTGAAGTGCAGAGAGGCAAAGGAACTTGCCCAAGGTCACACAACTAGCAGATGGTGGAACTGACATTTGATTCCAGAGTCTGTGATCCCCACTGTGACCCAAAACTGCTTCCCACTAGGAACTTGTCCAGATTCCACAGGCAGTAAGTGGCAGAGTCAAAATTCAAACTCGGAAAAGTTCATCAGCCTCCAAAGAATATTGTTTTAACTGATAAGACGTCCTCCCTTCCAACCCCCTCGATTTCTGGATCCAACACCAACATGCTGGGTGACCTTGGGGAGCCTCCCTGAGCCTCAGTTTTCATGGCTGCAAAATGGAAAGAACACTGCTTACCTTAAGGCGCTGCAGAGGGGCTTTTATGCGAAGACAGTTCCTCCTATGGAAATATGGTAGGCACTCAGTTGAGACACATCTGCATTCTTTCTGGTTTCCAGGAGTTTGGGGCAGTTGGACAAGTGGACACTGGAGCAAGTCTGTGTGATAAGCCCTATGACCCAGGGTGCACTAAGTGCTGGGCCAGAGGCTGCTGTGTACCCAGAAAACTCAACTGAAGGAACACTGGAATAAACAACCCTCAGAAGGAGGGAAGTTTTGTTCATCATCTTTCCTGTTTTCCTAGTCTGGCCCAGTTCCAAAACCTCTTCTTAATCTTGTCAGGAGTTTGGCCCAGTGCCCCAGGAAGGAGCTGCCAGGAGGCTTATAGTGAGCCAAGTCTTCAAGGAAGTGATGTCTTCTGTGAGTCAAGAGAAGGCAAGAGGCTTTCTAGAAGAGAGAAGGAGATGGGGACAGAAACAGGGAAGGGCTCAGCTGGAAGACCCTTCCTTAAAGAAGTGGAGAAACTGAAGCTTAGCACAGAGCAAGGTTTATTGATTGTGCTGGTGGCAGGGTTGGGGCAAGTAGCTTATCTTCCTTCCTCCCAGGTCAGAGTCCTCTCCACTGCATGTATTGACTGCTCACCCCCTTCCTATTCTAGGACTACCCAGGTAGGGGCAGCTGCCTTCACTCACCCTTTCCCACTATTGCTTTCAGAAACATCTCCCCATCTCTACAATGGGGACTTTGTAAGCACAGATGTGGGTCCCATGAGTACTAGAGAAGGAAGCAGTAGCTGCAAAGATCTTGGTGGGTTTGGCCATGCAGGAAATGAGGATGATAGACCCTCTGAAATAAAGAACCAATGCTTCCCACACACCTACTGTGCGTCTGTGCAACGCCGGGCACATCCAACATGTTGTTACAGGATCCTCGGGCTGTCATTTCACCAGCTGGAAACCTCTGTGGCCAGTGGTGCCTTTGCCAGAGTTTTGCTCAGGCCCACTGCGCCCACTTGGCCTAGCAGGCTGTGCTCAGCTCGTGCTAATGGCCTGAATCCCATGCCTGCCAAGGGCGAGTGGAGCAGCAAGGGCGTGTGTGAGCAAGCAAGCGTGGGGTCCAGCCACTGTGCATAGCCAGGAACAATGACTGTGGTGGAGTGGGCAGCTCCAGGTGCCAGCATGAGTGCTGGCTCCCTACGAGGCTGCAGTTGGACCAGGCATCCTGCAAGCAGTTTCCACTGCTGCCTCTGGGGAATGCAATGGTTCCTGGGCGCTTGGAGATGTCAGGAACCACAGATCCCCAAAGAGGGTGTCATAGCCCTGGCTCAGGGAGCTCCTAGGTCTGGGTTCCCCAAAGGGCCTTGGCTCTTCTCCCCTTCCTGTTACCCACAATGTGGTGAGCGAGAGGTGTGTTTCAGCCCTGTTTGCATTATAGCTCTTTCAGCCCCACCATTCAGGAGGTCCTGAGTTCTTGTCCCATTCCCAGGAAGAATGAGTTATGCAGACAAGTGGAGGGTGAGCAAGCTGAAGAGCTTTATTGAGCAATAGAGCAGCTTAGAGGAGACTCACAGTGGGTAGCCCCTCTCTGCCGCCAGGGTGTCCCACTAATGTTCAGCTTTAATGTTCAGCTCTCAGCAGAGAGGAGCTACAAGACCCTGGAGTGGGTAGCTCCTCTCCACAGCTGGTCATCCTGATGTCTGCTCAGCTCCCAGCAGAGAGGAGACTCTGGAGGGGTAGCTCCTTTCCACAGCTGGTTGTCCTGGCATCTCTCTGAGTCTGGCTGAGTCCAGGGTTCTTACGGGCTTCACAGGGGAGGAAGTGCATGCTGATTGGTCCATGGGTGGCCATGGGCAGGCCCAGAAAAGGCACCATAAGTTCCTACTCCAATCTGCCAGACTGGCAGCCTGGCCTCCAGGCTTTAAGCCTTCCCAGGATTGAAGGTGGGGCTTCACCAGGGACCCACCCCTTTTTGCCCAGAGCCTATCTGCCTCCTGCCACTTTCATGGCACCCAGGTTGTTCAGGCAGAGGGGCACCTGCAGGCCAGTGCTGAGCTGCCCTCAGCCCTTCCTTGGCCTCCCTCCCATGTTAGTTGGTGCCCAAAGTCTGAAGTGGGCTAAGGTGTCAGGGGGCTGGTGTGTCAGTGCTGCCTCAAGCATGCACATACCCAGCTGGGTTGTGACAGCACCTGGGATCAGCCTCAACTTTGCTCTGAGATTGAAGCAGGCGCTGGGAGCAGAGAGAGGCCAGGCAGTGGAAGCAGGCATTTCTGAGCCTGCAGGGGCAGGGGGGCCTTCCTGGGCCCGCAAGAGTGCAGAGATGCCTGGGTCTGCACCCCTGGTTTGGGCAGCTGCAGCTGCGCCCATGGAACATGAAGCTCCCTCCCTGTCAACTCAGAAGATGGCAGGGCTTCTGCCTGTTCCCGACTCCTGCTGGCTCTGTGGAATGCCTCCCCCACTGCAGACTGCATCATGGCAGTGACCACTCTAGACAGGCCACTGCTGCCATCAATGTTACATAATCTAATCATCACACTAACTCTGGGAAGTAGATTACATCCCCATCTTGCAGATAAGGAACCTAAGGCTCATAGGTGAGACATTTCCTGCCCAACTCTATCTCCAGCCCATAACTATCTTCCAACCTCTAAACCTGGCTATCTACTTTGTCTCAGCTATCACCACTTGTAACCCCACATGCTTCTCAAAGTCACCTTGAACTCATCCTCTTCCCCTCCCATAGATTTCTGGCCTCCCATCATAGCCTTACTACTCAGAACCCCAGATATTAATGTTGACTCCACCCTCTCCCTTATTTTCATCTCCAAATAGCCTGGGATCAGTGGTCCCCACTCCGAGTCTATTTCCTAGACATTGGCTTTCTTCAATTCAAAGGCATGTAGCATAGTCCAAACTTTTATCATCTCCCTCTTAGATGACTTCAACAGTTTCTGTAAAAGCTCCTCTGCCTCCAGTTTATCCCTCCATCCATCCATACCCCACTTAAAGTGTCAGGGGCAATCTTTCTAAAATGCAAATCTGTCTAGTCTTAACCAGCTGAAAACTCTTCCGTGGATTCACAGTGCCCTCAGGATAAACCCATTACAGAGGCTTGCCTGGCCCTAAAAGTCTTGGCCCTTGCTGCCCTCTCTGGGGTCAGGTTGGGTCACTGCCTACCCTCTGCCCCTGAAGCCTTGGACATCCTGGAATACATACAGTTCCTCTTTCACTTCAAGGATTTGACCCATGCTGTTCTCTCTGCCTTCCCCCAGCTAACTCCTTCTCATCTTTCAGGTCTCGGCTTACTCACCACTTCCTGACCACCCCGCTCTTAGGCTTCCTGAGCTGCCCTTCCAGTGAATCCCACAGTTCCCTTATACTTCCTACACTGGGTTACCCAAACCCTCCCTCTCACATTCCCCTATACAGCCCAAAACAGCCTTCCCCAGCAGCACAGAACACTGGGGCAGCACTCTCCAATGAAAATACAATGCATGCCACATGCGTAATTATAAATTTTTGGGTTGGGTGCGGTGGCTCATGCCTGTAATCCCAGCACTTTGGGAGTCCGAGATGGGTGGATCACTTGAGCTCACTCGAACCCCTGGCTCAAGTGATCATGGTAAAATCCTGTCTTTACAAAAACGCAAATATTAGCCAGGCATGGTGGCATGCATTTGTAGTCCCAGCTACTCAGGGGGCTGAGGTGGAAAGATTGCCTGGGAGGTCAAGACTGCCATGAGCCATGACCATGCCCATTGCACTCCAGCCTGGGTGACAGGCTGAGACCCTGTGTCTAAAAAAAAAAAAAAATTAAATAAAATAAATAAATAAATAAATAAATAAATTTTCTAGTAGCCTCTGTCTCCCAGGCTCAAGTGAATCTCCCACCTCAGCTTCCGAGTAGCTGGGACCACAGGTGCACATCACCACACCCGACTAATTTTTTGTATTTTTGGTATAAATAGCATTTATCATGTTGCCTAGGCTGGTTTCAAATGCCTGAGCTCAGGTGATTCACCTGCCTCAGCCTCCCAAAATGCTGAGATTACAGGTGTGAGCCACTGTGCCTGGCCTCTAGTAGCCACATTTTTAAAAGTAACAGTAAACAGATGGAATTAATTTTAATAACAAATTTTAACCCAATATTTCAACATATATCAATATAAAAAGTGTTCATATTTCATTTTATTTTTGTACTAAGAATCTGAAATCCAGTGTATATTTCACACTCACAGCACATCTGAGTTTGAACCAGCCACATTTCAAGTGCTCAGTAGTCCTGGGTGCTAGCGGCTATTAGATTAGACAGTGCAGTTTTAGAGGATGCTTACAGCTAACTGGCCTATGTCCTGTACAGGAGGATATTCATTCTGAGAAAAATTCGTAGAAATTCTCCTCTTTGGAAAAAGGATTCTAAGTCAGATTGGTCTTTAAAACACTGACAGAGTGAAACAGGGTTTTCTTTTTTTTTTTTTTTTTTTTTTTTTTTTGAGATGGAGTCTCGCTCTGCCGCCCAGGCTGGAGTGCGGTGGCTGGATCTCAGCTCACTGCAAGCTCTGCCTCCCGGGTTTATGCCATTCTCCTGCCTCAGCCTCCCGAGTAGCTGGGACTACAGGCACCCGCCACCTTGCCTGGCTAGTTTTTTGTATTTTTTAGTAGAGACGGGGTTTCACTGTGTTAGCCAGGATGGTCTCGATCTCCTGACCTCGTGATCCGCCCGTCTCGGCCTCCCAAAGTGCTGGGATTACAGACTTGAGCCACCGCGCCTGGCCGAAACAGGGTTTTCAATGCTTTAGGACCTCAAGAGTCTTCTCTGTGCTAGTGTGAGATGTGATACAGATCAGAGAACATGCAACATCTCCCCAGCTTACTTGAGCTCAGAGCTCTGTTTTCATAAAGATTTCTGGAGAATGAGATGTGATAAAGACCAGAAGAGCAATATAGCATTTCCCCAACTTATCTGAGCTCAGCGTTCTGTTTTCATAAGGCCTTTCAGGGGATTAGTGTCCAGTGGAATGTTCTTTGGCAAATGTCACATCCCTGACTCAGTAGATCCCAGGATCCCCACAGGAAGAACGTGGAGTTCAGGAGGTCTGCCTTAAGTGCCTCAGCACCTGAGACTCGATTACTGAATTGACTAAACGAATTATGGGAGGCCACATAGGGCAGGACTAGGATTAGTGAACAAAAATTGCAGCATATTTCAGCCCAAACAAGGATTTTTTGATTGTGTGTGTGTGCGCACACACATGTGTGTTTTAGAAAGTTTAAATCTAAGTTGCCAGATCTGTCTAAAAAATGCAATATGTGGCCTTGTGAGATGATGATTTCTCTGTCACTCGTAATCAAGGAGTGATCAAGTTTAGAGTTCTCTGTCGGGTAGGGGGCTCTGACCCAGAGTCTCTAATTTTTTTTTTTCCAGAACTTAAAAAAAGAAGGAACAAAGGCAACAATGGACAGAGAACTTGAGCATCAGAGGAACTGGTCAGACATGCTCTGGACCATTTATTAAGAGCACACTTTGGGATTCTGAAGGCTTCAGTGGAGGATTGGTTTACAGTCAAATCCCCTTTGAGGCTACAGACTCTTGGTTCAGTTCAGATGATTTTTTCTTTTCTTTTTTCTTTTTTTTTGAGACAGTCTCACTCTATTGCCTAGGCTGGAGTGCAGTGGCCACTGTCTCAGCTCATTGCAACCTCCGCCTCCCAGGTTCAGTGATTCTCCTGCCTCACCCACTCTAGTAGCTAGGATTACAGGCATGTGCTACCACACCTGGCTAACTCTTCTGTATTTTTATTAGACATAGGGTCTCACTATGTTGGTCAGGCTGGTCCCAAACTCCCATATCTGCCTGCCTCAGCCTCCCAAAGTGTTGGATTACAGGCATGAGCCACTGCATCTGGCCTATATTACACTTTGATAAAAAGTTTTAGGACCGGGTGCAGTGGCTCACGCCTGTAATCCCAGCACTTTGGGAGGCTGAGTCGGGCAGATCACAAAGTCAAGAGATCGAGACCATCCTGGCCAACATGGTGAAACCCTGTCTCTACTAAAAATACAAAAATTAGCTAGGCATGGTGGTGCATGCCTGTAGTCCCAACTACTAGGGAGGCTGAGGCAGGAGAATTGCTTGAACCAGAGAGGCAGAGGTTGCAGTGAGCCGAGATCGCACCACTGCACTCCAGCCTGGCAACAAAGCTAGACTCCATCTCAAAAAAAAAAAAGGGTAGCCCTGCTACCGAGAGGCCCCTAACCATCCACAGACAGACAGACAGCAGAAGATGGAATCAGACCAATCATCTCAGAGCCTCCAGGTGCCCCTCAGTAAGATGACTGGAAGGACCTGGAAGCTGAGGCCTTTAAAGGTTGGGCTCAGTGTCTCTATGTCAACCACGGAGCCTGGTACAATGTAGGTGTTCAAGTAGGTGTCTCCTTCCTTCCTCATACCTGGATTTTAGGTGTGGCAGTTCCAGAAATGCCGTGGCCTGTGTAAGAAGGGTCTGGAGTGCCTCATTTAAAGCTCACAAGGATCACAGAGGCTGGCACAGCTGGGCTGAGAACAGAAGGGGAAACGAAACCCTTTCATGGCTCACATATGCTCAAGCAACTACAAAGAAGCCACCTGTGGTCAGTTGAAGAGTGGATGGGGGAGAAAGAGGGAGCTTCAGAGAACTGGGGGTGGTGTTGAGGAAGAGAGTTTTTAGGTGGTAGAAATGGGGGAGGTCAAAGAAAACAGCAGTTAAGAATAATAGGCAATACACCATAGGGTGAGGGTAGGGGTGGGGAAGGTAGGTTTCGGGTGGTGGAGATGGGAAAGGTTAAAAAAAAACACAGCAGTTAATAATAGGCAACACACCATCCATCGCACACCGACCATTGAGAGGTTGAAATCAGTTGATGCATGAAAAATGTACAAATCTTGCTGTTGCTGTTAATAATAACAGTATTGATAATATCATAGGTAGAAGCTTCCGCTTCTGAAAGGAGACCAGGTGGACTGATTTGGGAACCAAAAACAACCAGAAATCTAGAGGGGAGGGGAGAAGACGAGGAGAGATCTTGATCTAGGTGCACTGGAACTTCTATGCAAAATGCTGTGTTTGAGTGCAAAGATATTAATAATATTTATTAGAGGAAGAGATATGATAGCCCACATCAACTTCTCAAAGGAATCCATCACACACACACACACACACACACACACACACTAGTTTAAAAATTACTGATCTAGAGAAATTAAGAGCCAAGAAAAAGAAGCAGATGAGACAAGAGGCCCACAGTCATCCGTGGTTGGAATAAGCCATCTCCACCGACCTAAGACTTGGGATCGGGGTGGCAGAGAGTATAAAGAGAAGAGGCAGAAGAGAGTTTGCTGAAATGAAGATGTAAAGAACCCAGCCAGCTCACAGTGGGAATGGAATGGGGGTTAGTTCAGCTTTCCCATGGCCCAGAGCAGGCTCACAGAGGCTGTTGGCTGAAGGCTGGGTGAGTGGATGGATGGGCAGGGAGCCTGACTCAGCAGCTGAGGAGTGGGGAAACGAGGGAGGCAGACTGCAGATTAGGAGGCAAGGCATAAGAGAGACCTTGACTCTAGAGGACTGGCAAGGAATGACTGGAGAAATGATTTCCGTTTGCCTGGTGTAATGGGAAAAAACTGTCAGCCAGTGTATACTTCTCCCCATCTAAAATACTTCTAACTCTGTGGGTGAGGATTTGCAAGAAGGCACTCTGCCAGGGGGAGGGACTTCACTGTTGGCTCTGTGGCTGTCTCAGGAACACTCTAGGGCAGATGGGCGTGGGGTGGGCAGAGACTTTTCTTTTTGAAAGTTGTGAGTTTGTACCCTGACTTGCCCATTTCATTCATGTATTCATGCAAGAAATATTTCTTAAGCACCTACTATGTGCCCACCTCTCTACCAGGTGTTGGAGATGCAACAAAAAGTAAGAGATAGGATAGTCCCTGAACTTAAAAATCTTACATCTAGTTGAGGAAATGGATAATGACAGTGCACTATGATAGGTGCTGAGACTGGGGCCATGCACAGGTTGCTATAGGAACAGAGGAAAAGGGCACTCATATTTCCCCAAGCCTGTCTTCCTTTTATTTATTATTATTATTATTATTGTTATTATTATTATTTGAGACAGAGTTTTGCTCTTCAGACTAGGCTGGAGTAAAGTGGCGTGATCTGGGCTCACAGCAACCTCTGCCTCCCAGGTTCAAGTCATTCTCCTTCCTCAGCCTCCCGAGTAGCTGAGATTACAGGCGTGAACCACCACACCCAGCTAATTTTTGTATTTTTAATAGAGACAAGGTGTTGCCATATTGGCCAGGCTGGTCTCAAACTCCTGACCTCAGGTGATCCACCCACCTTGGCCTCCTAAAGTGCTAGGATTACAGGTGTGAGCTACTACACCCGGCCTTAAGCCTCAATCTTCTTATCAGCAAAGTAGAAATCATGGCTGGGTGTGGTGGCTCACACCTGTAATCCCAGCACTTTGGGAGGCTGAGGAGGGTGGATCACCTGAGGTCAGGAGTTCCAGACCAGCCTGGCCAACATGGAGAAATCCCATCTTTACTAAAAATACCAAAAAAATTAGCTGGGCATGTTGGCTTGCACCTGTGATCTCAGCCACTTGGGAGGCTGGGGCAGGAGAATCGCTTGAACCCAGGAAGCAGAGGTTGCAGTGAGCCAAGATTGTGCCATTGCACTCCAGCCTGGGCAATAAGAGTGAAACTCCGTCTCAAAAAAAAAAGGGAATTATGTTATTCACTGTAAGGAGTTTTCTGGCACATTCCAGGCCCCTGCTTGACACATATTAGGAGCCCGTTGCAGCCCATAATTAATTCATTTATTCAACAAATGTTAATTGAGTACCTTATGTGTGTCAGGCACTTCTGTGGATGGTAGAAATGTGGCACTAAATAAACTGAGACAGCCGGACACAGTGGCTCATGCCTGTAATCCTAGCACTTTGGGATACCAAAGCAGAAGAACACCTTTAAGCTCAGGAGTTTGAGGCCAATCTGGGCGACATAGCAAGACACTGTGTCTACAAAATATAAACAATTAGCTGAGCATGTTGGCGCACACCTGTAGCCTCAGCTGCTCAGCAGGCTGAAGTGGGAAGATGGTTTGAGTCTGGGAAGTCAAGGCTGCAGTGAGTCATGGTTGTACTGCTGTACTCCAGCCTGGGTGACAAAATAATATTATTTTTGTCTCAAAAATAATAAATAAATAAATAAATAAACTGATAAGAATTGCTGCTTTCATCAAGATTACATCCTACAGGGGGAAAACAATAAGTAAAATATTACGTAGGCCAAATGTTGACAAGTGCATTGGAGACAAATAAAGCAGGGATGAAAAGAAGGAAGAGCTGAGGGGAGAGGGTTGTAATTTTAAATAGAGTAGTCAGGGCCTGTCTTAGTGAGAGATTTTAGCAAGGATCTGAAAGAAGAGAGGCACTAGGCCATGGAGATATCTGGGGGAGGACGTTAAAGGTAGAAAGATCCACAAACGCAAAGGGTTAATGCTGGAGAATGAGTGTTGTGTAATAGGCTTTTACAGAGCCCAGGGTGGCTGGAAAGAGGTGACCAAGGTGGATAGCACTAGCAGATGAGGTCAAGGGAGGCCTCGGAGGGGAGCAGGTGTGGCAGGGTCTTGGGGCCACTGACTTTACCCTGAATGAGATGGGAGCCACTGGAGAGTTTTGCGCAGAAGAGTGACAGGATCTTACGTTTTGTTTTGTTTTGAGATAGAGTCTCACTCTATTGCCCAGGCTGGAGTGCAATGGTGTGATCTTGACTCACTGCAACCTCTGCCTCCTGAGTTTAAGCAATTCCCCTCCCTCAGCCTCCTAGGTAGCTGAGATTACAGACATGCGCCACCACACCTGGCTAATTTTGTATTTTTAGTAGAGACGGGGTTTCACCATGTTGGTCAGGCTGGTCTTGAACTCCTGGCCTCAGGTAATCCACCCGCCTCAGCCTCCCAAAGTGCTGGGATTACAGTCATAAGCCACCGCATCTGACCTACCATCCCTCCTCCCTCCCTCCCTCCCTCCCTCCCTTCCTTCCTTCCTTCCTTCCTTCCTTCCTTCCTTTCTTTCTCTTGAGACGGAGTCTCACTCTGTGGCCCAGGCTACAGTGCAGTGGCGCAGTGTATTTAGTAGAGATGGGATTTCACCATGTTGGCCAGGCTGGTCTCGAATTCCTGACCTCAGGTGACCAGCCCGCCTCAGCCTCCCAAAGTGCTGGGATTACAGGTGTGAGTCACTGCACCAGCCCTTCTTTTTTCTTTTCTTCTTTTTTTTTTTTTTTTAACAGACAAGGTCTCCTCTGTTGCCCAGGCTGGATTGCAGTGATATGATCATAGCTCACTGCAGCCTCAAACTACTGGGCTTGAGATCCTTCTGCCTCAGCCTCCTGAATAGCTGGAACTAGAAGCATGTGCCACCATGCCCAGCTAAATTTTAAAAAATGTTTGTTGAAATAGTATCTCACTGTTGGCCAGGATGATCTTGAACTCCTGGCTCTAAGTCATTCTCCTACCTTGGCCTCTGAACATGCTGAGATTACAGGCATGAGCCACCATGCCTGGCCAGGATCTCAAGTCTTAAATAGGACCATTCTGTTTAAAGGATCGCTTGTTCTGACTGTATACCATGGGATGACAAACATAGAGCAGGGGACACCAGTTAGGAGACGCCTGCATTAAACCAGGTGGAGATGATGGCAATTTGGGCTAAAGTGAAAGCAAAGGGCATGGTGAGAAATGGTTAACATCAGGATATTTGAAGGTGAAGTCAACAGGATTTGTTGACAAATTGGGTAAGGGGGAATAGGCAGGCAAAACAGAATCAAAGAGGCGGGGTATGGTGGCTCACGCCTGTAATCCCAGCACTTTGGGAGGCCGAGGCGGGCAGATCAAGATGTCAGGAGTTCCAGACCAGCCTGACCAATATGGTGAAACCCTGTCTCTACTAAAAATACAAAAATTAGCCAGGCATGGTGGTGTGCAACTGTAGTCTCAGCTACTCAGGAGGCTGAGACAGAAGAATTGCTTGAACCCGGGAGGCGGAGGTTGCAGTGAGCCGAGATGTTACCACTGCACTCCAGTCTGGGCAACAGAGCTAGACTCTGTCTCAAAAAAAAAAAAAAAAAAAGTCAAGGATGACCTGAGCCATTAACTCATTAACTATGATTGGGGAAGACCAAAGGAGGAACAGGTTTGAGAGGAAAGATAGAGGGTTGATTTGGGACACATTTTGTTTAAGAAGCCTGTTGGAAGTCCAAATAGGAATACTGGGTAGGCAGCTGGATACGTAAGTTTGACACCTGGGGACAAGGCCCTAATTATAGGTATGAACTTAGAACTTCTCAGTATATAGTTGGTATTTACAGCCACAGGAGTGAATAAGATAGTGAATCAAGAGGACAAAGAAAAGAGGTCTGAGGATTGAGCCCAGGGGCTCTCCAACATCCAGCAATGGGGGCCTCACTTGCTTTTAATTTGAGGGTTCCAAGGCTAGGTTTGAACATTCTGTAAGGGCTTGTGCAAATATGTTCCCTAAGTTCTGTCTCCCCCTTTAAACCCAAATGCTCACCATGAAAGGAAAAGTCCACAGAACAACGAACAACAACAACAAAAAAATAGTTTTAAATAGCTTGTTAAAATCATTAGGTTATGTTTTCCAAAAACAGAAGGAAAGCTAAGTTCTGGGTCAGTGGGAAAATTTAGAGTTTTTAGCATTATCTTTCTCCCATCAAACCCTTTGAGTCTTCCTGGCTTTCCAGCCTTGAGGACTCTCTCACGAGGTCCCAGAACTCTGTATTGTAATTATCTATTTTCTCTACCTCCAAGTGGAAGCCCTATTGAGTTCATCACAGAACTACTAGCCAGGCCTGGCACCAAATAGGCATCAGGGAATGTCAATGGAACTTGACTGCATTGCAGAATCTGATGAGGAACTTCCATCTTCCTGGGCTCTGAGTGTCCTTCTCTAGTTCCACCACCAGAGCTGGTGTCTGTTCTGCCAGGCCCCTTTTGAGGCACCCATAGCTGATCCTGGAAAGGTAGGGACAGACCCTGTAGGCCTTGACTATGCCCTTTTGGCGGAGAATATCCTCAGGGGCCTGCATGAGCCATCCTGAAAAACTAGTTTTGTGAGTCAATCCTCAAGTGAGTTCCTGTGGGAAAGGTCCCAGAATCTTGGAGGTGAGGTTGGAAGCAGCTTGTCACCTCTTAGGGGCAAAGAGGGGTGTCTCCTCTGAACGGATCTCACTCTTTATCTGACCCAGAGTTCCTGGCATATCAACTCTGCTAGTACTTTGTCAAGGTTGCTGGGATGAGCCAAAAGGCCCAGAACTGGAAATCAGCAGACCCTCCTATTAGACATGAGTGTGTCATGTCCATCATAAACAAAGAAACAAAACCCCTCTCTTAATGCCAGGCTACTTTAGTTGCTGCATTATGTTCTTCCTACTGTTTGTAGCTAAATCTCTTGAACGACTTGTTCAAACTTGCTATCTCTACTTCCTCACCTTCTATTTCATTCTTAACTCAGGCCCATTCCTAAAATAAGGCTGTCCTTCCAGGCCCTCCCAAATGATGTCATCTGGTGTAATTAACTCCAGGTACTACCTTGACACTAACAACCTGCAGTCCCTCTCCTGAGCTCCAAACCTATGTATTCAGCTGCCTACTAGACATCTTGACTCAGCTAACCCACAGACACTTCAAACTCAACATGTACAGAGTGAACTCATCATCTTTCCTTAAAACAGATCCCAAGTGTTCCCTGTCTTTGTGAATGCACTGCCATCCTCATCCTTAACTCCCCCCCTCCCTTTTCCTGGTATATATAATCAATCACTAATACATCAATCCTATGCCATGAATATCCCCCAAACACATACACTTCTCTCCATCCTCATGGCTTTTTTGCTGATCAGGGCCATTATCATCATTTTTGCCTCAATGATGACAATAACCTTTTAACTGTATTCTAACAAGCTCTGTGTGGTGTTTTGTTCTGTTTTACAGACACCGTCTCACTCTGTCACTCTGTAGAGTGCCAAGTGGCATGATTACAGCTCACTATAGCCTCAAACTCCTGGGCTCAAGTAATCCCTGCACTTCAGTCTCCTGCCTAGCTAGGACTACAGGTGCATATTACCATGCCTGACTAATTTGAAAAACATTTTTAGGGGGAGAGATGAGGTCTTGCTATCTTGCCTAGGCTAGTCTTGAACTCCTGGGCTCAAGCAATCCTTCCGCCTTGGTCTCCCAAAGCATTGAGATTACAGGTGTGAGCCACCATGCCTAGCCAAGCCTCAAGTCTTGAATACTTTAAATCCATTTGCTTTCTCTTTTTTTTTTTTTTTTTTTAAACAGAGTCTTGCTCTGTCACCCAAGCTGGAGTGCAACGGCGCAACATCAGCTCACTGCAACCTCTGCCTTCCAGGTTTAAGCAATTCCTGTGCCTTCCTCCCCAGTAGCTGGGATTATAGGTGTGCGCCACCACATCCAGCTAGCGTGTGTGTGTTTGTGTGTGTGTGTGTGTGCGCGTTGGTGTGTATTTTTTTAGTAGAGACGCAATTTCGCCATGTTGCTCAGGCTGGTCTTGAACTCCTGAGCTCAGGCAATCTGCCCACCTTGGCCTCCCAAGGTGCTAGGATTACAGGCATGAGCCACCACGCCCAGCCTGTAGGTAATATTTTCTAAAACACATATTGATTATGTTCCCCCATAGCTTATAGCAGCTCACAGTGACTCCCCAGTGCTATGAAGATAAACTGCAAATGCCTTAGAGACCCTCCATGAATTGGGTCTTGCTTACCCCCTCCAGCCTCATCTCTCAATACTCCTCTTCACCCTCTACGCCTTGGCCGTACTGAATTACCAGACGTTCACCACATAAGCCCTGCTCTTTCCAGTTTCCAAAATTTTGCCCATCTGTTCTCTTGGCCTTGAGTGCTTGTCTCCCTCACATGCCTTCTTTATTCCCCCCAGCCTTTACCTGGCTAACTTCTGTTTCCATTTTGAGACCTAAATTTAAATGCCATTTCCACTGGAAATCCGTGCCTAACTCTGTAATTCTGGATGGCAGTTCTTCTAAAGGGTTCCTACTGCAAACACACTGTACTTTATCCTCAAGGCACTCATTGCAGTAAGTGACAATTACTTGTTCCCTCCTCTGTCTCACCCACCAGACCTGAGCTCCTTGAGAGCAGGGGCCTTTTGTCTTTCTAGTTCACGACTGACTTCCTAGTACTAGCATAGTACCTGGCTCATAGTTGATATGTGTATGAGTGTGTGTGTGTGAGAGAGTGATGCAGGGAAGCCAAAGAAGGGTCAGGATGCAATGAGAACCTGGGGAAGGAGGGACAATTACAAAAGAAGGTCTTGGGCAGATTCCATACAGGTAGTAGCCACCAATGGGATGTCGAGGACAGGACCAAGGGTTAACTCAAGAGGCTTCAAGGTTTTGAGCCTGAGTGACCGGGAAGAATAGAGCTATTTGCTAAGCAGCGACCATAGAAGGGAAGGGCAATTTCAGGAGAAAAGCTGAACCCAGGACCAAAGGGCTATGGGGGTCATCAAGGGGACACATGCAATAGGCATATGGGTAAATATTTCTATGGCTCTAAAAAGAAGTCAAGGCTAGAGACATTCATCTAAGAAGCTACCTGGATGGGTGCGGTGGCTCATGCCTGTAATCCCAGCGCTTTGGGAAGCCAAGGTGGGAGGATCATTTGAGGTCAGGAGTTCAAGACCAGAATGGCCAACATGGTAAAATCTCGTCTCTACTAAAAATACAAAAATTATCCAGGTGTGGTGGTGGACACCTGTAATCCCAGCTACTTGGGAGGCTGAGGCAGAAGAATTGCTTGAACCTGGGAGGTGAGGTTGCAATGAGCTGAGATCATACCACTGCACTCCAGCCTGGGCGACAGAGCGAGACTCCGTCTCAAAAAAAAAAAAAAAAAAAAAAAGGCTACCAAGAGGGGGGCATATAGAGAGAAGACAAGGTTGATGATATAATCTTGGGGATCCCTTAAATTGTGCTGAAAGAAGAGAGGGAGAAATAAATGGTATTTGGAGAGGTAGGAAAAAAGCCAGGAGAATTAATGGTCATTGGATCCAAATGCAAAGGACCTCAAAGAATGTGCTCATCCTCATCACTGAGGGCTGCAGGAAGGTGGAGAAGAATAGGCTACTCTATTTGGAAACTAGGAAGTCCCTGATTAGAATGGAAGCCAGACTGACAGTGTTTAAGGAATGAAAAGTAAAGCAGAAAAGGCAGCACGTGTAGACTGTCCTTTCTGAATGTTTCAAACACAGGTGAGGGCAACAGTGACCTAAGGACAACTTGGGAAGCAGGTTAGGGATTCTAAGACTGGGCTCCATATACACACTGCTTGAGTTCAAATCATAGCCTGTGTAACTTTGGGCAAGTTAACTTACTTAACTTTCCTAAGCCTCAGTTTCCTTGTCTGTAAAATGAAGGAACAAGTTAGCCCCTGTTTCATATGGTTATTGCAATGATGAAATGAAAATGTATGTGAAGCACTCAGCACAGAGCAGAGATGTGGTAAGCAACTCATTAACGTGAGACATGAATTTTGACAGGGTCAAGGAGGAACACTGGGAGAAGGAGAAGTTGCCATGCAGGAGGGAGAGAAGATGCTTGAGTGAACTAGGCTCTGGGGAGGTGGAGTTGAGGGGATTGAGGACTTGGGGGGCTTGTGGGGAGGGAGGACGGGGAAGTAGGCCTTTTCAAAACCCAACTTTGGCTAAAGGATCACCTACTGGTTACTGAGTGAGGCAGCTACTTCTGTTCCATTTTCTTGGGAGTCATGCTGAAGCATTTAAGAGCTTCTCTCACTCTTAGAATCTTCCAGTGTTTCCTGGAGCCTGGACTCTGCCTCTATGCCTCCCACTGCCTGCTGGTTCTCTAGTTGGAAACAGCTGGACTCAGGCAGCCACAGGTCATCCCAGAAGCACACATTGAGATAGGGGGATTCAGAGAGAGCTGCTTCACAACTTCTATTTGGTCTATACCCTTGACACAGGCCAAATCCTTCTGTCCCCGTCACAGTTTGCATCTTCAGGTATTGCAAATGATCTTCCATGGTTAAGGTTGCTTCTGAAACACAATGCTCTCCCTGGACCTCCTAGCTAATCTGCTTATTTCCAGTGTCAATTCCACCAAACTTTTCCCCCTCTGCTGCCCGTGATTTTTCTCATACCTGTTTAAAACCCTGTCATAGTTCACCTTGCAATATCTCCACCGGCACTAGGAGGGCCTCTCCCACCTGCCCAGTCAACATTCGGTGTATCTTCACTTTTACCCTCTGCTCCATCCTGACCAAAGCTGTGACTGTGCCTATATTGCTTCTCTTCTTGCAATATCTTTTCTTACCTTCCACGAGCTAGCACTCCCTCGTCTTTCAAGAATAGCGTCCAACTAGAAACCTTTCCTAATATTGCCCCCACCACCACTGGTGAGTTGGATGTGTTCCTTTACTCAAGAGTTCCCATAGCAACTGGTAGCTGGCCCCCTCTTCCCTATTATTCCTTATACCTTAGCGTTACAGTTGGGGAATACGTCTGTCTCATTATCAGACAAGGCACTCCTCCAACATGAGGATTAGATCTTATAAATAGCTATATCTCTAGGGCTTAGTATAGGACCTACCAACTTCAAATAGGTAAATAGTACCTATTTGCCTTCATTCCTCAGGGAATGCTGGTTGAATGAATAAATGTCCTCATCACAGAAGGGATGTCTTCTGGCAGGAAAACAATGGAGATACAAGTGGACTACTTTTCTTGCCCCAAGCCACATGGCCAGGATCCTACATCTTTGTTGCTTGACTGCCTCTCATTTCACAATTCAAGAGTTGCCAGCTTTCTTATTGATTCTAACGGTTTTTTTTTTTTTTTTTTTTTTGAGAGGGAGTTTCCCTTTCGTTGCCCAGGCTGGAGTACAATGGCACAATCTCGGCTCACCGCAACCTCCACCTCCCAGGTTCAAGCGATTCTCCTGCCTCAGCCTCCCTAGTGGCTTGGATTACAGGCATGCAGCACCATGCCTGGCTAATTTTGTGTTTTTAGTAGAGAGGGAGTTTCTCCATGTTGGTCAGGCTGGTCTTGAACTCCCAACCTCAGGTGATCCGCCTGCCTTGGCCTCCCAAAATGTTGAGATTACAGGCACGAACCACCGCGCCTGGCCTGATTCTGACCTTTTTATTCCACACATCTCAACTGTTGCTGAGCTGTTTCATTCTAGGAGGCAAAGGGCTTTTCTGGTTGTTCCTGAGATCGCCAGCCTGAATCTCCTTTCTTGAACACCCAGCAGGTTCTTTTCCAAGGGTATCTGAATCTTGAAAGGGCAACAGATTCTTAGGCATTGGCAGGGAGAGCTGCTAGAAGACATTGTTGTCAAAGAATTGGCAAAGTCAAGAATGTGCCAGCATCCAAGGGTCAAAATGTCAGGAGGGGCATCCTGTTCCACAGCATGCCAGCCCCAGAGGGGATGCCAAAAGGATAACAGAGGCCTTGTGAATGCCCAGGAATCAGGTGGAGATTAGGACCAACCCATCAGAGTGCAATTAAGCAAAAGGGGGACTCAATTTAAAGGTGCTAGAACAGGAACCATGCAACCAGGCTTCAGGAAAAAGTAGGAATCAGGGTCCTGAACTTCATTCATCAGGGTTCTCTCTCTCTCTCTTTTTTGAGACAAGGTGACACTCTGTCACCCAGGCTGGAGTGCAGTGGCACCATCTTGGCTCACTGCTGCCTCATCCTCTCAGGTGATCCTCACCTCAGCCTCCCTAGTAGCTGAGATTACAGGCACACACCACTATGCCCAGCTAATTTTTGTTTGTAGAGACAGGATTTTGCTATGTTGCGCAGGCTGGCCTCAAACTCCTAGGCTCAAATGATCCAGCTGCCTCAGGCTCCCAAAGTGTTAGGATTACAGGTGTGAGCCAAAGCCCTGGCAGGGACTTCTATCTCTTATCTCTTCCTCCACCCACTTCCTCCTATATCCTCCCCCATCTCCAGGTTTCTCTGGCCCTTCTGACAGCAAGTAGGACCAGGAGCAGCTCCCTAATCTACATACTACAGATCTATCCACAAGAAGACAGATGGAACCATTCTCCTCTTCTGAATTCTAGAGCCTTGAGGAGGTTAACCTGAGTGGCTCAGCTTGGATCGAGTGCCCATCCTGGTCCAAATAACTGTAGCAGCACATCTGTGTATTTGTGTATCTTGTTCCTCCATAATCTTGCAGTCCGGGGAAACTGTGCAGATGGATGGGTTCCTGAAAAGCAGGAGTTGCTTAGACAACCCTAGAGGTGTTCAGTTCTGGGAGACAAGAGTTGGGCCAGGTTGATAACTAACCTAAGAGAGTCAGAATCAAATGAATAAGAACTAAATCTTGGGTGACCACCTAGATCAAGAGTCTCGAGGTTCAGTCATTTCAAAAAGTTCAAGTCTCATTGCTTTTTGGCCTTCTGGCTAAGATCATGTGCAGCATCTGTTCTTACCACTTTAATATCTGATACATTCTCTATCTGAGGATAATATAATAAATGGATTTTTGGAGCAAGGACATGGAATAGGAGCTTGTTCTGTCCACTCTACGCATTGACTTGGATTGCAGTACCTCCAGGAATGGTGCACCCTCTCTACCACCCCCAAAAAGTCCAAGTCTCAAGAGGTAGTCTGGAAAAAAGTGTTTTTGGATTTATCTACATTTTTTTTTTTCCTGAGATGGAGTCTCGTTCTGTCACCCAGGCCGGAGTGTGGTGGCACCATCTCGGCTCACTGTAACCTCTGCCTCTGGGATTCAAGCGATTCTCCTTCCTCAGCCTCCCAGGTAGCTGGCATTACAGGTGTGTATCACCATGCGCAGCTAATTTTTATATTTTTAGCAGAGACAGGGCTTCACCATGTTGGCCAGGCTGGTCTCGAACTCCTGACCTCAGATGATCTACCTGCCTTGGCCTCCCAAAGTGCTAAGATTACAGGCATGAGCCACTGCGCCTGACCTAATTTTTGTAATTTTAGTAGAGATGGGTTTTCACCATGTTGGCCAGGTTGGTCTCGAACTCCTGACCTCAGGTGATCCACCCCCACCCCCACCCCGCCTTGGCCTCCCAAAGTGCTGGCACTACAGGCGTGAGCCACCACTCCTGGCCAAGTTTACCTACATTTTGGAGATGCTGCACTCCAGGTCCCTCTTTTCAAGAGTCACATAAGTATTTGCATATGGAAGACCCTGAGAAGGCACCTGGGAAAAAAACCTGTTTAACTGTAAATATAATAATGTATGTATTTGTATGTGGACCTCTTCTTTTAGTAGATTATCTATAAACCGTCCACTGTTCCCAATGCGTAGTTTGGAGACAGACCTACATTACCAGTTTTCCCTGCTAGTTATTTTTATAAGGGTTGGGATGGTCCATGAGTGAACAGTCTTGATTTAAAGCAGTGTTTCCCAAACCTCCTTTATTTGCCTATAACCTTCCTGGAATTTGTCTTATACGTCCCCTCTGTGCACTATTCCTATATGTTTTTGTGTAAATCAGTCACTTTTTTAAAAAGCCTCATCCCAGTTATATCCTTAAAACAATGGTCATTTTTTCTTATACATATTTAAATACATATCTATTAGAATTAAAATGCTTGTCCATGCACTATCAATAATCTCCTCAAGTACGATATGGTGGGTACATGGGTTTGAAGTGTTAGGAGTCAGGAGTGGCCTCTGTAAGACAGAGTAAGTCAGTCAACCTCTGAGCACTGCCAGCCACACATGCTGGCAGAGAAGTTCAGCCTGTGACAAGACCGCCCGGATATTTCCATGTCTGTGCACGGGGACGTCCTCGGTCTGCCATTGTGAAGTCTGTGCTGTTTTCATGCCTACCTAGTCTGTTTTGGAAGGACCTGGAAAGCAAATGCAGGCTGGGTACGGTGGCTCATGCCTGTAATCCCAGCACTTTGGGAGGCCAAGGTGGGCAGATTACGAGGTCAGGAGTTCGAGATCAGCCTGATCAACATAGTGAAACCCAGTCTCTACTAAAATTGCAAAAATTAGCTGGGTGTGGTGGCGCATGGCTGTAATCCCATCTACCTGGGAGGCTAAGGCAGGATAATCGCTTGAACCCAGGAGGCGGAGGTTGCAGTGAGCCGAGATGGCGCCACTGCACTCCAGCCTGGGTGACAGAGTGAGACTCTGTCTCAAAAAAAAAAAAAAAAAAAGCAAATGCAGATTCTCCCTGGGAAATGGGGGTTGGGAGAGTGGAGTAGTGTGGATGTACCATTTTTCCTGAAGGCAGTCCTCAAATTATCTTGGACTCACTGCAGCAAGCAGATGCCTCATCTTCTGGCCGGGGATTGATCCTGAGATGGGAAGAGTACGAGAAGAGACAGCAAGAGCAAGGCAAAACTGGCTCTGGCAGCTTGCTTCAGAGAAAGAGTATAGCTTTGGAGTCAGGCCAACCTGAGGATGAATCCAAGACTCAGCACTTACTAGGTGCCTGCCCTCAAACAATTATTTTTTGATAGTCTATTAAATACCCACAATGATCACCACGGAATGGATGAGGAAACTGAGACTCAGAGAAGTTAAACAACTTGCCTGAGATCACGCAGGTAACAAACAGCAGAGCAGAATTCAAACCTAAGTTGATTTGACTTCCAAATGTGTGCTCCTAACCAAAGCAGGGTAACCTGCTTTGATTTGCCCATTTCTTGAGCACCTCTTCTGTAGGAGGGCCTGTTGCTAGGTGCTGGGAATTCAGTGGTAGGCAAGATGGACAAGTTTCCCCCCCACCCCCTCACAGACCTTACTTTCTATAGGGGAAATAGACAGGAAACCAATTACTCCATTTGTAACTTAATAACAAGTGTCATAAGTGTTACAAAGGAGATAGATACTACAAGGCACCCTTTGTTTTATTTTTGTTTATTTATATTTTGAGATTCACTCCCTCTGTAGCCCAGGCTGGAGTACAGTGGTGTGGTCTCGGCTCAATGCAACCTCTGCCTCCCGGGTTCAAGCAATTCTCCTGCCTCAGCCTCCCGAGTAGCTGGGATTACAGGTGTGCACCACTACACTCTGCTAATTTTTGTATTTTTAGTAGAGACAGGATTTCACCATGTTGGCCAAGCTGTTGTTGAACTCCTGACCTCCAGTGATCCACCCAAATTGACCTCCCAAAGTGCTGTGGTTACAGGCATTAGCCACCACGCCTGGCCTATAAGGCACCCTTGGTCAGCCAGTGGAAGCAGGGTCAGTAGTGTGCCTGGAAGTCACTTTGAAAAAGTGATATTTAGGTTGATCTTGAAGCATTCACAAGGTGTGGTAAACACATCTAATGTTTACCATTAGATGTGATAAAGATACTGATGGTCCACTGGATGAACATTTTTCATATTTACTTCCAAATGATTTCATAGATACTATTTCACGGATAACAGGATGAAGGTAAATAAAAAGATCAATTAAAATATTAAAAATAATAGTGAAAGTGGTAATAGATGCGGCAATATCCACAAAGGAGTAATGGTTCGATTAGCATGTTGAAAAGATCACTTTGGTAATTGTTGGAATGCAGTTTAGGAGAGGGCCAAGAATGGAAGCAGCAATCCGTTAGGGTGTAGTGTTTTGGAGTGCAGTGTTTTTTGTGTTTTGTTTTGTTTTGTTTTTGTTTTCAGAATGCATCTCACTCTGTTGCCCAGGCTGGAGTGCAGTGCAGCCTCGACCTCCTCTGGCTCAGATGATCCTCCCACCTCAGCCTCCCGAGTAGCCAGGACTATAGGCACATGCCACCACGCCCTGCCAGTTTTTGTATTTTTTTGTAGAGTCGGGGTTTTGCCATGTTGCCCAGGCTGGTCTTGAACTCCTGGGTTCAAGTGATCTGCCAGCCTCAGCCTCCCAAAGTGCTAAGATTATAAGTGTGAGACACCACCCCCAGCCAGCGTATTGTATTAATCCAAGCAAGAGAACGCAGACTTCAAAGGCTTATGGGCGGCAGAGAGAAGTAGATGGAGTGAAGAGAAGCAATCAGCGGGACTGGTCGGAAATGAGGGAAAGGAAGGTGTCAGCATGGGGCTTTTTCTAGTTAAGTGGAGTTGAGTTCATCCCCAGAGAAGCTTAAGAGGCATCCAACTATAGAGGCAAGGTAGGTGGTTGTTGGTGCCTTGTCTTTAAGACAGTTTGCCTTTTGTAAAACAGGCGACTACAGAGCTATTGTTCAGAATTCAAAGCTGGGCACAGAATAGATGCTCTATAAAAGGTAGTTCTTTTCCCCATTTGCTCCGTCCTCCCAACACGCTAGGGATACAGCCGCGGATAGAGACAGGTTCAGTTCCCTTTGGTCTCTTGCATTCCCCCTCCCCTCAGCACAATTCCTGGGCTCATAGCGGATGCTCAGTATTTGTAGAATGAACCAAAGAAATCAGACCCTTGGTGACCCAGGGCTACATGTACTCGGCGGAAAACTGGGGCTAAACCGGACCCTTGGTTGGTTGAAAAATTAAAATAATTTTTAAAAAGTGAGCGTGAAATACTCCAGAAGTTGGAGGGCTTGGACAAAGGCTGGGGAGGGGACTCCTCCCACCAGGCAGCCTCAGGGCCGGCTTAGCAAGAAAGGAGGCGCCGGAGAGACATCTGGGGTCCCGGCCGCCAAGGTACTCGCCGCTCCAAATAGATGGGAACGCGGGACACCAGCTCGCCCAAGATCGCCTGGGTCCCGCCGCGGCCTTTAAAGGCCCACCACGTGGCTGCGCGGCCAGCCCTGGCCAGGAGGCGGTGCCCGGGTGGCGCCTGCGCACCGCCTAGCAGACCGGTCCGGGTTCCGAGAAAAGGCGTCGGGAGAGGAAGGGGAGGCTGCTTGGGGTGGGACGCCGTAGGAGGAGTCGGCTCCTTATGCAAATCACAGCGGCGCGCGCACGGTCTGGAGGCGGGGCTTGCGATGCAAAGCCGGGTCCGTCCGGCGAACCGCGAGGGGGCGGGCCGCAACCCTCGGCCTCTTTCCGCGAGCGCTGACGTCGTCGACGTGTTGTTTAAAAGCGACCGCGCAGGCGCAGTGAGCCCAAATGCGAACTTAGGCTGTTACACAACTGGTGGGGTCTGTTCTCGCCGCCCGCCCGGCAGTCAGGCAGCGTCGCCGCCGTGGTAGCAGCTTCAGCCGTTTCTGGAGTCTCGGGCCCACAGTCACCGCCGCTTACCTGCGCCTCCTCGAGGCTCCGGGGTCCCCGTCCGCCCGCACAGGCCGGTTCGCCGTCTGCGTCTCCCCCACGCCGCCTAGCCTGCCGCCAAGCTCGCCGCTCCGGGCCGACATGAGTGGGGACCACCTCCACAACGATTCCCAGGTACGGCCCGGCCTTTCCCCGACAGCCTCGGACCCTGGCCTGGCCGTCCCGCGACCCCCGGCGCAGGCCGCTACCCCAGCCCCGGCCCGGCCGCTTTGACAGGCCGGGGTCCCCGGCGAGGTGCCGCCCGCCGGAGTAGATCGGCTCGCTAGGCCGCGAGCAAGGGCCGTGAAGTTACAGTTCGAGGGGAGATGGTTGCCCTCCGTGGCCACCCCCGGGACCCCGTCCTCCCTGGGGGCGCCGGGTGGGCCAGGCCCCCAGCCGCGCGCGCTCGCCGCCAGAGGGGTTAAAGTGGCTGTTGTTTGATATTCTCTCCTTTTCTTTTTCCAGATCGAAGCGGATTTCCGATTGAATGGTGAGTGTGCCCCCTGCCCCGACTCCGGGGCCCCCCAGCCGCCGGCCGCCTCCCCCGCGCCCTGCCGGTGCCGGGCAGAGGACAGACATGGCGTCCCAGAGACTAAGTCCCGGCTCCTCGCTCACCGGCCCCATTGTTCCCATCGGGCCGCCTCTTGACCCCCTTTCCGGGGACCCCAGCTCCCCCAGATCCCGGCCCTCCCAAGAGGGGGCAACGGAGACCCCGTGTCGTCCGCCACCCGGCCTCGGGCGGTCTTTCCGGGCCGGGATTCCTCCCGGGAAAGTCGCCTTGTCGACGGTCGGGACTTAGTCTCTGCGCCATTTTCTTTTTCTCTCTCCTCTCCTTTCTGTGCCTGTGTCTCTTTCTCTCCCTCCCTCGGCTCCTTCCTTGAGCTGCCCAGAACGAGCTTTCTGCAGAGCAAAGCTGTATAAATCACATACTTCACCAGAGAGGGAAGGGTGGGGGACTGAATTATTATTTTTTAAACTTTATTTTGGGGGTTATACCCTTTCTGCTTCATGTTTGTTTCCTTTTTTGCTTCCAGAATGAAAGATTTCCTTAGGCAACTGTTAATTTTTTTTTTTTCGATAGGATGTTTATGATAGGAATTATGGCTCTAAAACCAAAGTCACTGTTTGTGGAGTTCTTTACATTTCCAGGTTGTTTTTCCCAAGTTACGTTCTTTGCAAAGGTAGCAGTACCTCATTAAAGAAAGTTTGCAAGTTCTCTGTGGGTCACCCACTGTAAATGTTGGATTTTTAAAAAATTAAACTGTTAGTGACTGGAACTTTTCATTGTGGCCGAGGTTCCCAATGTAGTGTTTTTTTGGAAACGCAGTTTAGTTTGTACTTGTTGGAAGGAAAGATTGTTGAGCATCTCTTGTGGACCTGGTGTGTTGGCCTTTTCGTTTGGGCTGTAGGGAGGAAAAAAGATTTTATTTATTGAAACAAAGAATGTCCAGCACCCACCCCTGCTTCCTGTTCATTCTTTTTCACGAGCCACTGTTTTTCAGGAATCAAGAACTAGCTTGTTTTTTCCAATTCTTTATATTTTTGAACCCTTTTCAGTCAAATCAAGGCATTTATTCTTTGTGTATTTCCACTTCAGTTACCCAGGGAAGATTCCTCCAATAAAAAGCTCATCCTTGCAGGCTTTCGAACAACCCTGTTGAAGGAGAAGGTACCTTCTGTAGTGTGCTGGGAATTCCCACTGATTTTGATGGTGCATAATCCTGCTCAATTGAGTTTGGGTTCCGGGAACCTCTCCAATGGGAGAAGCTGATGAGTAGGTTTTCTAGTGTTGTAATCAGCAGTCCATCATGTTAGCCTGCTCTACTGAGAGCAACCTTATGTTCAGAGTTTGAAGTGGGGCATCCAACAGGAGAGAATCTGGTTTAAAGTATGGCATTTCTTGAGCACCAGTTATGTGCCAACCACTGTGCTTAGTGTAGAGCTGATCCTGTAACCACAACACTCCCTTGCTCTCAATTCAGTCTATTGGGGGAGACATAATTAGTCAATTATAAGGTAACTACTGGGGCATATGTGTACCCAAAATGCTTTGAAGTATAGGGGACTTAATTTTGTCTGAAGATGGGGAAATTTCTCAGAGGAGGTGACTTCTGAGCTGGGGGTTGTGGAAGACTGGACGCAGAGAATTGTCAGGGGTTGGAGTGTTTCTTAAGTACATTTAACCAACCTATCACGATTTTAAAAGAGGGAGGAGGTGAGGCCTGCAGTTTAGAAAACCACAGTATAGACATGTTTCTTTGGGATACAGGGGCAAAGAAAGGATGTGCAGGTGAGGCTGTAAGAAGTCCTTTTGACCTCGCTAGAGGAAGGTGGGATCTTAATATAGAATGTGTTCTTTTGGCTGTCAGGCTGGGCTGAGTAGGTAATGTAAGTAATGAAACAAAGTTTAGCCCTTTCTTGTGAGAAAGTTAACTTACATGGTTCTTACCTAAGTCACGTGAATGATTGTGAGCTGGTTAGGTTATTGATCTTTACTGACATTTTTATAGAGGCTGAAGTAATCTGCCTATGTTGACTTTTAGAAGTGTTGGCTCACATTTAATAGCCATAATAGCTATTATTTATTGAATACTTACTGCCAGGCATGAATCTCAGCTCTTTCCATGGGTCATCTAATTAAATGTAATCCTTGGAAGGACCATCGTGAGTTAAGTACTGTTATTTCTGTTTTGTAGATGAGGGAACTGAGGCTTCAGTGTATTTACTAGCTTGCCCAAGGGCCGTGAGTTGACCATTCTAAATCCCGTGAGCTGAGCCACTATGCTAGAGTGATACTGTATGATACTAGCATGAAAAAATAAAAAGCCGCAAATCTCTGTTTTCTTACAGAGCTGAAAAAGGAGAGAGGGAAGGAAGGATTTGATAATTTGTCATTTGCTTTTTATCTAAACATGCTTCTTCAAAAGAAAAAGCGCTTTGACTGTCTCCCTGCCACCGTAAAGGTCTGACACTGGTGTAATTATTCTTTGTGAATATTGTCTGGAAGATGTGGTGTTAGTAACTATGCTTGCTGTCTCAAGTAATACATTGTTAACCAGTGATTGATTTATGTAACTATGAAAGACACTTTTAAAAAAGTAGAAATCAGTGTTTAATTATGCCCAGATATGTCATTATTGAACTTTGTATTAAGAGGATATTGCTTAAGCATGATTTTAAGAGGGCCTAACCCATCTTACAGATTAACTGTACAAGTTCATATATTAAAATCAAACATCTCTCATTTTGCCTGCCTTCATCCCCTAAGATATAAAAGATTCCCCTCCCGCCCCACCCCCCACACCTTTTGGAGCTCATTCTTCACAATATTTAAAATTGTAGCTGTTTGTATGTAATTTAGAACATTCTGGCCCATACTCAACTGCTGGGAAACTCTGTTATTTATATTTAAAACATTGACAGTGAGTTAGGAATTTGGAGCAGAAACCATATCTAGGTCTAAGTGAAAAGACTTCCTAAGTATTGGTAGAACAAACTGTAGGGGGGCTGAGTCATTATTACAGTACTGTACAGGCTGTGTAGCTATCTGTAGAATTGATAATGGTAATACCAGGTTAAAGTGTTAGCGATTCTTCTGGTGTTTCAGATGTCTTGAAGTTTTTGCCTGTCTGCAATGGAGATAGGGAGTTCTCCCCCAATTGACCCCCTTAGCGAATCTCAATACTTGACTCCATCAGTCTTTATTCTAAGAAATGATATATGGGATCATGGTTTGACATCTTGTGCTGATTGTGGTTGGCTTAATGGAATCAAATTGGATGAAGGTAATTAAATATGAATTGTTTCTGATGCTAATAGACAGTTGTACTTCTGTGCTATTGGTTATGGGTTGGGATAGGTGGTAGCATAGCTGATTGCGGTGGGGGGGATTTCAGGTAGCTGATGATGTGGCTTTCTGAAAATTGCCATTACATTTTTAAAACTGAAAAGTGATGGTACCACCAAATGAAATCTGCAGCATCCTCAATCGGGAAACACTTAAGCATTATGCTCCAAGGTGGTTGTCTTTCCTTAAGTCGCAACTGGACTCGTTCAGGCACCTTTTTAGAATTAGTGAGCCGCTAGGATTTTTATACTACACTTTGACATAAAACCAAGTTGCTTGTCAGCATGTATTTTTTAGTTTACCAGCATATCAGATCTCACAGACAAATTTTAGGCTCGGATTGGATGTTTCTGGTAAAAACAAGAAAATCCAGGCGTCACTAAAAGAATCATAAATATGTTGTGGCTTGAAAGGTGCAAACTAAATAATATAGCTAGCAGTAACAGTCACCAACTCCCACTTTTCTTTGGTTCAGTAGATAGAGTAAAATGGAAAATAGGAAACCAAGGTCAGTCCTCAAATCTCGTTTTAACGAATAGCAGCAAAAAAAAAAAAAAAAGGAATTGAGTCTTTTTCCCCTTGCTGTCAGCATAAAGATGAGGAATTGAGAGAGTTGGGAAGACATTCATTAGTTTGTTCAGATTATTAAATAACATGTCTTAAAGTTTATATTCCAAAATTGGGCTGTGAAGTTATTTTGTTTTGCTTGTTTTCAGTGCGTGTGTGGGGTGGGGAGGTGCAAAAAAAGTTTGCCTTTTAATATACAACTGTGTTGTATATTAATTATATAATAACAGTTGTCCCCTGCTGCTAGTGGTATGGAAAATGATTCTGTTGTGCTTTCTGAATGCATATCATTTTAGAAGATTTGAGATTATACCAAAACCGTGTTATTTCATGTTAGTTGGACATGAATGCATATTTACGTGACACATCATTATCAACTTTTGCCTTTTGCCATCTTTTTAGTGCAAAGTAAAACTGATACTCTTCAAATCCAAAGTTGTTTCCTCAGAAGTGTGTTTTGTGAGGGATTGCATCTTTCCCATGTGGAAACTGCGTCCAACTCCAGTAAACTGGGTTCACTTGGGAAAATGAATTCAAATGTAATTAGTTTGAATGAAGCTGTGGAAATGTTTGAAATGAGTATTTTGACGTTGGACCTGGAGGTTTAAAAAAAAAAAAAACTCTTGAAAGAATAGTAAAATATATTGGATGTGGAGGTGAGAGTCAGTTGAATTTTCTGTGTTGTGTGGTTTAGATTATCTGACTGTCCCTTAATTATTTTGAAACCATTAACTTTGGATAATAAGGGCATTTAGGCAAACAGTTGACACATGAATTTCTTAAGGTAAAGAGTTTAGAGACTTCCAAACTAGCCCTTAAGAGGCGAATGGGTATTGTGTTTAAAGGAAGCTTTCAGATTGTGTTTAAACTTTGAGTAGTAATATTTGGAACAGGTCTTTTCTCCCTATTTCCATGTCTCAGACATCTCAAGTTTGAGCAGCAGCTTTCTATTCCCATGGCTACAGACCAATAGCTGCAGTAGAAAATCTAAAATAGAGGCCAGGGTTGGAATAATTAGCATTTTGCCAATCCCCACCCTCCCTGCCACCTGCCTGTCTAGATGTGGGCAGCATGTGCTGTGTTGATAGCATAGGGCCTGGGAAGGGTGGACGAAGTTTGGGAGTTGCGGGGAAGCTTGTAGATGAATGTCTATTAGATATTAGTGGTATTTTGGTGGTATTATAAGAAATGGCTGATAGTTTGCTGAAATGATTTTATAGTAAATAGATATTGTTGAACATTTTCTGTGTGTATAAGAAAGATCCTAGATATTTTTCAAACTGGGAGAGAAGTGACATTACCGGTATCTCATGCATATCTCTGGAGTATGTAGATCATAATATCAACTTTGGCTATCTGTATCAAAGTTTGTATTAACTGTCTTTGTGTGTGTCATTTATGTCTCAACGTTTAGTGAAGAAAGAAATTCCAAGGGAGGTAGGCAACTTTTAATTAACTTCTTTCCTTTTTTTTTGAGCGGATTGGGGGGCAGACAGGGTTTCTGTTTGTTTCCCAGGCTGGAGTGCAGTAGTGTGATCTTGGCTTACTGCAACCTCTGCCTCCTGGGCTCAAGCAGTCCTCCCACCTCACCCTCCCAAGTAGCTGGAACTACAGGTGCACGCTACCATGCTGGGCTAAATTTTGCATTTTTTGTAGAGACGAGTTTTCTCACCATGTTGCCCAGGCTGGTCTTGAACGCCTGGGCCCAAGCAGCCTGCCTGCCTCAGCCTCTCAAAATGCTGGGATCGCAGGCTTCAGCCACTGTGCCCGACCCTTAGTTTCCTTTTGGTAGGTATTCGTTTTTCATTTGTTGTCTTAAGCTTCTAGTTTCACCCACTTATCTCTGCTAAATTTTTCTGAAATATGTAATAAATGTTTTAATTTACCATCTTTCGTTCTACCCTTCCCATCAGATTTGGGGTGGGGAGGCGTCTCTACCAGGCCATTAATTCCCCTCTGAGCCTTTGAAATTAACATTTTTGTTTCTGTGGATTCAAGGAACCTAAAGAACACAGTTCATTAGCATACCTAAGAAACACCTAGGTAAGCTCCAACAAAAGATGTTAAAGCAATCAGCATTTTTAGGGACTTTAGATCTCCAGTATTTGTTGTTGTAAATGATGATGCTGGGAAAAAAATTTCACAGATCCCTGGGTATTCTGACGTTTTCCTATATTTTAGGAACGAAACCGACCCAGCCAGCACACGGTCCCATTATTCTTTATATTGTTTTTCTTAGCACACCCTAGCAAAGATAGATGCCTAGGACTTTTCTTGGCTGTTGGAGTTTACAGAAAAAAAGTTCTTTGTTGAAGGTTAGTCCTCCACCAGAATAATACACCCTTTTGCCCCTTAGTAGAAGTCCAAATGTTAATCTTGCTATCATATATGTATGAATACCCAAATTTATAAAGCTTTGTGGGTATATTACTGATTGTGCAGGAGGAGACTAGTAGGTTTCAGAATCACTGTCATTTGTGGATCTCATTGGCTAAGACCCTTTACTTAACCTGACTCCAGTAAGGTAGCCCCTTTGTTTCCTTGTCGTTGACTATCTGAGCTCTTGCCAAGCAGCACAAGGAGAAGTGGGATGAAGGAAACTAATTTTGAAAACGTATTAGGCACCACATTTTTATGTGCATTAAATCTGAATTGAATGAAGATAGTATAGATTGCACAGGCTTATGGGGAGAACCAGAGACCAGGAAAGGAAATGTTTTTTTCTTTTTACCCTTTATGCCTTTTCATGTCCCCTTTTTGATGCTGCTTTAGTCCGGATTCTGGAAACTCCACTCAGGCTGTAATTGATAAGCTTCTAGTACAGGTGTCACAACCTGCCCTTGATTATCTGCTGGTAGAGATAGCTTGGACCCTTTGTGTGTGGAATGTTAGGTCTAGGGTGTAGCGGTGAAGAGTGGGGGTGTGAGGAGACAGCTGTGTTAAAATAGAAAATTGGTATAGGATTCAGAAAAATCTAGATAAGTCCCTATTTTTCCTATGAAATGTGGTCTGGCCACTGAACCTTGTTTTCTCATCCATAAGCAAGGATAATATTTATGTTTCACAAACTATTGAGAATTGGATAAGTATATGAAGGTGCTTCTCAATGAAGGTGCCTCATTCCTCATTGTAAAATGTAAACTTTGAACAGACAGCTTCTATTCTCAACTGGATCTTTATTTTGAATGTTAGGTTTGAAATAGTAATTGATGTTGGGGAGTCTTTCACTGGTATTCTGTGTTGGTTTTAAATCTTCTTGACATTTACACAGTGAATTGTACCATGTAACTAGTGTTGTTGAGTCTTTACCTAATTGAATCAGCATAGCCTACACTGATCTCTTCCAATTACAAAGCAGTTGCTATAAAGTAAAAAGTGTCTTCATATCTAGGTTTGGGCTAAGTAGGAGCCAATGTATATCTGGTTCCTACTTTTCTAAGAACGAGTTTACAGCAAAATGGTCATTGTCGAAAGAACTTCTAGCAGGACTGAAGATGGGCTCAGAAATGAAAGAAGTCTATTCATGTGACTAATTTCTCAACCATTTAATAGAATTATGGATTTTCTATTAAAAATAACCTGACCCTTTTCGATGCATTTAATAAAATGCCACGTTCATTATTTGTTAATTTTTTTTAAACTACAAAATTCAATATGTCTTGTGTCAGCATATTTTTTTCAAAGGCCACTATTTTACTTCTCCCCCAAAGCATTTTAAATTAAACAGAGAAGTCTCAAAGCACCTGAGAATTCAGTTTTTCATTTATTCAAATAGTTGCTTAAAGTGAGCAACTTGGTTTTCTTTGAAATAGTAATTCTTGGGAATAAGAATACCTTAAATAATATAATAAAGCTTATCTGTGAGAATTTAGTACCAAATGCCATGTTAACAGTTATGCGTGAGTATAGGCATTTGGGAGATTCCATGAACAAATTGGATAAATTCAGCAGAAAATTTCAGTAATGACTCATAAGTCTAGCTAATGCTGAATATTGAATTGCCTTGAATTTGTTATTTTGGAAGTGCTACTTAAAGGACATAAACGAAAGTCATTTAAGGATGTGTTCACTAGTGTTCATTAGATTTAAGCCAAATGGATCTTAGTAGAGATCTTATGCCATTCAGCAAAAGGATTATCACAGAAGCATCACAACAGGCGCAGAGTTAAATTCAATTAAAAGTAGGCAGGAGGACATGATTTTGTAGTGTAGAATTTATGGAACAGGGCCTAATTTTAAAGAGTCTTAAAAGATAAACAGCTTAGGAAAAATATAGTTCATAAAATATGAGAAAAAACCTGGGAAGATGGGTATTTGTTAATGCTCTGTAGCTCTATTGCCCTCAGTATACAAGGAATGTGCCCGCAATAGGGTTGGATTTAAGTCTTCAAAGCTTTGGTCTCTTTTTCTTTCATGTTCTTCTGATACAGAGGGCGAATAGTCTCCTGCCCCTCAACCCCACCTACGTCCCCACCACCCCATAACAGAGACTTAAAGGGAATTTAAATTTGAGTTCTTGAGCTTCTGCTCAATGGCTAGGTCTTTGAACAAGTTAATATCAGAGCCTTAGTTCTTCACCTGTAAAGTAGGTTTAATACTTACTTTACAACATTGAGGATTAAAGAGCATGTGAGGATTACTTTATGAAAGGTGAAGCTTAGAACAGAATTTTTAGTTCCTTGCCAATACCAAAAAAAAAAACCCCCAACACCTTTTTCAGAAATTGCTTTATTAGTCTCTTGTACAAAGGGAGCATCTTTAATTTCTTTAAATTTGGACATACGTCTATTGTGAAATTTTAACCAAGCTGGAGGGGTCACTAGAGAGCATTGAGTATGATACTATTGCTGTAAATCATAGAAAGGCCAGCTCGGGAGGGTGCTGACTTGCTTTGACTTTGTGGCAACTTCAGTTGCCCAGTCATAAGCACTTGCTGTGTACACACCACTTTGTTTGTTTCTCATACCTTAAATTGTGGATTAAAAATCTTTGGGGGCAGGGCTGGCGGCTCATGCCTGTAATCCCAGCGCTTTGGGAGGCCGAGGTGGGCAGATCACTTGAGTCCAGGAGTTTGAGATCAGCCTGGACAACATGGGAAAAACCCGTCTCAACAAAAAAAAAAATACAAAAATTAGCCAGGTGTATTGGTGCATGCCTGTAGTCCTGGCTACTTAGAAGGCTGAAGTGGAAGGATTGCTTGAGGCCTGGGAGGTAGAGGTTGCAGTGAACCGTGAGCATGCCACTGTATCTACCCCATCTTGGGCAACAGGGTGAGACCCTGTCTCAAAAAAACAATACTAATCATCATCATCTTTGGCAGTGATTAACTTTCCCCTTTCACACTTGGGATGGTGCAATATTTGGCAGTCTACTTAGGAAACTAAAATTTTCACGTTTAATTGTAAATGGAAAAGTTCAAGTTGCCGTATTCATTCGTAGAAACATTCAGAAAGTGAATATCTGTAACTAGACACAGATGAACAAGGCAAACCTACATGCCTATCAGGATGAACTTTGAAATTGGTAAGTTGTTAGGTATATACAGTCACTTCCTCTGTTGAGATTTTTCATTAGGCCTCAGCACAAAGGCTCCTGTCATACAACATGAATGGGGACTGGAGGTACTTTCTGGCAGTTAATATTTCACTATCAGTGCAAGAGAGCGACATCTCCATTTAGTCCTAATCGTGAGTTTTTTCCCCCCTTAAAGAAATTGGAGACCTAGGACCTTGGATTTCCAAAGATTTCCAAACTCTTATTCCTTAAAAATGTTACAAAAAAAAATTTTTTTTTTTAGTATACTTATATTCCCATTAAACCTTTTTGCCTGAAATAGGCAGAAAGATTTAAGTTCTATGTATTTTTTTCCTATTATCTTTTTGTATCAGACACCCATGTTGCATGATTTTTAGAAAAATAGTTTTTGGCTGGGCGCGGTGATGGCTCACGCCCGTGATCCCAGCATTTTGGGAGGCCGAGGTGGGTGGATCTCAAGGTCGGGAGATTGAGACCATCCTGGCTAACACAGTGAAACCCCGTCTCAACTAAAAATACAAAAAATTAGCCGGGCGTGGTGGCGGGCGCCTGTAGTCCCAGCAACTTGGGAGGTTGAGGCAGGAGAATGGCTTGAACCTGGGAGGCGGAGCTTGCAGTCAGCTGAGATTGTGCCACTGCACTCCAGCCTGTGCAACAGAGCGAGACTCGTCTCAAAAACAAACAAACAAAAAAATGGTTTTCACGTTTCCTGAGCAGGTAGGTTGTCAGAATGGCTGGAGATGTTCACATTCTTTTTTTTTTTTTTTTTTGAGGCGGAGTCTTGCTCTGTCGCCCGGACTGGAGTGCAGTGGCCAGATCTCAGCTCACTGCAAGCTCCGCCTCCCAGGTTTATGCCATTCTCCTGCCTCAGCCTCCCGAGTAGCTGGGACTACAGGCGCCCGCCACCTCACCCGGCTAGTTTTTGTGTTTTTAGTAGAGACGGGGTTTCACCGTGTTAGCCAGGATGGTCTCGATCTCCTGACCTCGTGATCCGCCCGTCTCGGCCTCCCAAAGTGCTGGGATTACAGGCTTGAGTCACCGCGCCCGTGAGAAATCATGTGACAATAGCTAATTCAAGTATTTGAAATAATTTAAATCCTTGAATTTAAAATCACCATCTTCACATATTTGAAGAACTAAAATCTTAGAGAATAAATTCTAATCCTGGGAAACTAATTTTATGAGACTATTTAAATATTATTGACCCTTCCTAATCCATGAAGTATCTTGATATGGGTAATACATAAAAGCTGTTAAAGCTCTTCAGAGAAAGGTACAGAGTACATAGTGGTGTTACTTACAGTGGTTTGAATACTAGAAAAGTGATCGGGACAAAATGTTAGACTTATTGTGTCTTAATCGTACTGTCAGTGCATTTTTGCAGGAATGGATGCAGTGTTAGTAGTTCTTACTACTGTAAGTAGTTCTTCCTGCATTTTTGCAGGAATGGATGCAGTGTTAGTAGTTCTTACTGTTTAATACCAGAAATGAAGAAACAAGAGCTTCTAAGGAATTGATTGTGGCTCAGTATCTATTTCTTAATTTTTAGTGTTTCCATTTAACCAGGAGAGGAAAGGAAAGGGAGGAGAAGGACACAAATTGGCTAATCTTTATAACTACTGGCTTGTTACACTTGATTTCCAGGCCAGGCACCCAACGCTGAGAAGTCGCTAAGAAGTACGTTTATTAGAAATTCGATTTTTTAAAAAAACTCATCTCTACTAAAAATACAAAAAATTAGCTGGGTGTGGTGGCGCATGCCTGTAGACCTAGCTACTCAGGAGGATGAAGCAGGAGAGTCACCTGAACCTGGGAGGCAGGGGTTGCACTGAGCCGAGATGGCGCCATTGCACTCCAGCCTGGGAGACAGAGCGAGGCATCGTCTCAAAAAAAAAAAAAAAAAAAGACCATGTTAGGTTCTGTTTAAGTAGTATTTCTTATACCCTGGAATGAATGAATGCCTCTTAGTCTTTAGAATTTGATAAGGTTTAGCTAGGTATACCCAATACGTCTCCGTTTTACTACATATTTTTAGGAAGGCACTAAGTATTGTGAACTCCTTGAGAGTTCTAAACATCTCAGAGCCTGTTTCAGTATTGATGGCATAGTCACACATACTCCATTTCCTTTCTAGGGAAGTCTGCCTGCAATTACCACCTAACCCCAAGCCAGAAGTGTAACCACTTTTCTCTGGCTTTCATTGAGCTTTTGTTATCCTCTTTGAATATTTCATTCTGTAGTAGTCTGTATTTATGTGTTTTCCTTATTAAGAAGTGGCCAGCACTTTGGGAGGCCAAAGTGGGTGGATTGCTTTAGCCTGGGAGTTCTAAAGCAGCCTGGACAACATGGTGGGACCCCGTCTCTACAAAAGTGCAAAAATTAGCCAAGCACGATGGTGTGCGCCTACAGCCCCAGCTACTTGGGAGGATGAGGAAGGAGGATCAGTTGAGCCCAGGAGGTCGAGGCTGCAGTGAACTGTGTTTGCCCCACTGTGCCCCATAACAAGACCCTGTCTCAAAAAAAAAAGTAAGGGCACTGTTTCTTTCTGTATGGTCAATACAGATGCTTTCAACAAACGTTTCAGTTGTGAAGTGCAAACTCCTTTCTCCCGTAGCTTGCCAGCTGGTTGAAGATCAAGTGAGAAGCTTTGAGAGCTTAACAGTAAGTTTTCATTGTTGTTCTCTTTTTTTTTTTTTTTTTTTTTTGAGACGGAATCTCGCTTTGTCGCCCAGGCTGGAGTGCAGTGGCACGATCTCGGCTCACTGCAAGCTCCGCCTCCCGGGCTCATGCCATTCTCCTGCCTCAGCCTCCAAGTAGCTGGGACTACAGGCGCGCACCATCACGCCTGGCTAATTTTTTGTATATTTAGTAGAGATGGGGGTTTCACCATGTTAGCCAGGATGGTCTCGATCTCCTGACCTCGTGATCCGCCTGCCTCGGTCTCCCAAAGTGCTGGGATTACAGGCGTGAGCCTGCCTGGCTCATTGTTGTTCTCAAGCTAATGTGCCTAAAAGTCACCTGGGGATGGTTGGTGAAAATACGTGTTCCTACTCGTACACCTTGTAGTGGAGGGTACTGAAAATCTGCATTTTTAATATATCTTCAACAATCCCAAATGATTCTGACTAATGCGGGTGACCCATAACCTCCTTTGGGGAAGTTGATCTATCTCTCTGAACCTTACTATCTTATTTGGCTAAGGATGTGTATTTTGCTTCATTCAATTACAGTACTCCATTGGTTAAAGTATAACGCTTATAGGATGATGATGATGTTTATTATTAGTTGGAGACAGAGTCTCGCGTTGTCGCCCAGGCTGGGGTGCAGTGGCACAATCTGGGCTTGCTGCAACCTCTGCCTTCTGGGTTCAAGTGATTCTCCTACCTCATCCTCCTGAGTACCTGGGATTACAGGCACACACCACCACACTCGGCTAATTTTTGTATTTTTAGTGGAGACAGAGTTTTGCCATGTTGGCCAGGCTGGTCCCAAACTTCTGGCCTCAAGTGATCCGACTGCCTCGGCCTCTCAAAGTGCTTGGATTACAGGAGTGAGCCACCGCACCCAGCCAAGCTTACAGGATATTTTTAAAGGACCCGAACAGTGTTTTTTAATATATGTTTATAAAAGCTTGATACTTTGCTCTAAGTTAAATAGTTTCTACCTTTCAGTGAGCACTTACCAAATAGCAGATATAGTTAACTGCCTTTGCAGCTGTTTTACTGTGTGTCAGAATCCTAATCCTTTCTACCACTTCAGTATTTAACAAACCATTTAATTCTGATGTTACTTTTTCGGATTGGGTGACAAGCAGAGCACAAAGAGCAAGGTTTGTTTCATACTAATACTAGGATGGTTAAATCAGGACTTTAGAAAGTAAGTAGGGTACAGCATAGTTTAGTGGAATACTAAAAATCCAATCTAAGGAGCTCACTACCTTTAGATTAAATTAGTTGGGGACTTCAGCTCCTGATGGTACTGATTGAAATGGAAGCATTTGAATAGAGCAGTATAGTTGACCCTTGAACAACACGAGGGTTAGGGGCGCTAACTCCTGTGCAGTCAGAACTTCGAGTTATAACTTTTGACTCCTCAAAAACTTAATAGCCTACTGTTGACCAGAAGCCTTACTGATAACAGAAACAGTGAATTAACACATATTTTGTATATGTTTTATATACTATAATCTCACAGTAAAGTAAGCTAGAGAAAAGGAAATATTAAGAAAATCATAAGGAAAATATGTTTACTCTTTATTAAGTGAAAGTGGATCATCATAAAAGCCTTCATCCTCATTGTCTTGTTGAGTAGGCTGAGGGGGAAGAGGACAGTTTGGCCTTGCTGTCTCAGGGATAGCAGAGGAGAAAGAAAACCTTCATGTAAGTGGACTCAAGCGTTTCAAACCCATATTGTTCAGGTGTCACCTGTGGTTCTCAGTGTGTGGTTTCCTGGTCAGCAGCACTGCATTGTTTGAAAACTTGGACATTCAGATTCTTGGGCCTCACCCACACCTGCGGACTCTTAAACTCTGGGAGTAGAGGCTTAGCCATTCAGGTTTTACTGAGTGTCTACCAGGTGATCAGACGTGCACTGAAGTTTCAGAACCAATAGAATAGAGCAAGATACTAGTTTTGTAGTAAATCAACCTGTTAAGCAGTATTCCTTCTTCTTTCACAAGGAATCATGGATGGGGTTATTACTTGTGTGTGCTTATAGTTGTGAAGTTGGAGTAATTCATAATTGGGGGAGGATCTTCTGGAGTATAAAAAAATTTAAGGAGCAGTTATATGAGTAACACCAGAAAGGCTTCTTGTATTTCTGAAGAATATATACCACCTCAGTAGGAGAGGTGTGTTCAGTCTTACTCTTTCTACAGCTAGTGGCCCAGAGAATGGCCTGTGCATTTCAAGCCCCCTCAGTGAGAATTGTCTAGACAAAGAAGGTACCTTGGTTGAATTAGTAACAGGATACATGAAACAATGTATCAGCACACTTAAAATCTTTATGGCGAGATAGGTGTGGACTTAGTGTGTTTGGAGGCCCCGGACCATTGGAAACAAAGGCAGTTTAGGCTGAGCTGTGGATCCCCATGTAGGCCAGAGGTTTGTAGTCACTCTCACTCTTCCCAGGCATTAAGGGTTCCTTAATGGAAGCAAAGGAGGACAAGCCTACAGGAATGGGCCTGCCCTAATTGAGCTGGCCTGAGAAGATACATTTTCAGGTTAGACAAGTCCTTTTTCCCTTTTAAGTTCTACCTCTTCAGAAAGGAGATGCATTTGTAGTGCAGGGATGTCCTTGTGAAAATGTGACTTGCTATAGAGCAGCATATGAAATGCTAGTGCCCGGCCGGGCACGGTGGCTCACACTTGTAATCCCAGCACTTTGGGAGGCCAAGGCAGGCGGATCACCTGAGGTCGGGAGTTCGAGACCAGCCTGACCAACATGGAGACACCCCATCTCAACTAAAAATACAAAATTAACCGGATGTGGTGGCGCATCCCTGTAATCCCAGCTACTCAAGAGGCTGAGGCAGGAGAATCGCTTGAACCCGGGAGGCGGAGGTTGCGGTGAGCCGAGATCATGCCTTTGCACTCCAGCAGGGCAACGAGCAAAACTCCATCTCAAAAAAAAAAAAAAAGAAAAAAAGAAACGCGATTGCCCATCTTAAGGGTCTTGTACTAGTTAATTACTTAACTAGTAATTAGTAAAAAAATTACTACTTAAGTTATGGAGATAAGTAAAAAAATTCCAGCATTGTCTTCTATTAAGAGAACAAAGGTAGTTGGTAAAAATGGAATTTGTTTGCCCTGCTCCTGAAGCTTAAAATAATTGCTCTTTCTCAGTTTTGTCTTAACACTTTGGCAGACTAATAACTTCAGTTGAAATGTTTTCTGGGCAGGTGCGCATTGAGGGCCTGGTTCTGTGCAGAAGCGGGCTACTTTGAGACAGCCAGCTTAGCCAGGCCTGGGAAGCACACAGAATAGTGCAGTGCCATGTAGGGAAAAGGTCCTTGACTGGGCTCCAACAGGTACAGTGGAGAGTGCTAGGAAGCAAAGTATTGTCCTGGATCATTTCATCCAATAGAACTTTTTGTCATAATAGAAATGTCCTATATTTGTGCTGTCTAGTATGGTAGCTGTTAGCCATATGAGGTTTTTGTGTGTGTGTGTGTGTATGTGTATGTGTACGTGTGTGCGTGAGAGACAAGAGTCTTGCTCTGTCACTCAGGCAGGAGTGCAGTGGCGCGATCTCAGCTTATTGCACCCTCTACCTCCCAGGCTCAAGTGATTCGACCCTCACCTCCCGATAGCTGGAATTACAGGCGTGGGCCACCGCACTCAGCCAATTTTTTTGTGTTTAGTAGAGACGGGATTTTGCCATGTTGACCAAGTTTGTGTCAACTCCTGGCCTCTAGTGATCCACCTGCCTCACCCTCCCAAAGTGCTGGGATTATAAGCTTGAGCCACTGCATCTGGCCCATATGAGGCTTTTGAGCCCCCTTGAAATGTGGCAAGTGAGACCAGATAACTTATTTTATTTTACTTAAATATAAACTAGCCACATGTGGCTAGTGGCTACCATATTGGACAGCACAGCTGTAGATAAAATTTAGATAAGACCCAAGAGATTGTGGTTTAGATTCTACTTGGAATATGAGTGATTGGGGCTCTTGGAATTTAAAAATCCAAAGACACATGTGAATTTGATGTGTTATGAGTTTGAATAACAACCTTCCTTCAGTGTGTCTACATTGTTTTATCCTGACTGACATGCTAAGAGGGCTTACAACTGGTAAGTAATGTTGTGTTTACCAAAGCAGTTGGAAGCTCAGGCAGTTTTGTTTGTCCGTTTTATTTGACCCCTTAGAGCTAAACAGGTGAAAATTTCAGGTCCTTTGGATGAAGTAAGTTCTCATTTTATCTCAGCAACCCTATGAGGTAGGTTATGTCTATTGTGTAGTTGACAAAACAGATGAACTTACGTTTATATACACCTTTATGGATTAGTAGCTTTTAAAATGGTTGATTTTATCCCACAACTTCATTTGAAATTGTAAGTTTCTAGCATGTTGCCTATAACAAGGTAATTTATTTCTGTTTGTTAAATTGTTATCAGTAATAAGTCAATAGCCTACTATAAGCGGTAGAGAAGCAAAGATTGTAGACTACCAAATAGCACCCAAGAGGCTAACTCATGCAAGGTGTTGCTTATAGTAAAAGCAGATCAGAACTCAGCTTCTGTATTCTATCTGGGATTATCTTCTCACTTGCATGCTCATGACCAGTGTAGGCTGCATCTTATAAGTAATCTGGCTCACAATTAGCTAGACATATGTTATTAGTCTGATGGAACAAAATGGGATTGTAGCTTTGACCACTGTGAGGACCACTGTCATATAAGGTCTTAGATACCAACTTGAAAAATTGCTTAAGGACTGGGAATAGATCCAGATTCCTCCAGGTTTAGCTTCAAGTTGTGATCAGTTTTGGGGGGATGCAAGGAGGAAATGAATAGGAATGAAATAAGTAGCTGATATTTGAACATTTTTATTTATTTTTATTTATTTATTTTTTTGAGATGGAATCTCGCTCTGTCACCCAGGCTGGAGTGCAGTGGCGCAATCTCGGCTCACTGCAAGCTCCGCCTCCCGGGTTCACCCCATTCTCCTGCCTCAGCCTCCCGAGTAGCTGGAACTACAGGCGCCCGCCACCATGCCTGGCTAAGTTTTTGTATTTTTAGTAGAGATGGGGTTTCACCGTGTTAGCCAGGATGGTCTCGATCTCCTGACCTTGTGATCCTCCCGCCTCGGTGTCCCAAAGTGCTGGGATTACAGGCGTGAGCCACTGCGCCCAGCCTGAACATTTTTAATGCCCTAGGCAGTGCCTTAAGAATTCTAAGCTTTCATTTATCAATCCTGAGGTAGTTACCATTACTATTTCCAGTAATGTTAACTGGGCCAGTTTACTTTTGAAGAAATTAAAGCTCACGGTTTAAAGTAACTAGCTCAAGGCTATATAATTATAACTAAGCCACAGAGCAGGGGGGCTAATCTAGGCCTACCTCATGCCACAGTCTGAGTTCCTAATTGTGACACAAAACAAGGTAAAGGGGGGCCTGGGGTGACTTAGTTGCCTCCTGAGAATTCTGGGCTGTGGTGGAATTACCCATTAGACTGGGGGCTCTCATCTCTTCACTTAACGATGTGTCCTTAACAGACTAAATGCAGGCTTTGCTGCACTTTAATGTAATTCTTTCCCTATTAAAGGAAGCTTGCTTGCCTTTGCAGCAAAGCCCCCTGGATAGTTTATTTTTTTTTTTTTTAGCAGTTCAGCTTGTGCTTGGACCCAGTTATTCCAGAAATCAGTAAAACCTATTTGAGTATTCAAGAAAAAGGATCTTTTTGTTAAATAAGGATTAACTAGAAACCTTATTTTATAAGGATCCCTGAAGTCTGCTTATTTACTAAGGAATTTCATCAGAGGTGGTTAGCATTTTGTGAACAAGTATGATGTTGTTCCCACTTCAAGGGGGTAAGTAACAAATTTAACCAGCTTGTTGCTTAAGAAGCAGAATTAGCAGTGGGCCACTCATTGGCCTCGCTTCAGAGTTATCATGTGACTTACTTAGTTTTGCAGAGTGGAGGTAGATTTTAACCACTTTCAAGTCAAGTTGGTTGGCCATTCATGGACTGTGTGCAGGGCGAGAAGAGAGATAAGAACAAGTTAGCAGAAAGCTGAGGTGTGTTAGACAGGAGTAGGTAAATCAGGGAGGATATTCTTCATTTAGACCCCGAGCTTGAGTAAGATACCTTTCTACAGGAGACATTGCAGATACTTTCTAGTTAATGCTAACTCAGTGTTCTGCAGACTACACCTGCTTTTGTGTGGCCCATGAACTAAGAATGGTTTTTGTATTTTTAAATTAAGGCATGTGCCACATAACAAGATTTCTGTCAACAATAGACCACTTATATAATGATGGTCCCATAAGATAGAAGATGATATATTTACTGCCCCTTTTCTATGTCATAGATACGTTCAGATACACAAATACTTAACACTGTGTTACAGTTTCCTACAGTACTGTAATGTGCTGTACAGGTTTGTAGCCTAGGAGCCACAGGCTATACCATACAGCCTAGGTGGTAGTAGGCTATACCATCTAGGTTTGTGTAAGCACACTATGATGTTTGCATGACAAAATCGCCTAATGACACATTTCTCAGAATGTAGTTGGAGGAAAAAAAAATTGAGAGTATTACTTCACGACATAGGAAAATCATGTGAAATACAAATTCCAGTGTCCATAAATACAGTTTACTAGAATGTGGCCATGCTCATTCATTTACATGTAATCTGTGGCTGTTTTTGTGCTACCGTGGCAGAATCGAATACTTGCAGTGGAACTTGAATGGGTTACGAGGCCTAAACTATTTAGTACCTGGCCCTTCACAGAAAAAGTTTGCTGACCTGATTGAGTGTGCTTGTGTGTATCACAGGAAGCGCGCCAGGACTCTTGGTACGTAACCTCTAGCTCCCGAAGTCATCTGAGCCCCACTGGCAGGACTCAGTTACCTGTCTCTCAGCATGACTCCACTCACTAGTGTCAAGACAACAAAGAGAACGTCTATTTTAAAGAGCTTGACTAACCCCCTCCTTATTGTCTAAGTTAGAGTAGCTGTGCCATCCCTTAAGTAGCTTTTCCTCCTTCCTCTCAAATAGGGGTTGGAAGAATAGCAGGTGAAAACAACCTCTTTCTTCCTCAGTTGTAGAGACTCAATAGTCTAGGCTATAAATTAAAAAAAAAAAAAAAAAATTCCCCAGAGGCTGACTCAGCACATGCCTGCCTTTTAAAGGAACAGAGAGACCTAATTGAAATAGAAACTGAAAATGAAATCAGTAGCACATCAGTTTTTGTAGGTGGCTCATATTTGGTATTAATGTTGCTCAGAAGATTCAGGAATAAGAAATAACAATGCAGGGTTTCTTCAAAATATGGTTCTGGACAGTGGATTATAGTTACCTGGAGAGCTTTTGTTAAAATATCTGAGAATGAGTCCAAGTACCAGGGCTCATACACAGGAATATTTGAGAACCACTGCCCTCAAGCATTTAAAATTTTCCTTTTACCTAAACCCACATGGGCCAAGACAATTTTAAAAATTCATAGAATTCTTGTGACCAGACATGTAAGGGGTCAATAGAGGTCATTTTACAGATCAGAAAACAGACCCAAAGCGGAGAAATAAGTTATCTAAAACCCCACCAGGACATTGCATTAAAGGTGTTGCTCTAAGCATGTCTTCTTGCTGTTAGAAAGTGAAATTGACTTGTAAATCTGTCATTTAGTTTTCGGCATAATAATAAAACAATGAACAGTCTGTTCTGGCTCTAATTGCACCCAGAATCTCCAGATCAGAAGACCTTCTTGTAGATCAAGTAACATACTTCTCTGAAAGACAGTTTGGCCGTCCTATCATTGAAGTCTGAATTATCTTTTTGATTTTTAAATATAATTAATTGGTCCCTGGAAATGAGAACCAGAGGAAGACAAGAAGATGAACATGAATTTAAGGAGCATAATGGAAGGAGTGGGATGGGAGGGAAGATTGTAAAATAAGACAGGAAGGGGTTGTGGAGAGACAGATTAAAGTAATTGTGGTGTTGTAAAGCCATTAAAGAAATTTAAATGCGGAAGTGGACTGGAAGAGAAAACATTCTCTGACCATTTAACCCTTTTTTGTGTGTGTCAGTTTGAGGCCTAAAGTAGACTAATAGGCTCCTTCTTGTGTGTCTTTTCCATAGCAAAGCCTTTAAGGGTAATAGCTGACCACTAATCTCACACAGCTGCTGATGTTTAAGAACCTAATTCTTGAAGTGTTTCTTCTGAACACATGGGCACTTTGGAAACTGTAGTGACAGGTTTTAGAAATTTGAAGTTGTGTTGCAGAGTTGATAACAAAATTGGGTCTTTGAGCAACTCTGAGTCTTTTAATACAATGCACTTCTAAGTTTCCGATGGTATTTCCCCAAGTTTTGAATAATGAAGAGAAAAACCACACTTTGCAAAATAATTGGCAACTTTGATTTAATTCAGTTTGACCCTATCTTGAACTTGGTCTTCGTAACTTCTTTTGAGGGTCTTTTCCAACTGTAACATTAGAGGCTGATTCTGGAACTTCATGGAGGCAAGTCCAGTGAAACTTGGGCAGTTAGGGGGACCCTTTTCCCTCCTCCCTTTTCAAAGTTAGTCAACAGCTGCTACTGTTGGGATGGGGTCAGGTGGGTGTTATGCTTATTATGAAACTTGATGAGGGCAGGGACTCGGTTTTGTGGCTGAGTTGTATTTCAGCGCTGAACTGGCACTCAGTAAATACTTGAACAAATGAATATTGTGAACCCCAACTTCCTTAAGGACAGAAGAACTATTTATACTTCTGTCTGCCATCTTCTCAGTGGAGATTTTTTGTTTGTTTGTTTTGTTAGCTTTCAATACCAGGTCCCTAACGGGGGAACCCCGTAGTTTCAAGATGAACAAGTCCATGACAAAAATTCTTGTTTATATGCAGTACACATTTAGGGAGAGTAAATGATCATTTGGACTTTAAAAATTGGAAATGTTACTAGTCTCTTCTCTCATTCTTTAGTTTTTTTTGTTGTTGTTGTTTTGTGTTGAGGCGGAGTTTCACTCTTGTTGCTTAGGCTGGAGTGCAATGGTGCGATCTTGGCTCATTGCAGCCTCCGCCTCCAGGTTTAAGTGATTCTCCTGCCTCAGCCTCCCAAGTAGCTGGGATTACAGGTGTGCATCACCATGTCCAGCTAATTTTTGTATTTTTAGTAGAGATGGGGTTTCACCATGTTGGTCAGGCTGGTCTTGAACTCCTGACCCCAGGTGATCCACCTGCCTTGGCCTCCCAAAGTGCTGGGATTACACGCATGAGCCACTGCTCAGTACCCCCATTCTTCAGTTTTTTGTTTTTCTTTTGAGATGGAGTCTCGCTCTGTCTCCCGGGCTGGAGTGCAGTGGCTGGATCTCAGCTCACTGCAAGCTCCGCCTCCCGGGTTCACACCATTCTCCTGCCTCAGCCTCCCGGGTAGCTGGGACTACAGGCGCCCGCCATCTCGCCCGGCTAGTTTTTTGTATTTTTTAGTAGAGACGGGGTTTCACCGTGTTAGCCAGGATGGTCTCGATCTCCTGACCTCGTGATCCGCCCGTCTCGGCCTCCTAAAGTGCTGGGATTACAGGCTTGAGCCACCGCGCCTGGCCCATTCTTCAGTTTCTTAAGGGTTTCTTTAGAACTGAAATCCTCTCAGCAGTTTTCTTTCTTTTTAAATTCCAGAGCTCTTTGGGCCTTTAGCCAGAAACCGTCTCTGTCCTGCTTACTTTGAAAGGCTATTAACTATGCCCTGGAATTTTGGAAATATTCTCCTTGAGAATTGCTGTAAAGTAGTGATAAGGACTCTTCTGTAGGCTACATATTGAAACCAGCCACCATTAAGATGGATCACAGACAGGGTGTCCTGGATTGAAACTGGACCGACATTGGTATAGTCTGAATTTGAGGAGTAAAGAAATATGCCCTTCCCTCTCCCCTGACAGTTGGGGGATACTTGTTTTTACTCCTTAACCATTCCCTTTTTAATGATGACAAGTTTTCAGGCTTTTTCACTGCCTTTAGTTTTGCAGTAAGTTCCTGGGAGATTGACACACCCTTGATATTTACCGCACTCCCGGATGCCAGTCTTTTATCACTCAAGACCAGCCTGTTATCTGTCCTAGACAGAAGCAGTCTTCTTTTAAAAGTATTAGAACATACTGGGTATAGAGTGTTAAAGAGAATGTTGATTTTGTTAAAACTGCTTTTGGGGATGTGATATGGGTTTGAAAGTCAGGAAGTAGAAGATGTAAGGGTTTATCCCAGTATGTAAGTTTTAATAATGAGGTGATATTTTCTTTAAATAATTTATTCACCCATTATGTTCACTCAAATGGTTCTAGTGTTCACTTTCCTTATGCACTAGCTGTATATATGTATGTCAGAGAAGAGCAGAGATTATCTTTGTCAGAAGTTGTATTGTGTCTTTTTGCAGAAAGTATTGATTGTGTAACTGTGCCCCACCTCCATCCCCCCACACACTTGATTTGATGATTATCTTTGAAGGAGGAGCCCATCATATTATACAGCTGCCCTAAGTCTCAAATCTATCATCAAAAGACAGTGTAAAGGGGACTGGCTCAAAACATGGCAAAGAGTCTCCTTTATATCAGAAAGCTTTCTGCCTTTGCTTATAAGGCAGCAGAGGACTCTTCTTTCCTGCCCTAATCTGATTACCCTAAAAGCTTTAAGATCATGGAATAGTTGATAAAACAATCAGTATTCTGTGCTGATGACTTATCCTTTTCTCCCTTAAGAAGAAGTAAATGTTTTTGCTTGGATTGAGTTTAGAGACTCCAGGTAGAATAAGATAGGCAACACTGTTAGTCACCTACTGACCACAGCTAAACAGGCAAATGTGCTTCTGCATGGGGAATGCTATGGCATTAACAGTGCCTTCCTTAAAACCTGTAAGTTCTTTAGGCTTCCGGGTACAGGGTTGTTAGAGTAGACCAAAGTTTACTTCCTTTTTCATATGTGCTTTTCTTTCCTGCATCTCAGTATAGGAGAGAAAATCAGACAGCATTTCTGTCTGCTGTCTGACCCAGTTGTTGGCTGGGTGGGCATTGTGAATGGGTATGGTTGCTGCCTCAAATGCACATATACAACTTGAGCTAAGTTGTATGAAATGATTGAGTAGGCTGACTTCAGTTCTATGTAAATTAAGGAGAAGGTTTAGGAATGGTTGTACCGCTTTGACAGTTGTTAACATGTTTATAATTTCTTGGAGATTAGCCAGGAATTCTGTTACAACTATACACAAATATTGTTTGACTTTCAAAATAAAATTCTTTAAAATCACTGAAATTTTCTGAGCCCAAGTTTCTTCATCTGTAAGATAAGCAAATTTACTAAGGTCATGAGTGTCTAGTACATGAGGGACAGAGATTTGAAGCTCTTTACCACTGATTTATGCTACCGTGTCATAGATCTAGTAATTAAGTGACTTTTACCCAAGGTCATATACTGAGTGATAGAACAAGGATTTTGAATAAGATATTTTTCACTGTTGAACTAGTCTGCTTTCTCCAGCAGAGGCTGCTCTGCGATGCCTTTATCATATTAGGGTTTGGTCATGGTCTTTTGTGCTCATCATGTTTGAACATGTTTAACAAAGTATTTTACAGACTTGGTTATTTCTTCCCCTCATGTAATTTGTGTATTTGTCTGGTTTCCCTATGGAGAATGAACTTTTTATCTTATTTTTTTTTTTTTTTTTTTTTTTTTTTTTTTGAGACGGAGTCTCACTCTGTCGCCCAGGCTGGAGTGCAGTGGCCGGATCTCAGCTCACTGCAAGCTTCGCCTCCCGGGTTTATGCCATTCTCTCGCCTCAGCCTCCCGAGTAGCTGGGACTACAGGCGCCCGCCACATCGCCCGGCTAATTTTTTGCATTTTTTTAGTAGAGACGGGGTTTCACCGTGTTAGCCAGGATGGTCTCGATCTCCTGACCTCGTGATCCACCCGTCTCGGCCTCCCAAAGTGCTGGGATTACAGGCTTGAGCCACCGCGCCCGGCAACTTTTTATCTTATATATGCCTGATGTGACATTGATTTGGCCACTTGGGGTTGACCTTGTACTTGGTTTCCATATCTGCAGCTTCATTGTCATTTTGGGTTTAGGCCAGCTTTCAGAAATTTTTTAACAGTTGGATCAAATTTTGTTGGATTCATTTGATACTGAGTTTCTTATTCCTGTATATTTTGTTTCCTTTCTATCTAAGCAGAGAACTAGGACTCTAGAGTTACGAGAAGTAGGAGTATATCTATAACTTTTTTAAAAGAAAAAAAAGGACCAGGTACAGTGGCTCACGCCTGTAATCCCAACACTTTGGGAGGCCAAGGCGGGTGGATCACTTGAGGTCAGGAGTTCGAGACCAGCCTGGTAAACATGGTGAAACTCCATCTCTACAAAAATTAGCTCGACATGGTGGTACGCACCCATAATCCCAGCTACTTGGGAGTCTGAGACAGGAGAATCGCTTGAACCTGGGAGGCGGAGGTTGCAGTGAGCTGAGATTGCACCACTGCCCTCCAGCCTGGACAACAGAGTGAGACTCTGTCTAAACAAACAAACAACAACAACAACAACAAAAACAAAATTCTGCTTTGGACACATGACTTTAGGGAGATAAACATAACTCTGGGATTTTATTTTTTAATATGCTCCTGAAAACAGTCAACTCTCCCATTTCCTAGCTGGGAGAAGTATGTCTCACTTAATTTTGCTCATTCAGGAGAGGATGAATTTTTCGGAAATGATAGCAATAGCTGGCTGTCGCAGCTCATTTCTTGCTGCAGTGTAGCACATCCGCCAAGAATGCCCTCTCACCTTCCTTTGTCTTGCTAACTCCCTCTTAGCTTTCAGTAAGGTTTGGCTCAAACTGCATCCTCCAGGAATCCTATGTTAACTCCTAACTGCCACTCTTGGATCCAGGGTCTTTATTTCATCTTGTTCTCTGGTGGAACCAGGCTGTTTTATCTCATTATATTACTCTTCACTTTGAAACAAGGAAACCTAGATTCAGTATTTTTACTCTTACGACTTTTCCCCCCAAAATGCCCATAAATTAAGTAATCTTACTGCCTTACTGCGCTTACTGAAAAATAGCAGCAGGGCAGAAAAATAGAAAATCTTGCTATCATGTAAGAGATGTGGAAGTAATGGTACCCACATGCTTCATTTGGAAAATGTCTATTACCTTTGTAAAAAGTTTGTATAGTTTCTAAATACAGGAGCATCATGATGCAATAGAAACTGTTACTTTAATGTTAATTGACATTCGAAATTTTGGGATTCAAATTCTTTTCTTAACCCTTTTGGTATTCCCTTAATCTACCATTCTACATTCTGCCTCCTTTGTTTCCCCATCACTTATTAAAAGTACTGCCTCTTAACTTTGTCATCATGCACTTATTTCTCTAGATACACCTTGGAGTGTTTTTTCAGGCTAAATTGTTAGGCATGGGCTGAGTTTAAAGAGGGAGAGTGTGTGAGTTTGTTTGATTTTGCCAAATTCTTCCTTCATGGGGGGTTATACCAACTAGATGCACCTTATTCATCAGAGATGTTAAAATGAGGCAACAGTATCTTAGATTTGAGGAAATCGTTACCACCCAGAGTTGTGAAAGTTAGAGGTGATATATGTAATACTGCCTTGCACAGAATATACATTTAGTAAAGGATACTGATATGGTTTGGCTGTGTCCCCACCCAAATCTCATGTTGAATTGTAGCTCCCGTAATCCTCATGTGTTGTGGGAGGGACCCGGTGGGAGGTAATTGAGTCACCCGGGCAGTTACCTCCATGCTGTTCTTGTGATAGTGAGTTCTTATGAGGTCCGATGGTTTTATAAAGGGCTTCCCCACCCACCGCCCACTCCACTTTGCTCCACACTTCTTTTTGCTACCACCATTTGAAGAAGGACAGGTTTGCTTTCCCTTCCACCATGATTGTAAGTTTCCTGAGGCCTTCCCAGCCCTGCAGAACTGTGAGTCAATTAAACCTCTTTGTAAATTAACCAGTCTTGAGTATGTCTTTATTAGCAGTGCGAGAATGGACTAATACAGATACCTAGATACCTATTATTATCTTTTGTGAACTGGTACTATTTCTCTATCATAAGAGTGGAAAGAAACTTTAGTTGAGATAGTGTTTGTAAGCACCCTAGCATGGTGCTGGCACCCATATTAATGCCTTTTTCTCTTGTGTGCCTTGGGCAGCCAGCTACTTGAGATTATATCTTAATTACCTTAATAGATTGTAAACTGCTTGAGGGCACAGTCCTTGTCTGGTGAGTCTTTAGCAGGATGCTTTGGACTTGAATATATTTGGTTTTAAATTGAATTAGCCTTCAGAATATATTTCTGAAATGGTAGCAAAAGGATTTTTTTTTCTTTTTTTTTTACACATTAACCCTCAACTCCTGGGTAATGGTACCCAACACCTATTCCTACAGTGGGAAAAGACACAGACACTTTCCTTTTGTTAGTTGGAAGCTTCTTTACTTAAAGCTTTTTAAACCCCAGGGAATATGTTAGGTAACAATAGCAAAATATGTTGATTCCTGTCCTATCTGTTTAACTTACCTGTCCTTAGGGAGTAACTCCAGTTAAATTGCAGTGAAAGGAGTTAGTTAGTTGCCTTAAGTCTTCTGTTTTCTCAAGACTGCTTTATTTCAGGGGGCTTCCATGTCTTCATCTAGAATTTTCACTAGGAATTAAAATATTTGTTATTAGAAAGCATTAGTTGGCCTGAATTCACAGTGAATTAGGTTTTCTGATGATTTAATATGCACTGGTTTGCATCTTTCATAACTTATCTGTCAGTTAAGTTCAACACATTTCTTTTTGCACTTAACAGGTACTTGAAGTGGCAGGATCCTTCCTCTAAAACATTTTAAATAACACTAGTAGATGAATTCCAGTTAAGGGGAAAAGGTATGTGCTGAAACTAGTCTTCAAGGCCACAGTATGTTCTCTCCAAACACCTGTTTTTCACCACAAGGGATGTAGATCTCTGTGTGCCCTTATTGGCATTACTTTTTCAATTATTGGCATCTCTTCTGAACAACATCTTTAGTCAGATGTCCCACTGTCACCTTAGATAGAATATGGCTCAGATTGGTCCATCATTTCTCCAGTCTTTTCTTTTTCACCATCTTTATTATGCACAAGTTTCTTGTTTTTGCCAAGGACTCTTGTTCCCCCAGTCACCTGGACATAAAGACTTTCTCTGACTCTTTATTACACTGCATTTATTACACATAGTAGTGAGTTCCTGAAACTGGGGTCTACTTCCTTTTTCCCAAATGTGCTTTTACATTTTTTCCTTCCCTCTCAGTTCCTTTGCTATCATTTTTTTTGTAGATTGCTTCAGAAACTTCTAGCTAGTTATTTTGCTTTTACTTTTATCTCTTACTATTCTTTAACACAAACCCTCTCTTGGAACTAGGCCAGTCTTCTTGCCATACCCTCATATAATAACACAAAAATGAAGGGTTGGAAAGGAAGAAGCTTAAAGATAATGTTTAACTTTTCCTTGTGAAATGTTTCAAGCATACACATAGAGAAATATAATGAACTCCCATTTATCTGTCACTCAGCTTCAATAATTATCAACCTTTTGCTAGTCGAATTTTGTCTATCCCCATATCTCTTGGTGGCATCCCCCCACCCCACCCCAGAGAGTATTATAAGCAAATTCCAGGCATCATTTACATGGAAGTACTTCAGTATTCATCGTTAGAGATTCTCTAATTTGTCAATTTACCTACTGCAGATTATCTCTGCAGTTTTGCTGTCAGTTGGTTATTTAGTTTGTTTAAATGCTTTTGGCGTTCAGAAGGCATCCCATTCTTTTAGTGGTTAGTTCTTTTGTACTGACCTCGGTTTGCCTCCCTATCATTTCTCAGCAGTGATAAACATTTATATTTACTCAGAAATTACAAATTTACAGAGTAAATTTATATAATTCAATATAATAGTCATTAAGATATTTGAAGAAGTTGCCATGTAATACACTTTTTTTGGACACACCTTTCACAGCACACATAGCACATGTAATAACTTTCATTTGTATGTTAGAGAGAGGGTCCTGCTCTGTAGCCCAAGTGGAGTGCAGTGGTGTAATCATAGCTCCATCCTTTAACTCCTGTGCCCAAGCAGTCTTCCCACCTCACTCTCGGAGCAGCCAGTGTTACAGGTGCACCAAGGTGCCCAACTAATTTTTTAAAAAGTTTTTGTAGAGACGAGGTCTTGCTGTGTTGCCCAGGCTGGTCTCAAACTCCTGACCTCAAGTAAGCCTCCCACCTTGGCCTCCCAAAGTGTTGAGATTGCAAACATGAGCCACCGTGCTCAGCCATTCCTTTAAAATAGGAATACTTGGGGTTCAGATCTGTGACCTACGTCTTATTTGTATCAGTGAGATTAATGAGCCACAGCCCCGAGTTTCTCACAAGACATTTTTGATTTGCATTTTTAGATAGCAGTTGCTTTAAAAAATTTGGGGACTTGGCTTAAAATCAATTTTGAAATTTTGTGCATTAAGAAAAAGAATGTAGCTGGGCGCGGTGGCTCATGCCTGTGATCCCAGCACCGGACTTTGGGAGGCTGAGGCGGATGGATTGCCTGAGCTCAGGAGTTCGAGACCAGCCTGGGCAACACGGTGAAACCCCATCTCTACTAAAATACAAAAAATTAGCCGGGTGTGGCGGCGTGCACCTGTAGTCTCAGCTACTCGGGGGGCTGAGGCAGGGGAATTGCTTGAGCCCAGGAGGCTGAGGTTGCAGTGAGCTGAGATGGCACCACTGGACTCTGGCCTGGGTGAGAGTGAGACTCCGTCTCCAAAAAAAATGTTATTGGCAGACTGTTATCTGAAACCTTCCTGGAATTAATTTCAATTTATCATTTTCTTGATTTCTTTTTTAAGTTTAGAGCTTTTTAGCGATTTAAGCAAATTTTCCTATGTACACTAGTATTTGTCAAAATAAATTTTTAAAGCTTCGTCCATTTTTTACTATAGAAGTAATTTATTGTGGGGAAAAAGTAGAAAACAACATGAAGTATGTGCACAAAAACTCAAGTTACTCATAAATTGACTACCTAAGATTACTGCTTTTAATATTTTGATGTCTATATTCCAGTCTTCTTCATATATATTTATGCATTTGTTGAATTATACACAGAGTAGTTGTTGTTGTTGTTGTTGTTGTTTTTAATGTGATGTCCTTGCCATATCCTAGGGCTATATTAGCAGATCTTGATGTTCTGAGGCTTGTTTATTGAATCTGGGCTGCAAACAAAATTAAATGACACGTGCTTTATTCCAGATTGTAGTGCTATTACATGTATTGTCATTATTATGATTTTAGCCATAAGTGTTCGGTTTGAGGCAGAAGTAATGGGATATTGCTGTCAAGTAAACAGGGGCCACTAACCTTGTGTGAATCAAGTTAGCATTTTAAAATTATAGACTCGAGGTTTTTAGAAGAAGCTGAAGGGTTCTGTATGCTGCATGAAGATTGAGTTCAAATCCTACTTCTGACACCATATGATTTTGTTGTTCCCATCTCTGTAGGATGGGAATTTCTTACAGTTAGTACTACAGTCATGCAGATTTCTTTTCCCCAGGGCCTGGCACAAAATAGATACTCAGCAGATTATGACACATGTGGCTTCTTTTGCTGTGAGCCACTCAAGGGATGAAGACACATTGCCTATACATTATTAATTGATTGCTATAAAGCATGTTGCCTCAAAATATAATAGCTTAAAACAGCAGACACTTATTTTCTCATGTAGTTCCTGTGAATCAGGAATCCAGAAGTAGTTTATCTGGGTGGCTTTGGCTTACCATCTGTAGATTGCAGTCAGTATGTCGGCCAGGGCTGCAGTCATTTGAAAACTTAATTTGAGCTACAAGGTCCACTTCCAAGATGGCTCATTCACATGGCTAATTGGCAGGAAGCTTCAGTTTCTTACTACATGGGCCTTTCCAGAGAGCTTCTGAGTGAGTACATGACAGTGTGTCAGTGGCCTCCCCAAGAGCAAGGAGAGAGCAGGAAGGAAGATCTAATAATGCCTTTTATGGCCTAGAGTCGGAAGTTGCCCCCTCACATTTCCACTTCATCCTATTTGTTAGGAGTGAGTCAGAGTGTGCAGCCCACACTCAGGGGAGAGGAATTAGGCTATACCTCTTGAAAAGCGGAGTACCAAACAGTCTTATAGTCAAGATAGTATGTGTTTGTGTAAGGTTAGAATAGAGGGTCTGGAAATAGACCTATAATTATATGACAGCTCAAAAAGCCAAGACAATTTAATGGGGAAAGGGCCATCTTTTAAAAAATGATGCTAGACTATTCACAGTAACAACGACATGGAATCAACCTAAATGTTCATTAATGGTAGACCAGATAAAAAAAGAATGTGGCACATGTACACCGCGGAATACTATGCAGCCATAAGAAGAACGAGATTGTGTCCTTTGCAGGAACATGGATGGAACTAGAGACCATTACCCTTAGCAAACGTAACAGAGGAACAGAAAACCAAATATTGCATGTTCTCACTTATAAGTGGGAGCTAAATTGTGAGAAGACATGGGTACATATAGGGGAATAGCAGATAAAGGGGCCTTTTGGAGGGTGGAGGGAGAGAGGAGGGAGAGAATCAGGAAACATAATTTGTGGGCACTAGGCTTAATTCCTGGGTGATGAAATCATCTGTACAACAAACCCCCATGACACAAGTTTACCTGTATAACAAACCTGCACATGTACCCCTGAACTTAAAAGTTTAAAAAAAAAAATGGTGTTAGAACAACTTGACATCTTTATTGATTTAGGAAAAAATGAAAACTGGCCCTTACCTCTGTAAAACTGCTAGAAAATAAATAAATAAATAAATAAAGTAAGTAAGTAAGTAAGTAAGTAGTGGTATGCCCTTGTAATCCCAGCCATTCCAAAGGCTGTGGCAGGAGGATTGCTTGAGTCCAAGAGTTTGAGAGGAGCCTGTATAACATTGTAATATAAGAAAATGAGACTCGTTCTCTGCCTTTCCCCCCAAAAGAGAGAGAGAAAATCTGTGTGGCCCTTGAGTAGGCAAAGATATCTTGGAGTACAAGACATACAGACCCTAAAAGGGAAAATTGTTGAAGTGGACTTGATTAAAATTTAAAACTTTTGTTCTTTGAAAGATACCATTAAGAAATAGGCCGGGCGCGGTGGCTCAAGCCTGTAATCCCAGCACTTTGGGAGGCCGAGACGGGCGGATCACGAGGTCAGGAGATCGAGACCATCCTGGCTAACATGGTGAAACCCCGTCTCTACTAAAAATACAAAAAACTAGCCGGGCGACGTGGCGGGCGCCTGTAGTCCCAGCTACTCGGGAGGCTGAGGCAGGAGAATGGCGTGAACCCGGGAGGCGGAGCTTGCAGTGAGCCGAGATCCGGCCACTGCACTCCAGCCTGGGCGGCAGAGCGAGACTCCGTCTCAAAAAAAAAAAAAAAAAAAAAAAAAAAAAAAAAAAAGAAATAAAGACAAGAAAATCATGGGGAGAAAATATTCACAGTTCATATAGCTAGCAAAAAATTGATAATCCAGAATGTACAAAGAGTTCTTGCAACTCGGTAATAAGAAGACCAAGAAAGGTTTGAGCAGATACTTCACCAAAGAAGGTATATGAGTGGCCAACAAGCACATGAAAAGATGCTTGTCATTAAGCATCATATAATCATCAGAAATACGTGAATTGAAACCACAGTGAGATACCACTCCACACCTGCTAGAATGGCTAAAATTAAAGACTGCTATCAGATATTGGTGAAAATTTGTAACAATGGGAACACTAATGAATTTTTGATGGAGAAATATAATGGTACAATTTGACAATTTCCTATAAAGTTAAACATACTTTTTTTATATTACCCGGTAACTTTTCTCCTAAGTATGTACCCAAGAGAAATGAAAACATGTCTACAGAAATATTTGTATATGAATGTTTGTAGCAGATAAATAATAATCAATGCCTGGAAACAACTAAATTGTCCAGCAGGTGAATGGGTAAGTTACAGTGTATCTATACAATGTAACACCACTCAGCAATAAAATGGAACCAACAACTGATATATCCAACAACATGGATGAATGTCACAAATGCTATGCTGAGAGAAAGAAATCAGACACAAAAAGAATAAATCCTATACGATGTTACTTACATGAAATCTAGAAATCTAGACAAATCTGATCTATAGCTTGATCAGAGCAGTGCTTCCTTTGGGCAAGGGGTGGAAGATGGGAAATAACTGGGTAGGAGCACAAGGGAAACTTTCTGAGGTGATGGACTTGTTCTAAATCTTTATTGTAGTGGGGATTGCACCTGTGGGTGTCTTTGAATTGTTTATTATTACAGTTATTTCTTAATATTTGTAGGGGATTGGTTCCAGAACCACCCCACCCCCTACCCCTAGTATATCAAAATTTGCAGATGTTCAAGTTTTTTGTATATAAAATGGCACAGTATTTACATATAACCTATACAATCCTATATGCTTTAACTCATCACCACGTTACTTAGATTACCTAATACAGTGTAACTATATAAATAGTTGTTATATTGTGGGGGGATTTGTATTTTTGGGTTGTATTGTTATTACTCTTTTTATTTTTCCCTGAATATTTTCAGTCTGCACATGGTTGAATCTACGGTGCTCAACCTGTGCATATGAAGGGCTGACTGTATTTTATTGTTTCGAAATTATACCTTATTAACATTTATTTGGAAACATATCTCTTGAAGTTTGGATTTTTCAGAAGTTATAACATCTGATCTTTAGAATCAGTGTTCAATATTTATCCCTTTGTTATCATTTATAAGTCAGGCTTAATAGTATTATGTCTAGGGAGAAAAACGCCAAACTGTGGCTTCTTTTCACAGAATAATTGGCTCTCATTTCCTCATTCTCCGCATATTAGTAACATGTCTTGATTGTAGAAGTAGGCTAATGGGACACTTTGTCTAGGCTTCTTTGTGAAAGCTTTTTTTTTTTCGGTGGCATGTGCTATTATGCCTACCATGCCATTTGAATCCTGTCATTGTACTTCTTGACCATCTTGTCAGGGTAGGCATACAGAAGATAGTTCATGACTCCTGTTAACTGACTCATCTCTTATGGTTGCAGATTCTCATAAACACAAAGATAAACACAAAGATCGAGAACACCGGCACAAAGAACACAAGAAGGACAAGGAAAAGGACCGGGAAAAGTCCAAGCATAGCAACAGGTAAGGGTGGAATCAAGCAAGTCCCTCATCATTCAGCAGTGGGTTGGCCATTGCTTGGCTTACCTGGAATAAATAGGTCTTAACTTGAGCTACCGGTAAAGATAGCAAAGTAAGTAGAAACTGTATTTGATCCTAGAGTTGCTAAGAGGATGGCCCTGATTTCAAGGCCTTAAATGGGATGCCATTGTTCAGATCAAGATGTAGAAAGCAAGTATGTTTGATTTTCTTTTAATATATACCTCGTTAAAAATACAGTTGTTCACTAAGATAGGTAAGGATTCATTGTGACACATGATGGCATTTAATCAAGTCTGTAGCAAACTTCCCTTGATAAAAGGTAACTGGATTGGAGACCTGATTTTTTTCTTCTTCTTTCTATATTTTAAAGACTTTACATTAAAAATTCTTAACTTGGGCTTCCATGGTCTGTTAGCCCCTGAAATTATATGCAAATTGTTGAGTATATGAGATTTCTTGGAGAGACTGTTCCTAGCTTTCATCATGTTATCAGAGGAGTTCGGCTTCCACAAAAGCCTACAATCACCAATATGAATGAAACTCAATAGTGCTGTCTTCTGGGATGCAAGCCTCAAGAAGATGTTTCTCTTGTTCATTTTGCTCCCATTTTTTTTGGTGTAGGAGGCAAGTGGTTAAATCTAGTTATTAAAAATGAGGACTTGCACTTCCATTCTGATTTGAAGACAGTTGTTGGTGAGAAAGCCGTATGGTATTCCCATTCCCATAGTGGCCTGAGCTTGGTTAGGGAATGTAAAGATCTGTTACACATTAGAACAAGTGTCTTCATCCTAGAGTTCCTTAGAACTTCTTTATTAACTTGTATTATTGTCTGTAGACAAGTTAAAGTGAGAATTGCTTTCCAAGTCTGTTCTTTTTTGCGAATTATTAAAATAACCAGATTTAATTTTCTCTATTGGGGACATTTCTTTGGGAATCATGTATCATGCCTGTGGCCTTTTTTCCCTGTCCCTCACTCATTTCTTATCACTTGATCATCTAGTTTCCATTTTCATTATTCTGGTAAATTTAATCTCGGTAGTTGAATCTACTCTGCATCTTTTCTAGTTTACAGTTGTCTAGCTCATGTTAATATCTACCATACAGCAAAGAATATTGCCAAGGATAAAAGAGTTCATTGCATAATGATAAAAAGGGACCCATTAGGAGAACATAACAGTTATAAACTAACATCACAGCCTCAAAATACATGAAGCAAATCTGATAGAGCTGCAAAGAGAAACAAACATTCATAATTACGGTTTTACCACCTCTTAATAATTTTTAGTCTAAATAGAAAACAATTAAGGATATGGAAGACTTGAACAATATCAACCAACTTGATCTAATTGACATTTATAGGTTTTTCCCATCCAACAATATTAGAATATTCTCTTTTCTTTTCTTTTCTTTTTCTTTTCTGTCTACTTTTCAGATTTTAATTTTTTTCGGGTTTTATTTTAGATTCAGTAGGTACATACAGGCAACTTTGTTACCTGGGTATATTGCTGTGATGCTGAGGTTTGGGTACAAATAATCCCGTCACCCAGGTACTGAGCATAGAACCCAACAATTAGTTTTTCAGCCCTTAACCGCCCTCCCTGCTCTAGTAGTCCCCAGTGTCTATTATTGCCATCTTTATGTCCATGAGCACCCGATGTTTAGCTTCTGCTTATAAGTGAGACCATGTGGCATTTCGTATTCTGTTCTTGCCTTAATTTGCTCAGGATAACAGCCTCCAGTTGCATTCATGTTGCTACAAAGGACATGATTCAGTTCTTTTTTTATGACCATCTAGCATTCCGTGGTATATATGTACAACATTTTCTTTATCCATTCCATCATTGCTGGGCACCTAGGTTGATTCCATGTCTTTGCTATTGAGAATAGTGCTGCAGTGAACATGTGAGTGCATGTGTCTTTTTAGTAAAATGATTTGTTTTCTTTTAGATACATACCGAGTAATGGGATTGCTGGATCAGAAGGTAGTTGTGTTTTTAAGTTCTTTGGGAAATCTCCAAACTGCTTTCCCTAGTGGCTGGACTAATTTACATTCTCATCAACAGTGTATAGGTGTTCCCTTTTTTCTGCAGCCTGCCAGCATCTGCTGTTTTTTGATATTTAATAGCCATTGTGGCTGGTGTGAGAGATCTCATTGTGGTTTTGATTTGCATTTCTCTGATGATTAGTGACATGGAGCATTTTTTCATAAATTTGTTGGCCATTTGTATGTCATCTTTTGAGAAATGTCTGTTCATGTCTTTTGCCTGTTTTTTTAATGGGGCTACTTGTTTTTTGCTTGTTGAATCATTTAGATTCCTTATAGATTTAATTAGATCCCATTTGTCAATTTTTGCTTTTGCTGCAATTGCTTTTGGCATCTTTGCCGTGAAATCTTTGCTCATTCCTATGTCCAGAATGGTATTGCCTAGGTTGTCATCTAGGGTTTTTATAGTTTTAGGTTTTATATTTAATCCATCTTGAATTTATTTTTGTATGTGGTGTAAGGAAGGGGTCCAGTTTCAGTTTTCTGCATATGGCTAGCTAGTTATCCCAGCATCATTTGTTGAATAGGGAGTCTTTTCCCTATTGCTTATTTTGGTTGACTTTCTTGAAGATTAGATTGCTGTCAGTGTGTGGTTTTATTTCTGGGTTCTCTGTTCTGTTGCATTTGATCTATGTGTCTGTTTTTGTACCATTACCATGGTGTTAGTGTTTTTGTACCATTACCATGCTGTTAGAATACATTTTTTTAAGTGCACATGAAATGTGCCAAAGTAGATCATACTTTGGACCCCACCCTCCTTTAAACCATCTTCCTTTGGCTTTAATGCCTCCATGCCTCTCCATCTTTCTGGCCACCCTTTTCACCTCTTTCTAATGCACAGTCATTCCTTAACAGTTTTTGGCTGTCTTTCTCTGCTACCTGTTTTGCTCTTTATCCTTATTTTGCATTCCATATTCAGTCTTGTGAACTTATTTTCAGTTCCTTAAACATAGCATGTTTTCTGATGCCACTAAGCCTTAAAACATGCTGTTGCTGGTTCTGTAATAACTCTGTTGCCCTTTTGCTGTCATTTTTTTAGTTGCAGCTTAGACTTGACTTGTTCCAGGTATCCTTTCTACCCATCTTCTCATATTAAATGCCACTTTTGTGTGCTCTCTGGTGCCTTGAATATATTCCTATCATAATAATAATTATGATATTTAATTGTCTCTTTACTTTTCTCTATGGCCTCCTGCACTCTAAAGTCCCGAAAGCAGAATTGGGATTTTTTTTTTTTTTTTTTTTTTGGCGGGGGGGTGTTTTTGTTTGTTTGTTTGTTTTTGAGATGGAGTCTTTCTCTGTTGCCCAGGCTGGAGTGCAGTAGTGCCACATCAGCTCACTGCTATCTCCAGCTCCCAGGTTCAAGTGATTCTCCTACCCCAGCCTCCCAAGTAGCTGGGATTAGGGTGCATGCTACCACACCCAGCTAACCTTTTTATATTTTTAGTAGCGAAGCTAACTGTTTTGTATTTTTAGTAGCAACGGGGTTTCACCATCTTAGCCAGGCTGGTCTCAAAACTCCTGACCTCAAGTGATCCGTCCACCTTGGCCTCCCAAAGTACTAAGATTACAGGTGTGAGCCACCACACCCAGCCTTTTGTATTCATTTTGCATCCTTCAGGCTTAGTATGATACCTGGCAGATAGGTGGCACTTACTAGTCTATATTTATTGAATTAATGAGTGGATGATCTATGGGTACATTAGTTCCCATCTTCTCTCTTTCTTCTCACATACTCTTAATCTTCTATAGGATAGTTATGAAGTCACTTTGACTCATCTCATTTTTCACACAATTGTGTGTGGTAAAGTAAACATAACAAAATTTACCATTTTAAAGTAGCATTTAGTATATTGACAGTAGTACGCAAGTATCACCACTGTTCATCTCCAGAACTTTTCATCATCCCAGACAATCTCTGAATTCACTGAATAATAACTTTTCATTCTGTTCCCCCATCCCAATATCTTTCTACTTTGTCTTTTTTTCTCTTTCCCTTTCTACTTTTTATCTTTATGAATTTGCCTATTCTAAGTACCTCATATAAGCAGAATAATACAATATTTATCTTTTTTCGTCTGTTTTGTATTCCCTTAATATGTTTTCAAGGTTTATCCATATTGTAGCATATCGGAAATTCATTCTTTTTTATGACTGAATAGTATTCCATTGTATGCCTGTTACCACATTTAAAAAAATCTACCTGTTGATGGACACTTGGGTGTCCCTTTGGCTACAAATACGTATTTGAGTTCTGCTTTCATTCTCGGGGGTATATACCTAGGAGTAGAATTGCTAGATCATGTCCAGCAATGGCTGCCTGCTATGTTTATACTGTGCTAATTGATGTGAAGTGTGAAAAAAAAATTAGATAACCTTTGACCATGAACAGTATCATCTGAGGATGTGAGAGACCTGCTTACAGATCAGATGAAGAATGTTGATTTTTATTTTACTAGACTGTAAGAAGAAATTCCAAAAGACTTTAAGAAGAAAGAGGTTAATATTTAAAACATAAGCTTTTGAAAAGTTATCTTCTCTAACACGTTCTACTTTGTTTTGGGAGGAAAGATACAGTAAAAGTGACATAAAGGGCTTTGAGACATGTAAGTTTGGCCTTGTCCTGTTTTATAAAAATCTTCTCTTTAAAAAAAAAAAAAAAGGGTGTGATTTTTGTAGAAGAATTCCTCATCCTTGTGCATCCATTTAGGTCTCATGTGATCTTGACTAGGTTACCTAACCTTCTTTAACTCAGTTTCTTCATCTTCATCTTGATACATGCTTCACAGGGGAACCATGGGAGTAAATAAATACAGAAGCTCTTCAGTTGTGAACTGCTCTACAGATGTGCAGAGATGACACTTTTACATCTATTTAAAAGCATACTTTTCCAAGATCATATTGTAGGCAAATTCAATAATTTGTTATATGTACTTTTGTGCCCCTTCTTTTTTTTGAGACAGAATCTCGCTCTGTTGCCCAGGCTGGAGTGCAGTGACATGATCTCGGTTCAGTGCAACCTCCACCTCCTGGGTTCACACCATTCTCCTGCCTCAGCCTCCCAAGTAGCTGGAACTACAGGCGCCCACCACCACACCTCCCTAATTTTTTATGTTTTTAGTTGAGATGGGATTTCACCGTGTTAGCCAGGATGGTCTCGATCTCCTGACCTCGTGATCCGCCTGCCTTGGCCTTGCAAAGTGTTGGGATTATAGGCGTAAGCCACCGCGTCCGGCCACTTTTGTGCCTTTTAATACTTTCTTCATTCCTATAAAAATGCTAGCCTTTTCGCCAAGAGCTATTGGAAAAACCTGGCCCGAGTTTCTCTTTACATATGACATGACTAAATCTAGCCCTTGGTCTCTTATTCACGTGAGTAAATTTTAACAGTTTAATCAGATGATCTGTTGTAAGCAGCCTTTTTTTTTTTTTGAGACGGAGTCTCGCTCTGTCGCCCAGGCTGGAGTGCAGTGGCCGGATCTCGGCTCACTGCAAGCTCCGCCTCCCGGGTTTACGCCATTCTCCTGCCTCAGCCTCCCTAGTAGCTGGGACCGCAGACGCCCACCATCTCGCCTGGCTAGTTTTTTTGTATTTTTTAGTAGACGGGGTTTCACCGTGTTAGCCAGGATGGTCTCGATCTCCCGACCTCATGATCCGCCCATCTCGACCTCCCAAAGTGCTGGGATTACAGGCTTGAGCCACCGCGCCCGGCCGTAAGCAGACTTTTAAGTACTTCCCTGTTTTGATGTCTACTGACACAGTACCTCTTTGCAACAAAGCAAGGATATTGGTTATATTTCAGTAAAATTATTTTACTTTATTTTTTAATTTTTTTTTGAGACGGAGTCTCGCTGTGTTGCCCAGGCTGGAGTGCAGTGGTGTGATCTCGGCTCACTGCAACCTCCACCTCCTGGGTTCAAGCGATTCTCCTGCCTCAGCCTCCCGAGTAGCTGGGATTACAGGTGCCTACCACCACGCCAAGCTAATTTTTGTATTTTTACTAGAGATGGGATTTCACCATATTGGTCAGGCTGGTCTCGAACTCCTGACCTTATGATCCTCCTGCCTTGGCCTCCCAAAGTGCTGGGATTACAGGCTTGAGCCAGCGCACCCAGCCTCCAGTAAAATTTTATATACACTGTGATCCTTTTAAAGTATCTCTGATGTTTTTAATAGTTTAGGGTTTCTTCGATTTCTTCTGTAGCAGATTAAAGAAATCTTCAGGATTATGTAATCACATCTGAACCCCAGAATAATTAGGATGTAGCATGTTCTGTTCCAAAATGCTTTCATTTATTCCAATCCTTGCTTATCAATTGTAGCTAATTTTGTGGCCATTTGTTATGAGAAAACAAGTGTTTCTGTGTCCCTTCCTTCTCTGCTAGATATTAGCACCAATCATTTGTCATCAGGCTACACTTAGGACCCAAGCCCAGGAGGCATCTTACTTTCCTGTGCAGTAGCAATACTGAAGACTTGGAGTGGGAGAGTAGCCTTTCTGCAGAAACAGAATGGGGCTATGGATCCACATCCCAGGAGATGCCATTTGGTTTCCTCTTTATTGTCCTCAAGCAAGGTGCAAAACAGGGGAGCAGGTATTAAGAATCATTTCATCTTGTCTCCTCTTTGTGTGGACAGGAGTCTGAGGTCACATGCTCAACTATAGTGATGTGGTAGCAGAAAGAAGAGGATGTGAGACCAAGGATCCTGAGTCCCCACTACATTATTCCTTCCAGTGAAAAATACCTCCCTCTGTAAAAAGAGTTAGTTTAGTTTTGTAGCCAAACTGTCTGTTTAAATACAAGCACCCCTTACTTGTATGCGTATGGTAGGCAGCTCAGGTTTAAAAATGTCAGATCATCTCAGGCACTGCCATTATCTCTCTTTGTCCCCAAATCCCTAAAATCTTTGGCACTGAAAGTATTAATCTCATCAAATTCTGAACCTATGAAAACTTCATCTCTGTCTTTCTCTTGTCTGGCTTGTAACATCACAAGAACAGCTCACACCAAAGTTAAAAAATAATTTCATCAATCATCACTTATCTCTTGACACTGCTTCTTTCTGCTCTTCAGGTCCTTTTTCTTTTGTTTTTGGAGTCAGGGTCTCATTGACTCCTAGGCCGGGGTGCGGTGGTGTGATTATAGTTCACTGCAGCCTCCCTGGGCCCAAGGGGTCTTCCTGCCTCAGCCTCTTGAATAGCTGGGACAATAGGCATGCACCACCATGCTTGGGTAATTAACTTTTTTGTTTTTAGTAGAGATGGCAGTCTTGCTATGTTACCCAGGCTGGTCTGGAACTTCTGGTCTCCCACATTGGCACCCCATAGTGTTGGGGTTACAGGCATGAGCCATCATGGCCATCCCTCTTCTAAAAAAATACATAAATAATCTCAAAAGGAATACTCTTCTAGATGCCAAGGAATTACGTGGCTTGTAGGATCTCACAAGCTACCTTTCTTAAAGGGTTGCATTCTTATCCATTGTTTATCTTTAATACTAGATCTCTTATATAAACAGAATATTATTAAAAGCAATTTAGGAGAGGGGGCCTGATTTTAGAAAATAAGAGAATCGTGTGAAATGAAATTCCTCCTCTTAGTTTTTGACTCTGTGCATCTCTTGCCAATTTTAAACCTGGCATTCACACTGGAGTGACAAATTTGTGGAAAGCAAGAGAAGACAGAAAACTGCTGTGAAATAGCAAGGGAAGTACTTTTCCAGCCATATTGGCAGTGCTATTCTGTACTGTCAGTGTGAGAAACATCTGAGAATAAGGATGCTTTTGGCTTCTGCTTTTCTTTCAGTTCCAAATCCTACCTGAACTGTAGTTGAGAACGTGTAGAATTTTAGGAATATGCACTTGATTTTAGCATCCAGTTCTCAGATTAGGGGAGATTTTTCTGAAATTAATAAAATTTAAAAGAGACGTATGCTGCTTTCCATGTGAGTGGTTTGCCAGAGCCCTCCCTTTGTCTACACATCACTATATCAGCCTGCCTAGGGGAAATGGATAACTTACATAGTCAGAGAAGATTGAACAGTTTGGAAATGAGGAAACTCAGTATCACCACCGTTCACGTGGGAGTCAGTGTGATATATTGAATAGCACACTAAGATGAAAGTTAAGAGGCCAGGTTCTGTCATTTATAAGCTATGTGTCGTGATCCAAGCTGCTTAATTTCTCTGGGTCTCATTTTCCATTTTGATCAGGAGTTGATAACAGTACCTGCTTTGTCAAGCTTTCAAGTTTGTTTATGCACATGATAGCTCTTTGGGAACTGTAACATACTAAATAATTGAGATAATGATGGTGATGATGATAATTACCACAAAGCCTAGTATAATATCATGCAGATAAATTGGAGCTGTTGAGTCTGGTAGTTGAATCTAATTCAGTAGTTATTGATAGCATTCATTTTGGAGCCCTGATATTTTCAGTATTTTCAGTATATTTATCCCTATTATAGTGAGCCATCATCATTGTTTTTAAGATTTCATGGTGGAGACAGCATTTGAGCTAGCCATTCAAAAATGGTTAAAATTTTGCTAAGGGAGAGTAATGGTTAGAAAGAAAAACGTAAGCAAAACGTAGAGGCATTGTAGTATATGCTTTGTTCTGGGAGGAATCTAGTTAGGTGGGTTACACAGGGTGGAATAGTAGAAAATGAGACCCAAAAAAGTGACTTGAGGCAAAACCATTAAATGCCATTTCAAAAAGTTGGGACTTTTACTTACGCTAACTAAAAAGGTGAGGGGGAAATGTTGGGACTCGATTCTGAGTTGAGCAAGAAGCCATTGGAAATAGTTGAGCAAATAGGACTTAGCCACAAATGACGTGAAGGATCTGAGAAAAAGGGTTCCTATCTTGGATAACTGGGAGGCTGTTTACACTATTAATAGAGACAAAGAACTTAAGGGAGGAATGGGAGTTAGAATGGGTATCGGTTTTGCCATCTTTGGGCACATTCTTTTATCCTCTCTAGCCTGAAAACAAAGGATTAAATAATTTCCAGGAAATTACATTTACCTTGAAGTTTTGATACTTCTATAATATAAAATACTAGAGTCCTTGTGATTTTGTTTAGTGATGTATAATCGGCATTGTAGTGTATAATGATGATGGACATTAAGGAACCCTTGTTTCTTAGTGCCTTTTGGAAGCTGGCTAATTTCAGAAACTGCGCTCTTTTCCCAGAGGGAACTTTTGAAGTTACTTAAATATTTAATTTTACAAACATCATTTAAGCTTTAACTGTCTTACTATCCTTGAAAGGGTCATGAGTTTCCCTCCTAAACCAAGACTTTGAAGCTCTCTGTGCTGTCTCACAGGAATCCCCACGATCCAACTTCATGTGACCTGCAGAGGTCTGCTGCCTTGAGAAGTAGACAGGTAGCTGGGCTATGAGTGGCTAAGTCCTTTTCTCAGAATATATGGAGGCTCCTTCTACTTTTAACAGTGCTTTTTTTTTTTTTTGCTTTGTTTGGGAAGTAACAGAGTAGTCAAGTGCATGACTCTGGAGCCGGACTGCCTGAGTTTAAATCCTATTTCTTTCATTAAAGGTAGTTCCTTGGGTGAGTTACTTAACTTCTCTGTGCTTCAGTTTCCACATCTGTGAATTGGAGATACCAGTACTTACCTGAGTTTTGTTACCGACATTAAATGTGCCTGGCACTGGGTGCTACTCAGGTATCTGTTAAATACTTTTATGGGGAATGGAGGACAGATTTTAAATAGTTTCCCATAGCCAACATTCTAGCTTTCCAGAATATTAATATTTTGTTGTGGTAGTGGTGGTCTTTTTTCCTAGAGAAACAATGCTTTGCCAGAAGGGAAACATTTTTCCCTACTGACTCCCTACTTCCACCCTTTCTCCCACTCTTCTATATAAGTGTCTTAGAGAGACCCTGGTCACCCTTTTCTGTGGTCTGCTTAGCTCCAGCAATTATCATAGACCAAAGGTTTTGCTGTCATCACTTTAAAAATAGTGTAGGTTATTTTTTCTTTCTTTTTTAATTCTAAAAAAAATTTTTTGAGACAGAGTCTCACTCTGTCGCCAGGCTGGAGTGCAGTCATGTGATCTCGGCTCACTGCAGTCTCCAACTCCCTGGTTCAAGCGATTCTCCTGCCTCAGCCTCCCGAGTAGCTGGGATTACAGGCATGCACCACCATGCCCAGCTAATTTTTGTATTTTTAGTAGAAATGGGATTTCACCATGTTGCCCAGGGTGGTCTCAAACTCCTGACCTCAGGTGATATGCCTACCTCAGCCTCCTAAAGTGCTAGGATTACAGGTGTGAGCCACCACACTCCAGGTTATTTTTTTCTTTAGTGGAATTCAGCCAATTGAAGCATAATACATGGCATGAACACTCTGGAAAAGTGGGTTTGGATCTTTCCATTTGTTCTCTTTAGCATTGACTTTTGCTTTTCTAGTCCCTGCTAGTGTGTTGGAATCTTACCCCATACAGATGCAAAACTATGAACCAAGAAGTCAAGATCTATGCATTGCCAATAATTGATTGTTTTCTCTTTCAGAGTTCCTCCTGCCCATGGGGTAAATTCATATTTCATCCATAAGTGTGACCATTACAGAAGTATCTAGGACTGCTACTGTCTGTATTTTTGTCCTTCAGCATATCCCAGACTAAACTTACTCTTAAAATATGTTTGTCTGACCTTCGGGTTCCTTCCTGTGGTTGATATTAAGCCTTTCTTCTACTCTTAAAAGAGAAAATGGGAGGTGGGGGGGGAAGAGACCAAAAAGGCAACCCTTTCAGGTGTCCAGCATTTTTCTAATTTAGCCCTACTGAAGTTTCTTCAGTAATTAATCAGCTGTTTTTCAACCTCTAAACTGGCTAATATTATAGCCTTCAGTTGTACTTTTAAAGCTCTTTTGTTATTTTGACATATTGTGTCTGTTTTGTATGGAAAAGTAGCAGGTTCAGTATGAAGATAACATAGTATTTTATCTCTTAAAACAGGCAGCCAGGCCGGGCGCGGTGGCTCAAGCCTGTAATCCCAGCACTTTGGGAGGCCGAGACGGGCGGATCACGAGGTCAGGAGATCGAGACCATCCTGGCTAACACGGTGAAACCCCGTCTCTACTAAAAAAAAAAATACAAAAATCTAGCCGGGCGAGGTGGCGGGCGCCTGTAGTCCCAGCTACTCGGGAGGCTGAGGCAGGAGAATGGCGTAAACCCGGGAGGCGGAGCTTGCAGTGAGCTGAGATCCGGCCACTGCACTCCAGCCCGGGCGACAGAGCGAGACTCCGTCTCAAAAACAAAACAAAAAAAAAAAAACAGGCAGCCAGCAAATGAACTTGCTGCACTGGTCAGAATTTCCATCATTTCACGGCTAATGAGAAAAGTGCAGTTCTTTAGCTACCTTGAAAGTCTAACATGTCCTAAGTCTTTTGGAAAAAGACATACATGTTAGAAAATCTCAGAAGGATGCGTCAGCCTGACTGACCCCACATTGACTCCATTTTATTTGCTGGCCAAATCCTGTTTCTGACTTTCCTGGCACAGCCCTGGACATGCTTCTATATCATAGGACTTGTTCCCCAGTACCTTTGCTACTTCCTTCAGGTGCATTCCTAGGAAAGACTTGCAGTGGGGTTTGCAGTTTGCCAGCACTCCTGCCGGTTTGGGGTTATGGAAGCCAGGTTGGGCTCCCAGACACTCTGCTCTCTATTTGTGGAGGCAGGGACAGTAACAGCACCTAACAAGCAGGGATGAGCACATTGTATTCAGAAGCCTAGTGGAGCTCTATAAACCCAAATTTCTAGCAGTCTTCTATATGATGCCCTGTAACAGAAGCTGTCCTTAACCCTGAATCATCTGAGGTCAGCTAGTATAAAAATCCAAATCTGCTCTTATACCTAAACAGGAGTAGAGGAGACTTGGCTTCCTTTGGAAAGTCAGGATGATAGCTTCATCCCATTCTGGTTTTTGTGATTAATTTTGACCTGCAAAGAGGTTTACTTCTCTAGCAGGAACTTTGAATTTCCTATATACATTTCTCTCTGGTTAGCAGGCAGAGGAAATATCACTGACTTTTGGCTTCCTGGCAGATGTCTCATTTGCCTTGTCATTTGTTGATTCCTTTTCCCTGATCTCTGTTTGGTGTGATAATATACACCAAAGCTGAAAACTGCAGGGACACATGTACACTTGTAGGTACCTATGCTGTGATTACCAAAAGGCTCAGAAAGCCAGTTTTCTAGTGAAATTGGCTAACATTCTAAGAAATGCTTTCATTGAGAAAGAGAATGGGTCAGGGAAAGGTGGAACTTAACGGAAGATGGAGTGTTCCTGAATTCAGATTCCTGAATTAGCCATTTATAGTTTCATGGAAAGACAAAAACAAACAAACAAACAAAAAAAAACAACAAGCGACCCCAAAGGTGTTTATCCTTTCAGGTATCCAAACATCTTTAATCTAGAAAGTTTCTGCTTGATGGTAAAATAAAGCTAGGACCTTATAGCAAGTCTCAGACTCACCATGGCTGTTTTTTAACACCAGTCTACCTTAAGCAGTAGGTATCAATTTAGTGGAAATATAAAGGTATTGATATGTAGTGGAGGCTGCTCTGAACTTGGAGGTGGAAATATTAAATTCCAACTTTGCTTTTAACATTGCAACTTTGAGTAAGTCTTTCAACCACTGTCTCCTGTTTGTATGAGCATAAGGGGATAGATAATAAAACTGGCCTCACAGAAGTGTTGTGAGAATTGAATGAAATAATGTATGTGAAAATACCAAGTACAATGCTTGCTTAGAAAGTAGAATTTTGTTTTGCTGTCCCCTCCCCCACTATAGTTGGCAGGGCAAGGGGAGGCAGTATATTCGTCCATCAATATCATAGATGCAGTTGTTCCCAGATTTTTTGCTTTTAGGCAGAACTTTGTATAGATGACTTACATACCTTCTTACAGTTGATGCTTAATAAAACAAAACTACCATGCTTTTATAATGGAATGGTAAGCTCAGACATTTTGCTGGTAGTATAAAAACCAAGTGCCTGTGATTATATATACAGTAACTCCTGAAGAATCAATTATAATCTCAGCAACCTTGCTCTTTGACCATTCATTCTAAAGCTTGGAGAAGTTAATGAGAACAGATAATAAGAGTGCTAATGCAATTGGAAGACTTTTTTTTGTTTTTTTTAAACAAAGTAAGGGATACATTTTTAAATAAAACACTGCATTTTGGTAAAAAACACAGATTATGAGAACACATTGAGTTAGAGGAACATCATATTAATTCCAAGAACAAAAAGCATGGTGGAGAAATTTTGTAACCATGCACAAGCTCTGTTCTCATGAGTTAAAAAGAATTTTCCTCCTATGGAGACTTGTTATTTAAATGTGTGTCACATGTAAATAACAGTCTAATGAGCGCAATATAGAAGGAGAAATATGTAAGCAAGGGAAAGTGGGCATTGTTGTGTTTTTCCATCTATTTCAGTACTTGAGTCTTTCCTAACCTACAGTGTATCCTGTTTCTCCCTGGCTAGATTTCTTTTTTTTTTTTTTTTTTTTTTTTTTTTTTTTTTTGAGACAGAGTCTCGCTCTGTCGCCTGGGCTGGAGTGCAGTGACCGGATCTCAGCTCACTGCAAGCTCCGCCTCCCGGGTTTACGCCATTCTCCTGCCTCAGCCTCCCCAGTAGCTGGGACTACAGGCGCCCGCCACCTTGCCCGGCTAGTTTTTTTGTATTTTTTAGTAGAGACGGGGTTTCACCGTGTTAGCCAGGATGGTCTCGATCTCCTGACCTCGTGATCCGCCCGTCTCGGCCTCCCAAAGTGCTGGGATTACAGGCTTGAGCCACCGTGCCCGGCCAATTTCTTAAAGTTTCTGCTTATTCATCACTCAAATACCTTTCTCAAGTTGTAGCTACTTTTGTGTGCAGTGTGTAACAGCAGATGTTCTCCCAATCTAGATTTGTTGCTCTGCCTAACTGCATGCCATCCTTTGTTTCTCCCTTTATGATCTTCTGCTGTAGTCAAGTGTCCCTTCAGAACAAACTTCATGGGATGGACATAGCCTAATGAGCTCATTGCTGATGAAGTCTTTTTTTCCTGTGCATTGGTTAGTGCAGTAAGCAAGGCTCCTTAACTGCCTGTCCCAGTGTACTGAAAAATAATAGCGTTCTGTCACCTTAAACTACAACTTGTGGTTTTTACTTATTGCTTCTTTAGTCTTTGACCACATGCATGTTTTTACATAGTTGCAGTTATTTTATTATATTTCTTTTTCTGTCATAAACCTTTCAAAATGTATTTGTGGTACTCAAATTATAGCTTAACAGTTAAATAATTTGATATATTACAGTTTCCCTACTTGTTAGGTTGTATCCAGTTTTGGGATTTGTTTGTTCGTTTTTGTTTTTTTTGTTTGTTTGTTTAAGGGAAGCACCAAAATAAACATCTTTATATGTAATGTTATTTCCCTAAGAGAAATTTCCAGGAGCTTGATCCCAGGGTAAGAAGCTATGCACAGTTTTCGTGGTTCTTGCCTTATAATGTCATATTTTGCTTTTTTAACCTTTAATTAAAGAATGTTCCTATGCCCTTGCTTTCAGATGGGTCTTTTCTTATTGTGAGGAAAGGACTAACATAAGTCCCATCTAGAAGTGACTAACTTGACTAGTTAAAACTAGAAGGAAATACCCACTGTATTGGGCTGTTCACTTCATAAACCCTGGCTTGGCTACATGTGTGATATGTTTCAAGTCTGGCACAAAGCCACCAAACACTTTCTTGGTGAAACCTCCTCACATCAGATATGAATGCTGAAGTGGGAGCTTTCATTGTTTTTGTGCTGGTAGAACGTTGCAGAAATACACAGGGCTGGCTGTGTATTCTTAGTCACTTTTAAAAAAATGTCCTGGTGTGTCTGGAATGATGGTTTCTGTTCTTTGCAAAAATAAAAACATCAAACAAGATAAAGTCCGATGTAACCAAGACCCTCTACTTGAACCTTCTGTCAGTACTGTTTAAGTACTGTAAGTTTCCATGGTTCATGTTATCTTAGGATATCTTGTGAAACGAATCCTTGTGGTCCCTACTCTGGGTAACACTTTGTGACTTAACTTTTTACAGTGAACATAAAGATTCTGAAAAGAAACACAAAGAGAAGGAGAAGACCAAACACAAAGATGGAAGCTCAGAAAAGCATAAAGACAAACACAAAGACAGAGACAAGGAAAAACGAAAAGAGGAAAAGGTACAGAGTTTTCTAGTGGGGGAGGAAGGGACGTGGATGCACTTTTGTTTACCTTTAAAAGCAGCTATCTTCACTGCATAGTAAGATCCCTTGGCCTTGGAGTGAAAGGTCTCTTGTCAGGAGAATTCAGAGCAAACTTTAGTCTTAAACTATAAAAACTAAGCCTTTTATCACCATATGTCTCACAGTAGCAGATCTGTCCATATCATTACCTTTTTTTTTTTATGTTGCCAATGGATACATTGAGAATGCATTAGGGAAAATTCATTGTTTTTGGGAGAAGGCCTAATGCCTTGTTGGTCTTCTGTTCATTAAAGATTCTTCCCGAGTGAAAATTTAGTGATGCTGGTGCCCTTTGTGGCTTTTGGTTCCAACATAACCAGTACAAGCCTTCTAAAAATGACTAGGCTCACCCGGCTGAGAATGAATAGTACTCTGTATAGTTTTAAAAAGAGATTGTTTTTATTTTAGCTTTGAAAAAGTAATTTTTGTACTTGGTAAATTCAGATACTATGAAATAAGGAATATGGTGAAGAAGACATCTCTTCACCACTGACTCATTGTCTCCCATCCTTCTCAGAGGCAGCCGCTATACTGATTATGTTTTGTATCCTTCTAGAGATACTCTGTGTATATCTGTGTGTATGTGTGTATCCCTTCGTGTGTATATATGAAGATTTTTTTGAAAGATAAAGTTTCTGACGAATCTACAAAGCAGGAAGTTGAAGGGGAGGGGGTCATAAAGTATACTTTGCTGAAGTCAGAAGGCAGGGCATACAGTTTTTTGTTTGTTTGTTTGTTTGTTTGTTTTTAAATAAAGACAGGGGTCTCACTATGTTGGCGAGGCTAGTCTCGAACTCCTGGCCTCAAGCAGTCCTCCCACCTCATCCTCTCAAAGTGTTTGGATTACAGGCATGAGCCATCACATCTGGCCCATATGTTTTGTTTGGTTGGTTTTTGCTTTTGTTTCCTCACTGCACTGCCAATGGCAGCTTCTTGAGTAGTGGAACATACTTATTGGGGAAAAGAGACCTGCCATCACTTAGGTAAAAAGCTGCCATTTTGAAGGGAAACCTTTCTCAGTGAGTTGGACAGTTTCACCCAGAAGAATTGTTAAAAATGAGTGTTGGAAAATGTCAGGACCTTTAGTTCATCTGTTCAGTTTTGCTAACATAAGAGCCAGCCTGTGATCACAACGTCCCAAGACTTGATGCTACATATTCTCAAAAAGAGGTTTCTTCAGATTTAGTCCTTTCAAGGTACTAGTTACTGTTGTTTGACTTTTCAGGTTCGAGCCTCTGGGGATGCAAAAATAAAGAAGGAGAAGGAAAATGGCTTCTCTAGGTAAGACTTTGCTGCTGCGTGGGCTTCCCTTTCTCCGGGTGGGCAGCAGGCCAGCTGCCTGTGTTGTAATGTTGTCTGAGTTTACCCAAAACACACTGACCTGGCCATCTTGATGGTTCCCAGAAACTCAGCAGTGAGAAGACTTGGTATAAGCCAACCTGAGCCTTTCTACAGTGCCATATAGTGAGACTGACCAGCACATTTTCCAGAAGGTTATTTCGAGTAGAGAAGATTGACAGGAGAGATTTTTAAAAATTGAGATTTGCATATCCCAAAATTTGTCTTTTAATGGTATACAGTGTACTGTTTTTCTTTTAGTATATTCACAAGGTATTACAGCCTCTTCACTAATTCCAGAACATTTTCATTTCTCTAAAAAGGAACTTCATATTCAGTAGTGATTATGGAGTTTTCTGAACAATTGCTTAGTCTGAATTCGTCCTTAGTAATATTAGGAGATTTATATATAAAAGATCATTTGACCTACATGTTAGGGATGAGTGTAGATTTGGGTAGAGTTATGTTATCTCTTTTCTAGAAGGAGAGGGAAATGCACACAATCTAGAGGTTACTTTCTATACTGCTTTTACCTTTATAATTTTGTTTTCCTCATCCTCAATTTCCTAAAATAAGCCCAAAAGGTCCCCTCTACTTTCGAAACAACTAGATGTTTATTGTTACATATTCTCACTTCACTGAATGACAGAATGGATTTATTAGAAATAGTTGGAAATATTTGCATTATTGACTAGGACAAAACACTTTGAGAGTTTTGCTTCCTTGAATCTTTGAACTTCCAGTTTCATTTGTTAAAGTTTTTGACAGTTGTGCCTGGTACTCTGGGTCCTTTAGACAAGGAGAAGCAGGTGCCCTCTTCAGGCGTGTTTCATAATTGTTCTAGGAATGCAGAATAATAAAATTCAAGAAGCATTAGAGCTGCAAGCTGCCCTAGGAATTTTGATTTCTCAGATAAAGTGACCGAGGCACTGCTGGGCTAATCTCTGCCAAGAGACGGCCTTGGATTTTTATTAAACTGATACGAATAAACTTTTTGGACTTGGTGTGTAGTTGTGAGTTCATTTTCAGACTTTTTGGGTTAGAAGATTAGGAACACAGCCTTCTTGAGGCAGTGGTCTCTATGTTCACTTTGTTGGACTCCTTGCTGGCTTCTGTGTATGTCTTTGTAAAGAATCCAGATGCTTCACTGGAATACAGTTTTCTGCTAAATTGTTTTAGGACTTCTTCCTTCAGACCTAATAACTCTTCCCACATGTTTTTGTCTTCAGTGTGACAAAATTAGGATCTATCATTTACTTAACTAGTTGGGTAAATGATAGGCTTTCTTTCCTTCTGGACCCTAGGGTCTATGTCAGTATTCAGGCAGGAGGCGGAACAGCTGTAGAAGCTGGCATTTGGTTAGTGTGCTAAAGTAAGTTCTTTAAACATTCAAATTCTATCACAAGCAGGGGGACCCAGTATGCTTTTTTTGGTTGGAGGTACTCTTGAAACCCTGTGAATATACTTTGTAGTGGAGTCTGGATTCTTAATCCTTGGATCCCTCCACAGGGGGCAGCTACATGTAAGGAGGCCAATGCTTGTACTGAGTTAAGGCAATGAGGTTCTGAAGAGATGTGCTAGGCCACGGAGGATCCCTTGTGGGGCAGTGATTGTTGGGCTCTATGGTATTTTTTACTTGTTCCTTCTTTGTTTTGGTTCAAGATGGTTGTCTCAAAGGATTGTCTTTTTATATTTATATTTTGAAGGTAAGATCTTAACAAATAGTAGTGAGACACTCTTCTGTATATAAAGTAAACCTAAGTTAGGACATTGAACAATGAATAGATTTGGCATAGGATACCTTCTGTTTATTCTGGTTTAACACATGCCCTTCTTTTGTTGTAATGTTGTCAGCTTGGTTATCTTTCCATGTAACTGAATATACATGTACATTATTGCCAGATTTTTAGAACTTTAAGATACTAAGTTGGGGAAATCAACTTAGTTTATTTCTTTATTTGTTTATTCCTTTCCTTGTAAAAGCTGTACTTTAGCTTTTGGAGTACTGGAACAATCAGTTCAGCTTGTGGGGTCAAATATATGGTAGGTTTCTCGTGTAAGGCAAGAAAACACCTTAGGTTTATTTCTGGAGTGGTTCGTGCCATGCTGGCAAAGACAGCTAAGAAATAATGCGAAAGAATTCTGAGTTAGAGTAAGGAGTCTTGATCCCAAATCCTGATATTGCCCATTCACATGTACAGTGAGGACAAATACTGTCTACTTCACAGGATTGAAGTGAGAAAAAGTGCTCACAGAAAATCTTTATAATATATATGTGGTTATCCTTATTTATATTAGCTTCTTCTCAATGAGATGACATATTCCTTCTTTGTATTAATACAATACAGATGTTCTAGCACTCTGTGACCAGCAATTTTTTTTCTCTTTAGTCCACCACAAATTAAAGATGAACCTGAAGATGATGGCTATTTTGTTCCTCCTAAAGAGGATATAAAGCCATTAAAGAGACCTCGAGATGAGGATGAGTGAGTATTTTCTTAAAACTTTGACTTTTGAAAACAAAAAGGAGGAGTTTAAAGAATAAATGTGATGTGTTTCTTTATAATACATATAGAAGCTGCATTAATTGGCTTTTACTCATTTGGGATTTGTGATTAATGGACTGATTTCTCTGAATTATGAGAAGTAGGGTTTGCTAAGCAAGTAAGTAGTATTCCCAAGGCTTACATGAAGATTATATAGATTTTTCTTATTGTAAAGGCAATAGATATTTATTGTAGAAATTTCAAATAATACAGAATTCATGAAGAATAAATTAAGTCACTTAAAATTTCTCATTGCCTACCATAGATAACTTAAAGCAGTTTCTCTTAGACCTATCCCTGTCAGTACATTCTAAGTGAAGTTTCAGTGTGTAAAAATAATAAAACTGCTCATAAAACATGTACCTCTTTCCCCAGATTCAGTGAGATTAAACTATATTCATTATTTTCACTCTTATATAGCTTACTACGCTATTATTATAGTAGAAAATGGATGGAAAGGGAGAAGGGAAATACTTAGTGAACTCCTTTGTATTCATTCAATATAGAATTTCTTTCCTCCACATTCCAGTGAGTTACTGCTATGTGGTGGCTAGTGTGCTGTGCGTTTGGTTCCCAAACTTTCATCTTTTATTTTTATTTTTTTTATTTTATTTCCCAAACTTTCATCTGATAATGGTATTTATTTCTGCATATATCCCCCCACCCTATTTTGCTTCCAGGCCAGTGTAAGTGTTTAGTTTTGCTCTATATAGGGCTGTAACTATTCCTTTGGTCTGACCTTCATTATTTTCTCCACTTCTGTTACTCTTGACCGTAGAATGCCCAGCCAAGAATAACAGCAATTACTCCTGCCGTGGAGGCTTCCAAGAGTTGGTAGGTCTCCTATGAGTGAGGACTCCTGAATCATAATTATGCTAACTGTGTATTCATGTTCCCCTTTCTAGTGCTGATTATAAACCTAAGAAAATTAAAACAGAAGATATCAAGAAGGAGAAGAAAAGAAAACTAGAGGAAGAAGAGGTTAGTAAAGAGACTTAGGCCCTTTGGGGTGAGTTTGGAAGTGAGAGTTTTCCAGTAAGCAGCTTCTTAAGACAAATGAGTTTTAGGTATTTATTGGCTTGTTTGTTTCAGTAATAACATTAGGGAAAAAAATTTAATAAGTAATGGCTGTGGCACTGGTAGTTTTAAGATCTCTATGAATCCCCACAGTGTCTTAAGTTAACCACAACCAGCAGTGATTCTGCTGTCAGCCTTCCTGGGTGTCTGTCTACCCACAGCTATGCTGCCAACAGATGTTCTTCCAAAAAGTATATCATCTTCATATATATAGAAGCAGTGTTAACAAGAAACCACATTTTGGCTTATAACCCTGAAGAAATTTCCCTAAGAATTTTTTGCTCATCATTCACTTTGGGTAACCATTCCTATCTAAAGTTCTTTAATGGGTGCCCCTTTGACGTAAAATTGACACCCAAACTCTTTACCGCAGCTCCTCCCAGTCTGGCCCCTGCATCTTGTGCCTCTCTTCATCTTGTGCCTCTCTTCATCTTGTGCCTCTCTTCATCTTGTGCCTCTTCTCTAGCTTGCTTGTACCAGTCACATTAACCTCCTTTGTTTCTTTTCCACACCAAATTCTTTCATACTTCCGAGATATATGGAGCACCTGCTGTTCCTCTGTCTGGAACACACACGCTCCCTTCTTTATCCTCTTGGCCTATAACCTTCCTCAAAAAACTCGGTTCCGTTTAAATGCTTTCCTAAATGTTCTTGTTGATGCTTGTGGTAGATTGAAAATAGAATCATATGCTTTCTCCTTTTGACACTTTTGAGTTCTTATACTAAAAAATTGTTAGCAGGTAATTCAAGAAAAGATGTCAGAAATTCACAGAGGTCTTAATGATGCCCTCCCCTAAGAGAAGAAGGGGTTGTGTGAGTTCTTAGCTCTTATGCTACATTTGAGGTTAGCCACTGTCATGGGCAAAATGGGTTCACAAATGTAAAGTGGATAGTTTGAAGTACCAGCAGTAAAGAGAGTGATAGTGAAGGGGCAGGGAGTCTTAAGAGGATAATCTGTCATAATAGTAGAATGATATTAATAATCACAATTAAATGTAATAGGTGCTTACCATGTGCCAGGCATTCTTCTACATTTTTTATATATGTATCATTTCATTTAATCCTTACAACCTGAAAAGGTTGTTATATCCCTATTATCATCTCCATTTTGCAGATGCAGAAATAGAGTATAGAAGTGTTGAATCACTTGCCTGAGGTCACATAGCTACTAAAGTGGTAAAGCCAGCATTTGATCCCATGCAGTCTGACTTCAGCGCCAGCACACCAGCTACTAGATTATCCTACCTCCCCTGGGACTTTGTTGATTCCCCTGATTCTGCAAGGAGGGAGAAGAAAGGTCTTTAATGAAATCATATGAAGACTATTAGTGAGTGAGTTGAGCCATAGAGAGATGATCAGGTCCTGTATTTAGAAGATCATAGTTTTTATGACAACTAGTCTATTCTTGGCCAAAGTTCAAATTAATAAGCACTAATTCAGGGAATTGAGAGTGAAATGTTAAGTAGTGATTATGGTAGTCAACCACGCCACTTCCATGTACCTAATCAGTACAAACTAGTCAGTAAAGGAATATAAAACTTGAATTCTCCAAGTGTTGTTTTTCTTTTATGTTTATATTGCATTTATGCAAAAATAATACTCTGAATTTGTTAAACCATTGGGAAAAAAGAACAGTTGACTTCAGTTTTTATTCTATTTAGCAATCCTACCACTTGGGGGGAAAAATGCTGGCTGAAAGACTCTGAATTAATACAGTCTTACTGTGGCAGGGACCCCGGATGGCAGAATCTGTCATTAAACCTCACTCGCCAACTATGCTTTTTGTTGTTATTGTTGTTTTTTTTTTTCCTCTTGTTTTTGAGAATTGTTCTGAGGTCTCTCCGTGACTGATACCCCAATTTGAGGTTTGAAAACATACCGTGTAGCCAGTAGTTTCCTGATGGGACCTTCTGCATGCCTGCTCAGAAGCTGTTTAGAGTATCTTCACTGAAAAACATTTCCCTTTCCTGTGGTGTGTTTCACCCTAAATAGTAAACATTATCTGAATTAATATGATCCTGTAGTACCTTCTCCCAAACATACCCACATATTTATATTCTCCATGCCTGTTTTAAAATATGGGTGGTACTGTAAGCTTTTCCTCTTTTTTCTATTCCTATCTGATTGCTCTCCTATTATGAGGGTCTAAAATGTTTATTCCAATTATTGCCGTAAGTCACATTCTGTTATTTTTCTCATAAAGTTAGGCTCTTATCATAGTTAATAACAGCTGTATGACCTTTATCAAGTGAAAAAACCTGTTTCAAAGTCCTTGCTTGTAACTGGAAATGGTTAAATGAACCCGTCCATACACTTTCCAGCTGTGCCACTCTAATTGATTTTAAGATGGTTCAAAACCACCTTTAAACTTGTTGAATAAAGACTGAATAAATAGTTAAATTATGTTGAATAGGTAGGACACAGGAAAATATTCTTCGAAAGAGTTCAGATTCTGAGTGGGATCTTCACTTGTTGAATATTACATTTTTGTTTGGGTTTTGTGTGTATGTTTTGAGATTTATCTCTGTATTGGTGAGTTCTGCCTGTTTAGGTTTGATACCCTTTTTTTGTGCCACTGTGATCAGCTCATTTACATTCAGAGTTCAAAGAAGAGCCATAAAGAAATACCACCATAGGAATTGGTATTATTTTAGAACCTCTGAAATACTTGCTTACTGCATCATGACTTTGTGTATACAAGCAGCAGCGATAGAACTATACTCAACTAGATCAACTGGGAATTTTCTTTCATACTGAATGCTAAATATCTAATGCAAAGCCTCGTATAGCCGTTATTGGATTGTACTGGAAGAGGTTTAAAGATGAGTAGGATTAAACATAAGTGAGGAAAAACTAAGTGAGGAAAACACACTCGGATTACTCTCTAGAGCAGTACTTTTCCAAACTCCTCTGAGGTTTAAAAAAAAAAAAAATACAGTTTTCAAGTCTCTTCCCCTGCAGTGTGTTTTTTAACTACTTTCTCAGGTAGTCGTTTATCAGGAAATTTTAGGAAATACTGCTCTAGAACAGAGCACCAGTACCTTGTTATTCATCTGTCAAATGAGAGGAGTAGACCTGAGATCTTCTTTAGTTCTAATACTCTGTGATTATAGTTTTTCTTCCTCATGGCTCCCAAAAACTGCCTCCAGAAGTGTGATCAGTCCTTATTTAAGTGCTTTCTCACCATGTTTCTTTGTAGGATGGTAAATTGAGAAAACCCAAGAATAAAGATAAAGATAAAAAAGTTCCTGAGCCAGATAACAAGAAAAAGAAACCGAAGAAAGAAGAGGAACAGAAGTGGAAATGGTAACATCTCAGCGCTGGGTTAAAATGCCACCTCTTTTATTGCATATCCTTACGAAGCAAGAATATTGAGTTATTAAAATTAATATCCTGATATTTGGGGTAAAATACTTAAAACAGTTTCTCTAGAATAACATTCGAAATAAGTTTTCCAACTTCTAGTGAAATCATTAACTGGCTCTAAATCTATTGGATCTCAAACTGGTTTCCACCACTGTGAACAGAATGGACTGTAGAAGCAGACCTATGTAGAGGTGGGAATGTAGCATACGAAGAGAGTACAGATGCATTTAAAATCATAGGAAAGGATAGATTATTATGTAAGTCGTGTTGGGAAAACTGCCTGTTTGTTCAACAACAGAAGAAACCTCAACAAGAAAATGTGGGCGAATATTTTTATAATTGTGCAATCGTGAGGATCCTTTGAAGCAGGACATAACCAGAGCCATAAGGAAAGGTGTTTTACATTTGATACATCAAAGTTCAATTTATGGCAGATGGACAACTTCATGCCATTAAAAAAAGAAAAAAAGCAAAGTATTTGCAGCACAAAGGGCTGATATTCCTAATATGAAAAAAAGCTCTTTTAAAACAGGTATGAAAGGAATGGTCTAATCAGAATGTGAGGAACAGGCAGTTTAGTAAAATAAATGGTTAATAAACATCTAAAAATATGATCAACTTCATAAGTAATCAAAGATGCAAAAAAATCTTTTTTTAATGCCTCTTAGATTGGGAAAGATTAATAAGTGAAAATATCTAGAGTTGTGAATATGAGAAAACAAGCATTCTCCCTCCCTGTAGGAGTGAAAATTCAGTCTTTATGAAGGACAGTTTAGTCATAGCTGGTTGCTCTTGAGAAGCGTGTTTAGGTGGAGAACTTTTCTACTTTTGGTGTTTAGAATCTTGAAATAAACATGTTTTTAAAAAATACTTATTTCTGTTAACATATTCTACTATTTACTATACCAACAGTACATGATTTTGTGTTTATGATGAAAAAACTCAAATGATTGAGAGATTTAATAGAGTAAAAATCAAAGTCACCTGTACCTCTCTTTGCCCATTCTCATTTTCCTTTCCAGCTTTCCAGCTTCGAGGTAATCACTGTTCATAACTCGGTATATAGCCTTCCAAACCTGTTTATGTGCCTTTATGGCTTTTGTAATTTAGAACTTTGATGTCCACAGCACCTCTGAGGAAAGGGAGAAAGAGCACTGACCAGGAAGGTGGCAGAGAGGAGAGCCACAGTGGCAGAAATGTGGCCACACGGTGACAGCTGTGTGATTGGCATGTTGCTATGGCATCGTGGGATTAAATGGGAAATATAGAAAAGGAATATCACAGAGCAGAGGAACCCTGGCTCTTTCTAGAGGTCAGAGTCAGAAAGTAAAAGGCCAGGTGCGGTGGCTTATACCTGTAATCCCAGCACTTTGGGAGGCTGAGGCTGGTGAATCACCTGAGGTTAGGAGTTTGATACCAACCTGGCCAACATGGCGAAACCTCATCTCTGCTAAAAATACAAAAATTAGCTGGGTGTGGTGGCATACACCTGTAGTCCCAGCTACTTGGGAGGCTGAGGCAGGAGAATCACTGGCACCTGGGAGGAGGAGGTTGCAGTGAGGTGAGATCATGCCACCACACTCCAGCCTGGGCGACAGAGTGAGATTCCATCTCTCAAAAAAAAAAAAAAAAAACAACACAGGGCACAGTGGCTCATGCCTATAATCCCAGCACTTTGGGAGGCCAAGGTGGGCAGATCACTAGGACAGGAGTTCGAGACCAACCTGGCTAACATGGTGAAACCATCTCTACTAAAAAAATATAAAAATTAGCTGGGCATGATGGCGTGCACCTTAATCGCAGCTACTCAGGAGGCTGAAGTGGGAGAATTGCTTGAACCCGGGACGTGGAGGTTGCAGTGAGCTGAGATTGCATCACTGCACTCCAGCCTGGGCACAAAGCAAGTCTCTGTCTCAAAAAAAAAAAAAAAAGAAAAAAAACATGAGTTTATTTTCCTTGTTTTTATTTCACTTTTCTTTAGAACTAATACAACATTTTCAGTGATCTTGACCTTTAAGAAAGTGATTTTTAGAAATAAAGTGATTGTGTAAATTAGGGGTTATTACTTGGAGTTAAGAGAATGGTACGTTGGTAAATTCATCAGTCAGGGTTCTGTGGTAGGTACTCAATACTTGTTAAATGAACAAATAAATTTCCTTCTCAGGAGCTCCCTGCTGTCTCCCCTTTACTTCAGAGCTTTGGCTGTTTTTGGAATCCAGGCAAGTGCACTGGGTCCGGCCTTCTATGTGTAGAATTACGTGCCCTTGAGGGGTTTAGGAGCCTAATTTTGCTTTTGTGGTTGAAATCCTTATCAGTGTTGCCACACATTCTCTCTGAGAGACCATGACTTTTGGTTTTTATTATTATTTTGGGTTAAAGGGGAACTGGCTGGTCTTTAACTAAAAGTTGTTTTTTGAGGGATGAGCAGACTTTGCTACAGCTTCTAATCATTTCTCAGGTGCGATGGTTAAACCTTGCACATTCTTTTCAAGCACAATGCTTGAATGGCACGTCGAGTTTTTGGAGTTTAAAATAGGAATGAAGAGCCTCTTAACTGATAGAGGCTGCGTATTGTACTCTGAAGTCAGTTATCCAGTACCTCAGTGACTGCCACTAATGATCTAGTTGGGAACTTAAATGACAGATACTCTTACGTTAACTATTCCTTATGCTGTCCCACTAAAATAAGTACACACTTTACAAGCTTGACAAATTTGACACACTTTACAAGCTTGACAAATTTGCAGATCTTTTGCTTTCCTTCTAAGTCCGCAGAACTGTTTATCTTTACCAGAAAAAAAACACTTACTCTGATCTTTATCTCCCTCCTTTGGTAATTGTTTGGTTGGAAAAGGTCCAGGTCCTTCAGGGTTTCTTTGCTATATCACATTATCTCCATAGAAACATTGTTATAAGTGGTGGCAGTGTGTTTGGGTTCATACATGAAATCCTATTTATCCCAGATGTCCTGATTTTTAACTGTTGGCCATTGTAGCTGAACAGGGTTTTAGCATTGTTGGGTTAATTAAGTACGCTTTTGTATCAGGGCTGACCTGTGGGAATATAAGTTGCAAGTTAATTCTCAACAGATGATTCTTCATAAAGAATTAGAACCTGGGGAGTTTATTGCAGGTGTTAGGTGTGACTTTAAATGGGGTTTTGAATCTCTTAGCAAAGGTAAAATGCTGTGAGGAGTCAGGACTGTAATGTAAGGAATTAGTGTTGCAAGACCAAGACTCAAATATATGGTCAATGATAGTGATAAGAAATTTATGGAATATGGATTATTGACATTTTGCTCAAACCAGAAAAACTGCCCTTAATTTCAAGGATTAGCATTCAGAATCTATAGCATGTGACCTTTATTTCTAAATTTAAAAAAAATTAAATATGAGTTTTATAGCATACTGTGAAGTGCTTGCTAACTGCAAGGGAACTTGATTTTAAAAAGCACATGGAGTTTACTTTCCTGTCTTTATATTTCTAGCACTTTTCCACCTTTCCCCTTCCAAGCAGATGTTATTATTAAATTGGTACTTGATTATTCTAGTCAAGCTGCCAAAGGGAAGCCATTTTGATGTCTAAGTACATGTTTTTGTTTGTTTGTTTTTAAATTTGGGGGGAATATATGCACGCATGGGGAGGCTTAAAGGACAAAACTGTTTGCTTTTATTTGTACAATAATAGCTGTCAACCCAGTCACATGAGCTTATTGAAAGACATACTCTTTCTGTTTAAACTGAGGTTTAGCGTTGCGATTCGTTGAATCTCTTAATTTGCTTAAATGGTAAAGAAGTTGCTGTGGGTCTGAAGATACACATGTTGAAATAGGAATTGTAAAAACAGTTTGGAGTCTTCATTTAAAAACACTGTAGGGCTGGACATGGTGGCTCGCGCCTGTAATCCCAGCACTTTGGAAGGCTGAGGTGAGCAGATCATGAGGTCAGTAGATTGAGACCGTTCTGGCTAACACAGTGAAACCCCATCTCTGCTAAAAATACAAAAACAAAATTAGCTGGGCATGGTGGTGGGGGCTTGTAATCCCAGGTACTCAGGAGACTGAGGCACAAGAATGGTGTGAACCCTGGAGGCGGAGCTTGCAGTGAGCGGAGATCGCGCCACTGCACTCCAGCCTGGGTGACAGAGTGAGACTCTGTCTCAAAAAAAAAAAAAACCACTGTAATTGAAGAGAAGAATGGTGCCAAAGTCTCAAGATAAGGGAAAGTGTGGCATTCTGAATCTCCTCACGGTTACTCCGTGACTGCTACATGTCTGTCTGTTGAGATGTAGGAGCTCTTTATATATTTTGTATGTTAACCCTGTATCAGATACGTGATTTACAGATATTTTCTCCCATTCTGTGAGAGGCTCCTTGCAAATGCTCTCATACACCTACATATATGTATATTTTCTCTATTTGGAGAGTAATAGACTGTAGGACTGGGTGAGTTCCTGCATTGAGATCTTTTTATTAATATATCAATGACTGCCAATTTCATATCTGAAAAAGTGGTAGATTAATTATAGAAGATCTTTAATGTTCCTTTGAGGTCTAAGATTCTATTAAATCTTTATTTTTGTTTAAATTATTTGTGTAAAATACATATGACATAATATTTATCTTAACCATTTTTAAGTGTACAATTCAGTGGCATTAAGTACATTCATATTGTTGTGCACCATCACCATCTCTAGAACTCTTCATCTTGCAAAACCGAAACTCTGTAGTTATTAACAATTTCCGACTTGTCTGTTGCCCCAGTTCTTTTTTTTTTTTTTTTTTTTTTTTAGACGGAGTCTCGCTCTGTTGCCCAGGTTGGAATGCAGTGCTGCAATCTCAGTTCACTGCAACCTTCGCCGCCTGGGTTGAAGCAATTCTCCTGCCTCAGCCTCCTGAGTAGCTGGGAGTACAGGCTCCCACCACCACGCCCGGCTAATTTTTTACATTTTTAGTAGAGATGGGGTTTTGCCATGTTGGCCAGGCTGGTCTGAAACTCCTGACCTCAGGTGATCTGCCCGCCTCGGCCTCCCAAAGTGCTGGTATTACAGGCGTGAGCCACCGTGCCCAGCCTATTCCCCCAGTTCTTGGTAAGCACCATTCTACTTTCTGTCTCTATGAATTTGACTACTCTTGGTACCTCATATTAATAGTCATACAGTATTTGTCCTTTGTGACTGACTTATTTCACTTAACAGAATGTCAGCGCTCATCCATGTTGTAGTGTGTTTTAGAATTTTCTGACTTTTAAAGGCTAAATATTCCATTGTTTATACTGCATTTTGTTTGTTCATTCATCTTTTGATGGACACAGGTTATTTCTGCCTTTGGCTGTTGCAGATAGTGCTGCTGTGATCATTCGTGTACAAGTATTTGTTTGAATATTGGGCATATTCCTGGGAATGGAATTGCTGGGTCATGTGGCATTTCTATGCTTAACTTTTTGAGGAACTGCTATGCTATCTTTTCCACATTGGCTGCACCTTTTTACGTTCCTACCAGGACCACACAAGGGTGCTAGCTTCCCTACACCTTCACCAACGCTTGTTATTTTTTGTTTTATTTGCCATCCTTATGAGTATGAGTGGTATCTCATTGTGGTTTTGATTGGTATTTTCCTAATGATTAGTGATGATGAGTATTTTTTCAGGTACTTATTGGCCACTTGTATATCTTCTTTAGAAAAATGTCCATTCAAGTTCTTTGCCCCAACCCCCCACCCCAACACGTGTTTTTTTTTTTTTTTTTTTTTTTTGAGACAGAGTCTTGCTTTGTTGCCCAAGCTGGAGTGCAGTGGCACAGTCTTGGCTCACTGCAACCTCTGCCTCCCGGGTTCACGTGATTCTCATGCCTCAGCCTCCTGAGTAGCTGAGATTATAGGCATGCACCACCACACCCGGCTAATTTTTTGAATTTTTAATAAGAATTTTGCCATGTTGGCCAGGCTGGTCTCAAACTCCTGACCTGAAGTGATCCCTCTGCCCGCCTCGGCCTCCCAAAGTGTTGGGATTACAGGCGTGAGCCACTGTGCCGAGCCCCGATTTTTGATTTTATCTTTTTTTTCCTCCCCCTTAAGACTGAGACTTTGCCCATTTTTTAAATTGGGTTGTTTGTTGAGATGTAGGAGCTCTTTATATATTTTGTATGTTAACCCTTTATCAGATACATGATTTACAGATATTTTCTCCCATTCTGTGAGTTGTCTTTCACTCTCTTGAAGTATCCTTTGATGCACAGAAGTTTTTAAGTTCAGTGAAGTTCAATTTATTTCTTTATTGAGACAGAGTGTCTCTCTGTTGCCCAGGCTGGAGTGCAGTCGCGTGATCTCGGCTCACTACAACCTTCGCCTCCCAGGTTCAAGCGATTCTTGTGTCTCAGTCTCCGGAGTAGCTGGGATTACAGGCGTGTGCCCCCATCCCTGGATAATTTTTGTATTTTTAGTAGAGACGGGGGTCTCGCCATGTTGGCCAGGCTGTTCTCGCACTCCTGTCCTCAAGTGATCCGCCCACCCCAGCCTCCCAAAGTGCGGGGATTACAGGTGTGAGGTACTGTGCCCAGCTGCAATTCATTTCTTCTTTCTGTTACCTGTGTTTTACGTGTCATATCCAATAAATCACTGTCAAATCCAATATTGTGAAGCTTTTCCCCTATGTTGTCTTCCAAGAATTTTATACTTTTGCTCTTGTATTTAGGTTTTTGATCCGTTTTGAATTAATATTTGTGTATAATGTAAAGACCCAGTTTGTTTTGCCAGCACTATTGTTGAAAAGACTGTTCTTTCTCCATTGAATGGCCTTAAGCATCCTTGTTGTAAATCATTTGACCATATATGTTGACTGTGGTTTTATAGTAATACCATTGTTACAATATGGTTTGATACATGTAATTTTTATTTGATGTTTCTGAACTTTGTTTAAAATTGAACTTGTTCCATGGCTGAATGATTAATAAAATAAAATAAAATAAATAAAATATTGGACTTGGAAAGTAAATATGAGGGTAGTAAGTTAGTTATCTATTAGAGTAAAAGAAACTTGAGACATATCAACCAGTTGCAGTATGTGAGCCTGAGTTGGATCCTGGTCTATGAAATAAATTTTGATCAAATAGGGAAGTTTTTAATACGGACTGGATATTAGAATTACACTAGGAAGTTACTAATTTTGTTAGATGTGATAATAGTGTTGTGGTTATGTGGAAGAATATTATTTTTATGGAGATAACTTGCTGGAAAGTATTTAGTGGTGAAGTATCAAATCTGCAACTAACCTTGAAAATGGTTCAGCCAAAATAGGGAATTTCGCAAATTATTAACTTTTTTTTTTTTTTTTTGAGATGGAGTCTCACTCTGTTGCCCAGGCTGGAGTGCAGTGGCACGATCTTGGCTCACTGCAACCTCCGCCTCCTGGGTTCAAACAATTCTCGTGCCTCAGCCTCCCGAGCAGCTGGGACTACAGGTGTGCGCCACCATGCCCGGCTAATTTTCGTATTTTTAGTAGAAACGGGGTTTCACCACATTGCCCAGGCTGGTATCGACCTCCTGACCTCGTGGTCCGCCTGCCTCAGCCTCCTACAGTGCTGGGATTACAGGCGTATATGGTGTTTATTGTATTACTCATTTTTTTTCTTATGTTCAACCATTTTAAAAATACGTTTTCAAAAAGTTGTTTCCACTGAGCTTTAGATTCACTTATCAGTGTTTGCTAGATAGTTCCAGGTAATCCATAAGTACCTTAAACTCAACATGCCCCAGTTAAGCTGTCATTTCCTAGTCTTCTTGTTTTATGTCCTTTCTCATAGGGTTGTTTTCCCCTGTACCTTCCAGCTGACATCACCACTCTGAGGAGGCCTTAGCCTACTTATGAACAATGTGAACAATCCTCTTTCATGTATGCCATTGTGGTAAAACAGCTGTTGACATTTTCATGTCCCTCACTTGTTGCTGAGCTCCTTCATTGTTGATCTCTTCTGTCCAGTATCCTTGAAATGAGCTGTTGAAATGTATTTTCCTTTATTCACTACAGTATTTCATCTTTCTTGTGAGTGTTGGCTTTTTCAAAATGAGAGACACTGGTTCTTTTGATCCAGGCCTTGAATGTGAGGCCCAGAAGTCATTCCAGAGCACTAATCAGTTGCGTGGATAATTATTTGGCATTTAATCAGTGATGACCCCCATGTTAGGCAAGGTGATCACTAAATGAGGTTGTGCTTTGTCTTTTGAAGGTGGGAAGAAGAGCGCTATCCTGAAGGCATCAAGTGGAAATTCCTAGAACATAAAGGTCCAGTATTTGCCCCACCATATGAGCCTCTTCCAGAGAGTGTCAAGTTTTACTATGATGGTGAGTTGTTTCAAGGTTCTTGATTCTTGGCCAAGAAAAGAAATCTGCTTCTATTTAGGAATAGAAAACAAGGAAGGATCCTATATAATAGATAATCCTTTTTATTTCATTTTGTTTTATTGCCATGCGATTTTGAGGAAGGGGCATCAGGTGTTAACTCTTAAAGGCCCATTTGCTGCTGAAAAAGTGCCGTGAAAAAGGGGCTGTTCATGTCTTCCCTGCATAGTCCGAAAAAGGTTTGTCAACATGGCTCACAGTGTGTGGTCCACAAGCTGAAGGTTTTGATCTGAACTTCATTTCTAGGGAGTGACTCTTTGCAAGAGTTACTAGAAAATCCTCACTTGAATGGTAGTATTTTATGTTAGCAATATAATAATGCAATCGGACAAGCTGCTCATCACTAGAAACAGTACTAGTATATGGTTGAGGATTAATAGTCATCAATCTCTAGATAAGGCTGGTAGGCATCTGTCACTTATTCTGTGTAGCATAACACTATGCCTCTGATGTATGTGCAGTCAAGTCTGATGAGCTGCTTTAAAGAAATGCCCTGCCTGGGTCGCTTAGAACCCTCAGAATTGTCCCTTATCTGTCGTTGGTATTTCTGTTCTTGGGTTGAAGGATTTGAGGGTAGCCTTTGACACGCCTCCTGTTGGCAGTGTAGCAGTATGTAGATGGTAATAACAGATTTTCTTCATTCCATGAGTTTTATCTGGGAATGGTTAGAGCATTGTTCCTTATACCCTTATGTGCTTACGACTCAACAGAGTAGATCTGAGCCCATTTAGTATTTGTGGGGTGGGCTTCTTTTCCCTTCCCCACCGACCCTCTTCTTCTTTCGCTTTTCCCAACTATCCTTCCCTCTTCTTCTGTCCGCTTTCTCCACAGTCCCCCTTCTCCTTTCCCCACCATTCCTCTTCCACCTCCACTTGTCTTGCCACCGTCTTTTGGCCACTGTTATTTCACCTCCCCATTTCTCCACCATTTTTCCCACCCTCAACCCCCCACTGTTTTCTTCTTACCCATCCTACTGCCCCCACCAAAAAGAAAAAGTTGTGGGGTGGGATTGAGTACTTCTGAACCAAGTGGTCTGCTGACCAAACTTTGAGAATCACTGGGCAGGATAACTGCTGAAAAGTGTCAGTGGTGAACACTCAGGGGTTCTGGTGCATCTCTCTTTCCACCAGTAGTGGCCGTAGGTCCACCAGTGCTTGTAGGCCTAGGTAGCAGTTTACACTAAAGGGCTGGGTCTGCAGCTGAGGAAAATGCCAGACTTGGCAAGCTGAAATTTGTTTTTTAAAATGACGTATTTATTACCCAAATGTGGTGGTGCACACATGTAGTCCCAGCTACTCGGGAGGCTAAGGTGGGAGGATCGCTTAAGCCCAGGAGGTGAAGGTTGCAGTGAGCCCAGATCGCGCCACTCCCCTCCAGCCTGTGTGACAGAGTGAGACCCTGCCTCAAAAAATAAAATAATAAATAAAACAACATATTTATTGAATGTATTTGTGTTCAGACACCAAGACCCAGCAGTGGACAGTACCACTGACTTAGACCCTGATCTTGGGGAGTTTGCAGCCTAACAGGCCTCCATAATCTCTGGCAAATGCTTATATTACGTAAAGATTTTGAACTGTTGACCAGAGAGCCTAAGATAGTTCTTTCAGCCCTCACAGTGGTCATTCCTGGAGACTCTTAAGTATAATTCAAAGCCAAAACTCCTAATTAAGAGAAATGGCCTAGGACCTTGAAGAGCACCATCTCAAAGTGTAGGTATTCCATAGCCCTGGTCTGGACTCACCAGGAGCTTTAGGATGCTCAGCTGGTAAAGCCTCACTTTGAGGTTCAGAGTGATGGGAGGGAAAGCTAAATTCCCTAGTCTTGGGGTTTCTCTTCCTTTTCAAGATGGGAAGCAGAGGCCTGGTCTAGTTCACAGGTTGCCATAGTCCTTTCCTCCCATTCTTGCCCAGTCTCCAGCATTTTCTCAGTTGGTCCTCCGCTAGGATTTCTTCTCTTTGTGTGAACTCTTACTCTGTAGTAAGTCAGGAAGTCACATTTGACTTTACTTCAAACTGATACAGTAAGTGCTGCCTACTCTCTGGGGAGGAGAATTCTTAGACTCCTTTAGAACCTGCCAGGGAGGTGGGACATGGGCTAGCTGAAGCAGTGAATTACTCCCTCCTCTAAGGACCTTCAGTTTACAGCTTTGACTCAGCAGTTTCCTTTTCCTGGAGCTCAGCCTTTTCCACAAAGTGTTAACATTGCCAGGAACCTTCCAGTCATCCTCCCACTACTCTACTGCAGGGAGCCATCATTTCATCTTTTGACAGCTCATCTAAAATAGGAGGAGTCACAGTTGCTTCTTCCTCTTTTGGGACAGAATTCAGTAAAACAGCCCAAAGTCTCATTTTTAAAATTTTTTAAATTTATATTTATTTATTTGAGACAGAGTCACACTCTTGTCACCCAGGCTGGAGTGCAGTGGCACAATCTTGGTGGCTCACTGCAATCTCCACCTCCAAGGTTCAAACAATCCTCATGCCTCAGCCTCCCCAGTAGCTGCAATTACAGGCACACGCCACCACACCTAATTTTTATATTTTTAATAGAGATGGGGTTTTACCGTGTTGGTCAAGCTGGTCTCGAACTCCTGACCTGAAGTGATCCTCTCACCGCCTCCTAAAGTGCTGGGATTACAGCCGTGAACCACCATGCTCAGCCACATTTTTTTTTGAATGGTGTTAACATTTAGTTTTTACCAAACAGACCTGAAAAGTTTACATTTTTTTCTTGCCATTTTATTTCATTTATTTTATTTCTAATGACTTAATGTTTTCCGTTATATTGGAAACATGTTACAGTTTTCTAAAGAAGTTCAGGGAATCTTGTAAATACACAGCCTATCTTCCGCAGAGTGTCTTCCTTCCAAAGCAGAAGCTTGGGGGTTGATGGGGGCAACTGCGCCACCTGTTGGCCTTTTAAGTTAATGGTGTCCAAAGTGGGCTCTTTTTATTATAACTGTTGGAATTTTGTGCTACAGTTCTCTACACCCCTGCAGTCAGATTGCAAATCATTATGAGATAAGATGTTTTCTGAGTTTCGAAATAAATGGATTTCTGGTTAAATTTTAGTTTTCTATAAAGAATGTGGGCACCCTTGGTGAATTATTAATACCTGTGTAATAGTAAGGTGGTGGATTTATAGTTAACCTCATTTTAAGTATAGCCAAATGCTCTTAGTATAGCATTGATTGGTTCCAGGTGATGTTGTAAAGTTGGATTTTTAAGAAATAATGGAAATTGATGCTAAGAGTACTGACAAAAGCGTTCTGTTTGAAAAGTGGATTAAATTCCCAAGTACTTTTCTTTCATTGCTTTATTAACTAAATCAGGTACATAAAACCCCTAGGCCCTATTCAGATTTTTACCAGTTAGCAGCTTTCATTGTGAAACATCAGAGTCCCTTTAGACAGCTTTTTGTTTGTTTGAGACAGAGTCTCGGTTTGTCGCCCAGGCTGAAGTGCAGTGGCGCCATCTTGGCTCACTGCAACCCCTGCCTTCTGGGTTCAAGTGATTCTCAAGCCTCAGCCTCCTGAGTAGCTGGAGTTACAGGCTCCCACCACCAGGTCCGGCTAATTTTTTATACTTTTAGTAGAGATGGGGTTTCGCCGTGTTGGCCAGGCTCATCTGGAACTCCTGACTGCAAGTGATCTGCCTGCCTCAGCCTCCCAGAGTGCTGGGATTATAGGCATGAGCCACCACGCCCAGCCCCTTCAGACAGCTTTTACATAAACAATTGGATACACCAGGAACCCCAGTCATCCCTTGTGCTGTGGATGCATCCTGGTTCCCTGAAAGAGGCAGCATGATGGTACCCGTGTTTCATGGCAGTGTATTGCAAACTCTAGTGTGCATCCAAGTCTCGTTAAAATGCAATTTCTGTATAGGATTCAGTAGGTCTAGGAGGGGGACTGGGATTCTGCATTTCTAACAAACTCCAACGTGATGCCAGTGCTGCTGGTCTGTGAACCACTGTTGAATAGCAAGGTTCTAGAAGAAGGTCTTATTTAGGCTTTTCATGTGGGAAATCTGGGCTTGCCTAGTATGGATATATATTTTTTATTCATATTCCACCCACCTAACTTTGAAGAAGAAAGATGCCTATTTCTTTTCCCCACAATTCCTTTCTTCCACTCCCTGCCCTATCCCTTCCTCCCCTTCTTGAACAGAGGCTGCTTAGCTTAGCAGTGGCAGGAGTCCCTCTGAGGATTTGATTTTTAAAAACCATTGAAGAGGTGTAAAGGACCCTGCTTGCTGAAAGGAAAAGGAAGAGTGACTGGGCCTCCCCCAGGTCATCCCTGTCCTGAGCAGGCACCTGGGAACAATTAACTGGCATAGTCTCCAGAGAATGACCCAGGTAAATATATGCTAAAGGAAGGAGAATTTGTACAAGTAGATATAAATCAGTATGTTGTCTTTGTTGTTGTTGTTACTATGTGTCACCAGACCTTTATATACCATGAGAAGGCAAACCATTATTAAAGAGAATTCGCTAGCCCTGGGTATTTATACTTAGAACATGAATACTATACCTCACTTTTTGGAACCACTTTTTTCTCTAGGTAAAGTCATGAAGCTGAGCCCCAAAGCAGAAGAAGTAGCTACGTTCTTTGCAAAAATGCTCGACCATGAATATACTACTAAGGAAATATTTAGGAAAAATTTCTTTAAAGACTGGAGAAAGGTACTGTAGCCTGTGTGTTAATATCCTAGTAGCTTGCAAAACAATCAAGTACGAAGTAATAAATTATTTTGCAAAACATTTCCTGATGTAAAATTTGAGTTTTGCCGGGCGCGGTGGCTCAAGCCTGTAATCCTAGCACTTTGGGAGGCCGAGACGGGCGGATCGCGAGGTCAGGAGATCGAGACCATCCTGGCTAACACGGTGAAACCCCGTCTCTACTAAAAACTACAAAAAACTAGCCGGGCGAGGTGGCGGCGCCTGTAGTCCCAGCTACCTGGGAGGCTGAGGCAGGAGAATGGCATGAACCCCGGAGGCGGAGCTTGCAGTGAGCTGAGATCCGGCCACTGCACTCCAGCCTGGGCGATAGAGCTAGACTCCGTCTCAAAAAAAAAAAAAAAAAAAAAAAAATTTGAGTTTTATGGATTTTGCTGTATTTAAAGTTGTGCACTTTTTGTCTTCATTTACTATATTATATAGGGTTTCAGTCCAACAAGAATACTTGTATATCGGCCGGGCGCTGTGGCTCACGCCTGTAATCCCAGCACTTTGGGAAGCCAAGGCAGGTGGATCACAGGGTCAGGAGATTGAGACCATCCTGGCTAACATGGTGAAACCCTGTCTCTACTATAAAATAGAAAAATTAGCCGGGTGTGCTGGCGGGCGCTTGTAGTCCCAGCTACTTGGGAGGCTGAGTCAGGAGAATGGTGTGAACCCGGGAGGCGGAGCTTGCAGTGAGCCGAGATTGTGCCACTGCATTCCAGCCTGGGTGACAGAGCCAGACTCCGTCTCAAAAAAAAAGAATACTCGTATATCTTTGCTATCGGCTGTCATGTGATGGCAGGTAGGGGGTTATGAGATTAGGCCAAACAGAAAACCTCAACTCTAGTTGCGCACAGGAAAGTTTGTCTCTGCAGGACTGCCCCATGTCTGCTGTTGCAAAGAGAAATGTTTTTTTTTGTTTGTTTGTTTTTTGGTTTTTTGTTTTTGTTTTTGTTTTTGTTTTTTTGAGATGGAGTCTTGCTCATCATCCAGGCTGGAGTGCAGTGGCGTGATCTCGGCTTACTGCAAGCTCCGCCTCCCAGGTTCACGCCATTCTCCTGTCTCAGGCTCCTGAGTAGCTGGGACTACAGGAGCCTGCCAACGCGCCCGGCTAATTTTTTGTATTTTTAGCAGAGATGGGGTTTCACCGTCTTAGCCAGGATGGTCTCCATCTCCTGACCTTGTGATCCACCCGCCTCGGCCTCCCAAAGTGCTGAGATTACAGGCGTGAGCCACCGTGCCCAGCCACAAAGAGAAATGTTAATCTGATGTCCCACCCCCTGTTCACTCCCTGTTAATTCTTGCTCATGTGTTCTAGGTACTTTCTACTCTTGAAACAACATATACTGTATTTGCCTAGGTGATTTTTTAAAATCTCATTATTCTCAATTTGGATAATGTGGACAGAGGCAACAGTAAAGTTTGAAGTAGCTCTGAAAAGCAAATTTAATAAATGAATAGAATAGGGGTAATGTTTCTAAGAGAGAATCAGTATGGGATTCCAAACTTGTATTCATACGCCTGGGGGCAGTGTGCCATGGAGTCTAAGAAACCACATAAGAGTTCATTTTTTTCCATGATAAGTCATTTTAAAACATTTTAATATTATTAAATACATATTTTATAATAAAGTAATACAACTGTGTTTTTTTGTTTTTTCAAAATTCATTAATTGAGATTGGCTGCTTCAAGAAACCTTTGACTGAAAAAATGGTGCTTGGGTATGTTCACAAAGAAACCCAAGGACTTACTAGTGTATTTTAGTTGTTTTTCTTTCATCTCCGTTTTCTTTTGACTAGGAAATGACTAATGAAGAGAAGAATATTATCACCAACCTAAGCAAATGTGATTTTACTCAGATGAGCCAGTATTTCAAAGCCCAGTCGGAAGCTCGGAAACAGATGAGCAAGGAAGAGAAACTGGTACAACAGAATTTATTAAACCTCTGGAGAATTTTGGAATCATGATTAGTTCATTTAATTTTCTTCTTGGTTCTTAGGACACAACATTAACATCAGTAATTTCACATCATTCTGTGCTAAAGACTTAGAATTCTCAGAGTCTAAATTTTCTTAAAGGTTTTAGTTAGACTGAAAGTTGTGAATGAGTACTTTGCTCAGTAGCTCTGTATAGGAACCCTGGCGCTTCAGTGACCTAAAAACCAGTCAGTAACTCCAGCCAATAATATAGTAATTAAGGATGGACAGACCTGTCCTACAGTGGCTACTGGATATTAAGGATTTAAGACAGATTAAGTCATACTGGCCATGTACCTTCCTGTTCTTTGATCTGTTTTACTATGGATGCAGTGCTTATCCATCTCCATCTTCCAGCCTTGGCCATCCTCATTACTGAAGAATCTTTCTGGTATCCAGCTGGGATGTCATTTTTCTTCTACAGGCTGCCTGTTTTTGTAAAACAAAAACAAAAACAAAACAAAGAAAAACAAAAGTTTATTGGAACCAGCTGCCCCTACTTTTCTACATATTATCTATGGCTGTGTTTATGCAACAATGACAGAGATGAGTAGTTGCAAAAGAGAGTAGTTGCAAAAGAGACTGTGTGGCATTCAAGCCTAAAATATTTTCTATCTAGAAAAAGTTGTCAGCCCCTAACTAAAGGAATCCAGGCTAGAATTTCATTTTTTCCAATCGGAAGTCCAAAAGTTAAGGATTTTAAGGAATTTTTTGCACTTCAAATTCCTGTAGTTTCAGTATTTTGAAGGACTTGCATGTTTATATAATTCAGGCCATTGTATTTATATAACTCATTGTTTCATGGTACTTATTTGGCCACTAGTTTAAAAATTAATGTGTTACTATAAGAATGTTAATTGCATCAGACTTTCTGTCTCAGGTAAATCTTATCCTCAATATTCCAAGTTAGTGAAATTTAGTATATTATTTACATCAGGGGCATTTTGAAACTTAAAAGATCACTTTGGAGCTTCGTTCTTAGAATACTGATCCAAAGATAGATTTTATAAACATCCCCTTGTCAGAGTCCCTGCAAGGACACCTGCTGCCAGCAAGGTCTGTTCCCACCCACAAGGCAGCAGGGCTTAGTTAAATTGAATCAATAAGTATATAAAAAGAGTCAGTAGAGGGTAAGGAGGCTCAAAATCTTGTCCACCATACCCCACCTTTTTGGAGCAAGGATCATAGTATAGAGTATATAACCTGTATACCTACAAAAGAATTAGTGACAGATCTGTCTGGGCTTTAAAACCTATGTTTTTAAGCTGTTTAACCGCTGTTTTAATTAAATGGCTCAAGCTATTCTTTTATGAGGCTCTATCAGAGACCCCTTTCCATTTCCTGTTTTGATAGTACTCAATAAACAGTACGAATTTTTAAAGTACATTTAAAAACACCCAAACAACATTTATAAACATATATCCTTTAAGACACAGGAATCAGTTTTGAATCTAGTTGAAATCAGTCCTTAGAGGCAGATCTTTTGGGGGAATTTTATGATATTTAAGTTTGAGAAAACCACTAGAGGTTTTCCTTTATTTGAATTCATTTTTTAGTCGTTTTCAGACTTTTCTCTATCTTGACCTAGTCTCCCACAAGAGATAAAAATGTATTAGTAGAGAACAGCAATCTGAATCTATTTTGAGTACTTTCTTGGCTGTCTTCCAGAAAATCAAAGAGGAGAATGAAAAATTACTGAAAGAATATGGCTTCTGTATTATGGATAACCACAAAGAGAGGATTGCTAACTTCAAGATAGAGCCTCCCGGGCTTTTCCGTGGCCGGGGCAACCACCCCAAGATGGGCATGCTGAAGAGACGAATCATGCCTGAGGATATAATCATCAACTGTAGCAAGTAAGCTCCCACTTCATCCTGTGGGCCAAAAAGGGGGTGGAGGGTGTCCTTTATTGTACTTGGGAATATTTCCCAGGTTACACAGGACAGTTTGGGAAGGGAGATACTTAAGAGCAGGACAGTATTTCATGCATAGGTCTCCAGATGTTTTTGAGGTACAGTAGTCTCTCCTCATCCACAGGGGATATGTTCCAAGACCCCCAGTGGATACCTGAAACTTCGACCCAATTGCTATCACTTGGAACACATTTCTGTTGATGTCTTCCACCCCCACATTTAAAGCCTTTTCCATCTTTATTAAGTACTTACCACATACAGTGGCTATAACTTTTGCAGTCTGAGGTGCAACAGCAAAACTAGCATGACTTTCTTTTTCCTTCACAGTTTCACAGATGGAAGATTCATTTTTACCTTAGATCTCAGCAACTTCAGCATACAGTTTTTTTTATTAAGTCGATAATTTTCACCTTTTCATTTAAAACACTCTACACCTTCTCTTTGGCATATCCAAATTGCCAACATCAATACTTTCGCACTTTGGGGCCTTTATTAAGTAAAAGAAGGGTTATTTGAACACAAGCAATGTAAAACCATTATAGTCAACCTGATAACTAAGGCAGCACCTAGGTTACCCAGGGGCAAGTGACGTATACAGCATGGATATGTTGTATATATGGTTCACGTGTCCCAGGTGGGACTACAAGAGATTTCATCATGCTCCTCAGAATAATGTGCAATTTAAAACTTATGAAATGTTTATTTCTGAAATTTTGTATTAAATATTTTTGGATGACAGTTGACTGAGGGTAAGTAAAACTATGCATAAGATGGGACTACTATATTGACTGTTAAGAAGGAAACTTGGAAAAATATGCTCAGCAGATATGTCCACTTGGGGTCATGAAAGGTGAAATTATTCCTCACATCTCATTTCACTATCCTCTTGCTCTGTTATTTCCAGAGATGCCAAGGTTCCTTCTCCTCCTCCAGGACATAAGTGGAAAGAGGTTCGACATGATAACAAGGTTACTTGGCTGGTTTCCTGGACAGAGAACATCCAAGGTTCCATTAAATACATCATGCTTAATCCTAGTTCACGAATCAAGGTAAGTTATGGGATAGTTGAGAGCTGCACTGGTTCATGGTGCTGATAATCTTTTTCTGTTGAAATGTAATGTTCTCGTCCTCCAGAATCACTTTGACAAATTAAAAACCCTTCCCGTTGAAAGAAGGCAAGTACTTTCATAGTTAGCATTATGGTGATCTTCCTACAGTGCCTCCATTTTTTTTGGTCACATTGTAATCTTATTTATTTATTAATTCACAAATATTTACTGAAATCCCAATGTGCCACGCAGAGTATACATTTGGTGCTAGGAATTATGTTGGCAAACGACAGACGTAGGTCCTGCCTTCACGTTGCTTAACGTCCAGTGGTCAGAATGTGTTGAAGTATGGTGGTTATATATTGGCCTCTGCAGATCTCTTCTACTTCCTCACCTCTCTTGGCTGTGAGAAGGGAATGTAATTTCTGTATAGCCTGAAACAAGTTGTAAAATCTAGTGTTATACATACTTCTAGCTTCCTGCAGTCTCATCTGGGTAGGTTCACCAGGGCCAAATGAAATTACGTGTGTGAAAGCACATCATAAACTATGTTACGTACCTGTGCATTGTTATTTATTGATAGTGTTATTGCAAGGAGATAACTGCCTTGGGGGGAATCAGTTCTCGTTTGCCAGATAGCTACGTATATCCAGCTTTAGAGAGTTCCACGAACTTCTTCCCTCCAACATACTATGAAATATAAACCTAATAGAGACAAAAGCACAGTCAAGGAATTAGTTCTATGTAGACTGTTACTGTTTTATGTGCAGGAGACCTGGGACCTTTCTGAAGAGGTAACATTTAAAGGAAAATGTAAAAAAATATTTTTTTTAAAGTAGTACCTGAATATCTGGCTGGCCTCACTATATGGCTTCCTCTCCTGCCTCTTCTTCCCTCAGAACTATCAAGCTCTTGCTCACCTCTGGATTTCAAAAGGCTGCTTTATTTTCTCTATTAGAAACACCCATTCTCCTATTCTTTCCAGGGATACAATCCTATTCATCCTGTAAATATCATCTTAAATGTTACCTCTTCAGAAAGGCCATCCCTGAATCCTAGAGGCTGGATCAGGTACCCTGGTATACTCTCAGATGGCACCCTGTACTTTTCCTTTGCAGCATTTACAGCAGTTTAAATCTACTGGTGTGATTTACATATAATGCCTGTAAGTCTTGCTGAAGTGAAGCTATGTTCAAGACAACTCCACTGTTCAAAGTCCTTTAAGGGCTCAGTCTCTTTAACATGGCATTTAAAGCTGGCTGCATTTAGCAGTGGATGTCACAGGAGAGCATGAAGAGACTGAAGATCTAAGTTACACTCTAAGAAGATCTAAGAGTTCCTAGCTATTGGATCTTGGGCAAGTTTTGGGGCCTTTTAAACTTAAAGGAAGCTACCAACCTGGGATTTAAAGAGGGAAATGACACCAGATTTGTATTTTGGAAACTCATTACATAATTGATCATTCTGACTGCTGCTCTGTGGAGACTGCATTGGACACAAACAAGAGGTAGAGAAATCAATGGGAGGCCATTGCAGTACTCCAGGCAAGAAACGGTGATGACTTAAGACAAATGATGGCAATGGGGATGGAGAGAGGTGACAGATAAATAATGTATGCTGAGTACTTGTACAGGTAAGGATTGGAGTTAATTGTAGGAGCCTCTCTGAGGGCTGAGATCCTTGTTAGATAGGCCAGTGGAACACCTCAAGAGCAGAGAGCCAGCCAGTTTTATTCCAGACAATATCCAGCTAACTGCTATACACAATAGACATTTTTGCAAGTTTCTGGATGATGATTATGGTAGTGAACCTAAAAGTCACCCAGAGTTAGACTCTGAACCTTATACTCAGGACAGAGTGCCTGACTTGAACTGCAGTGGGATCCCAATAGGAGTCATTAAAGGCCTGGAAAAGTGGTGCCATTGGGGAAAAAGAAATGATTTCTTGAGCTTGCTCTCAGTTCTCTTTTTAGGCTGTCTTGTACTCTGCAGTATAGTGAGGTCTTCAAAGGTTGGGGTTTGATAGTGCCTTGAATCATTTTTAACTTTATATTGCCAGTGGAAGAAGCATTCTCTTTTTAGATTTTTAAAAAAATAGAAAGATACAAACATTACGGGTTTTATTTTTAGTGAAATATTGCAAACATGCAGGAATAGATAATTATGTAATGAACACTTGTATGTCCACCATCTGGCTTTGTCACGTCTTAAAATTATGTTCTATGTGCTCAATTATTTCATTTCATAAAAAATACTCTGATAAACATAGCTGAAGCCACCTGTATACCATTCACCTCCTTCCCTGTAGATTACTATGAACTCGGTGTTTTTTATTCTCATATATATGTTTTGTATTTTTACAGTATATTTATGTGTGCATAAACAATATGTAATTTTACAATATGTAACATACTAGTAACATACTAATTTAAAACTAAAACTTGTTTTTAGTTTACAGTATGTTGTAAACTTGTAAGCTAAAGACATATATATTGTACAACATATTGTAAACTAAAAACAGGGTTTAGTTTTAAATTAGGTATGTTACTGGGATCATTCTGCAACTTGTTTATTTCTCTCCAGCTTTGATTTTGAGGTTTTATTATCTTAACCTACACTTTTAATTAATCCATTTTACTTGTTACATGGTATTCTATTATATCATAAAAACTTATCTATTCTGTTGGTTTTTGTTGTTGGTCTTTTGAGACAGTGTCTCGCTCTGTCGCCCAGGCTGTAGTGCAGTGGTGTGATCTTGGCTCACTGTAACCTCTGCCTCCCAGATTCAAGTGTTTTTGGTGCCTCAGCCCCCCAAGTAGCTGGGATTATAGGCGTGTGCCACCACGCCCAACTAATTTTTGTATTTTTAGTAGAGACGGGATTCACCATGTTGGCCAGGCTGGTTTTGAACTGACCTCAAGTGATCTGCTCACCTCAGCCTCACAAAGTGCTGGGATTATAGGTGTAAGCCACCATACCCTGCCTCTATTCTCTTCTTAAGAGGTATTTAGAGTTGTTATACAGTCTCTTGCCCTTTAAACAGTGCTGGAAGAAACACATGTTTCTTGTGTATATGGATGAAAATTTGTTTTACACATTAGATATTTCCAAATTGTTCTCTTACGTACCTCAATTTACATCATTACTCCCCTCCTCCCTCCCCTCTCGCCTCCACCCACAACAGTATTCCTCTTTTTCCATATCCTTGCTAATGTTTCTAAAGTTTTGCTTTTTACATTTTGGTCTTAGATCGACTAGAATGTATTTTTGCATATGGGAAGAAGTTGAAATCTAATATATTTTCCAAATGAGTAAACTGTTGTCACAGAACTATTTAGTTGTATTACCTCCTCTCTTGTTTTTTTTTTTTTTTTTTTTTTGAGACGGAGTCTTGCTCTGCCGCCCAGGCTGGAGTGCAGTGGCCGGCTCTCAGCTCACTGCAAGCTCCGCCTCCCGGGTTCACGCCATTCTCCTGTCTCAGCCTCCCGAGTAGCTGGGACTACAGGCGCCCGCCTCGTCGCCCGGCTAGTTTTTTGTATTTTTTAGTAGAGACGGGGTTTCACCGTATTAGCCAGGATGGTCTCGATCTCCTGACCTCGTGATCCGCCCGTCTCGGCCTCCCAAAGTGCTGGGATTACAGGCTTGAGCCACCGCGCCCGGCCTCCTCTCTTGTATATAAGATATATCTACATATATGTCAGACTGTTTCTGGGCTCTCTGTCCTCTTTAATTAGTGTGTCTGTTTCTGCATCAGTAGCATACTGTCCTAACTTCTGTAGCTTTATAAAGTCTATTGAGTAGGACAAGTTTGTTTCCTTCTTCAAAATTGCTTTGGCTATTCTTGGTCCTCTGCTGTTTCATATTAACTTTAAGATAAACTTTTCAAATTCTAATGAAAACTGTTGACAAACTTGTTAATTAACAAATTCTAATGAAAACTGTTGAGATTGTTATAGGAATTGCAATACATTTATAGATTAATGGGGAAAGCTACTGACAATATAATTGAGTTTCCAATTCAGGAACATGTTGTACCTCTCCATTAATTCATGTCTTTTGAATGTATCCACCAATATGGTTTTGTAATTTTCTTCATAAAGGTTTTACATTTAAAAAATTTTTATTTTTAAGTGACCTTATAGTTTTTATTGCCAATGTGAATGAGATTTTTTTCCATTACATTTCTGTTGGTTATTCCTGAAGTGGTTATGCTTATAATTTTGGGTGTTGATCTTGTATCTGGCAGCAGATACAAGAGGTGCTCAGAGTTGTTCAGGGTTGCTAAACTCTTAGTTCTAAAAGTGTCTGTCATTTGGGGTTTCTATGTAGATAATTATCTATAAAAACAGTTCATTTTCAGTTCATATATTTCATATTTCTTTAAGTTTTAATTTTTATTTTTAAACACAATTATCCATAAAATCCTAACCCTTTCCCTAGTCAACAGCAGTCACAGCCAAATGTTTTATTAATTTCTATACTCAGTGCTTCCTGTATCTCTTACCTTCTGGGGTTTCTTGTCTTGTTGAAATACACCCTTTAATGCTTCTTTAGTGAAGACCCAGCAGTGGTACTCACTCACCTTTGTTTACCTGAAAATTTCTTTATTTTCATCTTAACTCATAGTCTGTCTTTTCTCCAATCAAGAAAGTGTCTTATCATTGATAGATTCTGGTTTCACTATGCTGTATCCAGGGATATATATGTATTTATAGATAGTCAGACTTTTAATCTGAGGACTAGATGAGTGTTGGCACTTTTCAATCTAGACATCTTTTTTAAACTATATTTTCATACCCTTTGTCTCTTTAGGTCTGATTTTTTAACTTTTAAGTTCAGGGGAATACTTCATTTTGGGTGAGTTGTAGCACTCACTTCCAATTCACTAATTCTGTTTCTAATTATATTTAATCTAAAATGTATTCCATCTATAATTTATTTCAGTTACTACTTTTTGTTTTCAAAATTTCTAATTTTATATCTGATTTTGTTTCATTTTTGTTTTATAATTTCATGTTTTTAGATTTTGTATCTTTTTATGCATACTAAACATACTAAGTCTTTGTAAGATTGTTCTATAAAATGTTACATACCATGAATTCATGTGCTAATTACCATTGGCAGTTTTTCTGAGCCATTTTCCTTGTGTCTTTTGAAATTTCTGTTTGTAAGCCCTTTTAACTGGGAGGTGTTTTTTGCTTATGTATTATTCTCTTTTCTTCCCCTTCTTCTCCTTCTGTGTTCATTACTTTCTGTCTTGCAGGGAGTCTCCTAGGCCAACTCAGCCCAAGCTAATAAGGCCCCTGACTTCAGGTCCCCACTTCTTGCATGGAGCAAGAAGTGATCCTCCTGTCTCGGCCTCCCAAAGTGCTGGGTAGGTGTGAGCCACCACATTCAGCCTAGAGCACTTACATTGCTACATATTTGGAGCAAACGTAATTAAAGTATGACTTACTGTGACCCAGCAGTCAATAACAGATAACGGATAACGTTTTTTTAGTACAGTGCTGAAGGGTGGTAACTTGTGGTTTTACTTCATGGAGGGCTTTAGGTCGGCTATATGGGAGACTGCCATCACGACGCTTTTGTTCTACACATCTCTGCTCAGCCTCCAGAGATGTCTCCTATTCTAAGAGCCGTCTTTGCTTACTCTTGTGTCTATATTTTACTTACTTCCCTCACACAATAGTGTATCATTCTATCCTATCTGTGCTCTGTCAAGAAATGTAGCACAAGCATGATGTGAACTATGAATTTTCAACAATTTAAAAAATTGGAGCATTGAAGGGTAAAAAGCACAAAGTTGTAGAACAGCTGAAGTGTGATCTTTTTATGTATCCTGTCTTTGCCCCTTTTCTGGAAACTTGGATTGGCCTACTTGCAGTCATTGCCACAGTTACACTACTTCTAGCCTCAAAGGTCATTGAAAGGATTGGGATTTTTGAGAACTACAATAACACTTGCTCTAGGTACTGAAAAGTTGTCCCGAGCTCATTCATTTTATGTTCATCCCAGTTTGTTTTTGCTTTTCCTCCCAGGATTTCCATTACACAGACATCTTGCAAGTGTATTTCCATTCTCTTTCTCTCCCACTCTGTGCCTGGTGCCCATAGGATCTGAAATAGCATTGGAATGACGGCTAGCCTTCTGGAACCTGCAGTTTCAACCAAGGAAACTGATTCCAGATAACCCAGGAGTTTCTTGTCCTGCATAATCTAGGAATTTACAAAAAGGATGTTTATGGGTACTCACTGCTAAGTACAATCCACTGCTAAGTTTGGAAGCATTACCTGCTCTCACAACCGAGGGAAAGTAGCCCTTAGTAAAATTCAGGTTTTTCAAACCAGCCTTAACCTTACATACAGAATTTATCATCATGATTTTTCTTTCAAATGAAATACAGCAAACTTTAGGATCAATGTTGACATCATATTGTGTTCAATCCTGTTAAAATACTCTCGGTGCCAAATACACACTTCTGCCTTTTTTCTCTTTAGAGTCTAGAATTCTGTGGGGTTCCAAAGATGTATGTGCCTACAACCTTTTTTATATAACCACCTAGGGATTAAAGGGCTTAATGTGAAGGAAAATATCTTTACACTATTCATCTTGGAAAGCTCTCATTTTGGTGAGTTCTATTAGAGAAAATAAGACACAAGCTCATTAAAAATATATACATATATATTCTGAGCCTGGCATCTTGGTATAAAATTCAAAACGTTTTAAATCTGTGTATTAATAAGACTAACATAGACCTAAGTGTGAAGACTAAAATATTAAAGCTTGTAGGTGATAGCATGGTAGAATATGACCTTAGAGTAGATTCCTTAGGACAGAGGAACACCAACAAGAGAAACAATTGACTAAATGGACTTCATTAAAATTAAAAATTTATGTTCAGCAAAAGACACTGCTAAAATAAATACAGAATTTACAGACTAAAAGAAAATATTTGCAACATGTTTATCTGGCAAAGGGCTTATATCCAGACTATACAAAGAATTCCTATAGCTCCATAATAAAAAGACAGACATCCCCATAATAAAAAGAGCAAAAGACTTAAACATATGCTATACAAAAGAAGATACAGGAATGGTCAATAAATAAGCAAATGAAAGAGTACTCGACATCACTAATTATCAGTGGAGTGAAGATTTAGCCACAGGGAGATACAAATTCCAGTTCTAGGTATTTTTACCTCAAGTGAAATAAAAACATATTTGTCCATGAAAAGACTTGTACAAGAATGTTCATAGCAGTGCTATATTCATAAGAGTGGAAACATCCCAGAATAGATAACACATTATGGTACAGTCATAGAATATACTATATTTATCAGCAGTTAAAGAAGGGAACTACTTATATATTCAACAACATGGATGAATCTTAAAAACACGTTAAAGGCCAGGTGTGGCTGGTGCATGCCTGTAATCCAAGCACTTTGGGAGGCCAAGGGGGGTGGATCACTTCAGGTCAGGATTTCCAGACCAGCCTGGCCAACATGACGAAACCATGTCGCTACAAAAAAATACAGAAATTAGCCAGGGGTGGCGCACACCTGTAATCTCAGCTACTCAGGAGGCTGAGACATGGGAATTGCTTGAACCCGAGGGGCGGAGGTTGCACTGAGCCAAGATCGCACCACTGTACTCCAGCCTGGTGACAGAGCGAGATGCTATCTCAGAGAAAAAAGAAAAAGAAAGCGTTAAAAAGGCAGACAGAGGAGTCTATACTGTGATTCTATTTATATAATCTAGACTAGGCAAAACTAATCCATGATGATAGTAATCAAATTGAAGGATCAGTGGTTGCTTGATGGAGATTGCCCGAGAAGGGAAATAAAGAGCCATGTAAGAATACTGGTAAATGTCATCTTCCCCAATACAAACATCTGAGAAAGTTACTAGAAAACGGGGTCCAGTTTGCCTTCTCACCCCCAACTTTGTAATCTTGAATCCAGATCCTGATTCCACCCAACCACTCTGCTGAATGGATAGCAGCTATATTAGAGACAATATAGTGGGCCTGCTAGTTTAAAAAAGTCACCCAAAGAATGTCATCTACAATCAGTTAAATTAGATTTTTACCCATTATTGAAGTGTGATTGAATTAGGGAAAGAGGAGAGGTGGTCAAAGGCAGCCTTCTCCAATGGATTCCTTGTCTTCTTGAGATGGTTTTGTGATACCTTGCCTGGAAGACCTAGGTGGTTAGTTTATTTTCTAAAAGTAGTCTAAGAAAGCTTGTTCAGGGCATTGAACACTGCAGGGACAAGCATACTTCTTGGAAGCCAGCCATCTCCTGCTAGATCTAAGCGGGGTAGCTTCTGCCCCCACCTCCATCTCAGCTTATTTGAGAGAATCCTGGATCCTTTGTGCAGGAGCCCAGCCAGCTTGTGAAGAAAGTTGGTCTGGTAGTATCCTGTGAATGACTTATGGGTTGGGTTTTTCTAAATCTCATTTGCCTGACTCCTACCTTACATTCCAGTGGTGTGACTAAGGAACTGAGCAAACGTAACCCTAGGGGACTTTGAAATAGGCTTTGGTAGTCCGTGTGCATTAGAGTGAGGGGAAAGAGGCCACTTCTGAGCTGGGTACTCTACTGTTGAAGGTGAGCCTTTTGTGTCCAATTTTTCCATGCATGTGTAAAAACAGTTGTCATGGAGATTTTCTACTGACTTGTGCATGAGGACAGCTTGTATCTCACCTTTTCGTATTCACCCTGTTAAATGTCAAAATGTACTAAGACTTAGGTATTTTTTCTGCGTCACCAACTACTAAATCACCAACCCATAATAGCAGGTAGTTACTGAAACTCCTGTTTTGTAGCCAAACAAGTACATACCAGTGGCACACATGATTGTGAGAGTGCTGACTCCTTAGCTTTACTGTTGTAAGCTTTTAATGTCTGAGTACTTTCAGGAACAAGAAGTGGAAGACATTGTTGCTGTAGGTACCTCATGCTTATGCACACCCAGAAGGCTGGTTCTGCCCCCACCCCACCACCCACCCCTTTTCTTTGATAGGGTCGTCCTCTATTACCCAGGCTGAAAGGCTGGTTATCTTCACCACAGGTCTTATGTCTCTAGGACCATGGGTCCACGTCATAGTCAGGAACCAGGCATGTGTGGGCAGAAATCACTACCACTTTCCTTTGTTGTGGGTGGGGAAATTAAGAGCAGAGATTCTTGGATTCTTAAATTCCTTCTCTATGTTTATGTCATGTAGTCTGTTTTATGCTGTTTTATGTAACCTCCTGCTTCTGGGATTTCTTGAAATTTTTCCCTTCTCACTTGTCATAATTGGCTCTTGCTTGTGAGTCTATTTTCATTCAGCTTGGTAGCAGAAATCTTCTTCACTATTGTTTAGACACAGTTTTCACACGGTTTTAATAACCCTTCATTGGCCTTAGAATCAACTTTTAACCCTTCCACCAAAAGCTCTTATTTTTTTTTCAAGTCTTCCCAGAAACATAGTTCCTCTCAGTCTCATCAAGAAATGTTTTGAAATGCAGAAGTTAGAAAATGGTGAATAAGTATGGTTGTTCCTGGAAGTCATTGTGTCCTTAGTAATTACATGTTGTAGTCTTTGGTTCTGCGTCTCTGACAGCTTCACCACACTGTAATTTAATGGAATTCACTTAGATTTAATGGAATTCAGTCCTAGTAGAAAACTGCTATTGGGTCGCAGAGTTGGCAGCAAGGCTGTGAAATTGATGTGGGAATGAGGGTGATTATGTGCTTTGTCTTGACAGAATTTAGTTTTTGGGACATCCCATGTGGGTTTTTCCCAGGAACATAAACATTTTACAGAATTAAAACTAGAAACTTTCTTCTGGGAAAGCCTCAGAAGTCAGTTGTGCTTGGCGGTGAGATGGGACAGTGTGCATTCTTATCAGGTTAAATGTGCCAAACTCTCTCTTCAGTACTATTCTTTTTTACCTTTCCTTAAGGTCAAGTTCCTGCTCTTTTGTTCAAAGTGTTGCTTTGTCACCCATGCTGGAGTGCAGTGGCATGATCTCGGCTCACTGCAACCTCTGCCTCCTGCGTTCAAGCAATTCTTGTGCCTTAACCTCCCGATTAGCTAGCCGGGATCATAGACTTGCATCACCTTGCCTGGCTATATTCAAAGTCTGCCTTTACTACACTGTCCCGAAGTAATCTACTTTTGGGTTTGGGTCTTTATAGGGTGAGAAGGACTGGCAGAAATACGAGACTGCTCGGCGGCTGAAAAAATGTGTGGACAAGATCCGGAACCAGTATCGAGAAGACTGGAAGTCTAAAGAGATGAAAGTCCGGCAGAGAGCTGTAGCCCTGTACTTCATCGACAAGGTGAGAGCATCCTCCCATCGGCATTGTCTAGTGTTGAGCTTAACAACGGAGTTTCTGCTCTGCCCCAGGCCCTGTGCCACATACTGTATATCACAACTCAACACCATAGAAATACATTTGTGTGTATAACTGAATCAAAAGTTGCACAGAACAATGCTTAGCCTTACTGTGAGCAGTAGATTCTGATTTTTTTTTTACTTTATTTCATTCCTTTAGAAAGTTGGTTATAACTTATAAAATTGGTTAAATAAACCAGGCAGGTATCACCATTATATAGTTTTAAAGACCATGCTCTAGAGGAGATCAATTTCTTGGTACTCACGAGAGGAAAAAAAAGTTCATGTTTGGCCGGGCACGGTGGCTCAAGCCTGTAATCCCAGCACTTTGGGAGGCCGAGACGGGCGGATCACGAGGTCAGGAGATCGAGACCATCCTGGCTAATACGGTGAAACCCCGTCTCTACTAAAAAAATACAAAAAACTAGCCGGGCGACGAGGCGGGCGCCTGTAGTCCCAGCTACTCGGGAGGCTGAGGCAGGAGAATGGCATAAACCCGGGAGGCGGAGCTTGCAGTGAGCTGAGATCTGGCCACTGCACTCCAGCCTGGGTGGCAGAGCAAGACTCCGTCTCAAACAAAAAAAAAAAAGTTCATGTTTTTCCCCCAGTCTTGTGTTTTAACATAAGTTCAGACTTGTCTCAAAATGCACACTAGCTTTTTGAGTTTGATTGCCCAGAGTAGCAGCACTCCCTCATTTGCTGCCTTATTTATTTTTTTTGTTTTCTCCATCCCCATTTCAGAGGACAGAACAGACAGAAGAGGAGCTTGAATATTTAACATCCCTATAGATTTCATAGTGGGTGGGGAAGGAAGTAACACTGCAGAATCCAGAGTTTCCAGGCCATGCTGACTGACGCTGTGGCTTCAAACAGAATTGAGAGGCTTCTGTTTTGGGTTCCCAGAAATTGTATAAGGGTCAAAAGGCCGGACGTGGTGGCTCATGCCTGTAATCCCAGCATTTTGGGAGTCCAAGGCAGGTGGATCACGAGGTCAAGAGATTGAGACCATCCTGGCCAACGTGGTGAAACCCCGTCTCTACTAAACATACAAAAAAAATTGGCCAGGCGTGGTGGTGGACACCTGTAGTCCCAGCTACTTGGGAGGCTGAGGCAGGAGAATCACTTGAACCAGAGAGGCGAAGGTTGCAGTGAGCCGAGATTGCGCCACTGCACTGCAGTCTGGTGACACAGCAAGAGTCTGTCTCATGCTCACCTTTTCTTTCTTTCCTGGGCAGCTTGCTTTGAGAGCAGGCAATGAAAAGGAGGAAGGAGAAACAGCGGACACTGTGGGTTGCTGCTCACTTCGTGTGGAGCACATCAATCTACACCCAGAGCTGGATGGTCAGGAATATGTGGTAGAGTTTGACTTCCTCGGGAAGGACTCCATCAGATACTATAACAAGGTCCCTGTTGAGAAACGAGTAAGTTAATGTAGCCTGTACTGTCTGGCTTGTTTTTCATTATTCAACAAGCATGGGTTGACTGCTTTTTTGTGTGCTCTGCACTTTGCTGGGCACCAGCAAAAGTGACTTGAGACAGGCATTGTGGCACATGCCTGTAGACCCAGCTACTCAGAAGACTGAGATAGGAGAATCACTGGAGACCAAAAGTTTGAGGCTGTAGTGTGCTGTGATCACACCTGTGAATAAGCACTGCACTCCAGCCTGGGCAAAATAGTGAGAGTGTGCCTCTCAAATTAAAATAAAAATAAATGACTTGAAAGAGGAGAGACATATTATTTGATATCTTGTGTACCTCCTTTTAGTCACTGTCCCGCCCTGTGCTATCTTCTGGTAGCAGTATTCAATTGAGTGGCCTTCTGTAGCAGTATTCTTTGGAGCATGCTGTAGAATAGGCCCTTACAGCAAATTCAGCATATGATTTAACTGTATCTTAGTATCCCCTGGTCATGTGGCACATTTGTCACTTTGCATCTTTGCTCAGCCTCTCTCCAGCTCCTGAGTGAAAGGTTAATCTGTTAGTCCCCAGATCTCTGAGCCCATCACTGAAGAGGGTGCTACAGATCCATAGTCCCAGTCTAATCTTTTCCATAAGTATTGGGCTTGAACCAGAGACATATAGTGTGCAGGATCCTAATAATCCAGCCCACCAGCAGTCCTCTTCTTATAAGGACACTATAATCAGTAATTAGGCTTTGCTGGCTGTGGAAGTACTCTGTATGAGAGACTAAAGAGATTTGACAATTAAATGTAATACCTGACCTCAGATTGGATTCTGTACTGGTGAGATAAAGGGCATCATCAGGTAAACTGAGAAAATTGGATTGTGGACAGTAGATTGTATCAATGTAAATTTTTGAAGCTGATAATAAATACTGTGTAAATGTAAGGGAATATCTATTTTTTGAACATATACACTGAAATGTTGGGGACCATATTATAAGTAAGTACTTATAAATGTACTTTAGGACCATATGATAAGTAAGTGCTTATAAATGGCTCAGAACAAATAATTATGTATATATATCTGTAAATATACACATGGAGAGAGTGAGCATACATGCGCACTGTGCAAATGATGAATGGGGTGAAATGTAAACAGAAACAGTGTATCTCAGTGATGGATGTATGCATCTTCCTTGTGCCTTTTTCTTTGCAAGTTTCTTTAAGTTTGGGATTATTTCTAAAGTTAGGATTTTTTCAAAGAGTAATAATTAGGATTCACTTATGTCTTCCAGGTTTTTAAGAACCTACAACTATTTATGGAGAACAAGCAGCCTGAGGATGATCTTTTTGATAGACTCAATGTGAGTAGACAAAGCACACTATGTTGAAGGGAGTCCCAGCCAAAGCCTTACAGTACGTAAAGGGGAGGGTTGCTGGCAGACGACTTGGGCTCTCCCTTTAGCCTGGCCTGCTCTGTGGCATCCCGTACACGCTGTCTTCCTCCCTCTGAGCCCACAGTGAATCTGTAGTCAAAAGAAGACACATCTGCTGCAGAACAACTGCTAAAGCACTCAGGGTGGGGGGTAGACAAGCCCTACCTTTTATCCTTCCCTGCTCCTGCAGCACTTTCACTTCACTGGATGCCCAGCCACCCCTGCTGGAGAGCCAAAACCTATCCCTGATATCTTAATAGGGAAGGACAAATTTGCTTTATTGGTCTGTTAAGCCCACCAGCCTGGGCCAGGCTTGGTGGCTTACGCCTGTTACCCCAGCACTTTGGGAGGTCAAATAGGGCAGATCCCTTGAGGTCAGGAGTTTGAGACCAGCCTGGGCAACATGGCAAAACCATTATCCAGGCATGGTAGTCCACACCTGTAGTCCCAGCTACTTAAGAGCCTCAGGGGGACTGCATGAGCCTGGGAGGTGGAGGCTGCAGTGAACCAAGATTGCACCACTGCACTCCAGGCTGGGTGTCAGAGTGAGACCCTGTCATACACACACAAAAAGATTGAAATACTTCATAGAGAGGCGTCATGTAACCCTGTATTCTGGAATTCTTTTCCTCTTTCCCTGACTTCCCACTTGTAGGGCAATAAACCGACAAGATTGTGACTGCACTGGCATAAATTACTCCTAGGACTGCCAGAAGGAGCAGGTAGTACAGCTTTGACCTAAATCTCTGTTGCTTTGTCTCCTCCAGACTGGTATTCTGAATAAGCATCTTCAGGATCTCATGGAGGGCTTGACAGCCAAGGTATTCCGTACATACAATGCCTCCATCACGCTACAGCAGCAGCTAAAAGAACTCACAGCCCGTAAGTATTGCTTGGCCAGACAGGGCCCACACCCCTACTAATGGTATCCGGTGTCCTTGCTTATATAAGTCTTAGAGTCAGTTCTACTTTTTTTTTTTTTTTTTTTTTTTTTTTTTGAGACGGAGTCTCGCTCTGTCGCCCAGGCTGGAGTGCAGTGGCCAGATCTCAGCTCACTGCAAGCTCCGCCTCCCGGGTTCACGCCATTCTCCTGCCTCAGCCTCCGGAGTAGCTGGGACTACAGGCACCTGCCACCTCGCCCGGCTAGTTTTTTGTACTTTTAGTAGAGATGGGGTTTCACCGTGTTAGCCAGGATGGTCTCGATCTCCTGACCTCGTGATCCGCCCATCTCGGCCTCCCAAAGTGCTGGGATTACAGGCTTGAGCCACCGCGCCCGGCCTCAGTTCTACCTTTTTTCCCTACTTGTGGTCACTTTTTCGCTTTAGACCTCTAGTAGCCAGCTAATGCTATGCTTAGTTGTATAAACATAGGATCAGTGCTGTTTCCCCCTTCCCACCCCCAGCTTCAAGATTAATTTCATGGAATGCTGACAGCTTTTCACCTGCTATGAAAATGCCTGCATTTGTGTTTTACACGTATATTACTTAAAAGCCCACAGAGTGAAGACAGTGCTGTGATGTTCTGTTAAATTGGAGAGAGTAAAGTTGTCGTGGTTACCAGAAAAATACAGGAACAAGTCCTTCCCCTGAAGTTTCTGTCATTTTTTTCCCCCATAAGAGAGCAGATACTTTCTATAGCTGATTTTTAGAATATCATCACCAAGATCCATGGGCTTTTTTGTCCTGGAGCCCAGTCACTATTGAATTTCCACTGCCCTCTGTAAATACGTCAAATGGCCTTAAAATACGAACCAGAAAAGCCAGAGGTAGGTATGTTGAGGGTCAGTATTTTAAGGTGGTATAAAGAATGCCACACTATACAAATAAAAACAATTTTTTTGGATGGCATTTATAATTTTTCTTTTTAAATAAGATACTACCAGGCCAGGTACAGTGGCTCACACCTGTAATCCCAGCACTTGGGTAGCCAAGGCAGGAGAATAACTTGAACCCAGGTTCTAGACCAGCCTGGGCTACATAGTGAGACCTCATCTCTACAAAAATTTCTAAAAATTAGGTAGGTATGGCAGTGTGCACCTGTAGTCCCAGCTGCCTGGGAGGCTAAGCCCAGGAGTTTAGGGCTGTAATTAGCTATGACCATACCACCGTACTCCAGCCTAGGTGACAGAGTGAGACCCTATCTCTAAAATAATAATAACCATAATACTACTACCACCTGTGGCTTAAAACTTTTAAACTTTTAATGTCCCTTCAATTCCTCATTCTGTTCTGGCTATGTTGGGTGGAGAGGTGGGGAGGTAGGGAGTGGCCATCATAGAACTTAGGAATATGGGCAACAAACCATAGTAATAGCAGCAGCACCTATGGTGAGCATATGGGTGGGGAGGAAGCAAGGAGATGAAGGGTCCCTAGTCAAGTTCCCTGAGTAAAAGGAAAGATGTAGATTTTATTATATTACCTAGACTCAGAGTTCCTCTTGTGATGGGAATTTACCCAGACCAAGCTTACATATAAACTTACTACTATCATTTTCTTAAGACTATTGACTCAATTTTGACCTTAGTCCTTGGGGACAACTTGAATTAATCATCTGAGTAAGATAAGGGCCAGCAGAATCGTGGGGACGAGGCACTGGGGGAAGACATACTGTGTGTTCACTTGTGGCGTGCAAACTGACCCTCCTGCTACCATGTTCCTTTCTTTACAGCGGATGAGAACATCCCAGCGAAGATCCTTTCTTACAACCGTGCTAATCGAGCTGTTGCAATTCTTTGTAACCATCAGAGGGCACCACCAAAAACTTTTGAGAAGTCTATGATGAACTTACAATCTAAGGTATCTTGGATAAAATGAAGGGAACTGTGTCTGCTGTGGGCAGATCATCTGCAAATGAGAGGATTTGGGGCTGGAATATCAGCAGGCCAGTTCTGGGTCTGTTGTAGAAGGTCTATGCTAAAGATAAACAAATGGAAATATGATAGTAGTTAATCTCTAATCAAGATACTGAATATCAGAGTACCCATTGTTCAAGAACTCTTCCTTCTACAGATAGAAGTTCTATACTGGCCACTCCCTATTTTGAAAAACTAACTTTGGTGTACATTCTAATTGCTAATTACTGTCCTTATTGTACATGAGGAAAGTGGATTTAAAGAGAGTCTTCATAATTCCTTGCCACAGCTCAGAAATACAGCCATTTCCAAATTAGATTGTTTCAAATTGAAAAGATGATGAAACAATTATATATTTAAAGTCTTTCCAATCCTAACATAGCTATTTTTATTTTTACGCATTCCACATGAATCATATTTTTATATAGTTCATCATCAAAATCTGTTGAATACTGGCCATGTGCCAGACAAGTTGGTGCCCTAGACGGAAAGACTGGTGTGCAAATAGGTGCTATTCCTTGTCTCTGAGCCTCTTTCCTCCTTCTGACTCCACCTGGTACTGAGCTTTTAAACCATAAGGCACTTAACATTTGATGATGAACATTTTTGTGTTAGCAATGACTTCATAACTAATTCATCCTAACGTGGTGGTCCACAGTGAGAATTTTCAGATATTTCATTGTAGAACAGATATACAGGGTTAAAAAGGAAACAAATTATATTGAAATACAGTTATCAAAATACATTTTAAAGTCTGATACAGTAATAGATGTGCTCCCTTATTAAGGTCTTGAGGTGGCTGTAGTAAATTTCAAGGTAGTAATTCATGTATATCAATGATTCTTTAAGATTTCTGCAGCAATTCAAATATGAAATGAAAATGTCTAACATCTGTTGATGATAAAGTCATATGTGCTGCTGCTATTATATTACTATGGTTTGTTCCCCATATTCATAACTGAAGAAGAAATGCTAAATTTCAGCTAGAGGCTGGGTGCAGTGGCTCACACCTGTAATCTCAGCATTTTGGGAGTTTGAGGTGGGAGGATCACTTGAGCTGAGTAATTCAAGACCAACCCGGGCAACAGAGTGAGACCCTGTCTCTATTAAAAATTTAAAAGTAAATATAAATAAATTTCAAAAAGAGGTTATTGAAATTATAGATGTAATTTTTTTCTCATCCAAGTTCATGGAATTCTATACTTGTACAACTGGAGTTTAAGAACTACTACTATGGAATGAGACTGCATTTTAAGGCTCAGAATGTTTTCCATTTGTTGAGATTTCCTTAAGATAAGTACCCGTGAGTAATACAGCTGGTTCAAAAGGTGGACACAACCTATAATTTATGCTACAGATATCATCTGGCTTTCTTGAAGAGATGTGCACGTCCACAGTGAATGAATATACATCCATAGACCTCTTGAGTCCTTGGATCATGTGATTGGCAGGCAAAGAACTCTATAGATGGCCTATCCTAGCAGCTCACATTTGCTGCCACTCTGTTAAATGCTGGTCATCTGGAATTGTTTATTCTCCTCATGTTATCATTCCAAGCCAGAAATAAAAGCATGAATATTCAGGTGCTGTTTACCTAATTCAGGAAAACCCCTCCCAGGAGTATGAGGAGGTCTTTTGTTGCTCTCACTCTGGAACCACTGTTTGGGCAGCCCAGGCTGCCTGCCAGACGAGCCCTCCAAGCCCAGGATTCCTCTCCTGTGTGCCCACAAAGCAAACACACGCCCCTGTTTGCCAAGTGAATCAATGGAGTCTTTGATGCTTTGAGAGAATTTGACATAGCCTGCCACTTTAGCATTCACAGAAATGGTTAAAAGATTGTGGTTTGCTACATTTCTATCCTAAAAAGAATCTGGCTAGTGGTGTCTGTGATGCTTTTGTATATAGAATCAGTCCCCTCAGTTTGGCTTTGGACAACATAGATATTGGAAGTAAGCCATTCATAGTAAAACATATTTAGTGATTCTCTCACAATGGTGGCCTCTGTTTCCAGTCTTGGGCTGTGTGTATCTAACAAACAATTCTGGGCTCAGTGAGCAGCCCAGTGTGTGTCAGACATGTTATTTACTCTGTGGAGGTTGTCTTAACCTCACAGATCAGCTAGATGATCATAGATATGGGGTTCTCCTGCCCTCAGAGCAGCGTGAGCTCACTGACAGGGGCTCTAGCTCCATGTTGTTATCCACTGCTGTCTCTAAGCAGGAATCTAAGAACTGTCACCGGTGGTGCTTCAAGGATTCTAACAAGCAAGAAAGGCTGAAACTGCCCTTGTCTCTTCCCTTATAGATACGGATTCCATGAGATTTCACTTGGGAAAAAAAGCTCCATAGCTGAAAGTGTTTTCACATCCATTGAGTGACAACTAAGGTCCTTCCCACCTCAGACCTCTCCCCTTTTTATTTTATTTATTTATTTATTTATTGAGACGGAGTCTTGCTCTGTCACCCAGGCTGGAGTGCAGTGGCCTGATCTTGGCTCACTGTAAGCTCCACCTCCCGGGTTCACGCCATTCTCCTGCCTCAGCCTCCCAAGTAGCTGGGACTACAGGTGCCCGCCACCATGCCTGGCTAATTTTTTGTATTTTTAGTAGAGACGAGGCTTCACCATGTTAGCCAGGATGGTCTCGATCTCCTGACCTTGTGATCCACCCGGTTCGGCCTCCCAAAGTGCTAGGATTACAGGCATAAGTCACCACGCCCGGTGACCTCTCTCCTTTTAAAAACAGAATGCCAAAGCTAAGCCCTGCCATGTCCTGGTTTGGGACAGATTGGCTGAGCTGTTTGGCTTCCTGGGTGTCTTTTAATTGCCAGTTTGTAGCCCCTTGAGTACTCTCTTCAGTGCATCCATTTTCCTTGAGAAGCTGTCATCGTCTTCCCAGAGTACTGGTGGGATCTGAGGAACGAGCTGGGCTTGCCCAGTAGATGCAAGTATCCTGCCTCAGCTTCCTAAAGAGTAGCTCCTACAGTGTTCTTGGAATGAAAGCTAAAAACTGGCACAGGATCTATTTGATAAACAGCTGTCATTTGTAGCCGTTCTCCCAGATGTCTGACAGCAGAGTGTTCTCTGTTGGAAAGATCAGCACCCAGATTCCCAGCCCCAGCGGGTTCCTTTCCCTGAGCCCCTAGGTTACTGTGCTATAGAACCCTTGTTTCTTGCAAGATCACTGAAGAACAAATAGTTGAATTCAGTAGTCCTTGTGCATCTTCTCCCTGCCTTCATGAAGCCACCCTTGGTGTTTTTATCTGACAAACCACTGACAGAGACAGCTTGGTCCAGATAACATCTAGGTTTCACCTTGTCTTGAGGGAGCCATTTTTCCTCTACAGCTCATAACCTTACCACTATTATTTCCCCTAGATTGATGCCAAGAAGGAACAGCTAGCAGATGCCCGGAGAGACCTGAAAAGTGCTAAGGCTGATGCCAAGGTCATGAAGGATGCAAAGACCAAGAAGTACGTACCTGGTATTGTAAAAGTTGGGGCGGGTGGAGAAAAGTGTGTGCAGTATCTTTCAGAGGTCCTGGGGCCCTGGCTTTTCTATGGTTTCTGAGGGATGTCTTTTGGAAATCTCTGTACTAGGGCTTTTATTGACTCAAAGTGGCAGCATGGGTACAGTGTGCTCTTGTTTAGAGCCCAGGCCTGGTTCTTTAGGACTCTGCTATTCTTCTAGGGTAGTAGAGTCAAAGAAGAAGGCTGTGCAGAGACTGGAGGAACAGTTGATGAAGCTGGAAGTTCAAGCCACAGACCGAGAGGAAAATAAACAGATTGCCTTGGGAACCTCCAAACTCAATTATCTGGACCCTAGGATCACAGTGGCTTGGTAAGTGTTGAACCCTCCTTGAGCTCCTGCTGCTAGCTTGAGAAAGGTGGAGGGCACTGGTGGCCTTTACATGCCATTCCTAAGCTGCACACTTCTAGTCCTCTGCGGAAACTTCTGGCTTCAGCTGTATACAAGTTACTTTGGTTGCTGAACCTTGTCTGTAAATGCATTGCAACATTCTGGTTGCTCCTAAATGGTCAGTGCTGTCATACTGCCTTGTAGTGTATGTTATGTTTTTAAGAGGCAGGTTCCGTCCCTATTCCTTATGGAACTTTAGGACAGGAATGGAAACTCTTAGCTTCTGGAAAAATAGGAAAGAGCCCATCCAACTCTACCCTTCAACAAAACTTTTCGTTGAAATTTTTTGCAGTTGAAGGTAGGAACAAGAGATAAAGATGAGACTAGAGATCTGAGCAACTTACACAGAGAGGCAGAGGGGCCTTTAACAAAGGCAGATAAATATTAGGTTTCTCTCTGTGTGTCACACACACTGTCACATAACATCTGAAACAAATGGCTTTGTTTTAGAAGATGTTTAGTTTGAGCTGTTAAGTTCTGAGCATAGGTGGAGATACCCTCCCCTATGGCACTTGCTAGTCCAGGCTAAAGATTCCACCTAGCTCTTTTGTACCTCTTTCTGCTCGTTTTGCCTTGTTTGGTGCTAGAGGTTTGGTTAGCTCTTAAAAGGCAATATAGTATAGGGTTAAGAACATGGAGAAAAACTGCTTGGGTTCAAATGTCAGGTCACTTACCAGCTAGCTGTGTAAGAAAATCAGTAAATTACCTAACGTCTCTGCCTCAGTTTCTTCATCTGTACCTTTTTCACTTGTACATCTGCAGAAGCACCTACTTTAGAATCACTGCCAAGATTAAATGAGTTGATCACATAAAACCTTTAGAACGTGCTTGGTGCACTATTAATTTGCATCCTCACTAGACAGATGTGAAAGAGAAGATGGAACATCTGACCCTGGGCTTCAGATATGGGCCATTGCTGAGTCACCCTAATCCCCCTTATTTCTCCTTTGTTTGCAGGTGCAAGAAGTGGGGCGTCCCAATTGAGAAGATTTACAACAAAACCCAGCGGGAAAAGTTTGCCTGGGCCATTGACATGGCTGATGAAGACTACGAGTTTTAGCCAGTCTCAAGAGGCAGGGTTCTGTAAAAAGGAACAGTGTGGTTTGGGAAAGATGGATAAACTGAGCCTCGCTTGCCCTCGTGCCTGGGGGAGAGAGGCAGCAAGTCTTAACAAACCAACATCTTTGCGAAAAGATAAACCTGGAGATATTATAAGGGAGAGCTGAGCCAGTTGTCCTATGGACAACTTATTTAAAAATATTTCAGATATCAAAATTCTAGCTGTATGATTTGTTTTGAATTTTGTTTTTATTTTCAAGAGGGCAAGTGGATGGGAATTTGTCAGCGTTCTACCAGGCAAATTCACTGTTTCACTGAAATGTTTGGATTCTCTTAGCTACTGTATGCAAAGTCCGATTATATTGGTGCGTTTTTACAGTTAGGGTTTTGCAATAACTTCTATATTTTAATAGAAATAAATTCCTAAACTCCCTCCCCTCTCCCCCATTTCAGGAATTTAAAATTAAGTAGAACAAAAAACCCAGCGCACCTGTTAGAGACGTCACTCTCTATTGTCATGGGGATCAATTTTCATTAAACTTGAAGCAGTTGTGGCTTTGGCAGTGTTTTGGTTCAGACACCTGTTCACAGAAAAGCATGATGGGAAAATATTTCCTGACTTGAGTGTTCCTTTTTAAATGTGAATTTTTATTTTTAATTATTTTAAAATATTTAAACCTTTTTCTTGATCTTAAAGATCGTGTAGATTGGGGTTGGGGAGGGATGAAGGGCGAGTGAGTCTAAGGATAATGAAATAATCAGTGACTGAAACCATTTTCCCATCATCCTTTGTTCTGAGCATTCGCTGTACCCTTTAAGATATCCATCTTTTTGTTTTTAACCCTAATCTTTCACTTGAAAGATTTTATTGTATAAAAAGTTCCACAGGTCAATAAATTTAGAGGAAAATGAGTATTTGGTCCAAAAAAGAAAAATAATCAAGATTTTAGGGCTTTTATTTTTTCTTTTGTAATTGTGTAAAAAATGGAAAAAAAAAAACATAAAAAGCAGAATTTTAATGTGAAGACTTTTTTTGCTATAATCATTAGTTTTAGAGGCATTGTTAGTTTAGTGTGTGTGCAGAGTCCATTTCCCACATCTTTCCTCAAGTATCTTCTATTTTTATCATGAATTCCCTTTTAATCAACTGTAGGTTATTTAAAATAAATTCCTACAACTTAACGGAAACTTAAGCGTCTGCCTCTTTGTTACAAAGGACCTCAGGCCAGAGTTGGGGCTGGGACTTAGTGTGGGATGAGGTCTCACCACTCAGGTCAGCAAGAGTAGATTCCTCCCAGGAGCAGATGAGGTAGGGCCTGGCCTGGAAAGGGGTGTGTGTGCCTGTCCTGCTGCTGTGGGTGTGGGTTAAAGGGGAGCCAAAGTCCATATCCTTAGATGAAGACAGGAAAGGAAAGGAAGGGAGGATGCAAAAAATCCACAGTAAGAGGTGTGGTGCAAAGACAGCATCAGAGGCCTAGCGTAGGTAAAGTATATTGAGCAGGATGTTGCAGCTGTATTTGAGTCAAGTTTTGGAGAGCTTTCCATGTGCACTGGCCAAAAGCAGAAGGGAGCAGCTTTGAGTTTGCTCATGTGGCTAAGCTTACAATCAGGATGGGGAGAATTAAGGTTCCAGATCCCAGAAGCCCCTTCCCAGGTGGGATGCAAACGTCTCCCTGCATTGACTGCTTAATTGAAAGAGGCAGTGTGGTCTCTGACCACTTTCTGATGCTCCAGATACCCTAGCTGGCTATGGTCTCCACAAAAATTGTTCATTTGCTCATCCTAAATTATAGGTAAGTCTGGAATTCAGAATGAAAGGTGAGGTCTCTAGGTCAAATGGACTACAGGGAGCAGGAAGGCCAGAAGGGTCAGAATTGGTAAATTAATGGAAGGGCCCTGGGCCCTCTAGCTTGTTAGCACGAGCAGGTAGGTGTCTTTGGGGAGGCAAACCCATAGTCTCTGTTCTCCCTGAGGCTGGAGGCAGGGCTGGTACTAGGCCTACAATAGAATCCTAGAGGTCCTTGGCAGCCTGTATTTTCATTAACCAGTGAAAAAGGCAGCATTCACCCCAGGGAATAAGGGAGGTTATGTAGCCATCACTGCTTTGGAGCAGAGAGACTCCAGCCAGGTGTCTTTGAATTCTGTGTTGAGGTAGCTGGCCACTGAATGCAGGGAATACAACAGAGAGGCTCTTTTGGTACCCATTTGATACACTGTGGCTGGTAGGTAGGTGATAAGTGGACCTCAGATGCCACAGCTAGGGGACAAACTGGTCCAAAGCTAGAAGGTCAGGTAAGGAGGCCTTGCACGCAGAAGACCTTGCTGATGAACAGGAAGTAATGCTTACCTCTCTGGCAAGGACCTCCCTTGCAAGTCTGAGGGCAGATGCTGGGCAACAAGATGCTGCTCAACACAACTGAGAAGGGCATCTCAGACGGTGGCAGCAGGCCTGGGAGACCAAAGCCAGAGAATGGGAAGCCGACCTGGCCACTGGGGATGAGAAAAGAAGCTGAACAGGTAGGTGGGGGCTAGATGTAAAGGGCCTTGAAGGATGCCTGACCCCAGGAGTCAAGAGTAAACATCCCCTTGCCTAGTCCAGTAGGTTTTACTTCCAGCCACGTCCAAGAACAGGCCAGATGGGCAGGGTCTGAGAAACTTCCTCCCATCAGGCCTTTCTATGATGCCCGAGTTCGGTGTGGGCAAACGGCTTCCACGTGCTACGCAAGCCAGATATCTGTGTGCTGACTTGGCTCCTCTTTTTTTACCTCACCTTCACCTCCCATCCCCCAAATCTGGCCAGCAAGTCCTGTGTGTCCATTCTCCCTGCCAAAAGCTGTCAAATTTCAGACCTCTGCTACATTAAAATATGAAAAAAAACCCTTCACAACCCTCAGCCCTTTCCAGCCACTACTTTCCCTTTTTTCCCAAACAAGCACCTGCAATGAGTCATCTACACCATCCAGTCATTCCCCCACCCACTGCAACTAGCTTCTGTCCCATGAGCCCCCAATTCCTTCTCTTCACTCTGACCACTTATCACCAATGACTAAATGACCAAACCAATACATGGGCTCTCCATTCTGCATCTTAGGGTCTCTGTGGCACTGGACACTGTTGACCGCTCCTTCCATCATTTTGAGGGTACAATGATTTTTAGTAACTTTGCTGAGTGGTGCAACTATTAACCATAAATCAATTTTAGAACATTTTCATCTCCCTGTAAGATCCTTCATGCTCACTTATAGTTAATCCACATTACCACTCCCAGCCTCCACTAACCTTTCTAAATGTGCATTCTGAACATTTCATGTAAATGGAATCATTCAATATGTGACCACTCCCTTCTCTCTGGTTTTCATAACGCCAATCTCTCCTGATTTTCCTCCTGGTCCCTATCAGGCTTTTTCTGAGTCACCTCTTCTATCAGGCCCTAAGTGCCATGATTCTTCTCTCAGCGTAGCTGATTTCATTTGCCCCAACAGGTGATGACACCTCTTTCTCTCTAGCCTAGAGCCCTTTTCTAAGCTCCAGACTCATACTGTCAACTACACCTCTGCAGGGCATGTCCACGGGCACCTCAATCTCAGCGTCTCTAGAACTGAGCTCAGTACCTACCACCCCAAGCTTGTTGGGCCTGGGCTTCACAGCTCAGGGAAGGGCACCAGATCCTTTGTCCCCCAACCCAGAAACTAAGGTAGCCACCATCCTTCATTCCTCTCATTTCCACACCCAGTAAATTACTCCAAAATCATCTCCTCAATACCATAAAATTTAATTTTTTTCTAAAAAAATTTTACTCCTTAGAAACTCCTCAAATAATGAGACACTGTCAACTTGTTTTGAACCAAAAAGCACTTTTTAGAGAAAACACATTACCCTGAAATGACCTCAGGCCAGTTTTGGATGCTTATAAGTAGTCCCCTGACAAAAATCAGTAAACAAGGAGACAAAGAAATTTAACACAGACTTAGTAATTATTTTTCACAATCCCAAGAATTCCATTTAAACAAGCCTCTTAGAGATCACTAAATAGCAAAGCCTTTTTTAGATTTTATAATTGTACTATGTGTGTTTTTGGGTTTTTTTGTTTGTTTGTTTTTTTGAGACGGAGTATAGCTCTGTCACCCAGGCTGGAGTGCAGTGGTATGATCTTGGCTCATTGCAACCTCTGCCTCCTGGGTTCAAACCATTCTCCTGCCTCAGCCTCCTGCCACCACACCCAACTAATTTTTGTATTTTTCGTAGAGATGGGGTTTCACCATGTTGGCCAGGCTGATCTGGAACTCCTGACCTTGTGATCTTCCCGCCTCAGCCTCCCAGAGTGCTGGGATTACAGCTATGAGCCACCGTGCCTGGCTGGCCCACACAAATGTTTTTAAAGGAGTCTTTTAGGCCAGGAGCAATAGCTCATGCCTGTAATCCCAGCAGTTTGGGAGGCCAAGGCAGAAAGATCACTTGAGCCGGGGAGCCCAAGGCTGCAATGAGCTAAGACTGTAACACTGCACTCCAGCTTAGGTGAGAGTGAGATTCTATCTACACACACACACATACCACAGTCTTTTAGAAGAACTGAGATAGTAATGGATAATATGACAGAGTTGAGGTTTGGGTCAAAATAATATGGGAGGGGTTAGTGGGTGGAATTTGGCATGAAACAAGAGTGGCCACTAATTCCTTATTGAAGCTAGATGATGGGTATGTGGGCATTCACTATACTACGCACTTAGACACATTTGAGATTTTTCTTTTTCTTTTTTTGAGATGGAGTCTTGCTCTGTTGCCTAGGCTGGAGTGCAGCGGTGCAATCTCGGCTCACTGCAACCTCTGCCTCCCAGGTTCAAACGATTCTCCTACCTTAGCCTCCTGAGTAGCTGGGATTACAGGCATGTGCCACTTGTAATGCTAATTTTTTTGTATTTTTAGTAGAGACGGTTTCACCACGTTGGCCAGGCTGGTCTCGAACTCCTTACCTCAGGTGATCTGCCCACTTCAGCCTCCCAAAGTGCTGGGATTACAGGTGTGAGCCACTGCACCCGGCCCAGCCACCGTACCTGGCCGAGATTTTTCTTTAAAAATGTCTTTTTTATTTAGACACAGGGTCTCACCTCTGTTGCCCAGGCTGGAGTACACAGGTGTGATCATAGCTCACTACAGCCTTGAACTCCTGGGCTCAAACAATCCTCCCACTTCAACTTCCTGAAGAGCTGAGACTACAGGTGCATGCTACCATGCCCGGCTAATTTTTTTATTTTTATATTTTTAGAGACAAGGCCTCACTATGTTGCCCAGGCTGGTCTCCAACTCTCGGGGTCAAGCAATCTTCCTGTCTCAGCCTCCCCAGATGCTGATATTATAGGTGTGAGCTACTATGCCCAGCAGAGATATTTCATAACATGTTTAAAGCAATACAGTAACTGGTTATTTTGAAGATTATTAGTATATATCCATAGAGGAATTGAGGGGGAAAAAAGCAATATTTTAATGTTATACTAAAAGGTAATTATGCTTAGGTTACAACTTTCAGTGATAACATCACATACTAATTCAGAAAGTATTCTCTTTGCTGTAACATGGATGAATCTCAATAACATTATGCTGAACGTAGACACAAGAGTACATACTGTATGAATCCATTTATGTGAAATTGCAGAATAGGCAAAACTCATCTGTAGTGACAGAAAGTCAGTCAGTGGTTGCTGGATGGGGACGCAGGAGACTGACTGCAAAGGGGCACCAGGAAACATGTTGGGATGATGGAAATATTCTCTATCTTGATTGGGTGGAGGTTACATGAGGGTATACATTTGTCAAAGCACAAATTTTACACTTAAAAATGGATGTATTTATATGTAAATTATTCCTCAACAAAAATTATTTTTTAAGTAAAAAAAAATTTTAAGTAAAAAAAGTTGGCCGGGCACAGTGGCTCATGCCTGTAATCCCAACACTCTGGGAGGCCAAGGCTGGTGGATCACCTGAGGTCAAGAGTTCAAGACCACCCTGGCCATGGTGAAACGCCATCTCTACTAAAAATACAAAAAATTAGCCAGGTGTGGTGGTGTGCACCTGTAATCCCAGCTACTCGGGAGGCTGAGGCAGGAGAATCGCTTGAACCTGGGAGGCGGAGGTTGCAGTGAGCTGAGATCGCGCCATTGCACTCCAGCCTGGGCAACAAGAGTGAAACTCTGTCTCAAAAAAAAAAAAAAAAAAAAGGTTGTTTGCTCTCTCTAAAACTTAGAAGAGAGGGAAAGTGATGATGTGAGAGATTCTATTAGATGACTTAAAAAGCGATTTATGGTGAAAATACAGAAATCCAAGATTCATATAAAGAGTTGAATATAATTTACTGAAAATGTGAGTGTGCGAAAAATCAATATTCATGAATCAATACATTGTTTTAAATATGTGACTTAAAGTATGTACATGTAACTAAATAAACTATTATATGTGGACATTTGCATCTCTAAAAATGTTTATATTTTAGTTGCAAAAACTTAATAATAACCCACAAAACAACTTGGAGTGACCCTATCATGAAAATGAGTGTTTGCCTTGTATCTGGAGTGGCCACATCTCTTTCAGGCATATAGTCTCTCACTCTGCTCTATCTCCACAACACCAACAGGTCTCAATAAAGCCAAGTGGCCCTTCTCGGTGCTCCAGGGGCTCCCATCACACTGAATTGTCATGGTCTGTTGGCATTTCCGTACCCACTGCTGGAGTGGGAACTTGTTCTGACTCAGCTTGCTGTCCTAGTGCTCTAGAGGACGCATCAGTGAAGCGTGTTGCAAGGAGGAGACAGAAAAACAAGACAAGTGCAGGTCTGCCCTGGCCTGGGCCAGTAGCTGGCAAGGGCTTTCCCATTCTCTTTATTCCCATATGTCGCCTCAGTGATGCAATCACAGTGTCCCTGCCACCTTTCAGAAGAAGGTACATTTGCAGCCCAGCTGGAGAACCTCAACATCTGGGTCCCACTACAGGGGCCAATCACAGAGATACACCAAGGTTGATGGAGAGAGCAGTCCCTGGGAACAGCTGAGCCAGGTGTGATTTTGCCTTGAGAGAAAACACGAGGCTCTTGAGGGACAGATAATACATCCCAGGTGAGGAGGAAAGCAGGTGGACATGACCTAAGAAGTGTGAGGCCTGACGACTAAGTTGGAGCCATAGACAGATTTGGGGGCCAGGGGTCAGGAGCCTAAACAGCAGGTTGTGGGTGGAGTTCAAGGTGCACTGTTAGTTCTTAGGAAGTAATACTGGCTGTATGCTGAGGTGCAGGCTGGCTCACAAACCCAGAGGAGGGGCTGTTCAGATGTCTAACATGAGAAACTGACTAAAAATTAAAGAATGGTTTAGGTTGGGTGCAGTGGCTCACACCTGTAATCCCTGCACTTTGGGAGGCTGTGGCAGGTGGATCACCTGAGGTCAGGAGTCGAGACCAACCTGGCCAACATGATGAAACCCTGTCTCTACTAAAAATACAAAAAATTAGCTGAGCATGGTGGCACGTGCCTGTAATCCCAGCTACTCAGGAGGCTGAGGCAGGAGACTTGCTTGAACCCGGGAGGCAGGAGTTGCAGTGAACCAAGATTGCGCCACCGCACTCTGGTCTGGGCAATAAGAGTTAAAAAAAAAAAAAAAAAAAGAACGGTTTAAAGGAAAAGGACAATGTTTTATACATGGATCAAATTAGATACTACAAGACTATAAATCTGCTCCCTTCTAATGTGAAAAGGGCTTCAGTGAGCTATACACTATACTTGTATATTATGCCTTCGATATTCACTCAAGGCCATTACAAGGAACAAATGAAAACGGCATCAGCATTTGCTATTAATCAGTTGAGAACATTCTCCACTATTTCAATTAAATAAGTATCCAGGTGAGAAACTTCTTTTATAATTTAACCCCAGAATTTTTTTTTTTTTACTCCAAAGAACCAGTTAATAGAATAGAAAGTGTTATTGTTTGGACTATCAGGAAGCTCAGCCATGTTTAATTCTCAATCACATCAGCTACGTTAACCCATAAACCATATTATCATCCTCCTCCTTATAATCTCATCTCCTATTTCTATATTTTGTTCTCTATTTTTAAGTACTCAAAACTTTTTTTTAAAGGGCTGAAAAAGAATACATTTGTGGCAGGCATAGCCATGTGCCACCCAGATCCCCTTCAAGGAAGGACTTGTTGACCCAACTATTGGGAGAGCTATCAGCAGAAAATCTTTAGCTGCCAGCCCCTGGAAGACCACCTTGGCTGCAGAGTGCCGTCTGGCCCAGGCTAGGCTCTTCCCAAGACATTACAACTCCTTTCCAGGCTAGTGCCAGACAACAGAGATCCTGGGGGTTGGCTGAGACTGTCATCGGGCCTGCGTCTCCATTTAGTTTGCCCTGTGCCCACTCCTGTTTCTTTCTAGTACCTCGCCGAGTGTTGATCCCAGGAGCACTCCCTAATAAACATGCTGCACACTAACCTGTTACAGAGTCCGCATCCAAAGAACCCAACCTGTGACAGCACTGAATCAAAAGAGACTCAGGAGGCTGAGGCAGGAGAACTGCTTGAACTTGGGAGATGGAGTTGGCAGTGAGCCGAGATTGCGCCATTGCACACCAGCCTGGGCGACGAGAGAGAAACTCTGTCTCAAAAAAAAAAAAAAAAGAGAAAATACATCAGGTAGGGGTATTTTACAAAGGAGAGAGGATATACAATAAAGTGTTCATACATACATGGGAAGCAAAACAGCATTGACTCTGGGGCCAGACTACCTGGGTTTCAATCCTGCCTTTTAGCTCTGTGCCTCAGTTTTTTCATCTGGAAAATGGGGGTAATAAGAGCACTTATAGGGCTGTAATGAGGAAGAAATGAGACAATGTGGATAAAGCAGTTCCATAGTGTTTACTATATGCCAACCACTGTTCTAAGTGGTCATTTAATAAACAGCTGTGAGGCCAAACCCACAGGTCCCGAGGGGCAGCTGGGCTGGGACTCTCCCCAGACTCTGGGCACGGGCACAGGTACAGAGTAGGCCAAGGCATGCTGAAGCATGCATGCTCACAGAAATGGGCCTGAGCAGGGCTAGCCTGGGTGACGTCACAGGCGTGTGCCTTGTGTGGGTGCTGGGCTGCTCCTCCCAGACAGCGCAGCTGCACGTATTGCCATTCACACCCACGCACCCATATATATGCTGAGCTGGGGAAAGCCCACACAGACCACACCCTCTGCATGCCCTGTTTTTCCTGCACCTCCTTTGGTGGAAGGAGGCACCTGAGGCCTGGGATGCTGGCCCAGAAGTCCCAGGAGGAAATGGGCCCTGTTCCCTGATTACAGGCCTGGCAACGGGCTGAAAACTCAAGCTCTTGTTGGCAGGGATTTCTTAAGCCCCTGGAGGTCCAGCCCCAGAGGCAAAAGTAAAAGCAAGGAAGACTTACCCTGCACGTTGGGAAGCTCCCCCAAAAATGGAGAAACAGATTTAAAAAGTGTATCAGAGCCCACAGGCTGCCTGAGTCAGCACGGGAAGCTCAGTGAGGGCTGCAGCACTTAGGAGGGTGACTCCTGTAAAAAACAGGATCAGACAGCCAGAGAGGGGCCCCATTCAGCCCCTGCCCACCTTCCTGGCCTCATCACTCCCTATCCCCTCCTCAGCCAGGAAACTCTAGCTTTGTAACCCTAAATTCCACAACCTCTTCCTGGCCTCAGGGCCTTTGTACACGCTGTTACCTCTACTTGGAATGTACTTTTCTCCAACCCACCTTTAATAATTCACCTCGCCATTGACTCACTTCCTTTAGACCTCTGCTGAGATCTGAAGAGATCTCGACCCAATGTTTTTCCTCCTAGCCCTCATCACAATTGTCTTTATATAACAGGGTGTTTAATGTCTGAACTCCCGGAGAGCTGGCACTGGGTCTCTCTTGTGCTCCTAACTCATGTTGTCAAGGCCCAACACAGGGAAGAGCAGGGTCCACAGAACTTTAAGCCTAAGCCAGTTCAAGCCACACTCTGTGAGCATTCATGTTCTGCTGGATTCCCTGTGCCCTAGGCCAGCAGTGAGCATGCCTCCCCTCACCCATGCTGATTAACCAGAGAGCCTTCACGCCCACTGACTACTGACCACCAGGACTTACCTAAGCCAGTGGATCTCCTGTGAGGCAGAAAACTCATGGAGTCAGGTCGACTTGGTTCTAATTCCCACCTAGTTATGTTAGTTATGGGGCTTTGGGGCAAATTGTAGAACTTCTCTGAATCTCTGTTTCTCATCAGTAAACTGCAGACCATCATTCTTCATTAGAGGATAATTATGAGGATCAGGTGTGACCACAGGTGCACGCCTTCAGCACAGGGTCTATGCTAGCTCCCTCCCGCCCACGTAAAGGCCTGCCACTAGGTGGCAGTCCATCTCAGCTACCCCACCGCTCCCTAGGCCACAGAAGCTGGCTAAGACAAAGTGTCTGAAAGTCATGCTGAATTGTGAGCTTCTTAGGGGATGCACTTGAGGAAATCAACGTAACACACAAGTTTCTACTACAGCAAGACAAAGTCAGAAGCAGCAGCCCCAGGTCACTATCCAGCTGAGTAGGTTGCCTGAGCACACAATCTTACATACTTACAAACTCTAGTCTAGTCCTACTATCTCACAAATCCCAGGAAGCCTGGCTCTTTCTCTGGCATCAGCTGGAAGCTCTGTTGGGCTTCTCACCTCTGAAATGCAGTAAGTTGTCCTGCTGTGTCTGGCAGCCGACCCACTGCCTGGCTCAACATATCAGACTCCACCGCGACGGTTGGTGTCCTCAATTTTGGCGGTGCTGACGGGGCAGATAGATTGCAGGGGTGAGTTTCAAGAATGGCTTCAGAAAGACGAAGAGTATGAATTATTCCATAACCAGAAAAAGGCCTTGTGGCTGGAGAATGGAGAGTGAAGGAGCACTTGTGAGAGATGAAACTGGTGAGATGGACAGGTCATATAGAACCTGCTAGGCCAGGCAGCGAGTGTGGATTTTAGGTGCAATAGGAATTCAAGGAGGGTTTTAGGCTGGATGTAGGGGATCATTATTTAATTTCATTGTAAAGATTTAAAGCATGGAGAATAGATCCAGGCAAAACCAAAGTGAATAGTCTGGGTGACAGGAGATGGGGCCTTCAGCTTGTGGGTTCAGTGAACAGATCTTGATGGATTGGAGGTGAGGCAGAGGGAGCAATCAAAGTTATCTGAAAGGTTTTTGGCCTTCCAACTTAGAGGAGTTTAGCGCCACGTTCTGAGAAAGTGAAGACTGGAAAGAACCGTTTGGGGAGGGAAGGTGAGCTGTCTAAGGTGGGGGGATGTGGAACATGCAGTGGGATGCTGAGGCCTGGAACGTAGGGGAGATGCAGGTTTGGAGTCATCGGTGCCTGTGTGGTGGGTAAAGCCAGGGGAAAGGTCAGGTCGCCTTGGGATCTGGCCTAGCACTGAGTGCAGAGGAAGAGAAGCTTCTGAGATCGAGAGGCAGCGGCCACAGGAGGAGGAGGAAAGACGGGGAAAACCAAAGTTCAGGAGAGCATTTGCAGGAGGGGCGCCCCGGATCAGACTCGAGTCCCGCCGCGTGGGGACGGAGCGTACAGCGGCCCATGCGAGGGACAGACACAAAGGCCCTGGGAGCTGCAGGTCAGGCCGCTGGACAGCGCGGCCGCGGACTTAACGCCCCTGCAAGGGGCTTGGGGGGAACTCTCCGAACGAGAGGACCACTGAAGGCCACCCTGGCAGCAGAGGCGGAACAGACAGACGTGGGTCTGCCCGTCCCAAGAGCGGCCAGGGGCCAGCCCCACGCTGCCGGGGGGGCGGGACATGTCGGCTGTCCATCAGTGCCTGCGGCCAATCCGCAGGCGGCCCCGCCCCCGCCCCTCTCAGGAGAGGGCGCGCGGAGAACCCGCTGCCACCGCCGGTGTGAGGCGGCCCGGCCTGGCTCCCTTCGCCGGGAAGCCCGCCCAGGTAACTGGGTTTGGCCAGGCATGCCCGGAGGACGCGCCACCTCCTCGCGTCCCGTCCTGGTCGCTGCATGGGCGGTGTTCGGGACGCGGGGGCTGCGTCTGTGTGGGACCGCGGGCTGGCGGACGCCCGTGCGAGTACGCCTGACTGACGCGCCGGCTGCGGGGCCTGCGGCCTGTGGGCGGGGCTGCCGTGCGTGACAGGGCCGCTCGTGGCCGCCGGGCTGTGTCCGGGGCCGCGTGAGAAAGCTCTGCGGGACTGAGGGCTGGGTGGGTCGACCGGGAACGGCGCGCGCTCCCGCCACCATCGCGCCTCCGTCCCCGCCTGCGGCCTGTCTGGGGGTCGTGGGGCGCAGGCGCAGCGGGCCGGCGGGCGGGGGTCCTCCCCACGGGTGCGCGGGCGCCTTTGTTCCCGACGCGCGAGCGGGGCGGGGCCTCAGGGCCGCCCCGCCCCGCCGCGCTCAGGCCCCGCCCCGTGTCCGCCTGCAGGAGCCGCCGCCGGCTCCCGCTCGTCGGCCGCCTCAGCCTCAGCCCCAACCTCAGCCGCCGTCGTTGCGCCTGCTCCCGGGCCGTCCCGGCCTGTGCCGTCGCCGCACCCAGCGTCGGAGCCATGGCGGGCGCCGCGTCCCCCTGCGCCAACGGCTGCGGGCCCGGCGCGCCCTCGGACGCCGAGGTGCTGCACCTCTGCCGCAGCCTCGAGGTGGGCACCGTCATGACTTTGTTCTACTCCAAGAAGTCGCAGCGACCCGAGCGGAAGACCTTCCAGGTCAAGCTGGAGACGCGCCAGATCACGTGGAGCCGGGGCGCCGACAAGATAGAGGGGGCCAGTAAGTGCGCCCCCTTCCTGCCTGGGCCCGCCGCGCGCTGGGGTCGTGGGAGCCCGGCCCAACTGCCTGCGCCCCGGCCGGCCGCCCCAGCGACTTGGGCAAACTTTCGGGCCTTCCCCCACCCCCTCCGGACCCCGCCCCCGCTTCGTCCCGGGTGGTCACTGGGGGCGGGGGGCATCCGGGTCCTCGGTCACCTGACAGGACACCCCCTCCCCCAGCTGGGGGGAGTGTTCCAGGAGCTTTGCCCTGAGGCCTAAAAATCATCGCGGGCTGGAGATCTGCGGTGCAGGCATCGGGCCCCCCCAGATTCTGGGAGTGGTGGCGGCCCCAACCCAGCACGGGAACCTGGGGCCTGACCAGACGTTCCCCGCCCACCACTCTTTTTCCAGAAAGAGCAGTCTGTGAAACTCCGGGCCCCCAGGCTGGGCTCTTGTTTGCAAAGGAACCTTTGGGTTCCCTAAGTAGAACTTAGGCAGATGTTGGGTAGGGCTGGTCTTGGAGCAGAGCCGGGCCTACTCATCTCCCTCTGGGGGAGAGGGAGGAAGGTGGTCTTGTTTGGTTTGGAGAAGCCTGAGAGAAGGCAGTGGCTGTTTTTTTGTTTTTAATGCTACTTTTGTCCCAAAGCTGAGTTTTGGAGGCCTATGTGGGTGGGCAGACACTCAGTGCCAGAACAGGGACTCCCCTTGCCCTGGGAAGCACGTTCCCGGGAGATGGGCCCCATAAAGGCCTGCCCTAGCGCCTTGGAGTCAGGTACTCTTCTCAGGAGTGCAGCTAGTTTGGAGTCTAGCCCTTTGTCCTCTGTCCGGTGGCTTCAGGGAGCGGGAGCGGCTTCTCTTGGTTTCCTGCCTTTTCGCCTTTCCAGGCCTGAGCTTGGCTGCTTTTGTGCTGGTCTCTAGTGGAAGAAGGTAGTTGGGGGATGTTGAAAAACCCCAGATCTTTGAGAGTTGTTCCACTTAGCGCGTGCCTGTGCTGTGGTCGGATGGGCACTCTGCTTTGCCCTCCATTCCCCCGCTTCTCAGTGTGAAGAGATGGTGTGTCTGCAACTCCAGACTAGGTTGCTTCTTGCAGGGACCCCCGGAGACTGGGGTTAGAGAGACCCGGGCTCAGAACCAGGTCTGTGTGAAGGAGGGGGATCAGGAAGTGACACCCCAACGGAGGGTCCTACAAACCTTCGTGGGTATGGTGTGCATGTGTGTAGATGGTTGAGGAGATTGGGAGGAAGGAAGGTCTTGTGGTGAGGCAGCCAGCCATCCTCAGCTACAAACTCCAGATCTGACACAGATCTAACGCAGCTGCTCAATTTAGAAATGGCAGCCGCCTTCCTCAGTGCCCCCACTGACCCCGTCAGCCACTGGGAGAACATTTTAGTGACTTGAGAGCCTGTGGATTCCAAAGTAGAGGAAGGACAGGCACTGCAAAGAGCTGAGATAACCCTGGGAACATCACTCAGGCATCAGACTCCAGGCATGGTCCCCTTCCTTGCTGTCTATGCTGTGTTGAGTTGGTGGCACTGGCTGGAAGTTCTCAGAGGTCTCCTGGGTAACAGACTGCATTTTAAATCACGCATATTAGCAGGCAATAAATGTAGCACAGTGGTTGATGGCAAGTCTGGATTCGAAGCCCATGTATTTGTTGTATGTTTCCCAGCCAGTTACTTACCTTCTCTGAGCCTTGATATCCTCATCTGTAAAATGGGGGTAATAATATATCCACTATATATGGTTGCTCCAGGATCAAATGAGACAATTCATGTAAAAACATCTAGCATTGTCTGACACATAAATGTTTAATAAATGTGAGCTGTTATTAGTAATAACATTAACAATAGACCATGGCTGCCCTTGAAGACCCTCAACTGGGAATGGTGAGGGGGTGAGGTGTGGCTGGAGGTGAGGGTGAAGGTGCAGGAAGGAAGGAGGACGGTGACCAAATTCACATTTCACTTAGATTGCTACTCAGAAAAAGGCAGGAAACGGTTTTGTTTTGCCTCAACCCATGTGCCCACTCACCCACCCACCATGTAAAACAGTGTTTCTGTAGAGAAAGTGTTTGGAGTTGTGCACATTTGACTCCTGGATGTGACCTTTCTTGTTTGTAAGTTGGGGCCTGAACAGAAAAGGGGTGCAGAGAGGGGATGATCTATCATGCCTCAGGTCTTTGGGGGATGGAGGCAGGCCTACAGAGGACCTGATAACCCCCTACCCAGGAGTGAGCAGGTGGGTCAGCCAGAGGTGTACACATTCAGTGATCTCATCAGTTAGCTAGGATTTGACAGGCCTGGAGGGTAGGCAGAGGATGTAGGAGGACCCTGGGTCTTGAATTTTGGGGACTCAAATTGAAAGGAGCCTGGATGAAAAGTCTGGTTGATGCCTGTGTGTTCAGACTTTACTAATGGAGGCTTCCACTGAAGCCTGCCCTGTTTCTGTCCATTCATGGGCTCTCCTTGTTGGTAGGTTCTGATTCCTGTGGCCTCTGAGGAGGTTGGACTGCCAGCCGGGTTTTCTGCCACCTGGACTCTTGCCCAAGTGCCTCAGGTATCTGGCCTTTCCTGCTGAACCTACCAGGGTACCAGCAGTGCCTGAAGCCCGACCAAATAGAGAGACACTGTGCTACCTTCAGGGTGTCAGTGGACCTGAGGGAGAGACAGTGTGGTTTAAGGAGCACTCATATGTAAGACCTACTTCTGCCCTGACTCTGTGCCCTCTCGCATCAGCACTTGTGAAATGGAGGTGACACCTGCTGATTTCTAGGGTGGTCATTTGGCTCAAAGGCGGGGTGGGGAAGTGCTTAGGTGTTGACAAGTTTGGTTGTCCTGGTGATATGACAGGAACCAGGTTGGTGTTTGGCCTTTTATGTTGCAGATACTGACATAAATGAATAAAATGCAGTTATGTAGAGTTCCAGCTGAGTGCAATCGAGACCTTTCCTTTCGTCCCATTTTACAGATGAGGAAATGGAAATGGAGAATCGTTTGTGCCCAAGGTGTTGTAAGTGTCAGTGTGTGCCAGGGCCTCAGCTGGGGCCAGCTCACTAGTCAGTAGCTGACTAGCAACCCCAAGACCATGTTCCCTGTGATCCACGTGGCTCCTCTGTGAGACACCTTTGTGCTCAGGCCATGCATTACAGGGCAAAGACCGCTTTGGCTTTGGTATCCCAAGACAGCCTCAACCTCTCTAGGCTCTGGCTCCACACTTTTTCTTCTGGTGTCTTCTGAGTTGAGATGGTTCAGACTGGTGTTTAATGAGGTTGTCCATTTGAGGGTCTTTGTGGGCCCAGTAAACACTGGTGTAGACACTGGAGGTACTCTGTGAATACTGACTGAGCATGTCCTTGGGGACTTCTAGGGCCCAGTCTTCTGTCTTTGGCTGATTCTTCACTAGATACTTTTCTAGATGCCAGGCCCTCTCAGATGAATGAATATGGGTGCTTGCTTTTAGGGAAACGAAAACAGGCAATGACAATTGTGAGCAGTACCTTTGATGAAGTGGGTGAGGGTGGTGGAAGAAAACAGCTAACTGCCTTGATGAGGCAGGCGGGCTCAGAAGGGAGGTAGTAGTGGAACCAGCTGGCTGGGGCTTGACCCCTGTGGCTGGGGAGCAGACCACACCAGGAGGTCTGCTCTGAGGGCTAGGTCCACAGCACGGGAGAGGGCAAGGCCCAGGCCGGTGTCATCAAGGGTTTTCTTTGTACTGACTGTTACTCCCAGTGGGAGAGGGGCAAGAGCACATGTCCGGATCTCCAGAGCTAGCCATCCCTGCCTGTGTGTTTCCTGTCTGAATGTAGTTTTTTCCAAGGGAAGTCAGACCTTTTAGTGTTTCCTCAGCACCCCAGGCTTGCCCTGGTGTGTGGGTTTCCAGGCCCCCCGCCCAACTGGGATCCTCTGTTTCCTGTGAACCTAGGAAAAGGGCCTGCTTCACAGATAACTGGAGGAGCTGAGCACACCCAGTCCTGGGACCCACAAGACCTCCAGCTTCTCTCCGGCCTCTGCGTGTATGTGTACACAGATGCACAGGATTCAGTTGGAGTTTAGAGATCTTGGCTACCAGCTTTGCTCTGGGTAGCTTCTTGGAATGAGGCACATTTATTAATATTTGCAATAAGTATTATTATACCTCCAATTTGCCCAGTGCTAGGCACCAAGGATTCAAAAGTTTATTAAGACATGGTTTGTGCCATTGAGGAACTCTTGGAAGAGACAGATGTAGAGGCATGTGATTATAACCCTGTGTGTTACATACCATAATATAAAAGCCTCTACCAAGAACTGTGAGGAGCTCTGCCAGGAAGGCATTAAAGGAGAGGTGACCTTTGAGGTGGGCCTTGAATTACTGAGGCACCTGCCTGTGCCGAGGCTGAGGAACTGGGAATCACTCCCTGCAGGGGTAGGGAACAGAGTTGGTGAGGTAGAGAGGAGGCTGGGACTGGTTGGAGACAGCTGTAGCCCTGGTGTGCCGTGCCCAGCAGATTACACTCAGTCCTGGAGGCAGCGGGAGTCAGCAGAGGCTATAGTGGGACTGATTTGCCTCTGTCTGGGAGACCACAGTGGCAGTGGTTTGTCAGGCAGGTGTTGGGGAAGGAGGCCAGTGAGCTTCTCCAGTTTGCAGGAGAGAACTGATGAGGGCCCAGACAAGACCTTCTTGCTGATGCAGGGTGGGGATGCCATGGTGGTGGATGGGAGAAGGGCTGGGTCTTAAGGGGTGAGACAGAGCTTAGTAGTTAAGCATTTGGGCCCTAGACTCTGCTTGAATTAAAATCCTGTTGTGCAGCTTACTTGCTTTGTGACCTTAAAGCATATGGCTTTACTTCTCTGGGCTGCTTATCTGTAAAAGGGATAGTATCAAATGGCGTTTATTTTATAAGGTTTTTGTGAGGATTTGATGAGATAAAGTGCTTAGCATGATGTGTGGCACAGTGTAAGTGCTTACTATGTAGGAGCCCTGACAGGACAGAGTTGAGGATTAAGTTCCCAGGAGGACCTAGTGGGGAGGAGAGCAAATGCACCTGTTGTCCTAAGGGACTGGTGCCTGGCCACCAAGCCCTTTGATTCAGAGGCAAGGAGGCCTGCCCATCCTCTCTTGTCGCTCTCAGCAATCCCTCTATTGTCAGGGCTCTTTCCCACTGCTGGTTTTGCAGGGAGACAGGGCAGTTGGCTGGAAGCAGCTGCTTTGGGTGGTAACCCTTTCTGTGGAGTGAAGGTATGATACTGTCCTATTTCTAAGTGCCTAGCCCAGGACGCTATCTGGAGAGACCTTGTCTTCCAGGAAGTGCTCTAATGCCACAGCCTTGATGTGGTAGGGCCTGCCTCTGCTGTCACTGTTCTGTGTCAGTCTCCGTTAACTCACAGCATCTCTTCTCACTGTGCCTTTTCCTGTGGGACGTTGCTTCAAGGAGACCACAGATGATAAGTTGGAGGGAGGGAGTGAGGCCTGAGATTGCAAAGGCCTGGTATTAGAAGACTGATTTTTTCCCTTTTCCACTTGCTTTGTTAGAACTAGAGAAGTCGGGCCGGGCGCGGTGGCTCAAGCCTGTAATCCCAGCACTTTGGGAGGCCGAGACGGGTGGATCACGAGGTCAGGAGATCGAGACCATCCTGGCTAACACGGTGAAACCCCGTCTCTACTAAAAAATACAAAAATCTAGCCGGGCGAAGTGGCGGGCGCCTGTAGTCCCAGCTACTCGGGAGGCTGAGGCAGGAGAATGGCGTGAACCTGGGAGGCGGAGCTTGCAGTGAGCTGAGATCCGGCCACTGCACTCCAGCCCGGGAGACAGAGCGAGACTCCGTCTCAAAAAAAAAAAAAAAAAAAAAAAAAAAAAAAAAAGAACTAGAGAAGTCGCTGCAGACTTTGAGGAGAGTCCTAGGAGAGATGAGTGTGGGACAGGAGGATGGGAATGTTCTGGTGCCCGTTGTAGAGTGCTTTCTTTAGAGGAGCATGGGAACAGTGCTTCCTTGGAGGGAATCTCTCAGAGCAGCATGTTTACAGGTGGCAGGACTCAAGGTGGGGCCATGGGTGAGGATTGGCTGCGGGCTGCCATTGACCACATAGTCCCACCTTGCTGGTAATTGAGCTTAAGTGCCTGGAGATTTGTGGCTAGAACTGGTCAGATTTGGGTTCAGGTCTCAGCTCTTACTGTGACCTTGGGCAGATTACTTTTCCCTGTCTGAAATTGATCTTTAGCTGTAAAAGTAATTTCTCCTCACAGAGCTGTATATTAATGATAAGGGAGATTGTATATGAGAGTAAGAGATTTTATGTGAAAAGTACCCAGCACAACGTTTGTCACTTTGTGACCACTTAACAGTATTCATGGCCGGGCGCGGTGGCTCAAGCCTGTAATCCCAGCACTTTGGGAGGCCGAGACGGGCGGATCACGAGGTCAGGAGATCGAGACCATTCTGGCTAACACGGTGAAACCCCGTCTCTACTAAAAAATACAAAAAACTAGCCAGGCGAGGTGGCAGGCGCCTGTAGTCCCAGCTACTCGGGAGGCTGAGGCAGGAGAATGGCGTGAACCCGGGAGGCGGAGCTTGCAGTGAGCTGAGATCCAGCCACTGCACTCCAGCCTGGGCCACAGAGCGAGACTCTGTCTCAAAAAAAAAAAAAACAAACAGTATTCATTTCCTTTACTCTCACCTTCGTTAACTACAGAGCTCCAGTTCTTCACCACTAAGCTCGGCCACAAGTGGCTGCTCCAACAACCTGGGCTAGGAGTCTGTTTCCTACTTGCTTTCTGTGTTCCTTCCCTGAGTCTGTACACAGAGGACTGGGGCATCAAAAAACTCTGGAATTTGAACAGTATATTGGGAGTTCATGGAACATTTTCTCACCTGTTGTGTTGTTTGAACTTCACAGTAGCTCCATGAGTCCATGGAGGACAGGAGTTACTATCTCTCTCTTACAGAGGAGAAAACCAAGGTCCTGAGGGTAAGGTCACATAGCAAGTTCATGGTAGATCCTAGGATTTCTGATTCCTGCTATAGTATTCAGTTTATTCTCCCATTCTGGTGCAAGTGACAATAAGATGGACTGTTCTATAGGAACAGAGGGTTATTTTTTTTTTGTTTTGTTTTTCTTCCCTCTGGCCACATGTGTTTGACCAGCCTAGGCTTCCATCTGTGGACAAGCTGGACTCAATTTCAAAACCCGTCCTGCACTCATCCTTGCCACAACCCTGGTGTCAAGATGCTTGGCCCACCCAGACCTTTCCCACACTCCTACGTGAGGGTGAATGTAGCCTCTGTTTAGGGATGGGGTACAGAAAAGCCTCACCCTCTTGACTTGCTGGTTCGTGGTGACACTTCGAACATGGGAACCTGGGGCTCCGTGCCCCAGATGTCCAGAGAAGGGCTTTTCCAGGATTCTGTATGACAACTCAAGAGCGTGCATTCATTCATATGTTCCTTAATTTGTCATACATTTATTGTGGGCCTTGCTACTGTGTTTTGGGCATGCTGAGTTGGATGTGATTACTCCAGCCTCTGACTTTTTCATGGTGGCAGTAGATCTCTAGCCTGGTTTGTGTTTCATCTCACCATAGCTACTCTCCTTAAAAAAACAAAAAACTAGCTTTCTTGGGCCTCAGTGGCTCATTGAATAAGTGAGACACTACTTGTGCTTCCCTGGCTTTAGACTCTGGCATTTGCTAACTGTGCCAAGCACTGTGTAGACCAGAAGTAGACATAAGGTTAGGGTAGATACAGCCAGAAAGGAGATAAATAGCCAGACAGATAAAATACTTACAGGATTCGGTGAGTTCTATGAAGGAAATAAGCAAGAAGCTGCTCTGTCAGGGTAGGTGAGGGTGTGCTGTGATAACAAAAGGTGCCCACATATCAATGGCTGGCAACAAGGAACGTTAATTTCCCCTATTTGCTATGTGTGCTGACCTACACCACCATCCCTGGAGAGTGGCCTCAGTGATTATGGGTGAGGCCTCTTGCACAGAGCCTGAACACCCTGGGCAAACTAGGCTGGAGAGGGATTTGGAGTATGGAGGTTTAGAAGGAATTAATTTCTATGACTTAGGATGCATGTGGTGAGTGTGGCTTTGCTGTTATAGAGTAGAGTGCTGCATGTGTGAGTCAAGAGACTGCCTTGGCTGACATCTTTGAAATAGGTATCTTTGTGTGGCCCTTGCCTAATTGTCATCTCTCTGCCATAGCTGCCCCCCCTTCCCCACCGACCCATGCCCCTACTTGAGCTGCCCGCTGAGCCTACTCTGTTGTGGCCACAGTATCCTGCTGCCGCCCAGAGTTTGAGTTTCTCGCTACTTCTGCCACTCATCACAGCTGCTTCCCAGAGCTCTGCTGGGTGTGCTGGAGTCTCCAGAGAAAGTGGGGAATATGGGTGCCTAGAGACCTCTAGCGGGTGTTTTCAGCCCCTGGAGAGTAGAGAAAGAAGTGTGAGAAGGGGTTCGTCCCCGAATATTCTGTAGTTTCGGGGAAGAAGCAGTGGGGACAATGGAGTTGGTTGCCTTAAGAGAGGCTATGGTCCCAAGAGATGGGACTTGGAGAGTCTCTACTTGCATTCCTGGCTAAGCCCTTAATATTCTCCCACCCCTCCTTGCAAGACTAGTTCCTTTTGAGGTAGTGTTTGGCTAGCTTTTGAGAGGCTGCAGTGGCTATGTGCCCAGGCTTAAGTCCTAGCTTTCTCCCCACTCTTTACCTCCTAGGAACCGGGCCCATCCTGGGGGAGGCAGGGAGGAGCTCCTTTTTATAGTCCACATGTAGGCTTTGTGTATAGGCCCTGCTGCTTCCTTCCGGCCCTGGCCCTTCCTGGTGTTGGCCGGTGGCCCTGGCTTCAGCAAGACTCAGGATGCAGAGTAAACGGGGCAGAGCGTGCTCCTGCAGAAGACTGGCATCCCTTTTTACTGAGCCCAGACCTGGCACAGAGGAGGCTGGAGTTGGGAAGCAAGAAAAGGAGGTGACCCAGTCCTTGATCCTGAGAAACTTGTGATCTGGACCATGCAGAAAACCACTAATGCCCAGGGCTGGCAGGAGACAGCTGTGCCTAAAGTGCTGTAGGCTGAGCCTGAGGGCCAAGACAGAATCGCCTTTCTCCCTGTAGCAGCCCTTTCTACCCCCTGGGGTCCCTACACCTGCCAGCTGGCACACAGGTGTTGGGTAAAGGATCTGTACAAAGGCTGTAAGGGGCCTGGGTGCAAGGCAGCAAAGCTTGGGTATGGTGGAGAGTGGGCGGTCTCACTGATGTTCTGAGCCCTGACATTGAACAGCTGGCCAGACTGGTGAGGGGTTGGGCCATGGCGAGTTTGGCCACTTGTTTGTGTGTGTTTAGTTCTTCCTCGGCACAGGTGGGGAGTTCACTTTGGGGTTGGCTTCCTGTTTTCTTGGACACCTGGGGATATGGTTGAGTTAAAATGTCCTGAGGGAAATGATTGTTGAGGGCATGGGCCTGGGTTATAGTGTCCTTGGCTTGGCCTTGCCCGTGGTAGGAGTCGGGTATTGACCACACTGGGTTCTGGCTGTGTAGGTGTGGGAGTGTGCTGGGAGAATTCCAACCCCACCTTGACTTCAGCATAAGACCCAGAGAGGGTGGGCCTGAGTTCACAGGGTGACTAACCCTAGGAAGGAGTAAAGGAGAGCTCTAATTGGCCATAGGTCCCACAGGTTTCTCAGCTTACTTGGGGGCAGGAGGTGAGCTAAGGAATACAACTCCATTCCCTCAGTTGGGAGGTTGGGCAGCAATGGGGGCAGGGGTGATGGTCCTTCTCTGAGGTGCTGAAGACCCACTTTATGGTCACTCTGTCCTGCCTGATAGTCCACCAGCTGTTTGGAGGCAGCTTCCCTCTTCCTGCCCTAGTCACTTCCTCCCCCTTCAACAGTAATTGAGTATAATGTGCCTGTGTTAGCTTGTTCATCCTAACTAGGACTGTGGCCTTTTCTTGGGAGTTTTTAGCATATCCACCAAGGAGGTTAGAAAAGGTAACATGTCACTTTGTTAAGAATTTTGCTGAGGGCCTTTTGAGGCCAGCAGTGAAACACAGAGCATTCCCTCCAGTGAGAACAGAATGTCTCTTGCCAGACTGATTCCAAGAGGATGGCCTGGTTCTGGCCTGAGAACTGGTCTACACTGGAAGCATGAAGCTCCATACAATCATGTGTGCTAGTAAAGGTTGGGAAAGCAGCTGTCCTAAGCAGGTAAAACCATAGGGTATTCAACTTCAACTTGGGAGAAAGAAATCCAAGGTAGTCTTCTCTCTCAATAGGGGAGATGAGCTCAAAGAATTTAAGCTGGGCTGGGCACGGTAGCCCACACCTGTAATCCTAGCACTTTGGGAGGCTGAGGCAGGTGGATCACGAGGTCAGGAGCTCAAGACCAGCCTGGCCAAGGTGGTGAAACCCCATCTCTACTAAAAATACAAAAATTAGCCAGGCGTGGTAGCTACTTCGGAAGCTGAGGCAGGATAATTGCTTGAACCCAGGAGGCAGAGGTTGTAATGAGCCAAGATGGCGCCACTGCACTCTAGCCTGGGCGACAGAGCAAGACTCTGTCTCTTAAAAAAAAAAAAAAAAAAAAGAATTTAAGCTGGGCTTTCTGGGCAGGCAGTGAGTGAATGAGATCCCTGGCACCTTGGAGTGAGGTCAGAGACTAGATCACTCACTGGGGCCCTATTTTCCAGGAAGCAAAAAGGGGACAGGAGAGTGGCTTGGCTTGGGCTGGCATGGCCTAAAGGGAGTGCAGCCAGTTGCTGTGGCGGCTGCGTCAAGCAGCTCTAAAACAGGAGAGCCTAGTGGATTCTGTTGAATGAAGCAGGATGTCTCAGCAAGCAGGCCTCTGACCTGATGACTTCCAGTCATTATTTAGCACGTCTCTAACCCCACAGATTTACTCTGTTGGAGGCTTAAGGACTAAACCCACATTTACCGTCCAAGAGGTGGCAGTAACACAGAAACCAAAGAGGCAGAAGCCAAGGTTGGGGTGGTGAGACATCATGGGATTCAGGGAGTGGCAGAGGGGAAGGCCTCGATTCTCCCTCTCCCGCTCATCTCCCTACCTCAGCCCCTATTGCTCTGACGCTTCCTCCACCACTATGAGTCCTAGGCCCCTATTGTTTCCTTGTAGGAGGGAGACCCCAGATTTTTATTTCTTCTCCCAACCCATTCCATTTCCTCTCCCTTGTGAGAGGGCTCTACACAGACAGGGCAGCAGAGAGAGACTTGGAGATATGCTGGGCTGTGGTCAGTAGGGCCTCATTTATCTAGTGAGCAGGAACAGGTTGTATAGCAATGATGCTTTCATTATATTTTTCTTGAATAAGGTCCCCAAAACCTTATTAAGTTCCTGGTAGGCATGGGGCATTGAAGATGACAGACATGGTGCAGTCTCTCAAGGAGTTTGCACTCTAATAGAGAAGACAATCAGACGGCCTTAAAATACATGTACGGCCACTCCCGTAATGTATACCGTGAAGCAGGAGTGCACCACGCAACCTGGAGTCCTCTCCGTCTTCCCCTTCTATCTGTGCTGGCCCTGCTTGGCCACTTCCAACAAGGATTCTGAGGCATTACAGAGCACATGTCTAGGGTACAGGCAGTCTTGGCTTTGAAGTATTGTTGGCTTTGCCACTCACCAACTGCCACCTTAGGTAAGTTAATTAACCTCTTTGTGCTCAGTTTCCTCACTCGGGAATCGGGGATCCTCATACCTACTTCATAGTGTTATTTGCAAGAATAAAATATAAGGCAGTTTTTATCCTTGTAAGGCAATCTTATCGAAAGCTTTACACAGTGTCTGTGCAAAGTAAATATGCAAGAAATGAGTGTTAGGATGCCAGATGCTGCTGTTGCTCATCGTCTCTTCCCACCCAGCAGAGGTAGTAACTACTTCATCCTCTACTTCTCAGCTTCTCATAGTATTTGTCTGTGGACTCTGTTTAACTTAAGGTATCTAACATAATACTCATATCTAATTTTTCCTTCCACATTCAAGCTCCTTGAGGTAGTTGTATTCCAAGTACCTAGTTTAATGTCTCTCATGTAGGTGCTTAGAATATATGGTTAATTTTGAATAATAAAGCCAGTAAGACGTGTCAGAGGGCTGGAATGGGGGTTGGTGAAAGAGAAGGAGATGCGAAGGATCAGTCTGAAGTTTGGAGTTTGGGTACCTGTTGAATGGTGATGCTCTTAGCTGACCCAGGGGGTATGGCAGGAGGCCTGAGTTCTGGTGAGAGAAGACAGTGTTTGGTTTTGAGGGGTTGCCTTTGAGGTGTTTCAAGATAAAGAGTGGAGATAGCAAGTAGGCAGCTGAATTGAAGGATCTGAAGCTTAAGAGGAGAGGACTAGGCTAGAGACCTGTTTGTGAATTATTTGTACATAGGAGGTAATTAAGGGTGTGGGCATGGCTGACACTGGAAGAGGAAGAAGGCAGAGCACTGGAAGAGAGTACCTTGGCGTGAACCTTAACCAAAGCCATTGCTAAATGCAGGTAAGCCTGTAGCTCACAAAGAATCATGACAACCAGGCAAGGTTGTGCAGGAGAAATCAAGGACAGAGCTTCAAGGAGAGAGGGTGTGATCACCCGTGTTGATTGCTCTGAGGGATCAGGAAGGAGGATCATAGATAAGTGACCGATGGGTCAGGCACAGTTCTTCATGCCTGTAATCCCAGCTCTTTGGGAGGCCAAGACCGGCGAGTCATTTGAGCCCAGGAGTTCAAAAACAGCCTGGGCAACATGGCAAAACACCATCTCTGCAAAAAATATAATTAGCCTTGTGTCCTGGTTTGCCTGTAGTCCCAGCTATCCAAGAGGCCCAGGTGGGAGGATCATCTGCATCTGGGGAGGTAGAGGCTACAGTGAGCCCGGGTGGTGCCACTGCACTCCAGCCTGGACAACAGAGTGACTTATGGACCAGGCATGGTGGCTTACACCTGTAATCCTTGCACTTTGGGAGGCCGAGGCTAGAGGATCATTTGAGGCCAGGAGTTTGAGGCAAGCTTGAGGAACATAGCGAGACCCTACGTCTATAAAATATAAAAAAAAAATTTAAAAGTGACTTATACCCAGTGCTCTGGTTCTCCAAGTAGCCTGAGTATACTATGTGGGGGAGCAATTTGTGAGGGACTTTTTTGGTCCTGGGCATTCCTGAGACATGGCCCTGGTGGGTCCCCAGTCTCTCTCCTGTAGCCAGGAGCCTGGCATACACAGGCCGTCTAGAAAGAACTTAGGCAGCATCAGTCTGCAAGGGAGGCAGAGTTTGGAGCACACTAAACTACTGACCCAGAAGGCTGACCCATGACTGCCTGGAGAATCTCTGGGCTTGTGCAGAAAAGTTGGGGAAAGCCACTTTTCCCTACTGTGGCAGTCAAGGTTGGTATAGGCCATCTTCCCTCCCTTCTCATCCATGATACTCTGAATGCCCTGTTTGTGAAACGTAGTGGACTCCTGCACCACTGTCTTATTTTCCATGAACCCCTCTGCCCAATGTGTGCTTGTCAGCCCTCCAGACTTACCTTTTACAGAGCACTCCAAGACTTTGCTACACACACACTGGGCTCCACAGACACGTCCCTGTTGTTCTACTTTTTGCATTACCTCATAGTTATCTGCTTCCCCATCTGTTTCCTCCATCAGGCAGGGGTTTTCTCAAAGGCAGGAACTCAAATGCCTTATTGATCTCTGTTTCCCTAGGACCCAGCCCAGGGCCTGACATGAAGTAGATAGATGCCTGATAAATATTTGATCAGATGATGGAATGACTGGATAAGCCAAATAGATCACTGTTGAGTGCTCTTCCAGCTTTGATTTAGCTGGGTGGGACCTCCTTTCCCTTCCTTCCTTTAGATTCTGTTAATATCTCTGAAATAGGTAAGATTAATTTAGAGTCCTAGGGAAGAGGGCTGCCTGCCTGGATGATACAAAGGCTGGCTATGGCTGCTCTGTGTGTCTCTGTATACCTAGTGTCGGAGATAGCAGCTGCTGTGGGGACACTGCAGAGTGTCCCAGTTCTGCCATGACTCACCATATGACCATGACAAGACCCTTTGGACCCTCTGTTTCCTCATTGTTTCAAAGAGATTTGTCTAGAATCTAGACGAAGCTTGTCCAACTCGCTGCCCACGGGTCTGGTTTGAAGGCAGCTGCCGCACAGGAGTGGGAAGGACAGTAAGCCCCACCCACCATCACCTTCCTTCCCTTTGCCATATAACCCTGTGACCCTGGAAGTCCCTGAACCCAGATCCTTGTTTGTAAATTGGAAATGGATAGCTACCCACCCCTCCACTTTGGCCTTCCTTTGGTGGCAGCCAGATGTGCTCAGGGAAACCTCAGATTTGTGAGTATGTTTCTACTGAGAGGCAGAAGGAGGAATATTATAGTCTCAGGAAGAGAGAGGAATGAGAGGGAGAGGAGAACTCTCACTCTTCCCACAGGCTTTGGGCATACACAGCCAGCTTGGGAATTGCTGACCATCCTGTGGCCTGGCTACTACTGCATCAGGCTTTCTTCCCACCTGTGTCCAGGTTCTATCTTTGTCTCTTCTTTGGCTACCTCCATCCTTTTCCTTCAGAGCTGCAAAAACCTTGCTAAAGCCGTATAGTCCTGATGGGTGCAGAGCCCCTGTGCCTCTGGCTCCCTGTGAAGGGGGACCTGTAGTGCAGTGTCTGCCTACCCCACAGGGAGTTGTATAGGAACTTGAGGAGGGGTGACTGAGGTAGGGGGCCAGAAGTGGCCCAGATGATAGTCACTTCTGCTGGAACTTTTCTTTGTCCATCTTGCAGCATCCTCTGGTGGAGAAGGCTTAGCTCCATTAATGCTCTCCTAGGTCTGGGCTGTGTATTTTCTTTGGTACGGGAGTGGGGAACTGGGAGGGGCTCATCTGTTTGCCACATGCTACATGTGGAGAGGGTGATTGGTGAGAGGTCATTTTGGAGAAGATCTGCACACCTCTTCTGACCCCTGGGACCGCTCTCCTAAATCTCCTGGTGGTCTTGGCTTAGGGCCCAGCAGGGCGTGAGTGCTCAGCATCCTGCTGCTTTTACTGTTCTGTTTTTCCCAAAGCTCTGTTGGCTTCCCATGGTTCCCACTGGCTATAGGAATCTTTGTGTAGGGACCTCCCAGTGTTTCCAGACTGTATGCCACCCAGGGGTCACATTGCCCTCAACTGTGCCTCCTCCTTCTTTTTCTGTTCCCATTGTTACCTCACTGACCACTGCATTTTCAGTATTTGTTGTAGCCCCACAGCCTCTGTGGCCCACTGTGCCACCTCTTCCAGGAAGTCATCCTTGATACCATCTTTCTGGTACCATGTTTGAGCATCTGTGGCCTTTGCTGCCTGTTAGATAATTAGCTCTGGAATCTAACTCCCATGTGTTTACTCCTGCTCTTAAGTACTCTAAACATTTTGAGGCCTCTCTAGGCCCTGGGTTTGTGTTGGACTGGTAGGGAATGGAGAGAAGAGTCAAATGTGGTTTCTTCCTTGGAGAAGCTCATAGGCCAGTGGCCTAAGACACCAGGGAAGCACCAGTAGGTGTGACAAGTGGTGACACACAAGGGAGGAGGGGGCACCTAGTGTGCCCCTGGCCTGGGCCTGGTGGGGGCTTAAGTGAGGAGGTGGGAGTGGCTTGTGCACAGACTGAGGCAGGAGGGAGTATGGGGAGACATGGGCTGGGGTCTATGTTGTGTTAATTGAACTTGGACCCTTTTGAGTAGGGCTGGGCTTTTGCTGCCTTCCTCCAGTGCTCTCTGCAGAGTGGGGCACACAGGCCTTGAGGGGTTCTGGGGTCCACAGCCCACAGGTAGGGGCAGTAAAAACCCCCAGAAGGGAAGGAACCTGTCCAGGAAATCTTCGCTTACCTCTTTCAAGCTCCTTAGATTTTAAAGAGACCTTTCATACTTACTATGAGTTGCAGTTTTTTTAAGTTATAAAATTTCTTTACTCCATGCTTGTTTAAATGGATAATTTTTGCTACCATTTACATCAATTAGCTTATACACTTCGCGTTTTGTGTTTTTGTTTTGTGTTTTTAGAGAAAGGGTCTTCGTTGGCCAGGCTGGAGTATAGTACTGTGATCATAGCTCATAGAGCTTCCTACTCTTCTGCAGCCTCAAACTCTTGGGCTCAAGTGATCTTTCCCACCACCTCCCAAGTAGCTGGGAGTACAGGCATGTGCTACCATGTCTAGCTAAGTTTTTTTAATTTTTATTTTTTGCAGAGGTGGGGTCTTCCTCTGTTATCCAGACTGGTCTTGAACTCCTGGCCTCAAGCAGTCTTCTTGCGTCAGCCTTCTAAAGTGAGCGTATGCACTTTATAAAGGGTAAACCCTCTCTTAAATATTTCAGACAGGGCATGGTGGCTCATGCTTCTAGTCCCAGCACTTTGGGAGGCCAAGGCAGGTGAATCACTGAAGTTCAGGAGTTTGAGAGCAGCTGGCCAACATGGTGCTCTACTAAAAATACAAAAATCAGCTGGGCAAGGAGGCATGCTCCTGTAATCCAAGCTACTTGGGAGGCTGAGGTACAAGAATGACTTGAACCCCGGAGGCGGAGGTTGCAGTGAGCCGAGATTGCACCACTGCACTCCAGCCTGGGCAACAGGGTGAGACACCCAGACCCAGAGAAATATTTCAGTTAAAGCTTGTTTCGTGTTCAGAAATTTGGGGTACTTTTTGTTATGGTTTTCTTGGCCATATCTTCATCAGTTGGTGGGTTTAGTTTTCAGTATGTCCTCCTGTCCCTTTCTGATTAAATCACTTTTGTATCTCTAACCTCGTTGGCATCTCACTGTAGTCCAGTGAAGGAGGTGCCAGGAGTGGTGATTCTGTTTTGCAAATGAAGAAAATGAGGCTCAGAGAGATGGGTCCAGGCCTCCTGCCCACCTTGCCAGTGCTTTTGCTCATAATACCTCTCTACACCCTTTTTGCCTGATGAGTGGTTAACAAGCTTATAAATTTGGGGAACCTCTGTGGGGCTATTTGAAAGTGGATTTTTTGAGCACAGGGGACACTAGGACACAGGTTCCAACAAGAAGATTAGGTCTAATTTAGGGTCTTAGATTTGATGGTTGGGCTCCCTCTCCCCCTTCTAGGGTCTGCCATGTGCCTTTCCCCTAGGGCAGGATTGGCTGGCTCTCACTGGCTGTGCTCTGAGGAGCCCTGCGTTTGCTCTTCTCTTTCTCTTCCCTAGGGTTTCCACTGTCCTTGAACTCTGTCTGGACAACAGGAATACTGCCCTTATGCACATCCCTGTGGTGGCCAGACAGGGTGATTATCCCACTTTACTGGAGGGGAGCTGGTGACAGGCCTGCAACTTGGCCTGATGTCTCGGGGGAGTTGGGGTGGGAGTCAAAGACAGGAAGCAGCCTTACCTTCAGAAGAGCCAGGCGCACAGATGGGTCCTCTGTGGTTATTGTCTTCTCCCTTTCCCAGGTTCCAGACTGGCTGCCCACCATATAGCTTGTCCCTTTGACAGCACCCTGTCTCCCCAGTCAGTGGATTGGGTGCTGTCCCAGGATGGGGGTTTACTCTCCTGCAGAGGCAGGTTCTCAGCTGGCCCTGAGGGTTGTATAGCTTCACAGCTCCCAGAGTGCTTGGGCATAGGGTGGCTCAGGTGAGGAAACAGGCTCCTTTTAAAGGGAAAGCAACTGCCATTACTGGCATGTCCAAAAGGTGGATGCTCTCCAGGACTGCATGGCCCAGAAGCTCCACTCTGAGTAACTGCTGGTCTCTAATATCTGTGGTATTAGGCCAGGAGTCTGTCCCTGGGCTGAGAAGGGAGGGGAGAAGAGGGAAGAGATGGAAAAGGAACATTGACCTTCCCAGTCTTCCTGGCCTCATCATATAAGCTTTTATTTTACAAATTCAGTCTTGTGGCATTTTGCCTCAATGCTTAGAGCTGGCCCCAGGTGCCAGGCAGCAGGCACATTTCCTTCTGCCCAGAAAACAAAACACAAATGAATTTGAGGTTGGGCGTGGTAGGGCAGGCCAAGGCTGACCTTCCTATGTGGGTATCTGTGAGGTAGTGTGCCTACAAGTAAGGGTCTGTTGTGTGTCTACTCCCACGAAATCCTTCATCTTATGATGAAACAGAGAGGACTGCAGACTTGCCAAGGCCTCGCTATATGCTTGGAGCCAGGATTTGAAACTTGATCTTTGGGGGTGCACATGCCTCAGACTATTGGTGAGTGTGCAGGTGGGGCACTGCAGGCTCAGGAAGCAGCATGTCTGCATATGCTTATCTGTACACAAGTCCATAAGAGTCCCCCTTCTCCCCATACATTGCCCCCATCCCTGCCAGACTTCTTTTTGAGCTGGGGAAATAGCTGCTTGTATTCTTCTCTTCATGGACCAGCTTTATTTCACCTAAGTTTGGGTTTGCACCTAGTGGGGCCCTGGCAAGTGGCCTTATTTGTCCCTACTATTGTCAGCTTTTGTAGGCTCCATGTCAATGGCACTAGGCACACAGACAGGTGGGCTGTCTCCAGACTTCTCTATTACCAGCACTTCCCAGCATGGCCCCCACAGCAACCATGTGAGGGAAGAGGAATTTCCAGTTTCCTGATGGGGAAACTGAGGCCGAAAGAGTGAGGGACTGCCAGGGCCTTATACCTAGAGCTTAAGAGCTATGTGGTTCTCCTCACTAAGCTGGGAAGGGGATGGTCAGGGAAGGCTTCTTCAAAGAGCAGGAGAAGGCAGATCTTCACCAGGGCAGGGAACAGAGCAAGGCCCCCAGAATTCTGCCTCGGGCACTGGGAAGCCTGGCTTGTGAGAAGGTTCTCAGTCCTCTGAGCCGACATGTGATATACAGGCCAGGCACAGGTGTGTGTGGTCCCTCACTACTTCAGAGCCCCTCAAGAAAGACAGTCTGTTTCTTCATGAGAGTTTGTGGGCAATTAAATATAAGGGACTAAATCCCCCTCACTGCCCCAAGCAGCTTATCTTGTCACTGTCTACCATAGCTGCTTTTGAAATGGTAATGACCAGGCGGCATTCACTGTGGGCTTGGGGACATGGTGCCATTCCTGAAGCCTGGGCAGCTGTCGCTATGGGCCTGGGGACCTGGTGCTGGGCAAAGTGAATATGCTCCAGCCCTGATGGGCTGTGCTGGCTGGGCTATGCCCTCTTGGGTCACGGTGAGCCTGGGCATTAGGCCTTTGTCGTCATGCTACACATCAGGCCTTTGGGCTGCTACTTGGGGGATCCTGCCCTTGTTCTCGAAGAGTTCCTCCTTCTCACTGCCCCATCTTCTTCATAGTGAGGGCCTCTTAGTACCCCTGGCTTTTCTTTTCCCCCAGAGTTCCCCTGAATGATGTTCTCTCATGGTTCTGAGTTGGGGAGGAGTGCTAGGTCATGGATTTCTGGATATAAGGTGTGACTCTCCTACTCCCCTAAGTAGTACTCCCCTTCTCAAGCTCCCAAGTTCTGGGAAGGTCTCTTTTCCTGCCCTCCTGACTAATGGCAGGGAGGTCTAACCCAGACTGTGCCAGACTGGATCAGTCTCTCTCTCACCTGCAACCAGGGCAGAGGCCATTCCTCTCTGGGGAGTCTCGTGAATTCCTGGGGACCAGCCCTGGCTCTCTCAGGAAAGAAGATGCTGCCATATTTGTTCTGGGAGGCAGGAGGATGAGGGGTGAGGTTGGGAGGTAGCACAGGATGTGGCTTTCAAGAACCTAGTAGAGCATCTCACTGTGCTGCCAGGACCAGGCTGGTGCCTCCTTATGAAAGATAGTACAAGGGACCAGGTGTGGCCAACAGGAACTTGGGAGCGTTGGATGCCTGACCTGGAGCTGCACTGTGCCCACCTGGTCCCTATCTCAGGCACCTGTTCTGCCTTCAACTGATCTCAATGGAAATATGCGCAGGAGTACAGGCCTGTTGACTGTGTGTGTGTGTGTGTGTGTGTGTGTGTACAGTCACACTCACCTTTGCAAGAAGGTGTGGGAGGGGGATGACAGCCGCTCCACACCGGAAAGAGCAGACTGGTTTCTCTTTCAAAAGGCAGAGTTTGTGGTTGTTCTGCAGTTTCTGATCTAGCCATTTCCCCTGATGGAAGCTCCTCCTTCTGTCCTTGGAAGCCCTGTGTTCTCGGTTAGGTCTTTTATGGCCCAGTTCTCCCTGCCTCTATTTCTACCTGAGTATAACTATTCATTTTTTTTTTTTTACTATCCCTATTTGATTTTCCCTCCCTCTGCCCGTGTACCTGCTTTTTTCATTTCTTCTTTCAGTCATTAAGCAAGCCCTGGAGGGGTCCTACCTGGCCTTAAGTGTATGAGCAATGTATGTACATGTTTGTATACAAGAGGCATCAAGTGTATGAGTACCACAGGAAGAAACTTCTCAGTTGGGCCCTTGGTGAAAGAGAAGGGAGCCTGGGAGGTGGACATTTCCAGACTAGGAATCAAGATGAAATAGGGATAGGAAGCAACAGCTATTCTTGCCCTAGGTATGGCTTAGTGCGGATGGAGCAGAGAGGGTGAGAGGGCAAAAGCTGGGGAGGTAAATTCCTGAGCCCTGTCACAAAGAGCCCTCAAGGCCATAGAAGGTGTTTGTTCTCCTTAGACTGGCAATGGGCAGCCTCGGGAGGGGCTTAAATGAGGTCTAAGGGGGTCAGAATAATGTTTTATGAAGAGCCAGAAGACTGGGGAAGGATGGCTGATTGGTGAGAACTGGGGGCAGGGAAAACAGCAGGAAAGGCAGGACTCTCAGCTGGAGGACAGGCTGGAGGGGTTTGCTGAGGGGACAGGTGGTTCCCGGTAGAACCAGGAATGTGTCAGGGATCTAGGGTTAGGGCCAGAAGCAATGCCCACTGTTCCTGGTGGGATAGATGTGGAGTTCTGTGGCAGTTGCTAGAGGGACAGGACAAGAAGAGAACATCTGGGGGAGTTGGGCTGTTAGGACATTCCAGCTAGGTTGGTGTGCAGTTTGGGCTGGAAGGGCTCCTGGGGTGGGGGCTGGCCAGACAAATGCTGGCACTGCATCTGGCTCCAAAGTTACCAGGCCAGTCTGGGTTTAGAGCATTTAAAGAGGCTTCAGAGCTTAGGGAATACTCAAAGAAAGTCATCGCTGTTGGCTAAGCCAAGCTTTTTTCCTTTGACCTAATCTACCTTAAATTGGTGACTTCTGGGCTGGAATGTCTGCCCTCCAGCCAGCGGGCAGCCCCTCCCTGTGCTGGAGAGTGTGTCAGAGCCTGTGTACCTTTGCTGAGGGAGCAGAGGAGTCCATTGGATGGGCTCCCTCCATGTCCCATGTGCAGCGCTGAGTGTTTCTAGCTGTTATAACTTTTGATCTTACCAACATCTTTCTGATGCTATTGTATGCTACTCTCTTACGTTACTCTCTTCACAAGTGTAGCATTGAGGTCAGAGCGGCTGTCACTTCATTGAGATCACATAGATGTGAGGTGGAGCTAGGATTTTAGTTCAGCCAGTCTCGCCCAGAGCTTGTGCATGTTTTTTCTACCACCCTGCCTTCTAGAGAAACTCAGTCAAACCCTTTGTTTACAGGTGGTAAAACTGAGACTGTGAGAAGTTAAATGAGTTAACTCGTCATTGTCTCAAGTTTTAGTGGCTGAGGCAGGTCATCAGCTATTCAAGCCCCTGTACCTCTCTGACTATGCCCTGTGAAGGCCAAGGGAGCATGCAAGGGCCTTGGATAGCTAAGATAAGGAAATGGTCCCAGGCAAAACGGTGGTCTCAGTCCAGGATGACTGTTGCTCTTGGACAGCCGATGCCTTGGTCAGGGGATGGGGTGGGGATTAGGTCCTTTGCTGAGACTTGTGTGGGGATGTCTTAAGCAATTAGGCATTTCAGGGATGCACCAGTCCTCTGGGCCTGAGCCTACTTCCCAGGGATCCCGAGGCCCATCTTGACTTACCCAGCCCTGCCTCTGGGACTTTATGATTTGATTGGTGTGTACCTCGTCTCAGGAAGTGGTCCTCATGAAATAGGGCCTTGGGTCCCTATTTCTCCTTCTGGAGTCCCCCTCTTTCGCAGGTCAGAATGTCTCAGGGAACAAAGATAGGGAAGGGACACCCCACAGAACTGCCTTTGCCCCATATAGGCCTCTCTGACGTCTCAGCCCTTACTTAGCAAAGGCCTATCCCTAGACTCAACCCAGCCCTCTTATTACTCAGAGTGACTGAGTGGTCTTGGCTCTGCCTCTGGGGTTCTTCCCTGAAAGACAGCGTAAGAATGAGGAAACCGGCCGGGCGCGGTGGCTCAAGCCTGTAATCCCAGTACTTTGGGAGGCCGAGATAGGCGGATCACGAGGTCAGGAGATCGAGACCATCCTGGCTAATACAGTGAAACCCCATCTCTACTAAAAAGTACAAAAAACTAGCTGGGCGAGGTGGCAGGCACCTGTAGTCCCACCTACTCAGGAGGCTGAGGCATGAGAATGGCGTAAACCCGGGAGGCGGAGCTTGCAGTGAGCTGAGATCCGGAGGCCACTGCACCCCAGCCTGGGTGACAGAGCGAGACTCTGTCTCAGAAAAAAAAAAAAAAAAAGAATGAGGAAACTAGGCTGCCCTCCTTTCGGTATTGACTCTGGGAGAGCCCAGCTTGATCTGGGCCTCTTTGCTACCTTCCTAGTTGATATTCGTGAAATCAAGGAGATCCGCCCAGGGAAGACCTCACGGGACTTTGATCGCTATCAAGAGGACCCCGCTTTCCGGCCGGACCAGTCACACTGCTTTGTCATTCTCTATGGAATGGAATTCCGCCTGAAGACGCTGAGCCTGCAAGGTGGGAGTCAAGGGGGTGGAGAAGGTAGGGGATAGTTAGGGGAATGCCTGCTCATTCCTGCCCAGTGGGAGGTATGTGCCCTCGGTGCAGCTGTTGATACCTTGCTTACAGCCACATCTGAGGATGAAGTGAACATGTGGATCAAGGGCTTAACTTGGCTGATGGAGGATACTTTGCAGGCACCCACACCCCTGCAGATTGAGAGGTAAGAACTACTCCTGAAGGGGTTAGGGCTGGGAGCATTAGGGACCAGGGGGACAGGAACAGCAGTCCCTTTGTGTGCCCAGGCATCTCCCAGGCCTGGCCGTAGATGGAGTAGTGGCCCTCACCTCAGGCTTCTTTCTCCAGGTGGCTCCGGAAGCAGTTTTACTCAGTGGATCGGAATCGTGAGGATCGGTAAGTACTGAGCCGTGGCTCTAGCCCAGCAGGGTGGGGATGGGCATCCAGAACCTTAGCCAGGCCTCTAATTAGCTGCCTGGAGAGCCAGAGGACCCAGGGGACCTTAAGCGGGGCCAGGGTGGTGGGCAGAAGGTTCTGCCACATGTAGCTTTCTGCACAAAGTCCTCTGGTGGCCTTGGTGTGAGCTAGTGAGAGGAGCCAGCCACATGCTGTGTGCCCTGCCGCTGTGGGCAGAGACTGGATATGTAGAACTGCCTTTGGGTGTCCTGGAGGTGAGGGTGGCCAGTAGTGTGTGAAGGGTGCCCTGAGGCTTATGGCTCTGAGGCCTGGTGTGGCAGCCAGGGGGGCCAAAGAGAGAAGGGGGAGCAAAGACCAGATGGTGTGGGTGCTGCACCGTGGTGAGATCCTTTGACCTGAAAGAAATGGGAAGCCATGGAAGGATTCTGAAGAGAGGAGTGATGTAACCTGATGGGTTACTCAGGATCACTCTGGCTGCTGTGTGAAGAGCTCAGTTAGGAGCTGTTTCCACACTCCAGGTGAAAAATTAGAATGCTTGGATCATGATGGTAATGGTAGGAAGTGGCTGGATTTTGGCCATGTTGTATTTTGAAGATAGAGCCAGAAAGAATATCCTTAACAGATTGATTTTGGGGTTTGAGAGGCATTGAGGATAATAGTATGCTCTTTGGCTCGAGCAGCTGGAAAACAGAGTCGCCATTGACTGAGATGAGAAGATCATGGGACGAGCCCATTTGGAGGGAAGCTCAGGGGTTCACTTTGAGGCATGTTAAGTTTTCTGATGCCTATTAGCTGTTCAGGGAGAGATGTTGAGTAGGCAGGTGGTTAGACTGAGTTTAGGTACATACACAGTGGGGGCTGCAGATTTTAACTTGGGAGTATGTAGATAAGACTGAAAGCCACAGGGCTGGGTGAGATCACCTAGGGGGCAAGCAGACCAAGAAAAGGGCAGGGTCCAGTGGCTGACCCCAGACCACCCCCATATTAGAGATTGGAGGGGTTGGGGACAAATAGTACGGTAAGAGGAGAACCCCCAGAGTGCTGAGTTCTGGCAGCCCAAGGAAGAAGACAGTGGTGAAATCTGACCGTTGACCCTTGGGTTTAACATGGTGAGAAGAGCAGTGTCAGCCAAGTGGTGAGGGGCTCAAGGGAATGAAAGGGAGCAATATGACTCTTGCAAGGAGCTTTGCTGTGGCGGGGAGCAAAGAAGAGGGCAGTACTTGGAGAGCTAAGCAGGGGCAAGACAGGTGTTTTTGGTGGAAGAAGTACCAGGCTGTTCGTATGCTGATGGGAAAGAGACCACAGAGGGCAAGGTTGGTGATGCAGGCAGTTGCAACCAGAAGGCCTCTGTTTCCTCACTGGAAAACAAGGACCCTGATAGCACCTACCTCCTGGGTGACTGAGGATCAGAGGAGGTGGCACCTGTACAGAGCCAGCCCTCCCTCCGCAGCGTTTGATCCACTCAGTGTGGCGCTCAGCCCCCTTGGGGAATTTTGGTGCCTCCTCCCAGGCTCTTGGGGCTCAGAGGAGGTGACCCCACCCTCCCCTCCCCTCCTTGACACCACCTTCCAGGAGAGAAAGCCCCCCTTCCCCCTTCTTGTCCATCCTGTTGCCAGGTCCAGCATTGTCCCCAGCTTCACATCCTGGGCAGGACACCCCTGGAGAGCAGGGGCGCTTGTTCTCTGAGCTTCTTTCCTGGAGCCAGGCCCTGTCTAGCCCGAGGAGGTGCCCAGTTGCCAGTCATTGTATTTGGTGGAGCATGCACCTCCTCCTCCCTCCCCTTCATGGGTTAGTGGGTTCTGAGGACCAAACTCCAGCATCCCAGTGGGCAGCAGGTAGGGACCCGCTGCCATGCTGCCCCCAGCAGGCAAGTTGTGAGTGAGCCCTGCCTTCAGTCTTGGATGGGCTGACTGCCACCTTGGCACAGGCCTGAGCAGTGCCAGTGGGAGGGGAGGCCTGGGGAGTGGTTTTTCTTCCTCCCATGCCTGACCCACTTTACTGAATCTGTTCACATCTTCCTTGCCAGAATTACAGGCTTTTTTTTTTTTTTTGCTCAGATGAGGAACTGAGGTCCAAAGAAAGGAAGGGACTAACCTTGGTCACCCCATGGGTTCTGATCCAGTCTCGCCCTCAGGACTCCAGGTTCCCAGAATAGTGTTGTTTACCTGTCCAGCCCCAGGTGGGCTCGACCCACAGGTCAGAGGTCATGAGAAGCTGGATGAGACCACTGGGGATGTCCCTGTTTTCTCAGTATATCAGCCAAGGACCTAAAGAACATGCTGTCCCAGGTCAACTACCGGGTCCCCAACATGCGCTTCCTCCGAGAGCGGCTGACGGTAAGTGCCCCCCCAGGGCTGTCTGTAGTTGGGGGCAGGGGAAGCCAAGAGCCCTGCAGCTGGGGCCCTGACTGCCTGACTGGCACCCCCGCTCTATACCATGCAGGACCTGGAGCAGCGCAGCGGGGACATCACTTACGGGCAGTTTGCTCAGCTGTACCGCAGCCTCATGTACAGCGCCCAGAAGACGGTGCATGAGCCACCTGCCCTCCCTCAACCCCTGCCCCTGCTCCTCCACCCCACCCCCCAGCTCTGCCTGCCTCAGCCCTGCTGCCCTGCTTAGGGGCTTTTGGGTGCCATTTCTCCAGTTCTTCTCCTCTTGAGGCCTACCCCCATCTGCTGCTCTAGCCTGTCTTCTTACTAGCCCCTTTCCCACATGGCCTCCCAGGGGCTCTTGCCCTGACCAGGTTCTGTTTTCTGCAGATGGACCTCCCCTTCTTGGAAGCCAGTACTCTGAGGTTTGGTTTGGAGTGGGGAGGTGGGGTTTTCCCTGGGCCCCCTTCATCTCGCCACTGGGCGATTTCTGATCCAGGTGGGAGGTAGTGGGAGTAGGGAACCATGCTGGACCATTCTGGGAAGCTGTGCTGCCTGGGAGTTGGGTTCTGCCTTCCATGGGGCACCTTGTTGTCTGTTGACCATGCTAGCTAGCTTACCTTCTCTCCCTGCAGGGCTGGGGAGCGGCCGGAGCTTTGCCGAGTGTCCCTTCCTGAGTTCCAGCAGTTCCTTCTTGACTACCAGGGGGTATGGCTGGGCTGATATTGGCCCAGGCTGTCAGGTTGTTGGGGGTGCTGGGCTCATCAATGACTGGAGGCTTCTCTCATTCCCTGCCCTCCCCACCCCAATCAGGAGCTGTGGGCTGTTGATCGCCTCCAGGTGCAGGAGTTCATGCTCAGCTTCCTCCGAGACCCCTTGCGAGAGATCGAGGAGCCATACTTCTTCCTGGATGAGGTGATTCCGACATTTCACCCATTTTTTGTCAAGAGAATGGGTAGAGGTGACCAGAACCCCACCTGGGCTTCAGGAGCTAGACGCTTCTTAGGGATGCCACCTTGTTCCTACCTATTATGCATCTTGCCCACCCCCAGTTGGGACAGAGCACTCTCTCTCTCCTACCCCCAACCCACCATCTTGGGTTGGACCGGGCAGGGACTCACTTTCTCTTCCCTTCCACATGTTCCTGGACAGTTTGTCACCTTCCTGTTCTCCAAAGAGAATAGTGTGTGGAACTCGCAGCTGGATGCAATATGCCCGGACACCATGAACAACCCCCTTTCCCACTATTGGATCTCTTCCTCACACAACACGTGAGTGTGGCTCCTTCGGGCCCACCCAGCTTCTTCCCAGGAGGGCCCATCTGACCATACATGCCTCTCCTTGCCTATCCAGGTACCTGACCGGGGACCAGTTCTCCAGTGAGTCCTCCTTGGAAGCCTATGCTCGCTGCCTGCGGATGGGCTGTCGCTGCATTGAGTGTGCGTGGGGTCCGGGGCTGGGGGAGGGAAGATGGGAGGCCTGCCCGCTTGACCATGATGATGTTGCTCCCCAGTGGACTGCTGGGACGGCCCAGATGGGATGCCAGTTATTTACCATGGGCACACCCTTACCACCAAGATCAAGTTCTCAGATGTCCTGCAAACCATCAAGGAGCATGCCTTTGTGGCCTCAGAGTGAGTCAGAGGCTGGAGGACCCAGGGGTTAACTTGGCTCTAGCTCTCTCATTCTAGAGGGACAGAGGGCAGCAAGACTCCTCGAATACCCTGTCCCCTCTCCCTCAGCCTTTCATCTTTGTCCTTCCTCTTGGCCTCTCCTCGTCACCTGCTTCCTGTTTGAGCTGTTGCTTCCCAAGTTACACTTTCTGTTTCCTACATGTTGAGCCCACTTTCTTTTTCATGGGCCCTTTAGACTATACAACACATGCTCTTCTCATCTTCAGGAAACATGCCCTGCTTTCTTTAGGCCAGTGTCCTGCCAACTCCTTTGCCCTCACAGCCCAAGAGATTGTCTTCCCTATATCCCATTCCTTCAATTCTGTTTACTGCTTAAACTGTGGTCACTGGTCTCCCTTAGCTCCCCAGGGCTCTAACAGCTAACTTTGGAGGCTTCTCCTCTCTCCTGGCCTCTTTGGTGGCCTGATTTTTCTTCCACTGCTGAGCAGCCTCCATAATTGGGCCAGCTCGGGACTGCATCAGTGGCCACCCTTTGGTTTCCACTGCTGCCACAGCTGTAGAACCCCCGCTGCCCCGCCAGTGGCTATGGCCTGGGATAGTTTTTATAGACAAGCCCCCAGGCCCTTGGCTCCCAACACCTCACTGTGAGGGGCTACTTAGACCCCAGAGAATTGCAGAATCTGTTTCACTGTGCTTGTCCCCCACCCCGCAGGTACCCAGTCATCCTGTCCATTGAGGACCACTGCAGCATTGCCCAGCAGAGGAACATGGCCCAGCACTTCAAGAAGGTGCTAGGGGACACACTCCTCACCAAGCCCGTGGAGATCTCCGCTGATGGGCTCCCCTCACCCAACCAGCTTAAGAGGAAGATCCTCATCAAGGTGGGGGTGGTGGGCTTATTGGGGAAGCCCCACACTTCTCAGTGCCTTGCCCAGGCCATGGCTTCAGCTATTGGGCCTAAGCCTGGGTGAGGAGGTGGGGTGATGACTGGAGTCTGCATTGCCCTGTTCTGGTTGCCCCTCCAGCACAAGAAGCTGGCGGAGGGCAGTGCCTACGAGGAGGTGCCTACATCCATGATGTACTCTGAGAACGACATCAGCAACTCCATCAAGAATGGCATCCTCTACCTGGAGGACCCTGTGAACCACGTGAGGACTGGGCCGGGCTGGGGGTGGTGGGCCAGTGGGTGTGAGGACCCTGGCTCACAAGTCCCTCTTTGGTCCGTTCCAGGAATGGTATCCCCACTACTTCGTTCTGACCAGCAGCAAGATCTACTACTCTGAGGAGACCAGCAGTGACCAGGGCAACGAGGATGAGGAGGAGCCCAAGGAGGTGAGGAACCAGCTCAGGTCTGGGGCTGGGCCAGGTCAGGCCTGGGCCAGGGTCCCAGTGTCTTTGCTGTTGCCTTCCCCTGACAGGTCAGCAGCAGCACAGAGCTGCACTCCAATGAGAAGTGGTTCCATGGGAAGCTAGGGGCAGGGCGTGACGGGCGGCACATCGCTGAGCGCCTGCTCACTGAGTACTGCATCGAGACCGGGGCCCCTGACGGCTCCTTCCTCGTGCGAGAGAGTGAGACCTTCGTGGGCGACTACACGCTCTCTTTCTGGTAACACTTCCCATGCAGATTCACATGTTCAGTCAGCGTGTGTACACAGACATGACATCACCCAGAGATAATCAGTTAACATTTGAGCCTTTGATCCAGGACAATAATTATGCTTTACATGGAACATAAATTTCTCTCTCTCTCTCTCTCTCTCTCTCTCTCACCCCCCCACCATACCCCTCCCTTTTCGGTTCATTTGAAGCCTTTCAGTGCGACTGCCCACACCTGAGCTCCTCAGGAGATTGGCCTCCCTCCTTGAGGCTTGGTGCCTCATTTGGGGTGGAACTTGGTCTTTGGGGCCCTGGCCTATTTCTCCCAGCCTCCCTCACGTTGTGTCTTCCACAGGCGGAATGGGAAAGTCCAGCACTGCCGTATCCACTCACGGCAAGATGCTGGGACCCCCAAGTTCTTCTTGACAGACAACCTCGTCTTTGACTCCCTCTATGACCTCATCACACACTACCAGCAGGTGCCTCTGCGCTGCAATGAGTTTGAGATGCGACTTTCAGAGCCTGTCCCACAGACCAATGCCCACGAGAGCAAAGAGTGAGGGAGGGACCTGGGGGTGGGCAGGGCAGGGCAATGGGTGGTGCTGGCTGGGCCTGACTCTGCCTGTCCTCAGGTGGTACCACGCGAGCCTGACCAGAGCACAGGCTGAGCACATGCTGATGCGTGTCCCTCGTGATGGGGCCTTCCTGGTGCGGAAGCGGAATGAGCCCAACTCATATGCCATCTCTTTCCGGTGAGGGGTGTGGCCCTGGGTTGTGGGACCTTGCTTGGGTCTGAGTTGCCCTGACCCTGTGTGACTGTTTTGTCCTTGTGAAGGGCTGAAGGCAAGATCAAGCATTGCCGTGTCCAGCAAGAGGGCCAGACTGTGATGCTAGGGAACTCGGAGTTCGACAGCCTTGTTGACCTCATCAGCTACTATGAGAAGCACCCGCTATACCGCAAGATGAAACTGCGCTATCCCATCAACGAGGAGGCGCTGGAGAAGATTGGCACAGCTGTGAGGGGCTGTGGTAGACGGGGCATGGCAGGGGAGGCAGGAGAGACCCAGAATCTTAGCAGTCACTGGATAATCTGGATATGTGTAACAGCAAGGCCTAGGGTGTTGTAGGAGTTCATAGGAAGGCCCCTGAGTCCAGCTGGGAGCCAGTGTGGGTACCAGGAGGGTGTCTGGAGGAGGGGACACCTGAGCAGTGTCTACAAGGATGGGGACAGGCACATAAGCAGTGGGTTCCCCATGAGCCAGGGTGAGGAGTGAGGAGGTTCTGGGGCTCACGCTGGGAGAGGTGCACCCAGTGGAAGCTCATCAGCCTGGGCTTGGCCTGGACTCTGTCCTAGGGCAGGTAAGAAGAGGCTACCCAAGAGTAGTTGTGGAGCCTCCTCATGGATGGTATGGAGGGCAGAGCCACAGGAGGTGAGACCACTGAGGGAAAAAGTCAGGACTCATAAGGGCCCTGGACAGAAGAAAGGGGTCTAGGACCAGGAGATCAGTTGAGAGACTTCTGTCCTCAGTAGACAGGGCTGGCTGGGGAGAGGCCTGTTGTCCACTGGCACCAGGGGCTCAGGTGATGGAGAGGAGTGGCAGGAGGAGTGTGGGGAGTGGAAAGGCTCTTCCTGACTTTGGGCTCAGCAGTGAACCAATGAGCCACTGAACTAAAGCACTGAATATGGGTAGTCTGTGAAGGGCCCACCTGCACATAGCTCAGAAGTACTTGGGAGTTTGGGCATTTTGGACCTGAGAGATTTTAGAATCCTGGACTGGGCCTCACGTATAAGAATGTGAAGAAAAGAAAGGGTGAGACCCGACCTGAGGCCTCTGAAGCCTTCTCCACTGAGGTTGAAGGATCCCTGTGGACCAGGTGCTAGTGGTGGTGGCCGCCTTGGTGGCCTGATGAGGAAGGCCAGGTAGAAGTTTGCTGCACTGGGGGAAAGGGAAGCTGCTGCGGAAACCAGTAGCTGCTTTCTACCTCTAGGCTCTGGGGCATTAACATATCCCATTGTGTCCTGTTTCCAGGAGCCTGACTACGGGGCCCTGTATGAGGGACGCAACCCTGGCTTCTATGTAGAGGCAAACCCTATGCCAACTTTCAAGGTACAGCTCAGGCCTTTGGGCACAGGAAGCTGGGGAGGGTCCCCAGCTGCTTAGCTGCTTGGGGCTTCATTCCTGTGTTCTGGGCCATCTGTGGTCTTTATGGAGAAGTGGTGGTTGTGGTTTTCCGAGGCCCAAGAGGTTGTGAGAGATGTGTGGTTGGTGAGCGACCGCAGGTCTTCCACGGCCAACCCACTCCCTAGCCCCTACGCTTTAGGTCAGCAGTGACCCTTTAAAACTCCTGTGGATGATCCCCGTTTCCTCCCTGGGCAGCAGTGGGGTAGGAGCTTGGAGGCACACTGGCCACTCATTCCCCAGCCTCATGGAGCTCTGTCACACAGTTTCTTTTTCGTTTTGCCTTTTTCTCTAAAAAGGCCTGGGCCCTGTTTTTCACCCCCTCCCCTCCACAGCCAGGGGATCTGGAAGGAGGTTTTTCTTTCTACTTCACAGATGAGTGGTGGGGTCCCATCCAGGCCCCATATGCTTCCAGGTCCCAGGGAGGCATTCAGGGCAATTGTAGGCCCTGCCTTCCTGGCCTGCCAGCCCTGACTCCTGGAAGCAGACTCAGGGTTCTCCCTGTGGCCCAGGGTGGGGCTTAAGGTTCCACCTGGGTCCTGAGGTACTTCACTGGCAGAGGCCCTGCCTCTCTGATCATATCTGTCCTGGAGCCTCCCTGCAGGGCAGTAACAAGAACTATAACTGGGGCCTGTTGATGGCAGTGTCATCTCCCACTGGCCTGACCCCAGGCTGGGAAGCCCAGGCACACGTGTGTGTGCACGTGAAGCCCCAGGTCAGCAGTGGCAGGGAGAGCCTTTCTGCTCTGACTGGTGCTTCTCACCTCTGCAGTGTGCAGTCAAAGCCCTCTTTGACTACAAGGCCCAGAGGGAGGATGAGCTGACCTTCACCAAGAGCGCCATCATCCAGAATGTGGAGAAGCAAGAGGGAGGCTGGTGAGCCAGTGGTGTGGTAGGCCTAGAGTCCAAGGGCCCCAGCAGAGCTGGGGCCCCAAAGACATGCATTTGTGATGTGCTTGTCTCCTGTGTGCACCAGCAGTGCCTGCCTCAGCCTGGCTTAGGCATGGGAGCCCCTACCGAAGGATACCCTCCTCATGGGAGTTTGGGGTGGTTGCTGGAGGTCAGCACCCTATGGCTCCCACAGGTGGCGAGGGGACTATGGAGGGAAGAAGCAGCTGTGGTTCCCATCAAACTACGTGGAAGAGATGGTCAACCCCGTGGCCCTGGAGCCAGAGAGGGAGGTAAGACCAGAACCACCTGAGGAACAGCATTCCCTATCCCCAGATTCTCCTTGGCATGCCCCCATCACACAGTCCCAAGCACGCACATGCATGCACAGACACCTGTCACATGGACTGGTCACACAGCCCATGTGGCCATGCTCGTAGTCTCCCATATACCTGTGCTGCGTTTGGCAGTCACAGGTACACCCACAAGATGTATTTGTCCCATGCACACAGATATCCCCTCACAAACCTGCAGTAGCCATGCTGACCATTGGGTGGGCTTTGCTTTCCACAGCACTTGGACGAGAACAGCCCCCTAGGGGACTTGCTGCGGGGGGTCTTGGATGTGCCGGCTTGTCAGATTGGTGAGCTCCTGTCCGTTTCTCTTGCCCACTGTTCCCTAGGGTGAGGTTCTTTGTATCTCTCTCCTGCTACTAGGGAGGAAGCTGATGGCTGAACCCCAAAGGCTGCCCTCACTCCAAGCTCTCCCCATGCTCTGGACATCCCCTTGACACCCTGGGCTCCCTTTGTCACCCTCAGCTTTGACCCCTGCATGTTTACCCCATGCCAGGCACTGGGGAACCCGCCAGAATCGGCAAGGATGATGCTCCTGGTTGGCTGACGTCCCCAGGCCTAATGGGTTGCACCACAGGGATGTAACAGAGGCTTGGAGATGGGGTGGAGAGGGAGACATGGCTTGAGGGAAGCAGCATGAGTCAGAGCTAAGTTGGAACACTGGCTCCACAACAACCAGCAGTGACTTATTTGAGTTGCAGCATCGTCATCTGTAAAATGGGCCTGCAGAGCAGTCCTTCCCCTCATGGGGTGTGGGAAGGAGGAAATGGGATGAGATAGAACTCATTTGAGCCAGTGCCTGCGGTGTGAAGTGGGGTGGAGCGGGTGAGATGTCTGTTCCCAGCTTTTATCTGCTCTCGCCCTCCCAGCCATCCGTCCTGAGGGCAAGAACAACCGGCTCTTCGTCTTCTCCATCAGCATGGCGTCGGTGGCCCACTGGTCCCTGGATGTTGCTGCCGACTCACAGGAGGAGCTGCAGGACTGGGTGAAAAAGATCCGTGAAGTGGCCCAGACCGCAGATGCCAGGGTGAGATCCTGCTGGAGCCTGGTGGGGGGCAGTGTGTGGGCCTGTCAGGCAGCTAAGGCCTCCAGCTCCCAGCACAAGCCCCCTCAGAGCAGTGGGGCAGCCAGTGGCCTATGCTAGATAGGCCACAGCCCCTGCCTTAGCTAGGGATGGAGAAGAAACAGACACATGAGATGCAATGTGGTATGTTTAGGTCATGTTGAGGTTGAGATACTGATGGGTTGTTCAAGTGGGTCTGCTTAGTGGGCAGTTGGATACACAAGACCAGAGCTAAGAGGTGAAGTCCTGGGCTGGAAGCAGGAGTAGAGTGGGGGCTGAGGCATAGAAGGGATGAGGTGGTGTCGAATAGGAAGAGAACTTGGGATGGATTGAGAAGCTCAATATGAGAAGGCATGGGCAAGAAAAGGAGCCCAGGAAAGGCAGGTCAGACAGACTGCAGGCCACTGGTGAGGGAGGGGGTCTGCTGTGTTGAGGGCTACAGAGGTAAAGACAGGCACGATAAGAACTTGTAAGTGCCCTTTGGATTCAGCAGCAGCAAATAGCCCTGGTGAGACTTTTGAGCTGCATCAGCAGCATGGCTGGGGTTGGATGGCAGTGGGCAGTGGGGAGTCTGGAATGGCAAAGGCAGAGCCTTTGTAGGGCCTGTCCTTGAGGGAGAGGACAGGTGGCTGGGGTTTGAGCAGGCTTTCATGCAGATAGCTGTGAAAGGAGCAAGCAGGGTGTAGGAGGAGACGGAGCCCAGGCTTAGCTGGTAGGACCAGCCTTCTGGGGAAGGGTGGCCTCTTCCACTGAGCCTGGGGGAACAGAGAAGTATTCTCAAGGGTTAGGGAATTCCTACTTGGTGGCCCTTTCACCAAGTGCATTTGGTAGATGGGTCTGTAGCTGCTTTGGAGAGGGCAACTGCAAGCCAAACAGAGAAGGGATAGGGTGCTTGCCAGGCTGTCCCCTAGAAGAAAAGGAGCTGGCATACCAGGTGGTTGAAGGACTGGATCCGGGGGTCTAGCTGAAAAAGGAAGAGTCTGAATATAAGTCACTGAGGCCGGGTACGGTGGCTCACACCTATAATCCCAGCACTTTGGGAGGCCGAGGTAGGCAGATCACAAGGTCAGGAGTTTGAGACCATCCTAATATGGTGAAACCCTGTCTCTACTGAAAATACAAAAATTAGCTGGGCATGGTGGCGGGCACCTGTAATCCCAGCTACTCGGGAGGCTGAGGCAGGAGAATCGCTTGAACCCAGGAGGTGGAGGTTGCAGTGAGCCAAGATCATGCCACTGAACTCCAGCCTGGGCAACAGAGCAAGACTCCGTCTCAAAAAAAAAAAAAAAAAGCCACTGAAAGAAGAAAGTCCTCCAGGGGTGAGAGGATAGGATGGGGTGCTTGTGAGTAGGCTTCTGTAGAGATTTGGCATGGAGATTTGCCACGAAGAGTGGGTGGTTATATTGGAGTTGGGGGAGCTGAGGCAGTGAGGATCATCCTTAGGACACAGATGGAGACCAAGCCAGGGGCCTACATCCCCAGTGCAGTCACAGGTGACACAGAAGAATCATTTTTACCCTGGGATGAGGCTGAGTAATGAATGGTCAGGAAGTGTCACTTGGGAGTGTGGCCAATTCCAGGATCCCTGGAAGGCCACTGGGAACATGGGTGGTGATGAGGAGTCTGTATCCCCCACCCCTCTAAGAAGGTTGGAGGGCAAATGTGTCCTCTGGGACAGAAAAGAGGAAAGATGATTCCAGGATGAGGCTGAGGACAGAGCTCCTCATTTACCGTTGGGTGTGGTGTCTGGAATGTACAGGGGAGGGTGGGAGATGGGCCCAGAACACCTGCAGTGTGGGCACACCCAAGGTTGGCAGGGGCTTCCTTTTCCTGGGCAGGGCTGTAGCCTGGGGCTACAGGGCCTTGTGTGTGTCACCAGCTCACTGAAGGGAAGATAATGGAACGGAGGAAGAAGATCGCCCTGGAGCTCTCTGAACTTGTTGTCTACTGCCGGCCTGTTCCCTTCGATGAAGAGAGTAAGGGCCAGGGCCCAGGCGGGGTGTGCGTGTGCCTAGAGGGCCTGGTGGATGCAAAAGGAGTATTTAGTTATCCCCCCAACACTTCCTGGGTGGGCGGGCTCTGTAAGTGTTCTCCCTGTTTGGCCCAGAGATTGGCACAGAACGTGCTTGCTACCGGGACATGTCATCCTTCCCGGAAACCAAGGCTGAGAAATACGTGAACAAGGCCAAAGGCAAGAAGTTCCTTCAGTACAATCGACTGCAGCTCTCCCGCATCTACCCCAAGGGCCAGCGACTGGATTCCTCCAACTACGATCCTTTGCCCATGTGGATCTGTGGCAGTCAGCTGGTGGCCCTCAACTTCCAGACCCCTGGTGAGGAAGTCCCCTGTGAGGAGGGTGGGGAGGGGTCCAGCTGTGGGGCAGCTGGACTGGAATACACCATAACCTGCCTCTTCCAGACAAGCCTATGCAGATGAACCAGGCTCTCTTCATGACGGGCAGGCACTGTGGCTACGTGCTGCAGCCAAGCACCATGCGGGATGAGGCCTTCGACCCCTTTGACAAGAGCAGCCTCCGCGGGCTGGAGCCATGTGCCATCTCTGTTGAGGTGGGTGCTGCTCATCTGGGCTTCAGGGTGGGAAAGGGGCTGGTTGCCGTTGGAATCTGTTTATGTTGGGTTCCCCAAAAGTGGGCATTTTCAGGCATCAAGGTGGTCAGGGTGGATGGGGCCACCCTGAAAGGGTGAAGATAGCTTGCACTCACTCTATGCATTTAGGACGTGCAGAGCCATGGGGTGACTTGTTCTGATGAGATCTTTTTTCCCCTAAGGGGAGGTCATTTAAAAGATTTCTGTGTTAAATAGACATGGATTTAACATGAAGTGGATTGCAAAACTCACATGGAAATTTTGGCTAAAGCTCAGACTTCAAATAAACTTTGGGCAGCAGCTGCTCTGGACAGCTTAGGTCCCCGATGTCAGGAGAGACTCCATGGGCAGTGTCCTGGGGGCCCAGCAGAGGGCGCACCGCCTCCACTTCACAAATCCTGCCTGAGCCTCCGCAGTCGGGGATTGGAGGGAGCAGGAAGGACAATCCCAGGCCCTTCTGTCTGCCTACAGGTGCTGGGTGCCCGACATTTGCCAAAGAATGGCCGAGGCATTGTGTGCCCTTTTGTGGAGATTGAGGTGGCTGGAGCTGAGTATGACAGCACCAAGCAGAAGACAGAGTTTGTGGGTCAGTCTGTCCTCCCATTCTCCTGGGGCACTGCAAGCCCCTCCCCACCAGTCATCCCATCCTCTCCCAGGGTGACCTGAAGCCTTTTGTCTTTGCCTTCATAGTGGACAATGGACTCAACCCTGTATGGCCGGCCAAGCCCTTCCACTTCCAGATCAGTAACCCTGAATTTGCCTTTCTGCGCTTTGTGGTGTATGAGGAAGACATGTTTAGTGACCAGAATTTCCTGGCTCAGGCTACTTTCCCGGTAAAAGGCCTGAAGACAGGTGAGGACCATTCCTGGAGGCAGTGCCCCTGCAATCTTGCTGGCAGGATGGGGCTGGGCCCCTTGCTGTCCCTCGTGGGCTGAGGGCCAGGCTTTTCCTCCTTATAGGATACAGAGCAGTGCCTTTGAAGAACAACTACAGTGAGGACCTGGAGTTGGCCTCCCTGCTGATCAAGATTGACATTTTCCCTGCCAAGGTATCTGCAGCAGGGGTGGGCTGGCATGGGGTGGGTGGGAGGAGAGCCAGACAGCAGCCTCGTGAAGTGCAGAGGAGTCATTGACCCTCTTGTGCACCTGCCTTCGTTGAAGCAGGAGAATGGTGACCTCAGTCCCTTCAGTGGTACGTCCCTGCGGGAGCGGGGCTCAGATGCCTCAGGCCAGCTGTTTCACGGCCGAGCCCGGGAAGGCTCCTTTGAATCCCGCTACCAGCAGCCATTTGAGGACTTCCGCATCTCCCAGGAGCATCTTGCAGACCATTTTGACAGTCGAGAACGAAGGTGAGGGAGATGGAGGGGTGCCAGAGCCAGGAAGGCAGTGGCTAGGTCCTACTTCTTCAGTGTTTCTTTCTCCTGGGTAGAAAAGTTGTAATATTGTCTGGCTTTGGGCTGCCTGATTGGGCTACAAGGCCCTGCCTGCCAGCAAGGACACTCTTCTCTTCTGTCCAGGGCCCCAAGAAGGACTCGGGTCAATGGAGACAACCGCCTCTAGTTGTACCCTAGCCTCGTTGGAGAGCAGCAGGTGCTGTGCGCCTCGTAGAATGCCGCGAACTGGGTTCTTTGGAAGCAGCCCCCTGTGGCGGCCTTCCGGGTCTCGCAACCTGAAGCCTGGATTCCAGCAGTGAATGCTAGACAGAAACCAAGCCATTAATGAGATGTATTACTGTTTTGGGCCTCCATGTCCCAGCTCTGGATGAAGGCAAAAACTGTACTGTGTTTCGCGTTAAGCACACGCATCTGGCCCTGACTTCTGGAGATGGAGCCTTCCATCTTGTGGGGCCAGGACCATGGCCGAAGCCCCTTGGAGAGAGAGGCTGCCTCAGCCAGTGGCACAGGAGACTCCAAGGAGCTACTGACATTCCTAAGAGTGGAGGAGGAGGAGGAGCCTTGCTGGGCCAGGGAAACAAAGTTTACATTGTCCTGTAGCTTTAAAACCACAGCTGGGCAGGGTGAGAGGCTAGATGCCCCTGCAGTTTGGCCCTGGAGCCAGGGTAGAGGAATGTAGGGCCTGCATGGAGAAGGGCTCTGCCCTGCCTGAGGAGGAGGACACAGCACAAGGGCACATTGCCCATGGCTGGGAACATGACCCAGCCTGAAAGATACAGGGGATCATGTTAAAAATAGCAGTATTATTTTTCTTCTCAATGGTATTGTAACTAAGTTATTTACTCCTCCTGCTCCTCACCCTTGTAGGGAAACCTTGGAGTAGAGCCTTGGCGAGGAGAGTGGCAGGTGGGCTGCCTGCTGTGTTAAGAGGGCTTAGTTTGTGTAACGCACTGTCAGGAATGGGGGGCGGCGGGGGGGAAGAGAAGAAATAGCAGAGCCTATTTTGGTGAGGTTGTTTTTAAGTCAAAGAAGACTCAGTATGCTTTCCCTGAGGAATGAAAAAGCGACTGAGGAGTTGCCTGCCTCCTGGGTGGGTGGGGTACAGGCAGTTGGGTGCTGAATGAAGCTGCCATCCTTATTGCAGCTTCTAACCAGTAAAAAAGATCCAGGGATGGAGATGGGAAGGTTAAAAAGGCAGCCCGCACCTCAGGACAGAGGCCGGGGTCCAGGCCCGTGGGCGCAAAGGTGCCTCATAGCATAGCCAGCATTCAGCACACATAAACCTACTGCCCACATTTGGGCTCAGGGTTGGCCATTTGCTAGTTCTGCTGCCCTCTTAAGATCTGACTGCCAAATAAATCATCCTCATGTCCTTTTTCCTTTGACTTGTCTGCTCTTTGGGGGGCTCAGGAAAGCCTGTTGCGCGGGGACATGCTCAGTAGAAACAATCGCTGGATGATTCTGCAATAGAAGCAGGTGGGAAGTTTCTGGAAACTTCTCAGGTTAAGCAGCCCTTCCCTCCTTTGGGCTAACAGGAGTTGTGGGTCCACTCTCTCCCGCTCATCCTCTGAGGGTGTGTCTGAGCAGAGTACATCCTGCCTGGGTTCTTTGTGGCCAGCCAGCTTTGTTGGTGGGCCGGAAACCACGAGAGCCCCTTTCCAGTTCCACAGAAACCTTGACTTCCAAAAATACTGCATTCAGTTAACACTGCCAGGTGCCATTCTGGTTGTCTCCAGGACTTGGCAGCTGAAATCTCTGTGCCCAGAACACAGTTGAAAGGCCCTTCTCTTCCTGAGGCGCTGGTTTTCATAGTGGGCTGTGCTGGGATGGAACAAAAATGATGCCACACAAAAAATTTTAGATAGAGCCGGTTCCATGGATGACATGAACATGCCAGTATCAAACAGCGATGGTGCTCAGGTTCGTGTGTGACTTCCTCCTACAGCTTCACAGTCCCAGCTGGGAGAGGAGGGTGGCTTTTTCCCCTTCACCTGCCCTCATGATCCGTGCTTCCTCTCTAGATGTTTATGGCCTGGAGAGAAAGGTGTCCTATCAGAGAAGGAAGAGGACTGTGCAGGCCCTTCTGTTAGGCCCACCTGCGTTGGTTAGGACATCCTTGGCCTGTTGGTGTTGACCCTTTTAATTTTCATCAATACATCTATTTGCTGAACAAGTGTCTTTCTGGAACACAACCTGGGGAACGGACAGCTCTGCCTTTCTTAAGGCAGCTTTGCAGACCTGAGACTCACCTCTCTTGGGCTCTGTAAGACATTGCCTTTGCCTCTCACTGCAAATGTTTTGATTGTTCTTCCTAGTGGAAAACGTGCCACTTCTCAAGCAAATTTAAAGATCATTTTCACTTCAAGACTCCTCCAGACAGATCTGACAAACGTTGATTGACCCAGAAGGCGGAGTGTTGGTGGGGAAGACCCTCACTTGGGGCCGAATGCTTTGGCATCAGGAGTTGTTTGCCCCGTCCCATGCTTGTAGGCCATGTGCCTACAGTGCGACAGCTCAGATTTATGACCTGCGGAGTCTCAACCCTAACAGCACATGAGCACCACTTGGGAAGTGTCTGAAAAATGCTGGTACCTAGGGCCTTAGCATAGGTATTGTTCAAAACCTCCCAAGGTGATTTAAATGAGTTAGAGGGTTGAAAAACACTGATTTTGGCAGGGCAAACTAAAAGAGCAGGCAGGGTTGGGAGAGGGAAGTCAGTGGTACCAAAAGGCAGATGGGCTCCCTTGCGGGCTCCTTGCTCTCCTGTCATCACCGGTAGAACTTTCTGGCTGACACACCAGAGACAAGTAGACTGGGTTCAAAGTGACAGACCTTCACTTTCAACAGCGTTGGCCCAGCAGACATGTACACATACAGGGCAGAGCCTACAAGGTCAGGGGCATTCTGCCCCCTGCCACAGGAAAAAGGCTGCCCTGCGGGAAGATGGCAGGAGCCGTTTCTGACCTCAGTTGAGTATGGCCATGAGCAGAAAAGGCAGGGGTCTCCCTCCTGACCAAGCACAGCTTGAACATCACCTGAGAGCTGGGCCTGGACCTAGAAACTTGTCTTTCAACTTGAGCCCATCACTCACCATATGAGTTCTGTTGAGGGCGGGTAGAAAGCCAAGTAGGTTTAGGTTATCCCACCAGACTAACTCGGTGAATGAAAAGGTCGTGCCTTCTTCACATTTTAATTAAATGGATCAAGCACAGTCTCAGCCTGCGACTCCTGTCTTCTCTGGGTACTTTAGTAATTCCCAGGGGACCTGTGCTTAGGGGTTACCTAGGCATTCTGTTCTCTGCCTGGAGGAACCCCACAGCAACCCCCTGGCTGGCCGCTCCTGTGAATCACCCACAGTGTCCCAAGTGAGTCACTGCCTGAGTCTACCCACTACGGCATTCGGCTGATTGGCTCTGCCAGTTGCATGCCAGTTTGGTTTAGTTTCCAAGGACCTGGCTTTTGGGGTTCAACACACACTGCTTCCCCATGACATAAGCTGGACTCCTATTCTGGTGTCCAGAATCACCGCCTGGCTCCACTGTAGGTGATTTCATTTCAAAGGACCCTTTTTCCTTCTGCGCCAGGCCTTCAGGGCCACCCCAACAAAATTCAATGGCTTTGGGTCTTAAAAGTATGGGCTTCAGTTTTGTTCCTCCAGAAGGCCCCTGGGTCCTTATGCATATTCACGAACACTCAACCCCGCGCCAGCAAATGACAGGCTCTGCTTTTCAGCACTCACAGGAACAGAAAAAGACTCGCTAGTGTCCTCTCACCAGATGACACCAGCTTTGACTGTTTGCCTTTGTCTATTTAGCATGATTTCTAACATATAACCGTTTTCTCATGTAGAAGCCAGTGCAGTGAACTCAGCAGTGCAGAAAACAGTGAGTTGGAACTTCTCTAGTGAGCCGAGGGAAACTGCCCCACCCATCCACTGGAGTTTAAGATCCACAGAAGTGGGCAAGAAGAAGTGAAATGTTTTTGACTTTTTTCCTGACTCCCCCACAAAATAAGTCAGCAGATGTGAAATATATTTATGTTTTTATTTAGGAATAATCAAAAGGTTCGAAGTACCATTGAGGCCCATTTCAAATTGTACAAGCAATTTGTCCCTGTTCCCCTCCTTTATCCAAATCCAGATACAAAATCTAGGAAATGTGCAATTTGCATCTTAGAAATAGCAGCATCCCCACAGGGGACCTCATGAGGCCTGGAGATTCAGCCCCGAGAGGGAAACCCCACTCCTGCCTCGGCACGACCACAGTCCAAACCAAAGTTGGGTTCATTTTTTTGTGAAAACATTTACCCAGGGTAAAGAATTCCCATTCTACCAAGGCTTCCGTGATAGAGTATGCCGTTTTCGCGGTTTGGTCGGTCACCTGGCCATGACAGGAGAGGGGACCCTCTTGCAGAGTTTGGCTAAAGTTTCATTGTGCCTCAGAACAAACAAACAACAGGGCAGTTGCCTCTTGTTTAGCACCAAGATGATCACCTTTTCAGCCATCTCTCCTGACAGCAGACTGCTCAACAGTCACTCCCCAGTCTTACACAGGGAACAAGGCTTTGTGCTGAAGACTAAAATGCAAATGGGTGCTAGAAAACCAGGAATCAAGACCTTGCCAGGAGGCATCCACAGGCCTTTGGCAACCTCCCTGACTTCCACAAAGGCTGCGCTCAGTACAACTCTCAATGAACAATGGCCAGCAGGGGAGAGAAGAAGGTAGGCGTGTTTTCTCTTTAATAACAATTATGGCACAATCTGACCCTCCTAACACTTCTGAACAAAGCAACTGCTCAGAAGCGCAGCGGGAACCCTCTACACAGGGGTGACTGCTTCTCCCCTGGCCCTGACCCAGTCTAACAGGGAACAACCCAGTTGCTGTGCTGGGTCCCTGATGGGGCCAGCGCCCGTTCCTCACTCCTGCTGACAAGTCTCATGTGGGGCTCTGGCCCTGTTTCAAGCAAACTGCAAGAATGAGACAAAACTGTATGGGCAGGAACCAGGGATGAGTGACAAGATCTCCCTAAACAAATTATAGGATTCATAGGTACCATGTGGTAGATTTTTCTTTTAAATGTATTTCTACTCGGGTTTGACTCTTGGGAAAGACCAAGCACTTGTAGCTCTCTGAATTCAGTGACTAAACAACCTGACATTTCACCTTTAACTCCAGTTACATTCATCTTGTTTTTTTCTTTTTTTTTTTTTTGAGATGGAGTCTCGCTCTGTCGCCCAGGCTGAGTGCAGTGGCACGATCTCAGCTCACTGCAACCTCTGCCTCCTGGGTTCAAACGATTCTCCTGCCTCAGCATCCTGAGTAGCTGGGATTACAGGCGCCCGCCACCATGGCAGGCTAATTTTTGTATATTTAATAGAAACGGGGTTTCACCATGCTGGACAGGCTGGTCTTGAACTCCTGACCTCAGGTGATCCGCCCACCTCGGCCTCCCAAAGTGCTGGGATTACAGGTGTGATCCTGTAATCCCACTGCACCTGGCCAAGTCACATTAATTTTGAATCATCCACTTATGGAAAGGAACAGAAGTTAAAAAATATTAACCAAGAAAAACTATTCATTAACACATACAGGTGCTCATCTGTGTGCGCGCGCGCACACACACACACACACACACACACACAATTTCAAGCCAGTCTCCTGAAGGAAGAGACACTAATGGCAGGTGAATGCTCAGGCTCCTCTCAGTACCCTGGGGCTCACCACCTATCCAAGTGGACAGCAGGGAAGGTGCCGAGTCCCCACCAGAGCAGCTGCCTTCCTCCCTTCTCCCTTTGCTCGGCACCTGCCAGAGCAGCCACAAAAGCCAGGTTCTGAGGGCTGTGGAAGCTTGGGACCAGGAATGACAGGCTAGTAACTACGTTCTTCACCATCCTCAAAGTCCTGTGAACCCAGACAGGACTCGCAAAAACTGAGGAAGGGGGTGCTTTTCCCTGTCCTTGTCCCTATGATAACCAGGGTCTGCCTAGTCTCATCCCCCAGCCTCTGGGTCCCTCCCCTGCTCTAGACTTCAGGGCAGTTAGAATGGATGACTCCTGCTGGATCTAGGGCTAAATAGAAACTTCTCTGTCATATCTTCAGTCTGATGAAGGACTGGGCCCCCATTCAAAGAGGTCAGATTTGTGGGTAGGCAAGAGCTCAGGAATGAAGAACCAAAAAGGAGGCTCTCAACCCCTCTCCAAGGCCAGATATTCTATGTACTCCCATTAACTTCACAACTAAGTGCAGATGCTCAGTGAATTCAAAGACAACTTGGTTAGCCCTGCCCTACCCTTCCTGGTGTCACCTGGCACTGGAACCCACAGAATGCAGCAGAAACCTGTTGGTTCCATTTGCACTCAGAGCAAACCAAGCAGCACCTTGATTGCCACGTTTCATCCAGCCACTCTGTCAAAATCAAAACTGGTTGTCTCACCAGCCCTGGTGTGGCATGGCCCAACCATGTCCCTGCCCCATTTAAATGGCCAGAGAAAACTACATGGTGAGTAGATTAGGTTGAAGCCTTGCTTGGGGAAGGGACTTGAGCACAGAAGAAAGGCTTGAGCTCCACAACTCCCTGCTTGCTCAGACATTGGAGCCTTTCAGAGATCAAGTACTCCCCAAGCTACACAAGAACGGCCCCCTGTGGTCTGGGCAGGCTGGCTGAGTGAGAGAGGTCTGTGCTCTCAGGAAAAAGGAGAGAAGGAAGCTGGGTCAAGAGACCCTGAAGGGGAGGGTCCATGTCTGGAGTGCGGGGAACTGAGCCCTGCTGGCTCCTTGACCTGGGTGGGCTGCTGGCTTTGCCCTGGAAGAGTTGACTATGTGGGCCTTCATGTGTCTACAGGATTTTTCTTCGCCAGCATATAACTACCTTGAGAATCGATGTGATATGTGAAAATTTAAGCTTAATACAAAAGCACGTCTTCTGCAAATGGTGAGTCAAACTGGTGAAATCTCCCAGGTAAACTCTGAGCAAGAAAAAAGAGGACATGACTTTAGGAAAATCCCAAACTAGGTTTGGTTTTAAAATTTTCTTCTTGGCTGGCTCTCCTCTCCTGCAAGTTGCCTTTATCCACTTGGGGTGTGATATCTGAACTGAAAAAGCTGCACCAGTCTGAGGATACTGGTCCAAGAAGAGACAAGACCAGAGACTATGAGGCTCAAGCATCCACACAGCATCCAACCAGAAAGGCCAGTGTCCTTCCTCTATAAAAGGCAGCCAGGGACAGATGTCCCAGAGCCAGGAGGGGGAGGGAGAGAACACAGCACCTGCCACTAGGCCACCCACTGAGCAGGATAAAACCCACAAGGACCACATCTCAGGCTAGAGAATATACGAATTTCCTGGTGGGGCAGCCTCCCAAGGCCAGCTGGAGATGAGCCCACTAGTACATGTGGGAGCCCACAAGGCACTACCCAATGTTCTGTCCAACTTCCTCCTTGTGCTACTAGAGAGCAGAGTGTGGGGTCCTTGTCAAGGTGCTTTGGTCCACCTGAACAGCCGCCTGTCACTCAGCCAAGAGAAAGGAGCTTTAAGTTGTACAATCACTGCCAGACCTCAAGGCCCTGGCAAGCCATCCAACTAGGGCATTTTCAGGAACCCAAGATTCTCAGAAATGATACTCCTCCCCTCCCCAAATAAAAAAGCTTCTTTATAGTCAAAAACGAAAACAAGTAATCAAAATATACAAAGCACATGTATCAAATTTAAATTTCCTTTATCAGAATGATGATCTGGTTCACCTATGAGAACTGGATCTACAACCCCATGTAAAAAACAGGTACAGGACATCAGCAACAACAAAAAAAAACAATAAAAGATGATTTTACTATCTCTGACGAGTCCAACTGCATACAAAGAAAACGGATAAGATTAGCCACTTTTTATAGGCTTTTTCTTCAGGAGAGACTAACCTCACCCACCTCTCAACTCTGCAGCCCACAAATGCCTTCTACTGAAGGCAACAACAAAAGTTAACCCTTGGCAGTGTGCAAAACCACAATGAGCTGTCCTGTGACAGGGCTACATACCTGGCTGCTGCCATCCCACATCCCCCACTGCCACTGGGCTAGCATGGGTGTGTCTCTGTGCACGATTGGCTGCATTCAGGGTTTTGCCCCCAAACCCTTGAGTACCTCCTACAATGTCCCTTTAAGCACCTGCGTGGTGATGCCTCCCTCATCATCGCTTTTGATCACCTTTCAAGGATAAGGTCCAGACCATACTCACTCACTCTCATCCAAGAGCAGAGGAAGAAGGATCTGTCCAGACTGCTGGGCTCCTTAACATGGGCATTCTTGCCTTTTGTGGTGTAGCCCTGGCTGCTGGGCAGGGCTAACATCTGTAAGAAAAACATACCAGGGCAGGCAGCACTGCACTTTTCCACCTGAAAGATGAGCTAGTGCCCATGGCTGGGTCACTCTAGGTCCTGCATGAACTTGTCCACCAACTGTGTTTTGCTGTTTGGGTTGTAAGTTAACTGTGAATACAAGTAACCAAGAAAATCCTCTCCATAGACCAACTTCAGCCAGTGCATGCAGGGCTCTGGAGGTGATGCCAGCAGGATCTGGAGGTGAGGCACTGGGTGGTTTCTTAGACACCTGGAGATGGCTTCGGCCTGGGCCACCCCAGACGCCTAGTGCACTGGTGCACCTCCAACACAGGCTGCTTCCCCAATACCCATGTGCCACCAAGTTTCTCAACTGCACATGCCAGATGCACATTTTATGAGAATCAAATGAGTATTTATACTGTGTGTGTGTATATATATATATAAATTAATCTGCATGTATATAAACATTAAAAGGAGAAATTCCAAGTGTCTGTTCTCTGAAGGAAAGCAATCACTCGCCATTCTTGGCAATTCCTCAAAGGTTTTTGAGACCAAAAATCTTCACTCCCCAAATTAAGAATACAAAAATAGGCTGCGAAACTTGCCAAGTATTCACAAGTCCCTGTTTGAGACAAATAAGATGTGGTCCCTACTGGGACAGGGAGGGCAGAAGATGACACTTTAGAAGAACACGATTTTGGTTTCCAAAGCCAGCCCTCTCCTAGAAGGCAGAGGGGCCACCGCCACGCTTGTCCTTGGAGCCACATGAGCACGGTGCCCTGCCAGGTCCAGTTCCCTGGGTGGGGGAGGACAGTCCCTGAACCACCATCAGTGCTTCTTGCCCAAAGCCCTTGCCCTCTCTCTAGGGTCTTCTAGCATTGTCACCCAGTCCAGCCCAGGAGGCATCTGTGCCCACGAGGCCTGGTACCTGTGGCTTGGCACTCTGGGAAGCAGGTGGTTTCTAAGACGTGAGTGGAGCTACAGGTGGACAGGTCTTTAGTTCGCCCCTCTTTACCAGCTACTCTCAGAGCAACCGGTCTTGGGGAAATTGAGGATTTACCATTTAGTACAGCTCTGTAAGCAAGTTTTCTAATTTTCAAAGGCACCCTTTCCTGTAATTTTCTCAATTCAAAAAAGGACATGAGGGTTAGGCTAAAGTAGAGTTCTTGTTTCCAAGTTTGGGGATATAAATATAGAACTTTAAAAGCATCCTCACAAGGACCAGTGATGCCCAGCACCCTCGGGCGGGCATCCAGCACACCGGCCAGACCAGGGTGGGAGCCAGGGGCATTCTGGGTGTTCTGCCAGGGATCCCTGCCTGCAAGTCTTTGTGCTAAAGACCACCCTATCTCTGATAATTCCAAGAAGTCAACAAATCCCTCCAGCCTTCACCCTTACTAATGGGCCAGTGTGTTATTCCTTCCCAAACCATAGGAGGCTCTGAAATGAGTGTGGAGAAAGGGCTCTGAAAACTGCAGAGGTCAAATCTACAGGCTGTGGCTACAGACTTCCACTTACATCCCTACCCCATTTCTTTTTTCCATATTTCTCTCACTCCAAACATGTCTAGATAAAAAAAAAAAAAAATCCAGGCACATAGGTCAGCACATTAGGCTTAACAACAAATGTTTCTTTAGTTGATCTGATAACTGAAAAGTTATGGTCCACGATTCAAACTCCCATGAAAAAGCAGAATTACAGTAACAACTAAAGAGAGCGGTAAAGCATCCAACACTACTCACATTACCAGTCCATTTTCTGAGCTGACGGGTTACAGCAGGTTCTGAGTAGCCCACAGGCAAAGCAAGCCTGGCATGAAAGGTAGCCAGTCACCATTTAATGCAGCAGAGATCTCTTCAAAGGTATTGCTTCATTGAGGAACACAAAGGGGGCACAAAGGGATTCCAGATATAGCTTTGTGTCTATAACCTCCCTGTCTGACTGTGGAAGGTGAGGGGCATCTGTGACCCAGCAATCCCCAGAGAACAGACACAGGTCATTTTTAGAGATGACATAAATGACAATGCACTGCTTGGCTAACCAAAGTTTCTACGTAATGACAGTGTTGATAATCTGATGTTTTATTTAACATATAGAGGTGGATGTATATGTTAAAAGCTTGATTCTGTGTCTATGAATATGACTATGAAATCTGAACTATTTTATCCATTGGAAGGTAAAGGAAAGGTCCTACATTGTGGGAGGAAGAACTGATGAGAACCCCATCTTGCTTGCTGCTTGCTTGGTGGTGGACAGGCCGAGGGTAGCGGCAGGCTCTGGGCTGTCAGCGAGGACTCCGGAAGCTCTCCCAGGTGCTCAGCAACCAGGCATGGGAACAGCATGTGGCAGCAGAGAGTTGGGCTTGGCTCTTCCACATGGCAGGCGGTTTCCCAGACTGGCCAGTCCTTCACATTAATCAGACCAAATTCAGTCTGTTTCTGAGAAGAAAACACATGCCTATCACTCCATGGCAGCTGCCACCTGTGTAGCCCCCAGGGCAGCCTGGTCCTTGCTATACCAGGGTGGCGTCACTGGCTTTGAGGACGTCTTAATTCCATGAGCAATGCCCTTCTGCCACCCACTCCCCCACCCTCCAGCCTGAGGGAATGTGGGTTAAGGAAAGGATGCTGGCTCAACCTTGTAAGGCCATCAGACTCTGACAGACCCCGCTAAACCCTAGGCCTAGCAGCTGGAGCAGCGGTTTGGCCTCTCCAGGCCCACTAAATCCCCCTAGCTCCCCAGGCTTCCGCCACCACCGTGTCTCTGGAGTCCTGTCCTAAAATGCTTCATCCTGCCCTCTCCTTCCAGGCTCTCCAGAACATACTGTTCTAATATAACAGCAGCTGGGTCTAGTTCTGATATGTATTCTACATATGTCTTCACTTCAACCCTAAAGTCAAAGTCAAAGTCAAAGGCCGATATCCGAGAGGTCCATCATCTGTGATTCATACAGAAGTGGTCTTTAATTGCAGCTGGCTGAGAAAGCCATGAGAAACCAGGTACAGATAAGCAGACCAGCCCTTCCTGTACCCACAGTTACCTGTCTCAGACAGAAGAGGACAATGCCAATGGCATGGCCACCCCCTGCCATTCCTGCTCTGTCCCACAAAGGACAGCAACATGTCACTTTGTGTTGGATTTAGTAGCTGAGGGGAGCCAATGCTTGTGATTCAAATCCACTCATCACATTTCCATGTTGACTTTAAGAAAAAAACCATGGTAAAATATAAACAACATAAAATTTACCATTACAACAATTTTAAGTGTACAATTCAGTAGCATTAAGTATATTTACAATGTCATGAAACCATCATTCTATTTCCAGAAATTTTTCATCATCCTAAACAGAAATTATATATCCATTAAACAGTAACTCCCCATGTCCTCCTCCCCATAGCCCCTGGTAACCTCTATTCTACCTTCTATCTCTATGAATCTACCTGTTTTAGATACCTCACGTAAGATGAATGGTACAATATTTGTCTTTTTGTGTCTTGATAATTCACTTAGCAAAAATGTTTTCAAGGTCCATCCATGTTGTAGGATGTATCAGAATTTTATTCCTATTTTGGCTGAATAATATCCTACTATATGTATACATACCACATTTTGTTTATTCATCTGGTGGTAAGTATTTGAGTTGTTTCCACCTTGTGGCTACTGTGAATAATGCCACTAAGAGCACTGGTGTACATGCATATGTGAGTCCCTGTTTTCAGTCCTTGGGGTGTATATCTAGGAGTGAAATTGCTGGATCATATGGTAATATTCTATATTCACCTTCTTAAAGAACCACAAAGTTGTTTCCCAAGGGGCTGTACCATTTTATATTCCCACCAGCAATGCACAAGGGATCCAGTTTCTCCACATCCTCCCAACACACGTTTTCTCTGAGTGTGCGTTTGTAACAGCCATCTTAAGTGTGAAGTAGCATCACACTGTGGTTTTTATTTGCATTTCCCTAATGCCTAATGTTTGTCTTTTCATGTACTTATTGGCCATTTGTATATTTTCCTATGAGAAATGTCTATTTAAATCATTTGCCCATTTTTGAATTGATTTTGTTGTTCAGTTTTAATTCTATACATATTCTGAATATAAATCTCTTATCAGATGTATGATTTTCAGTTATTTTCTCCCATTCTGTGGGTTCTTTTCTTTCTTTTAACAGTGTTCTTTGAAACACAAAAATTTTAGATTTTGACATAATCCAAATTATCTATTTTTTTCTTTTGTTGCCTATGCCTTGGGTGTCATACATACAAAATCATTGCCTGGCCAGATGGGGTAGCTTGTGCCTATAATCTCAGCACTTTGGGAGGCTGGGGAGAAATGCTTGAAGTCAGGAGTTCAAGACCAGCCTGGGCAACATAGCGAGATCCTGTCCACACACACACAAAATAGTAATAAAATTAGCCAGGTGTGCACACTTGTAATCCTAGCTACTCAACAGGCTTAAGTGGGATGACTGCTTGAGCCCAGGAGTCTGAAGCTGCAGTAGCTTTGATTGTACCACTCCAGCCTGGGCAACAGAGCAAGACCCTGTCTCAAAAAAAAAAAAAAAGTAATAATTGCCTAATCAAAAATCTGGAAGGATTCTGTTTTCTTTCTTCTAAGCGTTTTATAGCTTTAGCTTTTTTGTTTAGTTCTTTGACCTATTTTAAGTAAATTTCGGTATATAGTACAAGGTAAGAGTACAATTTCATTCTTTTGCATGTAGATATCTAGTTTTTCCAGCACCTTTTGGTGAAAAGACTCTTTTCCCATTGAACGGTCTTTGCGCCCCTGTCAAATATCAATTGACCATTACGTGGGGATTTCTGGGCTTTTTATTTTATTCCATTGGTTCTATGTCTCTCCTTATGCCAGTACCACACTGTTTTGATTACTGTAGCTTTGTAGTACAATTTGAAATCAAGTGTGTGTGACTCCTTCAACTTTGTTTTTTCTCAATTTGTTTTGTCTATTTTGGGTCCCCTGAGATTCTATATAAACTTTAGGATGGATTTTTCTTTTTTAATTGATAGTTTACATATTTATGGGGTACATGTATTTTTTACATGCACAGAATGTGTGATGATCAAGTCAGCATATTTAGGGTATCCATCACCTTAGTATTTATTATTTCTATGTGTTGATAACATTTCAAGTCCTCTCTTCTAGCTACTTTGAAATATACAATATATTGTTGCTAACCATAGTCATGCTAGTCTGCTATTTAACATTAGCTATTAAACTAACATTTGTTTCTTCTATCTACTATAAGTCTATATCCCTTTATCAACCTTTCTTCATTTCCCCCTTCTACTCTCACACCCTTCCCAGCCTGTGCTATCTATCATTCTATTCTCTATCTCCATGAAATCAAGTGTTTTAGCTGCCACGTATGAGTAAGAACATGTATTTGTCTTTCTGTGCCTGGAATATTCCAATGAACGTGACCTCCAGTTCTATTATTTTTTGTCTTTTTAATAACAGTCATTCTAACTGGGATAAAATGATATCTCATTGTAGTTTTGATTTGTATTTCCCTTTTGTGATGTTGAGCATTTCTTAATATACCTATTGGCCATATGTATGTCTTCTTTTGCGAATTATTTATTCACGTCTTTTGCCCCCAACCAAGCCCCTCCCCCCCACCTTTTTTTTTGGAGATAGGGTCTTGCTCTGTCACCCAGGTTCTGGAGTGCAGTGGCACAACCACAGCTCACTGCAATCTCAACCTCCTGGGCTCAAGTGATCTCCCCACTTCAGCCTCCTGAGTAGCTGGGACTACAAGTATGTGCCACTACACCCAGCTAATTTTTGTATTTTTTGTAGAGATGGGGTTTCACCATGTTGCCCACTGGTCTCGAACTTCTGGGCTCAAGTGATCCACCTACCTCGGCCTCCCAAAGTATTGGGATTATAGGCATTAGCCTCTGTGCCCCGCCTTTTGCCCACTTTTTAATATTTTTTTGTTGTTGTTGAATTCCTTATATATTCTAGATATCAGTCCTTTGTTGGATGAAGAGTTTTGCAAATACTTTCTCCCATTCAACATGTTTTCTCTGTACTCTGTGATTATTTCCTTTGCTATGCAGAAGATTTTTAGTTTAATATAGTTCCCTTTGTCTATTTTTGTTTTAGTTATGTTTTTCAGGTCTTAGCCATAAAATCTTTGCTCAGACCAATGTCCTGAAGTGTTCTGCCCTAAGTTTCCTTCTAGTAGTTTCATAATTCAAGGTCTTATATTTAAATCTTTAATCCGTCTTGAGTTGACTTTTGTATATGGTGAGAGATACAGGTCCAGTTTTATTCTTTTGCTTATGGACATCTAATTGTCCCAGCATCATTTATTGAAGAGGATGTCCTTTCCTCATTGCATGTTCTTGGCACGTTTGTTGAAAATCAGCTGGCTGTAAATATGTGGCTTTATTTCTGGGTTCTATTTTCTTTTCCTTTGGTCTGTGGGTGTATTTTTATACCAATACCATGCTGTTTTGGTTACTATAGCCTTGAGATATATTTTGAAGTCAGGTAATGTGATGCCTACAGCTTTGTTCTTTTTGCTCAGGATTGCTTTGACTATTTTAGCTCTTTCTTGGTTCTGTACAAATTTTAGGGTTTTTTCTACTTCTGTCAAGAAAATTACATTGGTATTTTGATAGCAATTACATTGAATCTGTAGATTGCTTTGGATAGTATGGTCATTTTAATGATATTAATTTTTCCAATCCATAAGCATGGGATGTCTTTCCATTTGTTTGTGTCCTCTTCAGTTTCTTTCATCAGTGTTTTACAGTTTTCCTTGCAGAGATCTTTCACTTACTTGATTAAATTTATTCCTATCTTTTTTTTTTTTATTTTTGGTAGCTGTTGTAAATCAGATTAACTTCTTGATTTCTTTTTCAGCTATTTTATTATTGGCGTATAGAAACTCTGATTTTTGTATGTTAGCTTTATATCCTGCAACTGTGCTGAATTTGCTTATCAGCCTTAAGAGATTTTTGGGGGAGTCTTTTTGGTTTTTCTAAGTATCAGATCATGTCATCTGCAAAAAGGGACAATTTGACTTTCTCTTTTCCAATTTGGATGCCTTTTATTTCTTTCTCTTGCCTGATTTCTCTGGCCAGAACTATGTTGAATAGGAGTGGTGAAAGTGAGCATCCTTGTCATGTTCCAGTTCTCAGAAGAAGGACTTTCAGTTTTTCCCCATTCAATATGATATTAGTGGTGGGTTTATCATTTATGGCCTTTACTATCTTCTTTCTATGCAATTTTCTGAGTGTTTTTTTTTTTTTTATCATGAAGCGATGTTGAATTTTATCAAATGCTTTTTCTATGTTTATTGAGATGACCATACAATTTTTGCTCTTCATTCTGTTGATGTGATGTACCACATTTACTGAATGGTGTATGTTAAACCATCCTTGCATTTCTGGTACAAATGCCACATGATAATTTTTTGAGACAGAGTTTCGCTCTTGTAGCTCAGGCTGATGCACAGGGGTGCAATCTCAGCTCACCGCAACCTCTGCATCCTGGGTTCGAGCAATTCTCCTGCCTCAGCCTCTCCCGAGTAGCTGGGATTACAGGCATGTGCCACCATGCCTGGCTAATTTTGTATTTTTAGAGATGGGGTTTCACCATGTTGGCCAGGCTGGTCTCAAGCTCCTGACCTCAGGTGATCTGCCCACCTTGGCCTCCCAAAGTGCTGGAATTACAGGCATAAGTCACCATGCCCACCCAAGGATTACTGACATATGAGGTTCTATTATTGTTATACTGTTGTTTTCTGATTGTTTTATGTATTTTTTGTTTGGCATTGTAGTTTGGTGGTTTTCTGTAGTGGTAGCATTTGAGTCTTTTCCTCATCTGTGTGTTTGCTTTGCCAGTGAGGTTTTTTTTTTTTTTTTTTTTGAGACGGAGTCTCACTCTGTTGCCCAGGCTGGAGTGCAGTGGCCAGATCTCGGCTCACTGCAAGCTCTGCCTCCTGGGTTTACACCATTCTCCTGCCTCAGCCTCCCCAGTAGCTGGGACTACAGGCACCTGCCACCTCGCCCGGCTAGTTTTTTGTATTTTTTAGTAGAGACGGGGTTTCACCAGGTTAGTCAGGATGGTCTCGATCTCCTGACCTTGTGATCCGCCCGTCTCGGCCTCCCAAAGTGCTGGGATTACAGGCTTGAGCCACCGCACCCGGCCCGCCAGTGAGTTTTATACTTTCGTGTGTTTTACATGATGTTAAATGTTGTGCTTTCACTTCCATGTTTAGGACTCCTGTGAGCATTTCTTGCACTGCCAGTCTAGTGGTGATAAATTCTCTCAGCTTTTGCTTGTCTTGGAAATACTTTATTTCTCCTTCATTTATGAAGAATAATTTTGCTAGACATAGTATCCTTGGCTTACTTTTTCCCCTTCAGCCCTGTTGATATATCATCTCATTTTCTCCTGATCTGTAAGGTTTCTGCTGAAATCCACTGTGAGTCTGATGGGGCTTCCTTTATAGTTGCTTAGACACATTTCTCTTGCTGTCCTTAGAATCATCTGACTTTAGACAGTTTGACTATAATATGCCATGGATAAAACCTTTTTGCACTGTATCTGTTTAGGGGCTATCAGGGCCTCCTATATCTAGATGTCTAAATCTCTTTTGAGATTTGGGAAGTTTTTCACCTATTAATATTGTTTCATTAAACAGGTTTTCTCACTCTTTCATTTTCTCTTAACCCCCTGGGATCCCAATAATTTAGATACATAGTTGCTTTATTGTGTCCCATATGTCACAAAGGCTTTGCTCATTTTTCTTTATTCTTTTTTATTTCTGAGTTATGTCAAAAGACCCGTGTTTCAGCTCTAAGATTTTTTTTTTTCTGCTTGATCTAATATATTGTTGAAGCTTTCAAATTGTTTTTTGTTTTTGTTTTTTTTTGAGACGGAGTCTCACTCTGTCGCCCAGGCTGGAGTGCAGTGGCCAGATCTCAGCTCACTGCAAGCTCCGCCTCCCGGGTTCCCACCATTCTCCCGCCTCAGCCTCCCATGTAGCTGGGACTACAGGCGCCCGCCACCTCACCCGGCTAGTTTTTTGTATATTTTTTTTTAGTAGAGATGGGGTTTCACCGTGTTAGCCAGGATGGTTTCGATCTCCTGACCTCGTGAAGCTTTCAATTGTATTCTGTACTTTGTTTCATGAAGTCTTCTGTTTTAGAATTTGCTTATGACACATATCTCTTTGATAAAAATTATCATTCATTTCCCAAATTGTTTTCTTTTTCACATTCTCTTACATCTCACTGAGCTTCCTTACACTCAAAAATTTGAATTCTTTTTCTGGGATTTTGTGAGTTTATTTTTCATTGGAATCTATTGCCGGAAATTTATTGTGTTCCTTTGGAGGTGTCATATTTCCTTGCTTTTTCATGTTTCTTATGTCCTTATGTTGGTATCTGCACATCCAGTATAACAGCTGCTTCTTCCAATTTTCGGCATTTCCATTTGTAGGGGAGGACTTTTTCCTAGACGTATCTATGGTGTCCGCTGGGTAGGACACTTTGGCTTTGATTCTTGGTATGTGCAGTAGTGTAGTCTCTGCATGATTTCTTTGGCTATAAATAGCCTCAGTGGTGTCTGTGATATCCTCAGTGGCTCAGTAGTTATTAGTGGAAGCTATGGTAAAATTTTGCTAAGGATTGGAATGCCAGGTGGGCCATTCTCCAGGCACCAGTGGTAGCAGCAGTGGGCTAAGCATGCCTGTCTTTGGACCCCAGAGCAGCATACAATGGCACCAGTGTTAGTGGGTCCAAGCAGGCTGATTCTTGGGCTTTCAGGTGGCTTACTCGGATGTCAGTAGTGGTAGCAGTTCCCAGGCATGTGGGCAGGTTCTCAGGCCCCTGGGCAGCTGGCGTGGCATGGGAGATGGCAGTGACAGTGTTGAAATGACCCTCTGGGTCCCAAGTGATATGTGCTTGTGTTGGCGGTGGCTGCAACAGGCTGGGCAGCCCATTCTCCAGGCCCACAAGTGGTACATACAGGTAGTAGTAGCCAGGTGGGTAAGCCCCAACAACCTCAGGCACCCAAAAAGAGCATTCAGGTGCCAATGGTAGTGGGCTAGGCTGGGCAGTCTAATCCTCAGGCTCCCTCTGAGGTGTGCAGCTGCCAACCAAGGTGGGCAGGGGCAGGGCAATCCCTAGACCACCTTCAGAATGCTTGGATAGGGAGTGGCAGTGCTGTACTACTGCCTTCCATTGAGGAGCACGGGGTTGCTGGCCAGTGGGGAATGCATGTGCCACTCACATCTCACTCAGCTCCAGTGGCACTGGTGCCTCAGCCCCTGCTATGGTAGTTGGCACCATGGTTGTGCCTCAGCCACAACAGCAAGAGCATATGCCTTGTAGTGCTTCAGCCTCAGCTGCAGTAACTCACAGTCACTTGCACCTCAGCTCTGGGGAAAACAGTTTGCAGTTCTCTTACATCTCAGCCCTGGCATGCAGGGACTCCAGGACAGTGTACAGTCTTTTGGGGACTGGGCTTTAAATGGCATCTTGCTGTAGCTGTTTAGTTCTCAGGAAGTGTGGGGGACCCAGTGCAAGCTCCCTTCTGGAGTAGTGCCATTGAACTATCTCCTGACACCTCGCATGTGAAATTTCAGGGACTGCAAGGGCTGAGGAGCTCTCCCATGGCTAGAACTGCAGAATCCTTTCACGGTAGAAATGTGGACCACTGAGGGTCTCTCACTTACCTTTTCCCCATGCTGGGGGGTCTCTCTCAGTTCCCCACCAATCCCAGCTGAACAAGCTGCCTTGCTTCTTTTTCCTTCCTTGTTTCCTGTCTCTTTTCTGTGATTTCCAGTGTTCTGTCTTGGATAATCTATTCAAAGTGTGATTACTCTCTATTTTTGTTCTTAATGGAAGAGGTGAGTACAAAATGCCTTTAGTCAGCCATTTTGGTTGGGTCTTCCTGGATTTTCTTATTTCTGTAAAAATGTGACTATGCTTTTGATAGATTTTACATTGACTCTGTAGTTGGCTTTGGGTTGTATCTACATCTTAATGTCAATCCATGAACATGGGATATTTTTCTATTTATTTAGGTCGTCTTTAATGTTTTTCAGCAACATTTTGTAGTTTTCAAGACACAATTCTTTTGCCTCCTTGGTTAAATTTATTCCTAAGCACTTTTTCTTTTTGATGCCATTGTAAATGATACCATTTTTTAAATTTTCTTTTCAGATTGTTCATTGGAAGTGCATAAAAATACAACCAATTTTTTTAAACAGATAGGGTCTCACTATGTTACCCAGGATGGCCTCCTTGAATTCCTGCCTCAGTGTCTCAAGTAGCTGGGACTACAGTTATGTCACTGTGCCCAACTAAATACAACTGATTTTTTTTTTTGTGATTTTATATTCTGCAGCTTTGCCAAGTTCATTTATTAGCTTTTTTTTTTTTTTATTAATGGATTCAAGTTTTTTGCTTGTTTTTTTGAGAAGGAGTCATACTCTGTCACCAGGCTGGAGTACAGTGGCACGATCTCGGCTCACTGCAACCTCTGCCTGCCAGGTTCAAGTGATTCTCCTGCCTCGGCCTCCTTAGTAGCTGGGACTAAAGGCGTGTGCCACCATGCCCAGCTAATTTTTGTATTTTTAGTAGAGACGGGGTTTCATCATGTTGGCCAGGGTGGTCTTGATCTCTTGACCTTGTGATCTGCCTGCCTTGACCTCCCAAAGTGCTGGGATTACAGGCATGAGCCACTGCACCCGGCCTCAAGTTTCTACATATATGACCATGTCATCTGTGAACAGAGATCATTTTACTTCTTCCTTTCGAACTTGGATACTTTTATTTATTTATTTTTGCCTAACTGCTCTGGCTAGAACTTCCAATACTGTTTTGAACAGAAGTGGCAAAAGTGGGCATCTTTATTTCATTCCTGATTTTAGGGGAAAAGTTTTCGGTCTTTCACCACTGTTGAGTATGATGTTAATTGCGGGCTTTTCATATATGGTCTTTATCATATTGTCGTATTCCTAGTTACTGAATGTTTATCGTCATGAAAGCATGTTGACTTGTCAGACACTCTTTCTGCTTGAATTAGGATGATGTGTTTTATTCTCTTTATTCTTTTAACGTGGTGTATTACATTGATATTCATGTGCCAGGCAATCCTTGCATTGCAGGGATAAATTCCACTTGGTCGTGAGGTATAATCCTTTTAGTATGCTGCTGAATTTGGCTTGCTATTTTGTTGGGGATTTTCTTATCTATATTCATAAGGGATATTAGTCTGTAGATTTCTTTTCTTGTAGTGCCCTTGTCTTGCTTTGGTGTCAGGGTAATGGTGACCTCATGAGTTAAGAAGCGTTTACTCCTCTTCAATTTTTTTGGAGGAGTTTGAGGAGAAGTGCTGTGTTAATTCTTCTTTCAACATTTGGAAGAATTCACCTGAGGTCCTAGACTTTTCACTGTTGGAATGTTTCTGATAACAGATTCAATCTTCTTACCAATTATTGATATATTTTGGTTTTCTATTTCTTCATCAGTTGATTTTGGGAGAGTGTGGGTTTCTAGGAATTTCATCTAGGTTACCCAATTTATTGGCACATAACTGTTCATAGTAGTCTCTCATATTCTTGTGAAAATATATTCATGTGAAAATGTAACATCTCCTCTTTCCTTTCTGATGTTAGTAATTTAAAGTCTTCTCTTTCATTCTTATTTAAAGGTTTGTCAGTTTTGTTTTTTCAAGAACCAACTTTTGGTTTCATTGATTCTCTATCTCTGCTCTAACCTTTATTTCCTTCCTTCTGGTAACTTTGGGTTTTGTTTGCTCTTTTCTAGTTCTGTAAAGTGTACATTTAGGTTACTGATTCGAGATCTTTAAAAAAAAGTTTAAGACATGGGGTCTCACGTTGTCACCCAGGCTGGAATGCAGTGGTGCAAGCATAGCTCACTATAAGCCCAAACTCCTGGTAAACAATTCTCCCACCTCAGACACCTGAGTAGCTGGCACTACAAGAACATGCCACCACACCTGGCTAATTTTTTTTACTTTTTTTGCTGAGACAGGATCTTACTTTGTTACCCAGGCAGGTCTCAAACTCCTGGCCTCAAGTGACTCTCCTGCCTTGGTCTCCCAAAGCACTGGGATATAGGTGCAAGCCACCATGCCCGACTGAGTTTTATTTTTTATTTTTTGAGACGGAGTTTCGCTCTTGTTGCCCAGACTGGAGTGCAATGGTGCGGCCTGTTCACTGCAACCTCCGCCTCCTGGGTTCAAATGATTCTCTTGTCTCAGCCTCCCTAGTAGCTGGGATTACAGGCGCCTGCCACCATGCCCAGCTAATTTTTGTATTTTTAGTAGAGACAGGGTTTCACTATGTAGGCCAGGCTGGTCTCGAACTCCTGACCTCTGGTGATCCACCTACCTTAGCCTCCCAAAGTGCTGGGATTACAGGCATGAGCCACTGCGCCCAGCATGAGATCATCTTTTTTAATGTATGCACTTACTACAGATTTACTTCTTAGGATTGCTCTCACTATGTGCCGTAAGTTCTGGTATGTTGTGTTTTCATTTGTCTCAAGGTATTTTTTAATTTCCCTTATGATTTCTTCTTTGACCCACTAGTTTTTAAATAGTGTGTTCATTTCCACATATTTGTGTATTTCCAGTTTTCTATTTTCAATGTCTAGTTTCATTCCACTGAAATTGGAAATGTACTCTGTATAATTTCAGTCTTTAAAAATTTATTAACACTTGTTTCATGGCTTAACATATAGTTTATCCTGGAGAATATTCCATGTGAATTTGAGAAGACTGTGTATTCTGCTGTTGTTGGGTGGTATTCTGTTTATGTCTACTTCGTCTAATTTGCTTGGAGTGTTGTTCACATCCTGTTTCCCGACTGTCCTATCTGGTTTCTATATCCATTGTTAGACATCGAGTATTAAAGTCTCCAACTATTTTTGTATCTCTCTCCCTTTAATTCTGTCATTTCGGGCCGGGCGTGGTGGCTCAAGCCTGTAATCCCAGCACTTTGGGAGGCCGAGACGGGCGGATCATGAGGTCAGGAGATTGAGACCATCCTGGCTAACACGGTGAAACCCTGTCTCTACTAAAAAAAAAAATACAAAAAAAAAAAAAAAAAAAAACTAGCCGGGGGAGGTGGCTGGCGCCTTAGTCCCAGCTACTGGGGAGGCTGAGGCAGGAGAACGGCGTAAACCTGGGAGGCGGAGCTTGCAGTGAGCTGAGATCCAGCCACTGCACTCCAGCCCAGGCGACAGAGCGAGACTCCGTCTCAAAAAAAAAAAAAAAAAAAAAAAAAAAAATCTGTCATTCGGTTTCACATGTTCTGGAGTCCTGTTAGAGATATATAGTATATCTTTTATCAATATAATATCCTTCTTTGTCTCTTGTAACCTTTCTTGATTTAAAGTTTATTTTGTGTGTCTTTTTCAAAGAGCACACTGGAGGTGAAGAAGGAAGCTCTTGGCTTTCCTAAAGCTGATCCCAAAGTGAAGACTCTGAAGGCCAAGAAGGTAGTGCTGAAAGGCATCCACATAGCCACCCAAAAAAAAAAAAAAAAAAAAAAAAAAACAGATCCACACATCACCCACCTTCCTGTGGCCCAAGACATTATGACTCCAAAGGCAGCCTCAGTATCCTCAGAAGAGCACTACCAGGAGAAATAAGTTTGACCACTATGCCATCATCAAGTTCTCACTGACCAGTGACCACTGAGTCTGCCATGAAGAAGACAGAAGACAACAATACACCTGTGTTCACTGTGGATGTTAAAATCCAAAAAGCACCAGATCAGACAGACTGTAAAGCAGCTCTATGACACTGATGTGATCCAAGTCAACACACTGATCAGGGCTGATGGAGAGAAGAAGGCATATGTTCAACTGGCTCCTGATTACAATGCTTTCTATGTTGCCAACAAAACTGGGATTATCTCAGCTGAGTCTGGCTGGCTAATTCTAAATTATATATTTTATATATATATATATAACATGCATATGTTAACACATATATAACATACGCAAGTTATAGATAATATATATAATATATAATTGCATATATTTACTATATATTATATATATTTTTTTCTCCAGGAAAAAACAGATTATTTTGTCTAGTGATAACATAGCCACCTCAGCTGTCATACGGTTACTATTTTCTACGTGTATCTTTTTCTATCCTTTTGCTTTCAACCTCCTTGTGTCCTTATATCTAACATGAGTCTCTTAAGATAGCATATAAACACTTTATTTTTTTTACTCCAATCTGCCAATCTTTGTTTTTAATAGAAGAGCTAAATCCCTTTACATTTAATGTGATTACTGATCAAGGATTTACTTCTGCCATTTGGCTATTTGTTTTTCATTTGTCTTATATGTTTTTGATTCCTCAATTCCATTACGACTTCCTCTTGTATTTATTTGTTCATAATGTACTGTTTTGATTGTTTTGTTTGCAATGCACTAATTTGTTTTATTACACAGATTACATCTTACTACATTCTATGCCCATTAATACAGATTTATAATTTTTTAATGAATTTGTCTTTTAAATTATAAAGCACAAAGAGAAAAAGTTATAAACCAAAAGTACAATAGTACTGGCTCTTATATTTACCTCTAAAGTTATCTTAACTACTGCTCTTTAATTTTTATTATGGCTTCAAGTTTCCGTTCAGTATCCTTTCATTTCAGCCTGAAGGACTCCCTTTAGCATTTCTGCTAGGGCACGTCTACTAGTAATAACTCCTTCAATTTTATTTCAAAATGTCTGGATTTCTCTTTCATTTTTGAAAGACAGTTTTGCCATATATAGAAATCTTAGTTTAGAGGTTTTTTTTTCTTTCACGACTTTAGATATGTCATCTTGCTGCCTTTGGGCTTCCAAGGTTTTTGATGAATTGGCTGTTAATCTTGTTGAAAACTCTTTGTATATGACGAGTTGCTTCTCTCTTGCTTTCAAAATCCTGTCTTTAGGTTTTGACAATTCTAACATGTCTTGTTTGTGGACCTGAGTTCATCCTGCTTGGATTTTATTAGCTTTTTGGATGTGTAGATTCATGTCTTTCATCAGGTTTGGGAAATTTTCTATCATTTCTTCAAATATTCTTTCTGTCCCTTTTCTTTTTCTGGGATTCCTATATGAGTATATTAGTATGAATATACTAATGAATATAATAACTGTATGAATATATCAGTATATTAGTATGTTTGATGATGTCCCACAGCTCTCTCAGGTGTTTTTTCTATATTCTTTTTCTTTCTGTTCCTTTGGATAATTTCAATTATTTTCTCTTCAAATTCACTCCTCTCTTCTTTTGCATGCTCAAATCTTTGTTGAATCCCTCTAGTATGTTTTCCATTTTAGGGATTATACATTTTAGCTCTAGAATTTGTTTGGTTCCTTTTTATAATTTCTATCTCTTTATTGATATTCTCATTTTGTTCATGCATGGTTTTCCTGATTTCCTTTAGTCCTTTGTCCATGGTTTCCTTTAGCTCATTGAACATACTTAGGATAGATGGTTAAACGTCTCTGGGTAATAATCCCAATGGCCTTCCTCAAGGATGGTGTCTGTCAATTTTTCTCCTGTGAATAGACCATATTTTTCTATTTCTTTTTATGTTTTATAATTTTTTGTTGAGAACTGGACATTATGAGTATTACATTGTGGTAACTGAGAATCTAATTCTCTCATGCCTCAGAGATTGTTGATTTTTGCTTATTGAGGGCTAGAGCCAACTATTTGTGACTTTTCCAACTATTTCTGTGAAGTGTGTATTCTTTGAGGTATGAGGTCAGTGAAGTTTCTGTTGTGATATCTCTGTGGTTAACCAGTGACCTAAGATTTCCTTAAATATCTGGCTTGCCAAAAGGAGGAATAAAGAAAAAAAAAAATAGGTACTGTCTCTTTAAAACCCCTTGTGGCTAGAAAGCTCCTTCTGCCCAAGGGAGCTGAGACAATGATCAGCCTCTGCACTGGCCTCCTCAGTGATTAAATGCAGTAATCAGCAATCAAAACATAAAAACTTGATATATATGTTTTTTTGAGATGGAGCCTCACTCTGTTGCCCAGACTAGAACGCAGTGGTGTCATCTTGGCTCACTGCAACTTCTGCCTCCCAGGTTCAAGTGATTCTCCTGCCTCAGCCTCCCAAATAACTGGGATTATAGGCACTCACCACCATGCCTGGATAATTTTTGTATTTTTAATAGAGACGGGGTTTTACCATGTTAGCCAGGCTAATCTCAAACTCCTGACCTCAAGTGATCCACCCACCTCAGCCTCCCAAAGTGCTGGGATTACAGGTATGAGCCACCACATCTGGCCACAAAACCTTGACTTTTGGAGGACAAAGTTGTTATTGCCCACCCTGGTACCAACAGTCTCCACCAGGAACATCTTCCACAGTTGCCTGCTGCAGAGCTTGGGGATGCTGCTATGTGAAACAAAAAAAAACCCATCAAAATTTATAAGCCTCTCCATCAAGCTCTTCCCTGGATGTTGTGAGTTCAAGTAGACTTCTGAGTCCCAAAACAGTTGCTTGAGACAATTACTGCCAGTTCAATTGTTTTGGTGGAGGAAAGGATTCCTGGTGCTGCTACTGCCATCTTCCATAACATCCCATCCTCCATGTCAGCTTTTGTAATAAACTTGTTCAAATATCCTCATCTCTCTTGAGCATGACACCCTGGCCTACTGGTATATCACAAGCAGCACAGAGCTGGGTATAACATAATGGCCAACTTAGCAACTTGGACAAGACTTGCAGGAGAGACTACCTGTTCTGCATTATAAAAAGGTCAAACCAGCCATAAAAACCTGTTGTACTGACTCCAGCGTGTGCCATCAGCTACTTTATAAAGCAAGCTGTGAGCTGTGGACCCCAAAGGAGGAGAGTGTTTTGTTGTACTCTTGCCCTACTGAAAACATGTCTGGAGTTGGACGAGGCCATAAGGGAGCCAGTGGCCCTGTGTACTCCAACCCTAACTGCTGACTAGTGACTTTAGGCTCCACCAGGTGTTTGCTCTCACTGTGGGCTTTGTGGAACTGGATTTTGCCTTAGTATGTGAACATGAGAAGAATAGGCTTTCTGCAAATGCTAAACCGATGGATGACGTGGTACTCCCCGCCCCCACCACACCACCAAATTATGGGCCAACAAGGAAGTCTCTTTTTCCTTAACTGAGTAAAGAAACAACAGCCTAACTATGTTTCAAATTGTTGTGTTCAAATGAATTTAAAATATTCAGAGAAAGAAAAAGAATTTTGTCCTTTTTAAGACATCCTAAGTAGAAAGCAACTGGGGTGGAGGAGCTGGGATTTGCCAGGCCAAAATAAACAAACAACAATAGTTGGCTATTGTACGGAAACAATGGAACAACATCCAGGAAATTCTGTGGGATTTCTGCGGGACAGGGCACTACGGTTGGCCCTGGGGATGAGGTGCCAAACACCAGGCCCCACACTGAGGCAGCTCATGCCAAAGTCACCAGGGAACCATCACATTGCCCAACACCACAGATACTGTCTCCTGTACCCCCTCCCACCATTGCCAACTCAACTAGCAATGCTGCCATTTTGGAACCCCCAATCCCTTCAGCTTCTACAACACTCCGCCCTCCTGGCTCTCACCTGAGCTTCTGGCTGCCCTCTGATGGGGTCTCTAATGAGAACACAAATGTCAAAGGGTAAGGAGGGAAGGGAGAGGCTGGGAACTCAGTGACCAGGAACCTAGAAAATCAACACGTAATAACATGACTTGTCTGTGGCTTCAAAACTATGTCTTAAATAAAAATAACCTTCTATAATACATTTTGCTTTTGAGTATGATCTAGAGAAACTGAGGAACAAAATTCAAGCCTTTAATTCCATATGTGTCAAAGAAGGAAGGTGATTTTCCATTATAATAAACATTTCTTCTACATCAGGAATAACGAGAGAAACACAAGACTTTCATCATTGGAAAAAAGCACATTATGTATCTAAGGACAATTAAAGGCTCTCTTTCCTTTTGTTCATCAATTTGAGCTGAATTTCAACTCATGTCCTATTGCTCTCTCCTACCCAGTGGCTGTGGATCTGCCTGACTCAGAGGATGTTTTGACCTGTTTCCTATTGCTAAGAAATGGCTAGAAAAGCTTGGACCCTTTAGGGTCACCATGTTCCTTCCCCTGCGCAGGTTTTTAAAAACACATGAAACAAAAAACAGCTCTCAACCATTTATCATATTATGTTCCTATGGCTCCTGTTGCTAGTTGTCCTCTGAAGCAGCCAGGCAGTTAATGCTGCTGCCAGGCAGTCTTAGAGACAGCAGATGCCCCTGTGCAGTAAATTCAGCATCCAACCATAAGTGCATCCTCCCCTTACCCACACAGGATAGCCATGACCCCTGTTGACTCCTTACCGAGCTGACGTCCAGCCTGGGGACTCGATGTGTCAAAGGGCTCTGAGTTGGCCTCAGGGACACTGGGCTCCCACGACTCACTGTTCTCAGACACCTCTGAATAGGTGTCACCCATCCCTTTGTGAACTGCTGTGAGCTCACCAGTACCAGAGCCCTGGTCCTCACTGCCTGTGTCTGCCACAGCTCTGGTCTCCTCCCCCATTTTCTCAGCAAACCACTGCTTGACCTGCTGGGAGCTCATCTGAGTCTTGTCACAGAGGTTCTGCAGGTCCTCTTCATACAGCATCTTGTGTGTTATGTAATAGTCCTGCAGGAGCTCCCGGTTGCCAGGGGCAATGACCAGTAGACCTGGTGGAAAGTTGCCTCGCTTATAGTCTTCGTACCACTTGAGTTGGCCATTCTTCAGTGCGTACCTGCTGTCTCCAAACCAGCGCACCACCTCTGGCCGCGGCAGACCCGTCTGGGCCATGATGGAGTCATAGTCCTGGTTGCTTGGCCACTGTGTCTGGACAAAGAGCTGCCGCAGCAAGTGCCGCTGCTGGGCAGTCTTTTTGCAGCTCACTTTGCCTGGGAGCTGCTCTGCCAGTTTGTTTGACCCATCATCCTCAGGGTCACAGGCACCCAGCCCTGGAATCTCGTTCCTGCCATTGGCTTCAGTGACCCGCAGGTTCTTCAGGTTGATTTTAATGGGGCTGACTTTGCGCTCTGCCAAGATATGACTGCTGGGCATTTCCAGAGAGCCATTTTCACCAGAGACCCTTAGCTCACTGGCCAAATCCTCTTCTCCACCCTCATCCTCAACAGCCTCCTCTTCCTCCTGAGAGGCATTCTCCTCAGCCTTCTTGGTCTCCTCAGCATTCACTTTTTTCCGTCTCTCTGAAAACCAGCTATCAATTTCTCGTCGGGTCATTTTGGTTTCACTTCTCAGGCGGTCCAGTTCCTCATCAAGAGGAAGAGGGTTTTGTGCAAAACTGCTCTCCAGGGCTCTGAGCTGCTCAGGGGCTCTCTCCTTGTATTTGGTTGGTGTGAAGTCAGGAGTCTGGTGCCAAGATTGTCGTTTGGCAGAAGTGTGGGTTGCTAGTGTGGCTGTTGTCGGGATGCAGGTTACCTCAGGGACCTTGGACGATGGGGAGAAGGACACCTCTGGTACAGAGTCAATGATCATGGAGCTGTGATCTCCAGGCATCATCACTCTGGAGCCCTTCAAGTTCCGGCAGTGGTATCTACGGTCACTGAACCATTTCCGCACCTCTCTGGTACTGAGGCCCGTCACTTTGGTGAGATGCTCAACTTCACTCTGCCCTGGGAACTGGTTCCGACAAAAGCTCCCTTTCAGAGCTGACAGCTGTTCATGAGATTTCTTGTTTTTGTAGATGCTAGCATCAAGGAAGGCTTGGGAAGTTATACTGGGACAGGCCGTGAGGAGCGACTGGGCCGCATTGACCACCTTCACAGCTGACGTTGTATTTGAACACACAGTGTTAATGGGTGCCACACCTGGCTGCTTGGGCACAGATGTCACCGTGAGGGGGAGAGAGGAACTTGTTGCTTGCAACCCATTGGCCATCAATGGCTGAGTGACCAGAAGTCCCCCTCCTGTACCCTCTGGCTGCCCCACAACATGACCTGGGAGAGCGGCCTGGATGAGATGCTGTACATTGCCAGCACTGGCGACGAGTGGGGTATTTAGAACCGTAATTGTGGGCTGAGGCACAGACTGGATGACTGTATTGAACATCTTTTTCCGGGCATCCTCAATCTCCTCAGGGGACCAGCTGATCCCCTGCTTCAGCCTTTGGGCTGTGAACCAGATCTTGAGCTGTTCTTCTGGATACTTGGTCACCACAGTCAAATAGCAGAGCTCGGCTTTGGTGGGGTAGGGGAACTTGTGGAAGGAGTTCTTCAGGAAGCTGTTAGAGTCCATGGCTGCATTGTACGTTGGAATGCTGCTCAGGGGGATCATTACTTTGGGAAGGGCCTTGGCTGTGGGCAGTGGCTGGTGGGCATGGTGTTGGGTATGCACTGGGGGCTGCTGCTGGAGGGAGAGGAACTGTGCTATGCCAGCTGGCAAAACTGGCACTGTTCCTATCAGGGGCCCGTTGGCAGCATGGGGGTTTTTTGCAGAGCTGGCAGATGCCTGGCTGACTGGAACTGCCCCATTGATGAAGGAATGGTCCCCCTCTCTCACCTCCATTTCTCCAGTCGACAGCTTTGGTAAGGCCTCACCCACAGGCTGGCTAGGGACATTCTCCTTGAGTGTATGAATTTTTTTGGCTTCAGCTTTGCCTTTCATTATCTTCATGATTGGAGTTTTGGTAATGATGATTTCTGCCTGTCCATCGGCCCCTTCGGCACTGGGCTCACCTGCTAAGTCAGGAGTGCTGGTGCTTTCAGGGACGCTCTGCTCCACAACCACATGATTGTCTGGCTTGGCCACATTCCACACAAAGCTGGCTTCCCCGGAGTGACACGTGGCATTGTGCAAGGAAAGCCCCTCAGGGGTTTTTGCCAGAAAACTGCACCCACTGCATACAAAAGTTGGGTCTTTATTAAAGTCTGTGTGCTCTGAGTTTATATGTCCCACAAATTGAGTCATATCATGGGATCTGAAATCGCAGTATTTACAGGAATATAAATAGCCATCTAAAGTGCTCCGATGCCCATTGGCCAGTGCAGAGCCATCAGTACTGCTGGGGTTCTGTGCTGCCTCACTGCTGGCAACAGGTGCTTCTGGGGGCAGATCCTGCTGGGGTCCTTCAGGCAAGGTCTCAGCGGGCTGGGCCTCCATGCTGGCATCCTGCACCACCACCGTCTTCACTGGGATCATGCATGGTGTGGTGGATTTCCTCTTGCTGGCCATGGTGACAATCACTGGGTGATCAGCAGCTGAGAGCTTGTCCCATCAGGGGCCTCACAATACAAGTTCCGGCTTCTCGATGAGGGCCAAAGAAACAGTTTCTAAGTGCAGCCTTTTCAGTTGTTTGCAGAAAGCAGGTTTTCCCTATTCAATCTAAGGAAAGGGAGAAAAAAATGATTAAGTTCTCCTAAGTGCTTTCTGTATATTTCTCAGATACCCAGAGATATTCCACTGCTTGCCTTCTACCATCTAGGTGTTTTCACAGTAAGTTCAATCAGCAACTTGGATGAGAAGTCTGAGTTAGGAACCCCCAATGACAAAAACTGGACCCCGAAGAATGACCTGGGGATGGTCCAATACCAACTGATAGACTTAAGCAACGTATTTTTGTTTCTTTCCCACCACCCACTACATATCGTTGCATTAAGCAACTCAGATTAAAAAACAAAAACACACTCTTTTTGGACCTCCAAATTAATTCTGACCATGTCAGAGTGAGAACAAAAGATCCTAGTGTAATTCTTGTTTACATTTTGGACCAACATGGGTTTTTCTTTTCATAGCCTTCCCACATATGAGAACAAGATGACGCCTCTGTCTCTTCCAAGCCAGGCCCAGGGACCAAGTTAGCTGCAGTATGTGAACGGAAGGGGTGGGGTGGGCGGGGGTGCCTGGGAAGACTGGCTGCTGTAAGAGCCAGGCCTCTGTGGCCTTTCCTTGCCTGCCACACTTATTCCAGGCCACAGAAAAGCGATCACCTTACAGTTACTGGCTGTACATACCCCAGATCACTGTTACTCAGATGAAACCAAAGCTGAATCCAGGGAATCCGCAGAACCACTTTGTGGCCCAGCAAGCTGTACATTCTCTATCTGTGTACAAGAACTCAAAGTGTGGTCTCACCTTGAGTGCCCGACCTTGTAACTGAGCTTTTTCTTATTTTTTTTGGGTACCTTTATTGTTTCATAAAAAACTATTACATCTCTGAGCTCTTTGAAATGTATTTCATTTTATTTTACTTTTTCAAACAAGGTCTCCCTCTGTTGCCGAAGCTGGAGTGCAATGGTGCGATTATGGCTCACTGCAGCCTTGACCTCCTGGACTCAAGTGATCCTCCCGCCTCAGCCTCTCGAGTAGCTGGGATTACAGGCATGTGCCAACACACCTGTCTACTTTTTTTTTGTAGAGACAAAAAATAGTAGTAGTGAGGGTCTCTCACCACATTGCCCAGGCTGGTCTCGAACTCCTGGGCTCAAACAATCCTCCCACCTTGGCCTTCCTAAGTGCTGGGAATACAGGCATGAGCCACTATGCTAAGCACTCTTTGAAACTTATTTCAAAAGCTGAGTTGATTCATTTACTTATGTATAAAGTAATTGTAATAATTGTTTCACAGGGAGGTTCCAAGATGGCCGAACAGGAACAACTTCAGTCTGCAGCTCCCAGTGTGAACGATGCAGAAGACGGGTGATTTCTGCATTTCTAACTGAGGTACCAGGTTCATCTCGCTGGGGCTTGTCAGAGAGTGGGTGCACCCCACGGAGCAGGGCAGGGCATCGCCTCAACCAGGAAGCACAAGGGGTCGGGGAATTCCCTCTCCTAGGAAAGGGAAGCTGTGACAGATGGTACCTGGAAAATCAGGACACTACTGCGCTTTTCCAACGGCCGTAGCAAATGGCACACCAGGAGATTATACCCGTACCTGGCTCGCAGGGTCCCAAGCCCACGGAGCCTTGCTCACTGCTAGCACAGCAGTCTGAGATCAAACTGCAAGGCAGCAGCGAGGCTGGGGGAGGGGCATCCGCCATTGCTGAGGCTTAAGTAAACAAAGCAGCCAGGAAGCCCGAGCTGGGTGGAGCCCACCGCAGCTCAAGGAGGCCTGCCTGCGTCTGTAGACTCCACCTCTGGAGGCAGGGCATAGCTGAACAAAAGGCAGCAGAAATTTCTGCAGACTTAAACGTCCCTGTCTGACAGCTTTGAAGAGAGTAGTGGTTCCCCCAGCATGGAGTCTGAGATCTGAGAATGGACAGACTGCCTCCTCAAGTGGGTCCCTGACCCCCAAGTAGCCTAACTAGGAGGTATCTCCCAGTAGGGGCTGACTGACACCTCATACAGCCAGGTGCCCCTCTGAGATGAAGCTTTCAGAGGGAGGATCAGGCAGCAACATCTGCCGTTCTGCAGTATTTGCTGTTCTGTAGCCTCCACTGGTGATACCCAGGCAAACAGGTCTGGAGTGGACCTCCAGCCAACTCCAACAGACCTGCAGCTGAGGGTCCTGACTGTTAGAAGGAAAACTAACAAACAGAAAGGACATCCACACCAAAACCCCATCTGTACGCTACCATCATAAAAGACCAAAGGTAGATAAAAACCACAAAGATGGGGAGAAACCAGAGCAGAAAAGCTGAAAATTCTAAAAATCAGAGTGCCTCTTCTCTTCCAAAGGAACACAGCTCCTCACCAGCAACAGGACAAAGCTGGACGGAGAGTGACTTTGACGAGTTGAGAGAAGAAGGCTTCAGACGATTGGTAATAACAAACTTCTCCAAGCTAAAGGAGGATTTTTGAAACCATTGCAAAGAAGCTAAAAACCTTGAAAAAAGATTAGACAAATGGCTAACTAAAATAAACAGTGTAGAGAAGTCCTTAAGTGACCTGATGGAGCTGAAAACCATGGCACAAGAACTATGTGATGCATGCACAAGTTTCAGTAGCCAATTTGATCAAACGGAAGAAAGGGTATCACTGATTGAAGATCAAATGAATGAAATGAAGCAAGAAGAGAAGTTTAGAGAAATAAGAGTAAAAAGAAACGAACAAAGCCTCCAAAGCCTCCAAGAAATACGGAGAAAAGACCAAATCTACATCTGACTGGTGTACCTGAAAGTGATGGGGAGAATGGAACCAAGTTGGAAAACATTCTGCAGGATATTATCCAGGAGAACTTCCCCAACCTAGCAAGGCAGGCCAACATTCAAATTCAGGTAATACAAAGAACATCACAAAGATACTCCTCGAGAAGAGCAACTCCAAGACACATAATTGTCAGATTCACCAAAGTTGAAATGAAGGAAAAAATATTAAGGGCAGCCAGAGAGAAAGGTCAGGTTACCCACAAAGGGAAGCCCATCAGACTAACAGCAGATCTCTTGGCAGAAACTCTACAAGTCAGAAGAGAGTGGGGGCCAATATTCAACATTCTTCAAGAAAATAATTTTCCACCCAGAATTTCATATCCAGCCAAACTAAGCTTCATCAGTGAAGGAGAAATAAAATCCTTTACAGACAAACAAATGCTAAGAGATTTTGTCACCACCAGGCCTGCCTTACAAGAGCTCCTGAAGGAAGCACTAAACATGGAAAGGAATAACTGGTACCAGCCACTGTAAAAACATGCCAAATTGTAAAGATCATCAATGCTAGAAAGAAATTGCATCAACTAATGAGCAAAATAACCAGCTAACATCCTAATGACAGGACCAAATTCACACATAACAATATTAACCTTAAATGTAAATGGGCTAAATGCTCCAATTAAAAGACACAGACTGGCAAATTGCATAAAGAGTCAAGACCCATCAGTTTGCTGTATTCAGGAGACCCATCTCACATGCAGAGACACACATAGGCTCAAAATAAAGGGATGGAGGAAGATCTACCAAGCAAACGGAAAACAAACAAAAGCAGGGGTTGCAATCCTAGTCTCCGATAAAACAGACTTTAAACCAACAAAGATCAAAAGAGACAAGACCATTACATAATGGTAAAGGGATCAATTCAACAAGAAGAGCTAACTATCCTAAATATATAAGAATCCAATACAGGAGCACCCAGATTCATAAAGCAAGTCCTTAGAGACCTACAAAGAGACTTAGACTCCCACACAATAATAATGGGAGACTTTAACACCCCACTGTCAACATTAGACATATCAATGAGACAGAAAGCTAACAAAGATATCCAGGAATTGAACTCAGCTCTGCACCAAGCGGACCTAATAGACATCTATAGAACTCTCCACCCCAAATCAACAGAATATACATTCTTCTCAGCACCACATCACACTTATTCCAAAACTGATCACATAGTTGGAAGTAAAGCACTCCTCAGTAAATGTAAAAGAATAGAAATTATAACAAACTGTCTCTCAGACCACAGTGCAATCACACTAGAACTCAGGATTAAGAAACTCACTCAAAACCACTCAGCTACACGGAAACTGAACAACCTGCTCCTGAATGACTACTGGGTACATAACAAAATGAAGGCAGAAATAGATGTTCGTTGAAACCCATGAGAACAAAAACACAACATACCAGAATCTCTGGGACACATTTAAAGCAGTGTGTAGAGGGAAATTTATAGCACTAAATGCCCACAAGAGAAAGCAGGAAAGATCTAAAATTGACACCCTAACATGACAATTAAAATAACTAGAGAAGCAAGAGCAAACACATTCAAAAGCTAGCAGAAGACAAGAAATAACTGAGATCAGAGCAGAACTGAAGGAGATAGAGGCACAAAAAACCCTTCAAAAAATCAATGAATCCAGGAGCTGGTTTTTTGAAAAGATCAAAATTGATAGACCATTAGCAAGACTAATAAAGAAGAAAAGAGAGAAGAATCAAATAGACGCAATAAAAAAGGATAAAGGGGATATCACCACCGATCCCACAGAAATACAAACTACCATCAGAGAATACTATAAACACCTCTATGCAAATAAACTAGAAAATCTAGAAGAAATGGATAAAAACCTGGACACATACACCCTCCAAAGACTAAACCAGGAAGAATCTGAATCCCTGAATAGACCAATAACAGGTTCTGAAATTGAGGCAATAATTAATAGCCTACCAACCAAAAAAAGTCCAGGACTAGATGGATTCATAGCCGAATTCTACCAGAGGTACAAAAAGGAGCTGGGACCATTCCTTCTGAAACTATTCCAATCAACAGAAAAAGAGGGAATCCTCCCTAACTCATTTTATGAGGCCAACATCATCCTGATACCAAAGCCTGGCAGAGACACAACAAAAAAAGATAATTTTAGACCAATATCCCTGATGAACATCGATGCAAAAATCCTCAATAAAATACTGGCAAACCAAATCCAGCAGCACATCAAAAAGCTTATCCACCATGACCAAGTTGGCTTCATCCCTGGGATGCAAGGCTGGTTCAACATATGCAAATCAATAAACGTAATCCATCACATAAACAGAACCAAAGACAAAAACCACATGATTATCTCAATAGACGCAAAAAGGCCTTCGACAAAATTCAACAGCCCTTCATGCTAAAAACTCTCAATAAACTAGGTATTGATGGGACATATCTCAAAATAGTAAGAGCTATTTATGACAAACCCACAGCCAATATCATACTGAATGGGCAAAAACTGGAAGCATTCCCTTTGAAAACTGGCACAAGACAGGGATGCCCTCTGTCACCACTCCTATTCAAAACAGTGTTGGAAGTTCTGGCCAGGGCAATCAGGCAAGAGAAAGAAATAAAGGCTATTCAATTAGGAAAAGAGGAAATCAAATTGTCCCTGTTTGCAGATGACAACATGACTGTATATTTAGAAAACCCCATCGTCTCAGCCCAAAATCTCCTTAAGCTGATAAGCAACTTCAGCAAAGTCTCAGGATACACAATCAATGTGCAAAAATCACAAGCATTCCTATATACCAATAACAGACAGAGAGCCAAATCATGAGTGAACTCCCATTCACAATTGCTTCAAAGAGAATAAAATACCTAGGAATCCAACTTACAAGGGAAGTGAAGGACCTCTTCAAGAAGAACTACAAACCACTGCTCAGCGAAATCAAAGAGGACACACACAAATGGAAGAACATTCCATGCTCATGGATAGGAAAAATCAATAGTGAAAATGGCCATACTGCCCAAGGTAATTTATAGATTCAATGCCATCCCCATCAAGCTACCAGTGATTTTCTTCACAGAATTGGAAAAAACTACTTTAAAGGTCATATGGAACCAAAAAAGAGCCCATATTGCCAAGACAATCCTAAGCAAAAAGAACAAAGCTGGAGGCATCACACTACCTGACTTTAAACTACAAGGCTACAATAACCAAAACAGCATGGTACTGGTACCAAAACAGAGATATAGACCAATGGAACAGAATAGATCCCTCAGAAATAATACCACACATCTACACCCATCTGATCTTTGACAAACCTGACAAAAACAAGAAACGGGGAAAGGATTCCCTATTTAATAAATGGTGCTGGGCAAACTGGCTAGCCATATGTAGAAAGCTGAAACTAGATACCTTCCTTACACCTTATACAAAAATTAATTCAAGATGGATTAAAGACTTAAATGTTAGACCAAAAACGATAAAAATCCTAGAAGAAAACCTAGGCAATACCATTCAGGCCATAGGCATGGGCAAGGACTTCATGACTAAAACACCAAAAGCAATGGCAACAAAAGCCAGAATTGACAAATGGAATCTAATTAAACTAAAGAGCTTCTGTACAGCAAAAGAAACCACAATCAGAGTGAACAGGCAACCTACAGAATGGGAGAAAATTTTTACATTCTACCCATCTAACAGAGGGCTAATACCAGAATCCACAAAAAACTTACACAAATTTACAAGAAAAAATCAAATGACCCCATCAAAAAGTGGACAAAGGATATGAACAGACAATTCTCAAAAGAAGACATTTATACAGCCAACAGACACATGAAAAAATGCTCATCATCACTGGTCATCAGAGAAATGCAAATCAAAACCACAATGAGATACCATCTCACACCAGTTAGAATGGCGATCATTAAAAAGTCAGGAGAGGATGTACTGGAGAGGATGTGGAGAGAGTGCTGGAGAGGATGTGGAGAAATAGGAACACTTTTACACTGTTGGTGGGACTGTAAACTAGTTCAACCATTGGGGAAGACAGTGTGGTGATTCCTCAAGGATCTACAATTAGAAATACCATTTGACCCAGCCATCCCATTACTGGGCATATACCCAAAGGATTATACATCATGCTGCTATAAAGATACATGCACACATATGTTTACTGCAGCACTATTCACAATAGCAAAGACTTAGAATCAACCCAAATGTCCATCAATGATAGATTGGATTAAGAAAATGTGGCACATACACACCATGGAATACTATGCAGCCATAAAAAGAGTGAGTTCATGTCCTTTGCAGGGACATGGATGAAACTAGAAACTATCATTCTAAGCAAACTATCACAAGGACAGAAAACCAAACACCGCATGTTCTCACTCATAGGTGGGAAATGAACAATGAGAACACCTGGACACAGGGTGGGGGAACATCACACACCGGGGCCTGTTGTGGGGTGGGGGAGGGATAGCATTAGGAGATATATCTAATGTAAATGACAAGTTAATGGGTGCAGCACATCAACATGGCACATGTATACGAATGTACCCTAGAACTTAAGGTATAATAACAAAAAAGAATTGTAAGTAATCTTCACATACGCTTTTAAGTATTTTTTAAAAAGAAAGGAAAGGAGAAAGAAGAGGAAACCAGAAACAAATAATCATTACAGTATCCAGACATTACATAACATCTCTTACTTGTGAATTTAGATGTATTGAACTTTTTTTTTTTTTTTTTTTGAGACGGGGTCTTGCTCTGTCGCCAGGCTGGAGTGCAGTGGCCGGATCTCAGCTCACTGCAAGCTCCGCCTCCCGGGTTCACGCTATTCTCCTGCCTCAGCCTCCCGAGTAGCTGGGACTACAGGCGCCCGTCACCTCACCCGGCTAGTTTTTTGTATTTTTTAGTAGAGACGGGGTTTCACCGTGTTAGCCAGGATGGTCTCGATCTCCTGACCTTGTGATCCGCCCGCCTCGGCCTCCCAAAGTGCTGGGATTACAGGCTTGAGCCACCGCGCCCGGCCGAACTTTTAATAAAACAGATTGACTTCACACTTTTAAAATGCTAAGAAAGAAAACAGCTAAGGCAGAAAACTAACCTGAAAACAAAATCAATGGTTTTATATATAAAATACCTAAATTAAAGAGTTGATACCTCAAAAAGAAAATAATAATTTGTTTCACAGAATGCCATGAGAAAAGGGCTTCTGTGAGCCCTATTACTAATATATAATGACAATCATCATTACTACTTTTCGTTTTAGCAAATTATAATGCTCTAATGACCAAAACAATAGTAATTCTAATACTAAAATCAAGTTATCAGTATTTGGATTTGATATAAAAATGTAAAGAAAATTAAAATATCTCTAGTTAAATTCTCAGTAAACAAACACGGCTACTGTTTTTTAGATTTATAAACCTAACTTTCACAGTCATGATAATGAAAATAATTTTTAAAAATCTGAAGGGGAGGGTAAACATAAACCCACTCTAACAACTTGTCATCCCTTCCCCCACCAATGTGAAATATGCACACATTTTTTACTTAATTTTTAATTATAAAGATAAAATGTAATTTAAATAAAATTTAATAAATCTGTAACTTTGTATACCTTCTCATTTAGTCCAGATATTTTATACATATTTTTATCACAGTGAGCACACACTTGTGCTTTTTCACCAAACACTACGTTATAAACGTTTTTGTTACACAAGCTTGATAATTACTACATTTAATAGCTACCTAACAATGTAGCACAATGGGTTTGACTTATCCACCCCTGCTGTTGAAAAGCATGCCAATCTCATGGGTGACAGTGAAATGAACATCTCTGGGCATATAGGATGTTTTTCTTCTATCACGTTATTTCCTGAGGTTAAGTGCACAGGAATGGGCTTACCACCTCAAAGAGCATCAACATTTCTAAGCTCCTTTACATATACATCACTGGCAAACATTTTAAATCAAGTGCTTTATGATCCTAAATCAGGGAAACTAAGAATAATACAGTTATGGACCCAGTGAGCAAATCAGATTTTCAGACAAGTTATGGAAGACATTAAGTAGAATATCTGAAAGCACAAATGACAAAAGAAAAAACAGATAAATTGGATGTCATCAAAATTAAAAATTTATGTTCTTCAAAGGTCACCATCAAGAAAGTGAAAAGACAGACAACCCACAGAAAGATTTGCAAACCATGTATCTGGTAAAGTATATCCAGATTATATAAAGAACTCTTACAACTCAACCACAGAAAGATAATTTTTAAATAGGTAAAGGATTTGAATAGACATTTCTCCAAAGAAAATATACAAATGGCCAGTAAGCACATAAAAAAGTGCTCAACATCATTCGTTATTAGGAAAACACAAATCAAAACCACAATGAGATACCACTTCACATCCACCAAGATGGCTGTAATTATAGAGACAGATAACAAGTATAGGTGAGGATGCAGAGAAACTGGAGCCCTCATGCATTGCTGATGAAAATGTGAAATGGTGTAGCTACTTTGGAAAACTGTTTGGCAGTTCCTCAAAATGTTAAACACAGAGTTGCCATAAGATCCAGCAATTTGGCTGGGTGCAGTGGCTCACGCCTGTAATCCCAGCACTTTGGGAGGCCAAGGCAGGCGGAATACCTGAGGTCAGGAGTTCAAGACCAGCCTGACCAACATGGCGAAACCCCATCTCTACTAAAAATGCTAAATTAGTCAGGCATGGTGGTGCAAGCCTGTAATCCCAGCTACTCAGGAGGCTGAGGCAGGAGAATTGCTTGAACCTGGGAGGCGGAGGTTGTGGTGAGCCAAGATCGCGCCATTACACTCTGGCCTGGGCAATGAGAGCTAAACTCCGTTTCAAAAAAAAAAAATCCAGCAATTTAATTCCTAGGTATGTACACAGGATAAATAAAAACATGTCCACCCTAAAATATGTACACAAATGTTCATAGCAGCATTATTCAAATAATGGCCAAAAGGTAGAAACAACCCAAATGTCTATCAGCTGGTGAATGGATAAGTAAAATATGATATATCCATACCATGGATTCTTCAGCCATAAAAAAGAATGAAGTTCTGATGCATGCTGCAACATGGATGATCCTGATGCTAAGTGAAAGAAGTCAGATAAAATGTCACATAACTGTATGATTCCCATTTATACGAAATGTCCAGAAGAGGCATATCCATAGAGGCAGATAGTAGATTAGTGGTTGCCAGGGACTGACGGTAGGGGAGAAGGGGGAGTGGCTGCTAATGAGTCACCGGGCGATGAAAATGTTCTGAAATTAGATAGTGGGGATGGCTGCACAACTCTGAATATGATAAAAACCTCAGGAAGGACATCGAAACCAAGAAAGGTAGAGGACAGCAAATTATAGCACTCTGTTCTATAGAAGAGGGTCAGCATTTACATTTCTAAGGTTTCAATATAGGCGACACCATTCTTGCGCTGCTTCCTGACTCACCTTGGAAATATTTACTGCGGCCCTAGAAAAGCTGAATGGCAGTGCCTGTGAACATCAGGTTTGCCAGAGGAGAGGTAAGAGAGATGCAGACCTACTAATCTGGAAGTAGCACCAACACAAAGGAAAAAGAGCATGAGCACACCAGAAGGCCAGGCAGCATCAGGAGACGCTAATTGCAGAGCCCTAGCGACACAACACAAGCACCCCAGGCACAGGGGCCAGAACTACTATTTGTAATGGGGACTGGGTTTCACTGAGGAAAAGGTAAATAGTGTTCCTGATATGTTACTTACTAAGGCTGAGAAGTGGAAAACATGAAGATGGATTTGATTTTTGGCAATGGTCCCAAAATTAAGTCTTGGCCAGGCACAGCAGCTCACGTCTGTAATCCCAGCACTTTGGGAAGCCAACGTAGGAGGATCATTTGAGGCCAGGAGTTCGAGATTACCCTGGGCAACATAGGGAGATCCCATCTCTACAAAAAAATAATTTTTTTACATTACTCAGGAACAATGGTGTGCGCCTGTAGTCTCAGCTACTCAGGAGGCTGAGGTGGGAGGATCACCTGAGCCCAAGAGTTCAGAGCTACAGTAAACAAGGATCATGCCACTACACTCCAGCCTGGATGACAGGGCACGACCTTGTCTCTTAAAAAAATAAAAAGTCTCAAAGTAGCCCTAAATTATCATTCGAATAAATGACCAAGGAGGGTACCACCACTAACCATGTTCTGGGTAGGTGGACCATTGACAACAGGCGATGACAAAAACGCAGTAGTGGCAGCAGTGGCAGCCACAGCCAGTGTTTACTGAGTGTTTCATATTGTTGGAAGTGCTTTTATACACATCCCCTCATTTCACTCATAATAAACCCAAGAAAAGGCACTATAATCATTCTCGTTTTACAGACAAGAAGGACAAGGCTCAGAAAAGCACAGTAACTGCCTGAAGCGCACACAACTAGGAGGCAACAAAGGCTGAATAAGAACCCGAGCAGTCTTGCTCCAGAGCCTGCAACTTGAACCACTCCACACAGTGAGCTCTCTGAGAAACCTCCAGATTGTTGCAATAAAGGCTACAGACCTTTTGAAGTAATACTTTCCCCCAGCATTTATTAAGAAAAATTTCAAACAAATGGCAAAGTTGAAAGAGACTGACAATGAACACCCATATCCCCATCACCTGGATACTTACTAAGGTGGCTGTTTTTAGCAACATTACCCATTTAGGTAAGCTTGGGTTTATTTGTTATGTGTTTTTAAAGGGGTTAAAAAGTGGTGCTTAAATAGCAAAGTTCTAATTATCCAGAAATCATCTATCCAAAAGACACTCATGGAGCATGTCTGATAAATGAGGTACTACCATGTGGAAACATGCTATTGTCTAAGTCAAGCCCTAGTGAAGTGAGCTGATAGAAATGTAAGGTGTGGTCAAAACAGATTTAGAAGGAAAGGCCAGGTGACGTTTGCATTTTGTCATTCTTTGTACAATCCTTTACATGCCCCATCTTGAAACTTTCTGCCTTGTAAATGGATCTTTTAAATGGGGCCGGGTGCAGTGGCTCACATCTGTAATCCCAGCACTTGGGAGGCCGAGATGAGAGGATCACTTGAGGTCCGGAGTTCGAGACCAGCCTGACCAACATGGTGAAACCCCGTCTCTACTAAAAACACAAAAAATTAGCCAGGTAGTGGTGATACCTGCCTATAATCCCAGCTATTGGGAGGGCTGGGGCAGGAGAATCATTTGAACCCAGGAGGCAGAGGTTGCAGTGAGCCAAAATTGCGCCACTGCACTCCAGCCTGGGCGACGGAGTAAGGCTCCATCTCAAAAAATAAATAAACAAACAAATACATAAATGGGAAAATAAAAACAAGAGTGCATAACTTTTTTAAAAAATCTGTCTTTGGGAATTGGTACTTGCTCAATTCACTAAATTAGCAAAGCTGCAGTCAATTGCCAGTATATTTCAGCACTGCAGTATAAATATTAAAGTATTTAGCTTTAAATTATGGACTGAATTAGGAACTTAAAAAAATTCTGAGGAGTGAATTGGAAGAATAAGAACTCAATGAAGGAAATCAAATATTTAGAAAGCAACTCTCGACAGACTCTTTCCAAGCATTATGATAGTCAGCCTGCAGTCCTCTTGAACATATATCACCCAGGGTTTATCATTAAAAACGGAAATAATGGTAGAAGCTGACAGAATTACAGAAACATAACTGTAGTGGGAGATTTTAAGATAATACTTTAAAGATTAAGTAGAAAAAGAAAAAGGGTGTAAAGAATGTGATTATGAGGTTGACCTGACAGATATGAATATAGTCTTGAGTATTCTATAGTAATTGACTTCACATTCTACACCATGAAACGCATTTAAAAGTTAATCATGGTGTATAACAGACCATACATAAACCTAAACCCATTCCAAAATAAAAATCCATAGGTAGCATTCCACTATGTATTGCTAGCAACAACTTTGAAATTGATCCTTTTTACTTTGTTTCAAATTAAGCTCTAAGTGGAAATTTCTCTCTCAGAAGGAAAGTGCAAATCCTTCCTATTCACCTCCAGAGATAAACCATTGTTAACAGTGGAGTATATATGATTTCAGGTATGTTTCCCAGGCATAGCTTACTATAATTAATTCTTTTAAAAAACCAAAAATGGAATTGTGTTTTTACATCCTATTTTGTCTCTGAGTTTTCATCTCACAATTATTTAATTTCAATATCTTTCCATGTCACCATCTCTAGTTTACCTCAGTCTTTTAAACAACTTCAGCATTCTAGGTTATGGATGAATCATGATTTATTTAACCATTCTCCTGTTAAGAGACATTTACATTTCTCCAGGTTTTTAACTATTACAATGACTCGGTGACCACCCCTGCACATGTTTTTATACATTTGAGAATTTCTGAAATACTGAATTTCTTGCAAGTAGCATTGCAGTGGCATTTAAAATATTGTTAGCAAAATACAAAATTGTGTTTCAAGTAAACTGTACTGATTTTCGCTGTTACCACCACAGAACTGAGGATGCACTCGCTATCACTGCATATTCTTGCTATTTTTAGTCTTGGTTAATTTGATATATAAAACACTAATTACTGTTATTTGGAACCTACATTTCTTTATGGACAAGGCTGAATATCTTTTCACATGCCATTGATGATTTTGTATAAAATTATCTTTTGTCCCTTTTCCTATGGGATTTTAAGTGTTCTCTATAGATTAAGAAAATGGGCTATTCTTTACCTGTCATAGATGAAGCTGGGGTTGCATCTCCATTTTTTGGAGCCCATCTACCACAGGAGGCAGTAAACGACATTAAAGAATTACTGTTAATATTGCTATGTATGATAATGGTATTTCAGTTATGTTACAAACAAAAGCCTTAATCAGTTGGTGATGCACACTCAAATATTTATGGGTAAAATAATTTGTTATATAGGATTTACTGGGAGGAAAACCCAACCCCCCAGAAAAAAATGAGGGATGGGTAGAAATAAATGAAATAAATTTGACCATGAACTTACAATTGTTCAAGTTGGGTTGGGATATATATGGCTCATATATATGCTCTTATGTACATTTGACATTTTCATAATTTAAAAAACATTAAAAGCTCGAGATATTTTAAAAAGAAATCTTGTATCATAAATGAAGCTTAAATTTATATTTTTGAAAAACATTGTTTTAAATGTTTCTCTCTTCCCTTCCTTTGGAAAACACTGACCTTGGAAACAAAAATCAGATGCAGCCACCCACCCTACTGCTGCCCCGGCCAATCCTAAGTAAATGAGTTGGCTTTCTGGGAAGTTTCCATGACCAAACAGAAAACAGATTTCACTTCAGTTCCATCATCAAAGTCCACGAAAGCCTGCAAAGCACTTCTATATCCCTCTCAATCCGTCCCCATACTCTCCTGAGTTGGTTATTACCGGCCTTTTCCCACTGCAGCATTGAGGAGCTATTGAGCAAGAAAGGAGAGGTGATATGACCAGTCACACACAGCATATTTTTGGCAGAGCCAGATATTCTGATTCTAAATTCAGTGTTCTCTTTTAGACTATATTCACTCTGAATACCAACTAAACAATAAATCCACTACCTGTAACTATTTTGACATTTTTTTCTTACAGAGGGTTCAAAGATTTTACAACCTGAATTATTCTAGTGTTTTGTTTTGTTCTTTAAAAAGGCTTGACAATGTAGTCCTAGCTACTTGGGAGGCTGAGACGGGAGGATCTCATGAGCCTAGGAGTCTGAGGCTAAAGTGAGAGCTATGGTTCTGTCATTGCATTCCAGCAATGTGGGCAACAGAGCAAGATCCTGTCTCCTAAAAACGAAAAAAGAGGCTGGACCAGTGGCTCATACCTGTAATCCCAGTACTTTGGCGGCCAGGGAGAGAGGATTACTTGAGCCCAGTAGTTTGAGAACAGCCTGGGCAACATAAGGAGACTCCGTCTCTACAAAAAAATTTAAAAATTAGCTGGCATGGTGGCACGCAAGCTTGTAGTCACAGCTAATTGGGAGCTGAGGCAGGATGACTGCTAAAGCCTGGGAGGTCGCAGCTGCAGTGAGCTGGGATTATGCTATTGCACTTTAGCCTGGGCAACAGAGCAAGACCCTATGTCTAATAAATAAATAAATAAATGGTAAAAGGCTTGACAGTTATTATGATCCTTAATATTTATAACACTTTTATACTGTCAGAAGAGGGTCTGTATTACTTATTCTTATGTATTAATAGAGAACTCTTTTAAAGTGAGTCTTAGTGATTAGGCCATGGTAAGTCAGTAGGACTCTATAACAAAAAGAACATGTAGAAAACTGTCCCTCCTCAGGAATGTGTGTGAACAGGACCTTGGCAGTTGAGTAAGTGGATCTGCTGGTTGGAACTGTCAGATTTCTGCTGAAAACAAAAAAGTTACAAAGAACTCAAGTCTATTTCCAACCCCAAATCCTCAAGCATCAAAGCAATGTCAAGGCCAGAGCTGACCTCAATTTGCCCTCTGGTTACTTAAGGGTCACAATAATTTCTGCATTTAGTAATCACCATCATCAGCCAAGGGCTCAAGGCTAGAGCTCTCTACTTGTTTTTCCCCCTCAAACAATCTGTCACCCAGGCTGGAGTGCAGTGGCACAATCTCAGCTCACTGCAAGCTCCGCCTCCCAGGTTCATGTCATTCTCCTGCCTCAGCCTCCCAAGTAGCTGGGACCACAGGCATCCACCACCATGCCCGGCTAATTTTTTGTATTTTAAGTAGAGATGGGGTTTCACTGTGTTAGCCAGGATGGTCTGGATCTCCTGACCTCGTGATCTGCCCACCTTGGCCTCCCAGAGTGCTGGGATTACAGGTGTGAGCCACTGCGCCCAGCCTTCCCCCTCAAACAATTCTAATTTTTGTCTAGTCACCAACAGAAATAGCCTGCTCTAGTTAGATATCACCTCTCAAGTAAACACTAATTTGTTCTTTCTCAATCTCAGAAGGTGATTGTGATATAAATACAAAGGCCTCAGAATTAAAGAGACTTCAGAGATCATATATTCTAACCACTCACCTTTGCATGAATTTTACCTTAAGTACCACTACCAGGTGGTTAGGATGGCCTACACCTGAACATCTCCAAAGATCAGAAGCTTGGCACCTATTGACACTAGAAAGATGTCTGAAATGGTTCCTTGCAGTAAGCACCAAAAACAACAAAACTTTCCTGCAAGTTTTATTTGCTAAATTTGTTTTTTCTCTCAAATAGAGTTGAGGACTTACTATGTGCTAGGCACTGGGTATACAAGGATTTTTGAAAAGATGCTAGCTAGCCCTATAACTCAAGAAGCTAATAGTCTGTTGTGGTTATTAAGCTATCCACCAGGGCTCTGGGCCTTTCTCTCCACTGGATGCATTGGATTTCCCTGCCTATCTGAAGTTAGGTGAAACTAATGAAATGTGAACAAATGTATCACCTCCAGGGCAAAAGTTTTAGGAGAAAGTATATGCTTTGCCTCACTATTTATTCTTTGGCCTGCAACTGGTTATGTTCCAGATGGCAGCTATTCTATTAGCCTGAGTCCTAAAAGAACAATAGCTGACCCACCATGTACATGCAGTATGAACAAGAAATAACCTTTGTCACTTTAAGCAACTGAGGTTTTTGGAGTAGCTTGTTACGGCACCCCAACCTGACTGATACACAGTCTGAAGACAGATAAACAAAATCATCAGCAAAATGATCTACAAAGTCATCAACAAAATGATCAACACCAATCAGACAATAAGCTGAGTGTTGTAGTGGAAACATGCACAAAGTTCTGTGGGGCATAGGAAAAGACTTTCTACCCAACTCTGTCTTCCGGGAACTTGGGGTAAGGCCTCATAGAGGAGGTTGTTTTTGGATTAGAGCTTGAAGGATGAATAAATACTACCAAGTAGATAAGTTGAGAAAAGGGTGTTGTAGACAAAGGGAACACTTTATACAAAAATCGTAGAGGGAGAGGAAAACACGGCATGCTTAGAGAGCTAGAAGGGATTCAGTTTTGCTATTGTACAAATCTGAATGTGGTAGATTTCCTGTGAAGCTACTACAGCCGAAGCTTCGGGGACCCTCGCTTCTCATGCACAGGCACCTTCCAAAGCCTGTATCTAACTTTGTATCTTTATAATTTTATTCTTAGTTTTTTTTTTCTTAGGAGGGTCCCCCTTACTAATGTTCAAGTTCCAAAAAAGCTGGATCTGCTTGTGATGGATGAGGTCACAGGAATAGGAGGTGATTCTAGGTATACAAACAAGATATTTGACTTTCTACATGATACTTTTTTTTTTTTTTTTTTTTGAGGCAGGGTCTCACTCTATCACCCAGGCTGGAGTGCAGTGGTACAATCATGGCTGTCTGCAGCCTCAAACTCCCAGACTCAAGTGATCCTCCCACTTCAGCCTCCCAAGTAGCCGATACCATGCCCAGCTATTTTTTCGTAGAGATGAGGTTTTGCCATGTTGCCCAGGCTGATCTTGAACTCCTAGACTCAGGCGACCTGCCCGTCTTAGCCTCCCAAAGTGCTGGGATTACAGGCGTGAGCCACTGTGCCCAGCAGACACATTTTTCAACTGGAAAAATGTGATTTTTTTGGAAAAAAAAGAATCATGTTCCCTAAAAGTCTTCTCTTCCCCTAAACCAATAATCCTCAGTTCCTGCACTTTGTGTGACTGGGACAGAGACTCCGCACCACTCTCCACTGTTCCTCTCTGAATGTGCTCTTATTTGTCTATAGCCTTCTCAAGAGTAGCATCTAAATCTAAATCTAATTCCCCAGATACAGTCTAAGCACATTTATCACCTTCCTTAAACTTACTCATGTCATATTTAATCTTTCACAAAGGTTTTTACCCAAACGATGCCACATTATTTCTAATGTGAGATTCCCCAGAAAAATATGGATCAATGCTCTTGGATTTAATCCACATTACCAGGACTGGTACCAAAATACAAGACCTGCTTGTTTCAATTTAGATTTGGCAGAATTTGAGGAACAAGTTTGTAGAGAAAAGATAGTTAATTCATTTAACAAATGTTTACTAAGTGCTTTTCCTATGCCAGACATGCCAGTATATGGGGAAGACAAAAAAGACAGAAATCTCTGCCTTCCTGGAATTTACATTCTAGTTTGGGGGAGAGAGATAATAAATAAAATAAGACAATGAAATTATGTGTCAGAGTAAAAAGTAGAAGAAGAAAAGTACAGCAGGGAAAGGTTGAAGAAGTGTGGAGCATGGGAGGGGTGAGACTGCAATTTAGATATACAGTGGTCAGAAGAGACCTCACTGAGAAAGTGACACTGGAGCCAATACTCAGAGGTGTGGAAGTGAGCCATCTGGGTATGTGGGGAAGCACACTTCAGGCACAGGCATCAGCTGGTACAAAGACCTCGAGGTGAGAATGTGTCTGACATGTTCAAAGAACAGCAAGGAAGCCAGCAGAGCTGGGCGGCAGTAGTAGAGAGACAGTAGTAGAAGACAAGGTCAAAGAGGCTGGGATGGGGAGCAGTGAGGGGATTCGTGCAGGGCCTCACTACATGCCATGATCTGAGTCTCTCTGAGATGGGCAGTGCCAAGAGAGGGCTTTGAGCAGAAGGTTGTTGTGATCCGACACGTGTCCTTCAGCATGGCTCTGCTGGCTGTGTTGAGAATAGACTGTAGGAAAACAGCGGAGAAGCAGGGAACCCTGTCAGACATCAATCTAGGCAGGACATCACAGCAGCGTGGACCAGGACGGTAGAGATGGAGGTAAGGAGAAGTGGCTGGATTCTGGATACGTTTTGAAAGGAAAGCCGAAAAGATTTCCTAAAGGAATGGATAGGAAGATGTGAACACTGTACCCACAGGAATCAAGGATGACTCCAAGATTTTTGATCTAAGTAAGGATAACTAGATCCTTGATTTTTGATAACTAGAAGGATAGTGTTGCCATCAACCAACCAACACAGGTTTGAACCTGGGAAGCTATGTGAAAAAAGCAAAGCAAATCTGTGCTGCTAAAACTCGAAGGTCCTTTTCCAGAGGAAAAACTGGATTGAACTGGTTTGGTCACAAGTGTTGCAGGGAATTAATGGGTCAGACTGCTAATGAGCAAGGAGGCTGTGTAGTGCCAATGTTCCCAAAGAAAAGACTCTGGTCTTTGCCAAAATCTGCTCAAATCTACAGAGAAACTACAGAAAGTGGGGGTTGGGGGGAGGCTGGGACCAAATCTAGGGTATTATAAGAGCCAAGTAGTTAGAAATTGCACTCTCGGAGGTGTGAGACAGTGCCTTTCAGAGTTAAACATGTTACTTTAAATGTACTTGTATCCTAAATTTTGTTCCAAGTACAAAGTAAATTACTTTATTAAATTTAAAACTAAACAGTAAAAAAGAAATTGTTCTGGATGTGGTTTTACTTCTGAGATGACATTTGTTTTGTTTTAATTGAAATTTTCCAGTGTGGGCCAGATAGTTTACAGGTGAGCTCACTCGAATCTCTCAAGAACATTTGTTAAAAAAAAAAAAAAGAAAGAAAGAAAGAAAAATTCTCTCTGGCTCACCACTGTGGATAAGATGTTCCTTTTCCCTCTTCCAGGCTTAGTCTGTATTGACGATTTTCTTCAATGGCCTCACTACAAAGTCCAGCAAGATCTTACACACAAGAAAAAACGCTCAATTTCACTCACAGTAAGAGAAATACAAATGAAAATTACTCTGATTATTTTTCTTTCACTTACTTTGGAAAGGCTTGAAATGTTGGATAAAAATATCCTGAGTTGGCAAGGGTTTGCAGAACTAGGCACTCTCACACACTGCTTGCTGGAGTGAAAACTGGTAAGACTTCTATTAAGAAATATTTAACAAGAACAAAATTATAAATGCTCATTCCCTGACTCACCAGGCTCTGCCTCTAGGAAGGCAGCCTGCTGATATATTTTGCACACATATGAAGTCATACATGTATAAGGTAATCTACTATCAGCATGGTAATGGCAAAGGACTGGAAATAACCTAATCACCCATCAAAAGGAGATAGTCAAATTGATTATGGCACATCTATACAATAGAGTAATACGCACTCGTGAAAAAGAACGAGGGAGGTGCTTTTTATGCTGCTACGATTAACCTTCAACGTATCTTGATTTATGTTAAGCTTTTAAAAAAGCAAAGCGCAGAATAAAAATTATACACTAGAAATACCTCTAGAAAAATATGTGAGAAACTAATAATAGTGTTTGCCCCCTGGGGAGGGGAAGAGGGAGATGTGTTTGAGGGATGCTTTTCCCTGTAGCTCCTTCTAAATTCTGAACAATGCTAATGTGCTATGTATTCAAAACAAAAAGTTAAAAGTTGAAGAAATACATAAGTGGAAAAAATGTTAGCACATTTCCCAAAATACATGGGTTGTTACAAATAACAAGTGAGAAAGTGAGAAGCTAATGATGTCAGAGTAGAGGTCCTTACAGAGTATGTAACTGGGTCAAATACCAAGTAGTGCTCCTTTACATTTCAAACTTCTAATAGCTACAGATGAGCTTTTGGTTTAACTTCTGTAGGGGTACACATGAGCACTTTACTTAAAACTATATATTATATATTCTATTTGCCTGTGGCCATAAAGCCATAGTTCTAAAATAACTTAGAGATATCCAACACATAAAACAAAAAATAAAAAAATAAAAGAAGAAACAAAACAAAAAAATACCCAATATGGAGGAATGGGACAATATATGCCGTCCAACTTCTTTCCTAATTAAAAAATCCTCCAGCAATCTGTTATCCAGTCTCCAGTTGATTATCAAGTCTAGGAGCTCATTATCATTTATGACAATTTATTACAAAGTCCCTTTCTTAGTTGGACCTGGTTCCCAGCTTTTAGATTTGTCTTTTGGACATAAATCAACTCTTTTTACTAAATGACGAGTCAACTCTCTTTTCTATGTATCAGCTTTTCACACAGTTGAAGATCATTTCCCCTTTCAGTATTTACTTCTGCAGCTAAGTGTCCTGAATTATTGCACATTCTCTCTAACGAACTTCTCCTCGAATACATTCTAATTCATCTGCATTTCTCTAAAAATGTGGCAATTAGAACTGAATAAAGCATTCAAGATGTAGCCCAACCAGAAGAGAATTAAATGGAAGCTGTGTTTTCATCATCCTATTACCATTAACTAATACAACCAAAAACTGATCTAGATAAAGTTCTATTTTTCCCCCACAAAAAGGAGGACTTTGAGGTGAAGTGGCCCGCTGGGACAAGGGAGCACTGCTCGAATTAAGCAGGACTAGGATTCTTTCATCACAAGGCCATTCGGATACACATTTTCAGACACTCATTTATAACTGCAACAGAGGACTTCTGAGCTATCTTCCCCTTTGCCTCTTTGAAATCTACCTTCTTGTCTTAAGAAAGGAATGTTAGACTTTCTCTGAACATCCTATCTAAATGTCTTTGTTGGCTCCCCCAAATCCAAGCTGAATTATTCTCTATCACAGCATCCTAATTGTTTCTTTCATAACATTTATCAAAATTTGTCTGGATCTTCATCTGATTCTTTTCCTGCTTACTGTCTTTCACTTTGGCTAGGCTGTAAGCTCTGTAAGTAAGGTCAGGGCCTATATCCACTGTTTCCCTAGCATATAAGCACAATGTCTAGCACATAATAATCATTTTCAGTGACTGAATGGGTGAATAAACAGTAGCTGATAATGCAGTTAAGACCCTAACATCAGACAGAGCTGGGTTTGTGTCCTAGAGCCCTACCACTGTGGACTGTGTATTCCTGGGCAAATGACGTAAGTCCTCACAATCTATTCCCTCATTGGTAAAATGAGGAGCTATTAATGCCTACCTACCTCATACAGCTGACATGACATTCAGTGAATTGATAAGAAGTACACAAAAGGATTTAGCATGCTGTCTGAGATACAGGAAACACTCAATAAATCATAGTTGCTGCAGCTACTGTTGCTGTTCTAATTACCACCACATCCCACTCAGAGGCTGGCCACTGAAGGATGACAATTAACTGTTAACAACTAGAGGTACATCAGCTGTTGTATCCAGCCTACCTTTATTTTTTAAACATTGTGGTTAAAAAAAAAACAAAAAAAACAAAAAACAAAAAAACCATAACATAAAATTTATTGTCTCAGCCATCTTTTTCTTCTTTTGAGATGGAATCTCACTCTTGTCACCCAGGCTAGAGTGCAGTGGCGCGAATTGACTCACTGCAACCTCTGCCTCCCAGGTTCAAGCGATTCTCCTGCCTCAGCCTCCTGAGTAGCTGGGATTATAGGCACCCATCACCATGCCAGGCTAATTTTTGTACTTTTAGTAGAGACGGGGTTTTGCCATGTTGGCCAGGCTGGTCTCGAACTCCTGACTTCAGGTGATCAGCCTGCCTCAGCCTCCCAAAGTGCTGGGATTACAGGTGTGAGCCACCGTGCCCAGCCTGTCTTAACCATTTTTAAGTGTACAGTTAGGTAGTGTTAAGCACATTCACACTGTTGACCAACAGATCCCCAGAACTTTTTCATCTTGCAAAACTCAAACACTATACCCATCAAATAACTATTCTCCTTTCACTCTTCCCCCAGCCCCTGGCAACTACCATGCTACTTTCTAAGAGTTTGACTAATTTAGATACCTCATAAAAGTGAAGTTACATTTCAAGATGTAGCCCAACCAGAAGAGAATGAAAAGTACGCTGTTTTCATCATCCTACTACCACTACTAAAACTACCAGAAACCTAGCTAGCTAAAACAAGTACTTATCTTGGGCCGGGCGCCGTGGCTCACGCCTGTAATCCCAGCACTTTGGGAGGCCGAGGCAGGTGGATCATGAGGTCAGGAGATCAAGACCATTCTGGCTAACACAGTGAAACCTCGTCTCTACTAAAAATACAAAGAATTAGCCGGGCGTGGTGGCAGGTGCCTGTAGTCCCAGCTACTCAGGAGGCTGAGGCAGGAGAATGGCGTGAACTCAGAGGGCGGAGCTTGCAGTGAGCTGAGATCGCACCACTGCGCTCCAGACTGGGCGACAGAGCAAGACTCTGTCCAAAAAAAAAAAAAAAAAAGAATTCCTTTCCATTTTAAGGCTAAACAATAGTCCATGATACGTATATATCATATTTCATTTATCCATTCATCCACTGATGGACATTTAGATTGCTTCCCCCTCTTGGTTATTGTGAATAATGCTGCAGTGAATATGGATGTGCAAATATCTCTTTGGGATCTTATTTTTTATTCTTTGGGGTATACACTGTTTTTTCTTGTTTAAGCTCTCCACAATCCTATGATGCTGGCAGCACAGCAGAAATCACAGAAGTCATCAGTTTGTCTTCACCTTTTTTGATTCTGTCATTCTGAATCAAATTGTCATTCTGTCATCAAATTATTGTCTCTAGCTCACTTCCTACTCCTTTCTGATAACCTCCTGGTTCCTCTATTTTCAAATGAATTCAACAGATCAAATTTAAAATTTATTTTACTTGTACAAAAGGGAAGGAAGCTATTACACCATTCCTATCCCTTTCTGTTAGAAGAACTGTAGGTCCCTCATCCATAGAAGGGTACTGCCCCAGGCCTGAGCAGAGTGAAGCTGCAGGTACCCAGGGCCTAGCCCCCTGGAACAATTGAGGGCCATGGCTCTACCTTAGTTGGCCCAGGACAGTTTCTAAAATGTTTACTTTATGAGCAGTGTTTTGAAAGCTATTAGTATTTCATTGGGAAGTATCAGTTTCCCGTGAGATTAAGTCCTATTCACTGGGTTGATCAGCCTTATCATTAGAGCCAGGATATTTCTCTGCAAATCCCCTTCCAATCTTATGCTGCCCAACTAACGGGACCAACTGCATTTGCTCAATAAAGTTCTGTATTTTCCAACAGCTCTTCATTTTCACATTATTGTCCTGGGGTGGGGGGCAGCAGAACAGAGATATTGACAGCCAAATGGAAGATGCACTGGGAGGCTTCTGAGGATACTTGCTCTGTCTTTGAGAAACCTTAGAGCATCAAGGTGAAGCAAAAGGAATGGAGAGGAATAGTTCTCAGTACCGGAGACTTCTCTAATCTAGAAAGCAATAAAGTCAATCATAAATCATGAAAATGAGAGTGGTTGTCATGGTGCAAAATATAAAATTCCAGCAACTATTTATCAGGAATGAAGTAGATATCATCTCCCTGTTCTCATTCTCAGCCTTCTTCCTGCAATATGTGAGTGCATGTGCATGAACCCACACTCACCAGTGATACACTCAGCAGAGTACTGGGGGAAGAGTTAACTTCTGCTGCAAGATAATTAGCATATTTATTTTCCTTTCTGTGAGACTTCAGGAGCCTAAATCAGAAGTTTCTAAGAGCTTCTTTTGATGACATATATTCTGAGAATGGATACATCTAAGAATAGATGTAATGTATCTGCCATTATGAATTTGGTAAAAGCAAAAGGACTGCTTTAATATTACATATTGGTTTGTTACTGTTGCTTCTATGATACACTCGGACAAGACAATTTCTAGTCCAAGTGTATCACAGTGGTATTACATGAAACACCACTTAAATCTCATAAAAAATAGAAAAGATCCCCTAACTGGCCTCTCCCATCTTCCCCCTCCCCCATGGAGCCAGACTGCCACTGTCCCACTTATTCAACTTCCTTGCTCATCAATCTTTGGTGCATTGTAGGCCCCATTCCTTCCTTCCCTTCTGCACAAACCACTTGCACCAAGGTCATCAGTCAAGTGGCTCTTTCCTACTCCTTCTAGTCTCAAACCACTCAGAACCCAAAGGAAGTTAAGACCCACACCTCTACAATCTCTCCAAAGGGAGCAAAACCCACACCCAGGACTTTGCAGTCTCCTCTACTCAAGAGATTTCCAAATCACCCTTGCCAGCCCTGACCTATCTGCCAAGTTCCAAACCCATTACTTCCAACTGCCATTGATCCCTGCAGGTTTTAAAAAACTACGCACATAAATATCTGGCTCCATTAACCTTGGCACTCACCCTTCAAAAAAACGAAACAAACAAATAAAAAATACAGCCTTGGGTCTACTTCCTAAATCTTCATCTCACCTCTCACCACCTGTCTTAGTCCGTTTGGGCTGCTATAACAAAAATACCATAGACTGGATGGCTTACAAACAACAGAAATGTATTTCTCACAGTTCTCGAGACCAGGAAGTCCAAGATGAAGGTGCTGGCATATTCAGCGTCTGGTGAGGGCCTACCTCCTCATAGACAGACAACTTCCCACTGTCCTCACATGGCGGAAGGGACCAGGGAGTGTCTGGGGTCTCTTTTATAAGGCCACCAGTCCCATTCATGAGAGTTCCACCCCATGACCCACTTACCCTCCAAAGGCCTCACCTCCTAAGACAATCACATTAGGGATTAAAATTTCAACACATGAATTTTAGGGGATACATTCAGTCCACTAGTACCATACATCCAGATTTCCAAGCATACTTATTTTTTTTTTCCTAGTTTCCTTTATTCACATCTCTCTTCTTTTTCTCTTTTCCCATATGAAAAGTTAATGGTCTCAGAAGCACTTACATCTTTCTTGGTGGAGGGACTTTTAGAAATTGTGGTAAAATATACATAACATAAAATTTACCATCTTAATCATTTTCAGGCGGAGAGTTCAGTAGCATTAACACAGTCACATTGTTGTGCAACCATCATCACCATCTGCCTCCAGAATTCTTCACCTTACAAAACTGAAACCCTACACCCATTCAACAGTAACTCCCATTTCCTGCCCACCCCTGACTTCTGACAACTACTATTCTGCTTTCTGTCTCTGTAGATTTGGCTACTCTAGATATTTTACATAAGTGGACACATACAGTATTTGCCTTTTTATAACTGATCAATTTAACTTAGCATAGTATCCTCAAGGTTCATCCATATTATAGTGTATGTCAGGATTTACTTCCTTTTAAAGGCTGAATAATATCCCCCTGTACGTATATACCACATTTTATCCATCCATCTGTCAATGAACACTTGGGTTTCTTCTACCTTTTGCCTATTGTAAATAATGTTGCTATGAACATGGACATACAATCTCTTTGAGTCCCTACTATCGACTCTTCCGGGTATCTACCCAGAAGTGGAATTGCTGAATCACATGGTGATTCTATTTTTAATTTCTTGAGGAACTGCCATACTGTTTTCCGTAACAGCTGCACCATTTTACATTCCCACCAACAGTGCACTGAGTTCCCAAGAGTTCTCCACATCCATGCCAATACTTGTTATTTTGTTTTTTGTTTTTTCTTTTTCCTTCAGAGCTGCCATCCTAATGGGTGTGAGGCTGTATCTCACTGTGGTTTTGATTTGTATTGCCCAATTATACTAACGTTGAGCATTTTTAGTGTGCTTATTGCTCATTTGTGTATCTTCTTTGAATAAATGTCTATTCAAGTCCTCTGACCATTTTAATCAGGCTGTCTGGGGTTTTTTGTTGTTCTTGTTGGGTTGTAGAAATTATCTGTATGTTCTAGATACTACCCCTTTATTAGATATATGGTTTGCAAGTGTCGTGAAGCTTTTCTCCTGTTTTCTTCTAAGCATTTTCTAGTTTTAGATCTTTTGTTTAGGTCTTTGATTCATTTTGAGTTAACTTTTATATATGGTGTAAGGTAAGGATCCAATTCCATTATTTTCCATGTAGCTATCCAGTTTTCTCAGCACTATTTGTTGAAAAGACTGTCCTATTCCCATTGAAAGGTCTTGGCATCCTTGTAAAAACTCATTTGACCTTATGTGTGAGGGTTTGTTTCTGGTCTCTCCATTCTACTCCATTGGTCTATATGCCTTCATTAATAATTTTTAATATTGAATACATGTTGAAATAATATTTTGGATATACCAGGTTAAATACATTCTTAACTTCATTTTGCTTTTTTTTTTTTTTAACTGTTTCAATGTGGCTCATCAGACACTTATCATCACATATTGACTCTCATTACATTTCTGTTGGACAGCACTGCCTAGATGCTTCAGACTGGAGCCACCGGGCAGTGTGGAGAGCAACAGCTAACATCATAGGATTAGATGATCATCTGAAAGCTCCTCTCCTCTTGTGTTTATCATTATAGTACTTAGGGAGCAGGATATCACTGTGGCTGAGAATTGAGGCTTCTGAGTCAGGCAAGTCCAGGTTTCAAGACCTGCCCTGTCCAACACAGCAGCCACTAGCCATACGTACTCATGAGTGTACTGAGTATCTGAAATGTGGCTACTGTGAATTGAGATGCACTATAAATGTAAAATACAGACCAGATTTCAAAGACTCAGTATCAAAAAAAGTAAAATATCTAGTTAATAACTTTTATATCAATTACATGTTAAAATATTAGTATTTCTGATAAATTGGGTTAAATAAAATGTATTATTAAAATTAATTTGACTTGTGTTTCTTAGCAGGCTATTTTTTAGATCAGGTTCACAGCAAAACTGACCAGAAGGTATAGATATTTCCCATATACCCACTGCCCCACACATGCATAGCCTACTTCATTATTGACATCCCCCACCAGAATGGTACATTTGTTACAACTGATCAGTCTACACTGACACATCATTATCACCCAAAGTCCACAGTTTACATTAGGGTTCACTCTTGGTGTACATTCTATGGGTTTGGACAAATTTATAATGATATGTATCTACAATTAGTTATAATATCATACAAAATAGTTCTACTGCTCTAAAAATCTTCTGTGCTCTGCCTGTTCATCCCTCCCTCCTCCCTAACCCCTGGCAACCACTGATCATTTTACTGTCTCTATAGTTTTGCCTTTTCCAGAATGTCATATAGTTGGAATCATACAGGTATGTAGCCTTTTTGGATTGGCTTCTTTCACTTAGTAATATGCATTTAATCTCCCCCCATCGCTTTTTTATTGCTTTGATAGCTTATTTTTTGACTTGTTAATTTTGATTTTTTTAAAAATGTGGCTCCTGGAACATTTTAAATGACACATGCAGCTCACCTTATGTTTCTGTTGAACATTTCTCGGCTTGGCAAGAGCAGTTTTTCTCAGCATTGCATCTTCCTGTCTTTCCAGTCACTCAAGTCCAAGCCCGGCATACTTGGTTTACTGCAACCTAAACACACCAGCCTCCTTGCCTTCCCACATACTAGAGTCCCTTCATTAGAGTTTTCTTTAACCCCCTCCCTCACCTGAAGATGAATTCATGCTCAGACCCAATTCAAATATGATATCCTCAGTGAAGCTTTTCTAAACTTCCACTGTACCTAAATCATTTTTTATAGCACATTCTACCTTTAATTTTTTTGTATGTGGTTCACTTCCTCTCCAGAGTGTGAACTCCTTGAATTAGGCCCCATGTTTTGTTTATCTCTGGGTCCTCAATCCCTAGTACAGAGCCTGACACATGGTAGGCAATCAGAGATAAGTTAATAAATGAGTAAAACACAGGAAAATTAATATATCCTCTAATAAGAGATAACATACTCACTTACAATCAAATAGCTTAGAAAAGAACCTCAAACACCATAAATGAGGCTGTAAAATTCTATTAGCCAATAGCTAAAATTATTTACAAGCTAAAATTTGTATTTTCAGTCAAAGCAACACATTAATCAACAATATTTATAAAGTAATCACAATGAAAGATGGTAAAGCAGCTCCTAATGGTTAATGATAGTGATTGGCCTGGAGATGTGGAAACTAGCTATGGAAACTAGATGGTTAAAACAACCACATTCCATATCCATTAAGTGCTGACAGCCCAGAACCCACCAAAGTAGAGGCAGTGAAACAGCCTTTGAAGTAGTTTTCAAAGGAAGCCACCAAGATGATTAAAGGGTTGGAAAATGAGATTTATGGGTAATGGCCACAGAAATGAAGACAATTTTGCCTAGGCAAGAGAAGAGGCCGAAGGGTGACTTAATAACCATCTTCAATCATTGTTATTACACAAAGGATGATGACCAGATGGTCTCCATTTTCATCAAAGACAGAATACTGAAAATGGACTTAAGCTGCAGCATAAAAAAAAAAAAAAACGATGGTCTAGTTTTAAACAAAGAACTCAATGGTTAAGAACTAGTATACAGCAAAGCAGACCTGGGTAGTGTGGTGTAGCTATGTCCGAACTCATCTATTATGCTGGGAAAGCAGCAAGTGGGTAGGGTGTGTTCAGGTCTTCAACAGTCCTTTGTTGAGGGCAAATTCTCAACTGGCTAGTCCTCAAATGAATCACGTAGCATACAACCACAGGAGTGGAAAAGAAAGAGATATGAAAATTGAAACACAGCACCCTCTGGTGTACATAGTTGTCTTTTAATCTAGGAAAATTCTTGATATGTATCAGTATTTTTCAAAATGTAAGGTCCAAACCATGACAGAGTCAGGAGAAACTTACGCAAGGCTGGTCTTAGGGTTCGTTTAATCACTACATTCATCTTTATCAAGCACCTGTGATAGATTTCTCCCTGTTACCAAGAAGTACCAGGAAGGCTGTTACACAAGCAACCTCAACTTCTGCCTATAGCAAACATGGATACTTCCCAATCACCTTTTGAATGCTGAATTCAGACTTTGATACAACTAGTTGGCACACGACCACGCCATGCTGAGACATGATAACATCTGCCAGATAATGTGAATTTTGCCCTGTGTTCAGGAGTATATTACATATAAAAGTTAAGAAACACCTAAATGGGGGTGTTCCCTTAGACATTCTCCCTGCTATGTTGTGGTGTATACACCCCTCTTTACTGATCTCTGTCTCCCAAATTCCAGCAGGCCACTTTTTACATCCCCCTAGGCTTTATCCTGCAAAACCTTCCTCATATCCTTTTCAGTACAAAGGACATTCAATGAGCTCAAAAAGTCTGAGACCCAATCAAGAATCTTTTGCAGCTCTCTCGATATCTTTAGCCATCTTGGTGCCAGATGGGAACTTCATTCACATGACACACATAATTCCTTCATGTGACTCACCATTGCTAAGCAACTGGTATGTCCTAGGTGAATAAAACATAGGCCCTGTGTCTGAGATTCACAGTGCAGTGGGGGAACACAGATAGATACGGGGGTCAATAGATGAGTTGAAGCATAAGTTGAAGCTCAAGGCTCTATATGCTAAGACGAGAGGAAAAAGGCAATGGAGACACCAGACAAGAACTATCAGGACATCAGGGCAGAACTTATAAATGAGGCAGGACTTATGCTAAAAACAAGTCTTAAAGGATGAAAAGAAGTTGTCCAGGTAGAGGAGATAGGAGTATGTATCATCCTAGGCATAAAGGTCCCAAGGCATATCACCTTTGGGAGGATGGAGCCATGTGGCACACTGGCTTCTGGTCCCAAAGTTCTCCTTGAAGAGACATGAAAATCCCACCTGAAGAACTGACCCTTGCAGATCATACATAGCATAGACCTAAATGGCAACAAACAAGCAAACAAAAAACCTAACACAGGCTAGGCATTGGTCTCATGGAAGCGAGACAGGCTGGAGTAGCAAAGGGTCTGAGTAAGAAGCTCAGGAGGAATTCCTCCGATACCCTTCTTAGTACCCCCTCCCCAGCAACATCTAACACCCTCACTCAGGCCCAACTCCATTGCTGCACTGGCGGCACTGCATTGTAATTGTGGGTACAAGATTCCTCCCCCACAAGACTGTGGGCTGAGGCAAGAGCTCTACCTTTTTATTACTATGCATCTGACACCCAGCACATATGAAGCACAAGCAAAATTTGATGACTAAGCTAAGTAATTAGTTCATATGTGTGATTAGGGTTTGAAAGGGCAGGACCTTGGACCTATGATCCCAAATACCTTTCTCTATCTAGTTCACCAGGTTTTGTTCCTCCTCAGAAGCCATCTATCCTTACCTTGGTTCATGTTTTCCTATCTCTCCATTTTATACACATAAACCAACTTCTACCCTCAAATCAGGGAAAAGGGACAGACAGATATTCCTGTCCTCAAGTTAAGAGGGACCTATGTGAAAGTGAAAAACAACCAAGCCAAAGAGGTAACAGGGAACTGGCTTCTCGAGCACTCAGAAGAATTTGAGATTACTGCCCCACGAGGGAAAAAGAGAAACCCAACCCGATTACAGTGTAAAAATAGGTCACTGCTTGAATACAGCCCTTTGGTTACTGGCTGCAAACCCCTTTTTGCTTTTGACTCCAGTGTCACAAGAAAGTGGCAGCATAGTCTTAGAATAAGGGCTCCACAGCCAGCTGGCTGCTCAGCCTGGCCTTCCCGCTGGCAGTCTAGAAGGAGCATGCACGGCCAGGCACCTACTGGGGAGCTCAGTGAGCCTTTGTCACTGCTGACATGAAATACCAGAGTTGGTAAGTTTCTTTGGTTTTGTTTTGAACAAACTGGGAGATAGTTCAAGGTTGTCCTTGTAAGTCTCTCTCACTTGCATTCAGCTATACATTGTTTAGTACGAAATAAATGAGTACAGTTCAGCTAGTTCACTTATCCCGACGCCGAACCAGCAGGCAGCCTCTTTTCCATGAGAGACAGTTATAATTTTGAATTATTGTAATGCTGTACTTGCAGCAAACTTGGTGTGTGTGCGTGCATGTGCACACATGGCTGAGAGTGGGGGGCAGTGCCAAAATGTTGGTTCTATGGCAAAAAAACAAAATAAACAAACAAAAAAAACCGCTGTGTATAGCTAAAAAATTGGCCAAGAAAAAGGCAGAATAGAATATGTTTTTATTAACAAACAGCGTATTTTATAATGGTGGTGATCAATATTTACTAAACACAAGGTTCTAGAGGGCTCTTCTGGTAGGATAATTCTAAGAAAGAGGTTCCAGAATGTCAACTTATGTATTCCTTTATAAAACACAGCCCTGGCTTACACAGTGTCTGGTGTACATGTCTCTTCTCTCCAATGAACTATAAGATCTTTGAGGTAAGGGTTCAGTGCTGCACCACTCAGCTACACTAATGGCAATGTGCACACAGTGAGTGCTCGTTAAATACATCAATTACAGGAGTTCACTTGCAGTTTCTTGCTTACTACAAAAAACAGGGTCAATCATTATAAGCATTCCCATCCAACACCCAATTTGTTGCATGCGGAATGAACTTCAGTTTGGGTCCCTTGCTATTAAAGCACTCAATACCCATTATTTGTTTGCATTTATGTAGAGTTCATCGATGCAGGCCCTGAAAAGTTAAATGAACCTTAACATAGCCATCCAAATAAAATTAATTAGAATTTATGTCTCAACTATTTCTAACAGAGTTTGAGTAATAAGACTCAACAGAAGGAAAACAGGGTAATAACAGACATAGAGAAAGAGAAAAAAAGGAAGGGAGCAGGGAGTGATGGCAGGAGAAGAGAAGAAGGAAGGAAAGGAAGGAGAGACAGAGGGTGGAAACATCTATCTAAGCAAGGGCTTCTTCCTCATGTCAAAAATTTCTGCAAAAAAATCTTTTTGGACAAATTCATATCATGCTTCTAACATCTGCTCATTGTAAAAAATACAGGATACAAACCTACAAATTCAGTACTTTTATAGAAATTTACATTTCATCAAAACAGCAAGATAAATTTGAAAAATATTAATACATACATAGGCAAGACATTTCCTTACTTTGCATAAATATGCTCACATAAACAATCCATTCCTTGCCAAAATAGAGCCCTTCCAACCCCCTGCTCCCCAACCTCCAAGGCAGGGTCTTGATCCATGGGTTAGAATCACTAAAATACAAGGAAACTTATCTATTAAGCACCATTTGGATTCTAAGATGCAAGTAAGAAACCTAATTTGAAAGGGCTTACACGACAAAGGTGGTATGCTGGCACATGTGAATGGAAAGTTCAGCAGCTTCAGGTTGAGTTTGAGTCAGTTGCTCTATGACGAAAACAAGGGCCTATTTTCTTTCTTTCTACTTCGTTAACCACATCCTAGGGGTAGCTTCCCTCATGACAGCAAGATAACTCCAGCAGCCTCAGGCTTCAAGTCCCAAACATCCAGAAGGACACAGAGAGAAGGCTGTCTTGGGGAGGTCTATCAGAAGACTGAAGAGCCTTCTTTCGAAAGTCCTCAGCAAGCATGCTGATGGCCTACACAGGTCACATGCCCAGCCATGAACAAACCCTCTTGGCATGACTGCCACTGGGTTAATCACTGTTCAACAGGTGTGGGGTTTACCTGACTGGGCTTAAACAATCAAGATCTATCCCTGGAGCTGAGGGTGGGACCAATCCCTCTCCTACCAGAAGACAAAAACAAACATTCCCTGTTTCCTATGGAAGGGACTGGGGAGGGAGGGAGAAGAGACATTGTGAGAAGGGGAACAATTACAATGTCCTCCACCCTTCACCTGGCACTGAATTTGACCCTGCGATTCCCAGTATCAAGAGCAAATATGGAAATGTATTTTAAGGGACCCTATTTTTATCATTTAACAAAGACAAATGTTTATTCTTATACAGAGATAAATTCTTTTGAAGGGAAACTCAAGGAGAAGAATGTCTTGGAACTGTGTTTAAGAGAAAATGGGTAAAGCAGGAGGCTTAGTTTGGAAAGATGCAGTCACACACACTCAATAGGCCTTTTTTTTTTTTTTTTTTTTTTTGAGATGGAGTCTCGCTCTGTTGCCCAGGCTGGAGTGCAGTGGCACAATCTCGGCTCACTGCAACCTCTGCCTCCCAGGTTCAAGCGCTTCTCCTGCCTCAGCCTTCCAAGTAGCTGGGACTACATGTGCGTGCCACCATGCCAGTCTAATTTTTTTATTTAGTAGAGATGGGGGGGTTTGCCATGTTGGCCAGGCTAGTCAATAGGCCATTCCTACATGGATCCTCCAGAAGGCAGAGCATGGGAAAGTAAATCATAATCAAGTGAAGTTATTTTGGCAGAGGGCTGAGATGATAGCTCAGATGCTTTCCCTTCAAATCATCGAACTTACTGCAAAGATTAGTAACTCACATATATCTTAGAACCCCTTTTTAAATGTTTGTTTTTGTAGGTACATGGTAGGTGTATATATTTATGGGTTACATGAAATATTTTGATACAGGCATGTAGGCATGTGATACATAATCACATCAGGGTAAATGAGGGATTCATCACCTCAAGTATTTATCCTTTTAATTATACTATTTGTAAACATACAATTAAATTTTTTTTTTACAATAGTCACTCTGTTGTGCTGGCAAATACCAGGTCTTATTCATTCTATTTTTTTGTACCCATGAACCATCCCTATTTTCCCCCCATTGCTCACCCTACTACCTTTCCCAGCCTCTGGTAACCATCCTTCTATCCTTCTACTCTCTATCTCCATGAGCTCAGTTCTTTTAATTTTTAGCTCCAACAAATAACTGAAAACATGCTACATTTGTCTTTCTGCTCCTGGCTTATTTCACTTAACATAATGACCTCCAGTTCTATTCATGTTGTTGCAAATGACAGGATCTCATTTTTATGGTTGAATAGGACTTTATTGTGCATATGTACCACATTTTTCTTTATCCATTCATCTGTTGATGGGCACATAGATTGCTTCGAAATCTTGGCTATTGTGAATAGTGCTGCAATAAACATGAGAGTGCAGGTATCTCTTGGATATACTGATTTCCTTTTTGCAGGGTATATAGCCAGCAGTGGGATTGCTGGATCGTATGATAGCTCTATTTTTAGTTTTTAGAGGAACCTCCAAACTGTTCTCCGCAGTGGGAAATTCCATTCCCACCAACAGTGTACAAGGGGTCCCTTTTCTCCATATCCTCACCAGCATTTGTTATTTATTGCCTGCCTTTGGATAAAGGTCATTTTACCTGGGGTGAGGTGATATCTCATTGTAGTTTTGATTGGCATTCCTGATAAACGATGCTGAGCACCTTTTCCTATGCCTGTTTGCCATTTGTATGTCTTCTTCTGAGAAATGTCTATTCAAATCCCTTGCCCATTTTTAATGGGATTATTAGATTTTTTTCCTGTCGAGTTGTTTGAGCTCTTTATACATTGATTATTAATCCTTTGTCAGAAAGGTAGTTTGTAAATATTTTCTCCCATGTTGTGTGGGTTGTCCCTTCACTTTAATTGTCCCCCTTGCTGTGCAGAAGTTTTTTTTAACTTAAAGCAATTCTGTTTGTTCATTTTTGCTTTGGTTGCCTGTGCTTGTCCAGGTATTACTCAAGAAATCTTTGCCCACTTCTGTTTCACGGGTCTGTGCGTCTGTTTTTATGCCAATATCATGCTGTTTTGGTTACTGTAACTCTGTGTATAATCTGAAGTTAGGTAATGTGATTCTTCCAGTTTTGTTCTTTTTGCTCTGGATAGCTTTGGTTATTCTGGGTTGTCTGTGGTTCCAATATAAATTTTTGAATTGCTTTCTCTATTTCTGTGAAGAATCATTCATATTTTGATAGGGATTGCATTGACTGTACATTGTTTTGGGTAGTATGAATATTTTAATAACATTTATTCTTCCAATCCACGAATTATGTATATTTATAAAAATAAGCTCAAACACTTTAAAATCATGACCTCTAGAGTGTTGTAAATTGTCAGATTATCCTCTAAGAGTGTGTGTGTGTACATGTGTGTACCTGTCATTATTTCAAATTTTAAAATATTTGAGTGCTACTAGATGCTCAGCTCTAAGAGATCGCGTACAAAGAGGAAGAGTTCAAAACCATAGTGTCTCTGCCCTCAAGAAATGTAACGACTACTACTACCACCAACTGGATAAACCCTATGAGCTAAGTATCAACTTGAATTTCCAAATTGGGAAACCAAGGCTTGAATGACCAAGTCACTTGACTCAGTCACACAAGCAACAGACAACAGCTAGGATTCAAAGCCAGGTATTCCCAATTCCAAAGCCTAGATCCTTAACTACAGTACATCTGGCTGACAAGAAAACACAAACATCCATTAAGAGTGAGGAGTAGGGGCGCGGTGGCTCAAGCCTGTAATCCCAGCACTTTGGGAGGTCGAGACAGGTGGATCACGAGGTCAGGAGATCGAGACCATCCTGGCTAACCTGGTGAAACCCCATCTCTACTAAAAAATACAAAAAACTAGCCGGGCATGGTGGCGGGCGCCTGTAGTCCCAGCTACTCGGGAGGCTGAGGCAGGAGAATGGCATAAACCCGGGAGGCGGAGCTTGCAGTGAGCTGAGATCTGGCCACTGCACTCCAGCCTGGGTGACAGAGCGAGACTCTGTCTCAAAAAAAAAAAAAAAAAAGAGTGAGTAGAAAGAGTATATTTACAGTGAAGAGCTAAGTCCTGAGATGTGCAGTAAAGTGGCTTAGGAGAAATCAAAGAATGCAAATAGGGTGAGGAGCCACCTACACAGCTGTTAGCTTTGTGAACCCTGTCAACACTGATGCCTAACTGATCATACACAATCTGTCTGCTGGCCTCTGACCCATGACCTACTAGTGTACTATGTCTTTAGCAACTGACAGAATGGAAAACCAATGACATTTCGACAGGCCTTAAGACCTTTCAAAGTTATCTCCAAGGATGGAATCAGCTCTTTCCCTGATGTGGACAGACTTCCATTCTGTTTTAGAGATAAGGCCATATATGGAGGAAGTTTGAAATCCTCTGGCCAAATACTAGGTAGTACTTCCATTGTTTAATAATTAAATGATTTTTATAACCCTATCCCACAGAGTATATGGCAATTTTCTTTGCCCACAGGATCAATTGTCACTAATCTTTTAGCTTGGTGGAAACAGCTAAATGTCTTATAATGTCTGAACAAAATGTAATACCACTTCCTCTGTGCTTGTCTCCATGTACCAGAAAGTCGTGGGTCTAAGTGGATGTGGTATCCCTCTCATGCCTCAGCAGTCCCTTTACAAAGCAGCAGACTTCTGGGTACCCAGGTCAGGGCAGACCTCCCAATCTTCAGGGTATGATTCTAGGTTCCCAGTGTTCCAAGAGAGGGAGAAATATTTCCTCTATAAAATAATGGGGGTCAGAAGTGTATGCGATTTCCCTTTGCTTCCATGAAATTAGGAGAAAGCACCAACACTTTCTACTAATTCCACAGTGAATAGGATGTGCCACCAGCCCAGCATCAGTAGGGTTTCTCTTCATACTCATGAAGCGTAATGGTGAGGTGGCTGCCTGGAATTAAGATTGCTGCTGTCAAGGTAGTAAGAAACAGTTCAATTTTTCCCCATGAGCCAATTATTATCAGGGTCACATCTGGAACCTGGGCTTCATTTTCCCGATTCAATCCATATTTGAATGACCACTATGGACCAGGTTATATGCTAACATCTCACAGACTCAAACAATCTTAGGAAATGGATATTATTTCTGCCTTACCTATGTGGAAGCTAAATAAAGCTCAGGAAAGTTATATCTTTTATCACAGAGCTGGACAATTATAGTTGGATACCAGACTGAATCTCTTGACACTATGTTCTGGGCTGACTCCACTATGTGCCACTGACTCCCCTAGTGCTGAAGTTTGGGGCTTTATATTATTATATGATAATAACAATATATGGGATTTCAATGGTCATCCTCATAATCAAGCTCTTACTCTACTCTCAAAGGAGAAAGAACATATCATGTTGAAGGGGGCTATTAGAAGGCAAATGTGGTAAATGCTACAATGAATGGACACAAGCAGTTTAGAAACCCTATGGTGAGGATCAACTCTGACTGGAGTGAGAGTGAAGGAAAACTTAAGAGATGTGAAGTCATCCACTGGGAAGGAGATGCTTTTGAGGTTAACGAAAGCTCTAAACACAGAAATGGAAGCAGGCAAACACAAAGGGATTCGTGGACCACCCCTTACCATCAGGGTTTCTCAACCTTTTTATTGACATTTAGGACTAGATAATTCTATGTGCTGGGGGGCTGTCCTGTAAATTGCAGTATATTTAGTAACATCCCTGACCTTTACCCACTAGATGCCAGTAGAACACACTGTCTCCAGGTCATGACAACCAAAAAGTCTCCAGACACTGCCAAATATCCCCCGGGAGACACAGTCATCCCTAGTTGAAAACCAGTGCCTTTGGTGAAGATGTGCCAGAAACTGCAGATTGGCTAAATGTGGAGGCTGGGGAGGTGCAGAGTAAGAACAGGAAGCCATGAACCAAATAGGAAAGAGGGACAGATGTGTGACTCAAGTCCTCTCAGCAACGCCCTCAGGTATGGACTCTGACTACCTTAAAGCAGATGGAGAGCCAGGCACAGTAGCTCACGCCTGTAATCCTACCACCTTGGGAGGCTGAGGCAGTAGGATCACTTGAGCCCAGGAGTTCAAGACTAGCCTGGGCAATACAGTAAGGCCCTGTATTTTTTTTAAAACACATATTTTAAAAAAGACAAATGGAGGCAAATGAGATCCCATGATGGGGACCCTTTGATGAATGTCCAGTAGGACCCTGACTGGGAGTAGGACATCTATAAGTGGAGAGGATGGATTCTAGACCCAGACAGCTTGGAAGAGAAAAACCCTTACTCTCTTTCTCTTTTCAGTAAATCAAAGAAAGAGAGGACAACAAGGGGGAATGCTAATAGAATAGTCGTAATGAACCTGGAATTCCCACGCCTATTTGGGAGGACGGGAGGGGAACTGGATAAGGAGAAATACTGATTTGTGCTGTTTCTGTGACTGCAGTGCCATCCTTACCTTCTCGGGCCATCTCGTATTCCCTCACCTCTCACCCTTGGAAGGGTTTTGTCCCAGGAAAAGCAAAAGGAGTTGACATACTTAGTCCTGGGAGGGAGGAAGGAAAGAAGAGAAGGGAGTAAAGATGAGAGTATTCTGACGTTCAAAATTGATCTATTAATAGTGTTCACAAAAGGGACCATGTTTCCCAGTAAAAAGAAAACAAGGTAATGCTGGGGCTGGGGATGGGGGTTAAGGAAAGGGAAGGGGCCAAGAAGTAAATGTTTACAAAATGCCCACTGAGTGTCAATTCTGGGCAAGGCACATTGCATGAGTCACCACCTTCAATTTTCACAGCATCATGTAATATCTATGTATGAAGTGGTTATAACAAGCTCCTTTCTATACAGAAGGAAAGTGAGGTTCAGAGGCATCTTCACAGACTGAGAGGCTTCCCACCGTGGCCAGGGACTCCGGGCTTGTTTGGCAGACTCCTCCATGCTGTGCCGCCTCACACTTCAGCACCTACAGCCTCTTGCCCCCTGCAAGCTGTAGCTGCCTGCTTACTCGTCTGTTTGCTCTGAGATCGTCAGGGGCTATGTTTTGAGTTCTGTGACTCTAGCATTTCCTTATGTGCCAGGCACATGCTCCACTGATATAAAGAAGGGAGCAAGAGTTAATGCTGAGGTGAACAAAGGACCCGCAGAAGTCCAGCTGTGTGAATTTACAGCAGAACTAATGAGCACATCCAGTTACATAACTGCCTCTCCTGCTCTGCTCCTATGCTCAGCAGCCACTAGAGGAAAGCAGGGCTTGCTTTCTTTTCCTGTGCTACATATAATTCCAACTGTTTGGGCAGGGAAGTGTGCTACAGCTCCACAGCTCAGTTACATTAGATCTTAATTTTTTCTTAAAAACCTAGCAATTTCTACCAGTGATGCCACAAAGATAATAATACAGTAATCTTAAGATTGAGATACTTTACCCACATTTCCTGCACTTTACTACCTTGAAAACACTCATTATTTCTGGTTCTACTTTGAGAAGCAGCAAGCAAGGAAAGGATGAAAATGTGAGATGCTAAAGAGACAGCTTGCAACATTCCATAACTACAGCCTTCAGTGCTGGAACCTCAAGTCTTCAATATCAAATAGAACAGTACTTCCCCGTGGTAACTAACTAGGAGCTGATCCATTAACCAGGAATATATTTTTGATAGAGAGTAGGCCAGGTTTGTTTTTGGTTCTTTTGCATCTCCTTTTCTAGGCCCTAACCCCAGACTCCATGACCTCATGAATGTAGAATGAATGCTGCATAAAGAGAATCATTCATTTGTCCTGGGACTTCACCAAAGATGATTTTTGCTTAGTAAGCCTCTTCTTCACATATGAAACTAAAAGGTATGTTTTCTGAGACCTGTTAAAGCACACATTTACTAAACTTACATTAAGTTCAGGTCAGTCCTAAAAAGTTCTCTAATTTCTGAAAGCCATGGTCTGTTATTCTAATGTGAATTGTTACACATAGAGACACACCTTGAACATTTTAAAATTACATTTCTTTAAGTATACTCACTCACTCACACTTTTTGCCAATTTGGTTGGGCTTTCCCCTAAACCAATTCTTCTAAAATGGTGAGATTTTAACAAATAAAATGATACAACTGATGTTTTCATAGGGTAATAGGTTAAGAAGAAAAAACTCCAGGCTTTTGAAATACTAATTTTATTAGCTAGTACTAATATTAATACTAATATCTAGGCCAGGTACAGTGGCTCACACCTGTAATCCCAGCACTTTGGGAGGCTGAGGTGGGTGGAACACATGAGGTCAGGAGTTTAAGACCAGCCTGGCCAACATGAGGAGACCCCATCTCTACTAAAAATACAAAAATTAGCCAGGCGTCGCGGCACACACCTGTAATCCCAGCGACTCAGAAGGCCGAAGCAGGAGAATCACTTGAACCAGGAGGCGGAGGTTGCAGTGAGCCGAGACTGTGCCACTGCACTCCAGCCTGAGAGACAGAGCAAAACTCCATCTGAGGAAAAACAACAACAACAACAAAAAACTAGTATCTAAATATTAGCAGTACTATGATTTATAGACATGAACTCTTATAAAGAGTATGTATATGGCTGGGAATAGTGGCTCACGCCTGTAATCCTGGCATTTTGGGAGGCTGAGGCTGGCAGATCGCTTGAGCCTAGGAGTTTGAGACCAGCCTGGACAACATGGCGAAACCCTGTCTCTACAAAAATACAAAAATTAGCTGGGCATTGTGGCATGTGCCTCATCCCGGCAGTTCCAGCTACTCGGCACAGCTGAGACAGGAGGATTGCCTGAACCCAGGAGGTCGAGGCTACAGTTAGCCAAGACCATGCCACCGCACTCCAGCCTAGGTGACAGAGGGAGAACCTGTTTCAAAAAAGAAAAAAAAGTACATACACATTTTGAGACTTGCTTAATACTGGGCAGCTCAGTAATAGCAAGTACTAGTCAAGGGTGATATGTCACTGTGTTCAGAGTTGGATGAACCTGGGTTATAATCTGGACTCAGCTACTTCCTAGTGCAGGTCATTTGGGTCTTGGGCAAAGTACTGAACTTCCCAAACCTCAGTTCTCTTCTGCACAATGGAAATCATCTGAATACAGACAAGAGGGCCCACTATAAAAATTAAACAACAGTCTGTGTGGAAGTGTCTTTAACAGGCATTAAGTGCCTGTTACCTGTCTTTAACAGGAGAATTAAGTAGCAGGCTCAGGCTTTTTGCATCCTTCCTCTTCCCCTCCACTACCCGGTTACCAACTTGCGCCCTGAGTAAGGTTTACGGCGCACTATCTGTCTCCTGTGGCTTGTAAACCTCTGCAGTAATTTCAGCAATCTACATTGCCTGTACCCTCCCCTCCCTGTAGGCTCCCTTGAATCACAACCATATTTGCCTTTCCAGAACACAGATCATTGTCTTCAGTGATTCCCTGCAGGACAAAGTCTGCCCACTCCAGCCTGGTGTCATCATCCTATCGTAGTCTGGTCCAATCCACCCTTTCTGAACAGTTCCTTACAAACCCACATCTTCCCACCTCAACTCTGCCTAGGCCATTCCCCTGCTTCGAGCTCTTACAGAGCTCCCATGGCCTACAGTATAAATTCCTAACTGTCTCAGGTGGCATTTGAGACCCATGGTATCAGGTCCCCACACCTCCCCAGTTTCATTGTCTGCTACTCGTTTCCCTCCTCCTACTTTACACCCAAGCATAAATCTACTTATAGTACCTGAAGCCCCATGCTGGGTCATCACTCTTCAGCTTTACATATACTCCTCTCTCTGACAAGAATACTCTTCTCCTCTCATCCATTTGGAAAACTCTTCAACAGACTTCAAACCTCTCTCAAATGCCTCTACTTCTGTGATACAGTCTGTCCAGAACTGTGTCTTGTAGGTTTTTCTACTACTTTGCACCTGTGCCTGTCATACAATGATTTCTCAGGGTTTTTTGGGTTTTTTTTTGTAATTCACTGACCGTTATTAATGTCTTCTCTGCTAGAAGTATAACACTACTCAGCTTTGCACAGATAAGTTACTCGGGAAATGTTTGCATTGCTGAACAGAGGCAGCTTCCAATCTCATGGGAAGATCAGATGAAATGCAGGGGATACATGCTACAACACAGTCAAGAGGACGGAAAGCAGGCAGCAGGAGAATTTCTACAACATTCCTGTTTAAAATGTTAAAATGTTGGTGGCTGCCAGAGCTCAGGAAAAGAAAATTTTTTGATGTGGTTATAGCTCACTCTAACGAGTCAATTACATTGACCTAAAGCCCGTGGAGCTCAAAACTGTATTTCTCTCCCCAAGACCTCATTCTTTTATAAAGCTCCCTCCTCTGTGGAATGAATGTGGGCAATCGCTTTTGCAGTTTTTGACGATGCCAGTTTATGGCTATGTTTTTCTGTTCACTGAACTGGCTCATTTCTTCAGGAGAACAAACTGTTCTCCACTGAAGCAGGAATTGGCTGGGTTCTAACAAAAAGATTTTTCCCCCCGACAGTGTTTTTGCAAAAGACCCAAGTCAATTTATAGCCAAGTAACAAAAGGTCAGAAAGGTTAGTCAAGCAATGGGCGTAATTCCTGTGTGTCACAGCCAATAAAGGAAATGGGTGGGAATAAATAGTATGCAATTTTAACCTGAAATTATTTGTGCAAAACTATTCTTGTAAACTATACAAAATGACCCATGACTTCCACTATAAAGGATTTCTCACTCTGACTTTTTTAAAGGCACATTTACTTTGGAAGAACGGAGATGACCTCAAATTCCTCATTCACAAATGGAAAATGTTAAAAACTTTCTTCACACTAATATAAGAAAAACTTGGTCATTGCTTTGCAGCCCTGAAACAGAAATGTTCACATAAAAAAATAAATCTCATAGTTAAGTCACAATTAAAAACAATTTGCATGACTGAATTTAAAATAAATTGCAAAATTCCCTTGCCAAAAGGCAAACAATATTGACCAAAAGAATAGGCCAAGAAAAGACCCTACGAAAGTGACAGTTCATCTGTTTTAATCGTGCTAAAAGTGTAACAAACTACTGCATTATTCAGTGAGCATAAGAACAAGAAAAGCCTGCCTGTAAAGCAGACACGAAAAACTGACATCACCAGCCAAGCAAGCGGAAGGCAGATGAGTAATAGCCTGTACTGGGCGGCCAACCAGGCCCCAGCCCATGAGTCTGTGGAGTAAGAAAGCCTTTCAGATATCAAGGCCGTTGGGAGGCCTCCTTCCCCCAGTTCTCCAATACAAAGTCTAATCTACTCACCATTTAAAACAATCTTAGCATCCAAAAGATGAATGGTTAAATAGAACGCTGTCATCATTCAGACAAGACAGTGTAAACCCATTTCTCCCCCTACCTCATTGTAAGTACAACTCTAAATCCTTAAAATAACACAAAAGGCAACCAAAGGAGAAGTCTGAAAGAAAAAGGAAGGTAAATTACTTAGGGACCCAGGATTGGAGGAACAACATAGCAGCACATCTTATGACCACACCCCCATTCAATAGAAGAAGGTGGCCAAGGCTATTTCCCAACCCCCAACCTAGCAACAGAGGG